>NC_140298.1:101350379-101975135 GCF_964211825.1 Aythya ferina | reverse complement strand
CATAGGAGGTGCATCAGAAAACAAAGCTCTAAACTTAGGGAAACATGGGGCAATTAAAGTCTTTGCCACATAAATCTAAAGCCTAACCTATAAGTTTCAGGAAATGTATCTAACCATGTGTCCTGTGCATGTAGCTGAAGAACAGACATGCCCGCACAGGCTCTGCAGCTTGCAGATGGTCTGGAATGTGAGGCTGCTCACAGGTTTGCAAAGGGAAGCAGGATCCTTTTGCTCTTCCCTTTTCACATGTTGCCTGTTTATCTGGTTTTAATATCTTTCCTCAAGTAAAATTTGGAAGTGTATCCCGATCCCACTTTCACAAACATTTAGAGCTTTAGATGGCCTTTAGAAGCCACTGAAGTTGTTTGTACATTGCATTCATTTGTTCATTCATTCCATTGAGAAAAGAGTGACGCTGCTACAGATTCTCACTAAACAGGTTAATTGCTTTTGGAATGACACTGTAAACCAGCTTAATAAAATAACACAATTTTAAATGAAGCTAGCCAACATCCTAGAAACAAATGTTTTTGTAGTCATCATTTTCCTGCCAGGTTATTTTATGCCCAGTAATAAATTTATTTAAATTATTACAGGATCTTCTGTTTTGCAACTAATTCTTTGAGAATCATCTATGATGTAGAAATGTCCTAAAATCTGCAAGTCTGAAATTATGCTGTAGAAAATTGACTTGAAAGGGACTGAACAGAATGGGTTGTTCTTCATGTTGAGATAGAAACATCCTTACAGACTTTCCTGTGCACTTGTGTGGGTGTGTATGTGCACTCACTTTCTCTCCATAATCTTATTTTTTGTAGGAAAAAATCATGTCAGCAATAGTTTCCAACTACAGCAATTTTGACTAATATTATTTTCTTAGGAATATAAGAAAATATTATTTTCTTAGGAATACTTCCTGTCTTTACCTGTTTACCAAGTCTTCAATGTCCTTTCTTGTATTCAAGAGATGAGTGTACAGTAACTGCATCTCTGGCTACTTAACAAGTCATGTATAATGTGTTTCTCTTTTCAACAATTCCCACCACTCAGCTCACAGTTTCATTAATTTTTCAGGTGAAGTTTTGCTGATACGTGGTTAAGGGATTGAAAATACTGAAATATATTAAACTCCATTTCTCTGCTACAAGCAAAGAGTAATTTAATTTAGTAATTAAATTAAAAATTTAATTTAGTAATTTGGAGTAATTTACTTAGTGTTAGAGCAACATCAGTCCACACCATTCTGTCAAAAACTGAAGAAAAAGTTCACACTTCTGAAGACAAGAGCTGGTAAATCAATTTTGGACTAGCTCAGAGAGATTTTCCCAATAATAAACCTATCACTAATATTAAGAATTTCATGGGTTAAATTTTCTATAAAGGTTATTATGAAAGCATATTGAGCTTCTGTTTCTGGAAAAAAAGGGGAACAAACTGGGAAAGATTTTATTTTTTATTTTTTATTTTTTTTAAGTTACTAAGGATGAAAACAACAAGAAAATAATTTTGTAGGGTTTAAATCATGCTAAAGATGCTAAAGTGAGGTATGACAAAACCCAAAGTCATTCTGGCAGTGCTCCCACCAAAAACAGGCTGCCCTGATAGCGGGCCAGTTGGCCTGGCCTGGTCTGGAAGCACTTATATGAGATTATAAATCACTCCAATTCTAAATAGCATTATTAATTATTATTATTATTATTATTATTATAATTTAGAAAACAAAAGTTATTTTCTATGAAGTAAAGAATATCATCAATACTTCTCACATAGTTATAATCACTAGACCGAGTCCTGACATCCATATATGCCTTAATTCAGTTTGAAGGAATCAAAGAAAGAGATTTAGCCCCAAAGAGTTGCCTTAAACCTTAAACTACCCTATAATCTTTTACCAAATCTCTCTGGAGCAAACTGAAGTCTTTCTGTTTACTTCATTATGCCCATTATGCCCCTCACAAATGAGGCCCAAAGGACTGTAAAAATTTAAATATATGAGTAGGCCTTTGTTTTAGAGCATGCATGCACCTGCTGTGGAAACCTGAGTTACTTCCACTTAAGAAGGCAGCAGCTCTAGGAATACTATCAAATGACACCAAACTTGCAAATCGGTTGTTCATACTTTGCCAGCTACTGCCTGTAGGGGACAGAGAAATACCTGGATGAAATATTCTGGGACCAGGGTTATACATATGGCATAAGGGAAGGGCTGATCTTTCTGATGACAGTGAAGATCCGGCTTTGCCCCCCAAAGTGCAAAAGCCTTGAAGAAATCCTTCCTGGAAAGACTTCTAGCAAAGCTTTTGGTATCTGTAATGTTTGTGATGGGGAAGAAAAACTCTAAAACATTTAATTTAAAATGTTGTTGAGAGGTCATTTAACAAAGAAACTCTGACTGGGATAGTCCATATACTGGAAATTACCATATATATATATTTATAATATATATATATATATTCTTCTCTTTGTTTTTCTTTTAATATAAAAATAAGGGCTGAATGGCAGATGTTGTATGTGTACCCTGGAAACATGATTAAGATCTTCCAGTGAGTTAGGGGAGGTTTTCAATTTCAGTGTGGGCATGGCTTCCTTGAGGCCTTCCTAACACTTCCCTGCCCACCTGGGAAGTTGGCAGCATGGTCCTCAGGTCCTACCATGCTGAGGGGGCAGGCAGGGCTGGTGCACAGATGGGGACTGTAGGATGCTAAAAGGGTGCCATTACCTGCCTACTTGTGCCAGAGCCCCAATTATTGCCGGGCTCTGGGTCTATTGTCAATTAAAGTGGTAGCAACGGCGAGCAGCAGCTGTAACAGATGGCTGGGCTCCAGCCACCTTGTGGCAATGGGACCAGAGCCAACTCAAATCTTTTCTTTCCTCTTAAAAATAAATAAATGAATTGGGGGGGGGGAAAAAAAAAAAAAAAGTAAAAAAAAAAAAGTCCCCCAAATCAACACATGGTTGTCAATTCACCACATATAAGGGGGTAGTATCATGTCTACAAAGGCATTATTTTTCTCTATGAACCCTTACTTTCAGTTTTTTGAAGTCAAGATTTTGTTTATTTATTACTTACTTCAAACATGTTTTAGCAGGATATTCAACCCAAAAGACAGTTTACATTAAACCTTTGTTCTGAGAGGAACTTACAAGACACTTTGTTCGTAACTGAACCAATTTAACCCAGTTGTTAGCTTTTTAATTACAGAAATCTTTCTTGCAGAACTGTACAGACTCTGGGTTCAGAACAAAGCACACTAAAATAAATCCAAGACTCAACCTGTTGTTTCTGGTGAGTCTACTTCCATTTATTACCTTTAGATTATATTTAATTTATGTAAAGATGAGTCATAGCACCCTTCCCAATCTCAGATAGACAAGACCCAAAGTGGTCTCTGAAAGGCTTTTATTATTCTCATTTCCACATGATTTGGGGCTTTAGGCACTTCTGTTCTTCTTTAGGTTCACCCACTCTCAGCCTAAACCATCTTTTGCAGTCTCCAAGGAAATACCTCAAATTCTGGGTACCCAGTATGGAGCAATCAACCTAACTGCAGCCCACAGTGACCACATCTTGACAGCATTCTGCACCAAATTACACCTTGAATGGTTCAACCCTTTGACCACAAACTGAAACACTGATAATCTGGTCAGATGTATATTTGTTTTATTGACACCACGTGGGTTACATCAGTAGCAAAAGTGTAGCTCTGAGATTTAATATTAATGTTCTATAAGGAGTTGAGGGGGAATACTGTGGTGTTTTTACCCTGTTTGGCAGATCAACTCCACCATAGCTGCCCTCTCACTCCCCCTCCTCAATGGAAGAAAATATGATGGAAAAGGGCTCAAGGGTTTAGACTGGGAGTTTGCTCACTAATTATCACAAACAAAACAGACTCAGTATAAGGGGGAATAATATAATTTATTGTCTATCACTGGCAGTCTAGAACATTAAGAATTAAAAGCAAACCAAAACCACCTTCCCCCCATCTACCCTCTTCTATATCCTCCCCCCAAGCAGTGCAGGAAAACGAGTAATGGGGGCTGCAGTCAGTCCCTGACACTTCATCTCCACTGCTCCTTCACGGTCACTCTCTGCCCCTGCTCCACATAGGGTCCCTCCTACATGATGCCATCCTTCCTGAACTGAGCCTGCAGGGGCTGCCCACAGGCAGCAGCTGTTCAAGAACTGCTCCCACATGGCTTCGTACCACAGGGTCCATCTGTCAGGAGCAAACTGCTCCAGCATGGGTCTCCCACGGGCGTCAGCTCCCCCAGACTCCCTGCTCCTGCATGGGCTCTCCATGGGCCACAACCTCCTCCAGGCCACATCTACCTGCTCCACCGGGGGCTCCTCTGTGGGCTGCAGCGTGGAGATCTGCTCCATATGGGACCCACGGGCTGCAGGGGGACAGCCTGCTCCACCAGGGGCCTCTCTGTAGGCCACAGGGGAACTTGCGCTGTGTGCCTGCAGCACCTTGTGCCCTCCTTCTGCACTGACCTTGGGGGCTGCAGGGCTGCTTCTCTCACTTTTTCCCACTCCTCTCTCCCAGATGCAGTTATGCATCATTTATCCCCCCCTGCCCCCGCGCCCTTTCTTCAGTCTGCACTCCCAGAGGCCCACCCAGCATTTCTCCCTGGCTCAGCTCTGGCCAGTGGCAGGTCCATTTGGAGCCATCTGGAGCTGTCTCTGATCTGATATGGGGGCAACCTCTCAGCTCTTCTAACAGAGGCCACCCCTGCAGCCTGCCTGCTACCAAAACTTTGTCATGTAAACACAATACAAATACACAAAAAGGGATGGTGGGATCCCATTGGAAGAACTTCTATTTCATCAGCAGTGACTTTGAAAACATGAGTGCAGAATAGTTTAAAAATTCAGTGAACTGAAATTGTTTGATATTAAATAAAAAGTGTTGACTAGTAGTAGGTATAAATCAAAGAATGAAACACATTTAGATTCCTTGTCAACTAAATCAGTGATTCTTTGAGAAAGAAGTATAAGGAAAGCAAAGAAAGAAGTGGATTACTTCCTTGCTAACTTTAAATTACTCTTTCTTTAATATCTTTCTTTCTAGATCCAAGCAGCCCATCCCAGCCTGTCTGCTTTGCTATAATCCAAAAGGCAAAACATTTTTAACTATTTGGAATGAAGAAAATCTCTTTCCATAGAAGAGGAAAATTTGGGTAGAGTAAACATAAATAAAGCTAACATGATCGGAGCATAATAAAAAAAAAAGAAAAAAAAAAAAGAGCGAGAGAGACAGAGAGCAATCTATCAAAAATAGATGCATACAAAGCAGACTTACCAGATTCTGAAAAGGAGAAGAGGAAAAATTGAAACAGAAGAAACCCCAGCAGCATTATTAATCACCCTTATTTTGATTTATTTTGTGTTGCTTTGTTTTTATTTCTATTATAATGGTGTCTTGAGGCCACTATCTAGAGTTAAAATTTAAGCTTGAGATATGAACTGTTGTGTATCTGGTTGGTTAATGCCCCCAAGAGAGTAGAAAAATTAAAAGAAAACTTAATCTCTAGTTGTTATAGTATTTATTATTTCATACGGTCTTGGGACAACACAAACACAAAGTATTTTTACTGTTACAATTAATTTGAGTTTTTTTTTTTTTTTTGATAAAAAATATTCAAGTTGAATTCAACATAGGAAAGGGGCTTGATGAATTGTTACTGCTTAGTGCTTATTCTACAAAGGTTTTACTGACTTATACAACATTCTCCTTATTCATTAAATAAAAATTAAAAAAAAAAAAAAGGAAAGAAAAATAATTTTTTCTTCTGTTATATCAAAACTTTTTCCATTTTTTTTTTTTATAGGGAAAGAAAGCACTTTCCCTTCTCTTTACTCTTGGCACAGAGGGTTTTATTTGGGGGATGAAAGAACAAGAGGACATTCTCTCTTCTCAAGTATTGTTAGAATTCAGCTTAGTCTGTCAAAACGGTACCTACATCTTGTGGTCTGAACTTAGTGAGGTATGCAGAGTAGGTGATCCCATCTAGTTTTGTTTTTTATTTCTATGGACTGTTCTACTCAATTTTGCAAACTCTGACCAGCTACTCTTTCTTTCTTGAAAATTTCCAAAACGTAGCTTGCATCCCATGTAAGCAAAAAGAAAAACAAAACAAACAAACAAACAAACAAAAAAGAGAGAGAAGAAAGTGGGAGAGAACCTGGAGAGAATGTGCTGTTTGGATTTCTCCAAACATGCTGTTTGGAGAATGGACATTCAGAGAGAATAAAAGAAGCATCCATGGTCACACAAGCAGCATGGGCATATCAGGAGAAGATATGCAGTTCTTCCAGGTTTCAGTCAGGTATCCTAGTCATGTAATCAGCTTCCATATTTTGAAGGTTAAACAGGTCAAAATAAGAAGGGAGAAACAAAAGTCTTTTAAAGGAAACTGTTTGCATTTCCCTTTAAATAAATAGAGCATTTGCATTAATTTTTATGTTTTGGGGACATATCTCATCAAAAAGGTGAATACAATTATTTAAATAAAAATAGCATGAAAAGAAATTGTTTTAAAATTCAAATCTTATTGAGTAGCTCTGGATGATTTATCTATGTAAGATAAAAATTGATCCAAGGACCCCTCCCTTACATCCAAATAAGCCCTATTTTTGTTTTACAGTAAAATACTGACAGATACTTGGATATATTATTTTGCAAAGTATTGTTGAAATTTGCAATATATTGTAAAATAATTATTTTAATATTTAATACATATTTTTATATTTAATATATATTTTATATATAAAATAATATTGAAAAATAATTATTTTTCACACTTGGGTGGAACCAAACTCCAGAAATGGTGTTTTGGAATAATTTTAAATGAAAAAAAAAAAAAAAAAAAAAGTACAAAAGTACTGTATTCACTAATTACATCACATCTGCAATTTCAGGCAGAACAGAAGTTGAGATCTATGGAAAGGTTAACATCAGGTTTGAAATTAAAAGTTACCTTAAACTGTTAATCAGGTGAGTAACTTTACTCATAAGAACCATTTCATTTGCTACCATTCATGTGTATAATCACATATGATTACACTGAGTTTAATTCTGCTAGTCCTTATTTTGGACTGGGTCACATTGCTAATTTTTAAAGGACTGTTCATCCATTTCAGTGCACATTTCTGATTACAATGCAAAAGAGCTCTTTCTTTTCTTTACATTTTTTTCTCAAGAATTAAATCTTCAAGAAGCAGTCCCTTTCTTTGATGCTAAAGTTTTTGTTTCCACTATCAATAGATAAAGATAATTTAGTAGTTAATTGATACAGATGGTATACAAATGCAAGGAAATGCACTATATCAAGGAAAAAAAAAAAAAAGAAAGAAAGAAAAAAAAAAAAAAAAAGATAAAGCTGTTCTTGTAGCTCTTTACTAACTTGCAGCCTCTGCAATATCTTGTATATTGTTGACATTCTTTTGCTTGGGCTAACAATAACATGCATACAATACTCCCATCACACCCTTCACTAGCTCAGTCAACCCTATTCATGTTACACACCTGTGCATATTTGCAGTCCATTTAACTGTGGCCTGAGAAATATTAGCTTTCAAGGTGGACTCAGTAAAGATGTTTTACCCCCTTTTTGTATTTCACAAGCACTAAAGGATTAGGAAGTCACAGACCCTACAAGTTATATTCTTATATTTGATGGTCTCACAATTTTGTATCAGTCTTGCTTTATCAAATAGGTAGAGATGTGTGCATCAACACATGCTTACATGCAGACAGTATCTGCTTTTTCTCTCACCTGTGTCATATTTTCTAATGAGAATTTTTTTCTTCCTTTTCTTTCTAAATGGTCACACATTTAGACATATATATAATCCTTCTATATAACCTATAGAAGGATTCAGTTCCTTAGAGACAGAAAACTTTCAGTGTTATACATTGCAAGATTGTACCAGAAAACATGGGGAATCTTTTAAGGAAATGATGAAATTATCAGTGACAATAATTTAATAGTTTATGCCAATTTTTTATATTTCAAATGTCTGATTAGTGGATGGAGGAGATCTGAAATCTATTGCAGTCTGCAGTTAGGTGCAAAACACTGTTATTCCTGAATGCCTAGAATTGCCTAGTCATGCATAGAAGATATTTTGAGTCTTTTTCATTAACACAATTTAATCTCATTGAATTGAGCTTGAGTTTGACCCTTAATCTATCATCTGGCCACCACAGTTCTATCTTCTTATGTAATTAACAGGTTGTTTCTGTTTAAACTGAATGAGGACACCTCAATTCCAATTTATCTGGAAATTTACCCCAACCTAAGCCAAGAAATGGTTATTTTCCATTTCCAATGGTTATTTAAACCATAGGGATATGGTTTAGTGGGGACTGCTAGCGTTAGGTCAGAGGTTGGACTCGATGATCTTGAGGTCTCTTCCAACCTAGAAATTCTGTGATTCTGTGATTCCGTGAAATGTTTCACCATTTTATGTGCATAACATTTATTCTCTACCACAAGCTACTTGCTGTTGACAAGCAGAAATGGCTGTCATCATTACTCATGACTAAAATAAAGTTAATGAATGGGTAAATTATTTACTTAGAAAAATCTTTATGTAAGATATCAACATGTAATACAGATACTGTTTATGTGTCATTGACAGAGAATATCAGATTTCAGTGTAAGCTTTGCATCAAATGATGAACTAAAAATGACTCTAGAACAACAACAACAAATATATGCAATTGGTAATATCGTCTTGCAAGTGTTTTCTGAATTCTTTTTCCTTAAGCTCGTTTGCAGATGGTTCAAGGATCCATGCTACTGTTACTGAAGATATGCAAAAACCTTAATTCATGTTTTAAAGGCTTGTCCTCATCTGTTCCTGACTTACCCTTTTATTTTAAACCCCTTTAGTACATCTTACTACACTAACAGGGAACAACATGAATAGATTTACTATTGAATGAATAAAAGTAGGAAAATAAAAAGGTCTAAAGCCTGTGCGACAAGCATGGAGAAAAACTGTAAGCAAGAAGCTCCTGAATGATGAAAGTACTTCCCCTCTTTTTCATAGCATTTTGATAACTTTCCAAGAAAACAGTGTAATTCCTGGTTTTTAAGACTTTTAAAACAAACCCTTTATAATTTTAAAATTAGAGTGGACAAAACAATAGAAAATGTGTCATAGAGATGAATTCCTCACAACCAGGTATTTTGCTAAAACAGAACAAAGTTTTCATACAAAATTCCAATCCAAACCATTCTGTGATTCTGTTATTATGTGATTCTGTGATTCTATGATTATATTATTCTATGATATTGTTATAACTCAGTCACTGAAAGATTTTGAAGTACTTTTGTTGCCTTAGACTAAGTACAAACAGAAAAGTTGTAACATAGTTAAAGATTTTGTATAATAGTATAATAGTGTCTAACTATGTAAGACTGCCATCCTTAGATGCTTTCCTTCACAATCGATGGTGTCACTTGATTATATCCTTATGAAATCAATAAAGAATTGCTAGTTACACTAGCTGGTTGTATGTGTGATAACTTTTAGTATTTTTTAATAAAATTGAAGTGCAATTTTAAAGCAATTTTACTGTGATTTTAAAACATATTACTAGTTGTTGTAAAGAAATAAGTAATAGGAAGCTTTTTCTAAGAAACATAAATACATGAAACTGTCATTCTGGAAGGTACCAAAGGATTTTAAACATCTTTAAGACTTGTTGGGTCTGACAATGTAAATGACACATCTGACTTCAAGGAAAATATACAAATAATTGATGCAGTAATTGCAATGTGTAAAACTGGAAACCCAAGGCAGGATTTATGGTCACCTTATTTTATGTTTATAATGTGGGAATATACACCAGATGTAGTCACACAAGGATTATTTTACAAGCAATATATCTGGGACAGTGTTCAATTTGTTAACTATAGGTGTTTATTTTAGGGTAAGACATACCTCATTTTGGGCTCTGCTGATTGTATTGACTCAGTCTTCATTGATTATTGACTCAATCCCATGTTTCAGCAGCCTCGGGTGACTAACTCAAGTTTTACTGTCTATGTTATGAGCAACCACATTTAGTGATTATCCCACTAGTACTATCCATAGAACTATGAGTACTAACAGTACTCATAGTTCTGTTTAAGTCATTGGCAAAATTACCACTAAGCCATTGTGGGAAAAGAGATAGGGCAAAAGTGAGGATTTTGAATAACCTCCACAATACAAACAAAACTAACCATCAATGTATTTACATTTTAAATGTTAGAAACAGAAAGCCCTTGAAAAGTTTGTGTCTTACTGTTTCAGTACAAGTACTTTCATATAGAAATTTCTGATTACATTCATTTCCTGGCCCTATCGTCACTTAGTCAAGCATTACTTCAGGTTGCAATTGGAACACCATGTCTCTTGCACTTCAGCAAAGCACCTAATCTCCAATTTCAAATGTCTTCACCTCATGTAAGCTCGCTGTTCTTTTGCCAGCTAGGATCATAAATTCTAATTTATTCCAAAGTTAAGCATATCCATTAGTCTCACAGTTAAGCAAGATTGCAAAACAAAGAAGGAAAAAGAAAATCACTGAAATTCATGTTGTTAAACTGGCAGGAAACCCAAGCAGCTCCAAGCATGTGATGCGGTGAAATGAAAAAGAATAGCAATATAATTCACAATTGGCTTGCTCCAGCAAGATTGAATTTAACAGGAACTATTGATATCTGCAGGAAGATCAAGCCTCCTATTTGATAATATTTAGAGAAATAGTACAAAAGAACCTGCTTAGATTTTAAGAATGCCCTTGATATCAATTCAAAAGAATTCCATGTGTAACAATTTACAGTAAATTATTCTTTTGCCTCCAAGCAATTTTATTAGACTGGGAGAAAAATAAAGAAAAAAAAAAAAAAAGTTCTATTAGGTCAGAGTAAATGTCCTCAAATCCCGCCTTGGAGAAAGGCCAAAAGCAAAGAAAAAGATTATGAACAGCAAATACAGCAATGCTTCTGTAGTGATTTAAGGCTCAGGGACCACCTGAGGAAAATCTGTAGTCTTTGCATTAAACAATTTTCAATAGCTTTTATGTGAGATGAACAATTTTCAATCTATTTGTTTGTTTGTTTGTTTGCTTGCTTTGCATATGCACCTACAGTGTATATATAAATATCTGTATATATATATATATATATATATATTAGAGAGAGAGAGAGAAATAAAAAGTAGCTATTCTACATTGAATGTCTCCCAGCCATTAACAATTTTATAGTTCTTCTGTCACACTACTTCTTTGGTCATTTCTTTAATTTCCTTGTAGGTCTAAGCCCACTTAGTCTTTCCTCATACAGAAGCCATTGTATAGTTTTGATTTTTTGGTCTTCTGAACAATTTTCTGCTCATCCATATACCTTTTGAGTCAAAGGAACAAGTATTTCAAAAAGAACTCATAGCCGTAGCCATACAGTTATTCTCTGTTTTGATATTTCTTTCATACAAATTTCTATTTGGTTAAAGTTTATTTGGCAATTTCTAAGCATTGAGTTGATGTTTTCATAGAATGATTGTAAAGTATAGATGAATATATATATATATATATATATAATGCAAACATCTATCATATCCAGATTTGCTGATGCTATTTATTTTAGTTACCTATTCTTAATGCCCTAGAGACATTTCACAAACATACATTTTAATTCTGGTTTTCCTCCTTAGACAAAGAAGAAAGTTAAATACTTCTATGGTACAATCCAGAGCAGAGTCAAAAAAAATCTTTCTATCTCCAGTGACTGCAGAAGCAATCAAGTGAGAGTAAACCACTAGCTTAGCTGATGCCTAAAACTGTGTAACAATAAAACCATTACAAACTCTGGTGTGCTGATGGATGAAGATCCCTTTGTTTACTTGCTAGAAAAGCACTTTTGTACTTCTCATAGTTCTTCAAATTTAGCAATAAAGCTCTATCAAACTGAGAGAAAGTGGAAATGTAAAGTCTTCGTGTAAAGTCTTCAATAAGTCTCCTTAGTTTTCACAGAATCACAGTTGCAGAGCTCAGCCCCCACTCTACCTCAGCTGAAAGTCCCTTGTTAATATTTAAAACATTTTCCCTTACTTCTCTGAGGCAGCTAATATAATTAACTTTGACCTATTGACTGGCCTTGTCCATACCAAGTATTGTTCTCACTGCTTGAGTGTTCTCATTCAAAATCAATAAAGGTAAAGGTGGCATAATCTGCCTATAAATGGGAGATGTCCTTGCATATTATGTGCTCTGTCATGTTGGCTACATAAATTTATTTGAATTTTACAAAGTAATTATGAATGCATTTTAGTGGAAATCCCCCACAAGAACCAGTTTTGTCTGTTAATTAAAGTAATCTTCATAAAAATAAGCAGTTCTCCTGAGATTATGTATCCCCCTTACAAAAATAACACATCACCAGTAATAAGTTTAATTTGTTATTGACACCTCTGGTAATTGTTTCAAAGATGTGTTGGGGTACATTTGAATTCAGTTCATTTTGTAACCCTTTAAAGTACTTTCAACTGCAGTGACAACTAGTACTGAAAAAAAGCTTCCTGCAATCCATCTGGGATCAGATTTCCTTGGTAGAGATAATATTTTATACATCTTATAAAATATATAAATATATAAAGTGTTCTGTAAGCAAGGTTATTATTTCTACATTACTGGATAAAATGATTTTTGTTAGATAACCTAGAATTATTGTAGAATGCCATAGTTTTCATGAGAACCTACCACCTTTCAGAAATCAAGAAAATATCTAGCAAAATATGATAATTTTACAACTGTGTTATCAAAAGATACATGTAGAATTCACCTCAGGAGGAAGAACCAGCCATAGAAAAGATGTCACAGCCTGGCAAAAAATTGTGAACCCCCTCAAAAAATCTCTCAGACAAGCTGAGGTCACAGGTGATATGAAGCCTTGAGGTTGAGACTGTAGCCTTCAACAAAGCAGATTACCTTGTTCTTAATTTAAGGCAGCAAGAAACTGCTCTGGTGTTTTCAAAAACCAAATCCACTGTTCTTGTGACAAAATAAACAATTAAAAAACTGTTTTAAAAGCAAAGAATGATTGCTTTAGGGGTGTTGGTATATATTTCAACTAATGTTCTTCTTCAGGTCTACTTCAGTTTCATTTTGGAGAAAGGCTGAGCCCAAACTGAACCTCTTTGTTCAATTTTCAATGTGTAATTTTTCTACTAACACTCTGCTAAAAGAGGCACCATTTTTTTTTCAATGTATTGCATAAGGGTCTTAAAAGGAGCAAACCTCCTTATTTTCTCCTTTGGATTGGGCTGAATCTCATCTTCTTTGCTGAAATTTCACTTCCACAAAAGTAGTGGAGTTTTGGTCCTACAGACAAGGAGCAGAGGGAAACAGCAGTGACTTCAGTGAACAGTATAAGCCTTGGAACAAAGAATGCCTTGAGATTCTGGTGCTTGCTCACTTTCCATCTTTATCTGTTTTTTATACTTCAGTTCTCAAGAGACTCAATGCCATTTTCCTGCTTGTATAATTGACAGCAATGTTGCTATTACAGAGAGAGAAAAATTGCCAAATTTATTGAAGAAAATTGACAATACTGTAGACTGAACCTATGACTTACCTTTCCCTGTTTTCTCTGAAAGAAACATAGGGATATGAATCAATTAGTTGTTCTCAGGATACCCTCAAGGAGAAGTGCCTGAGCTTGCTGTAAAATTCTGCCTTAACAACAGCAAAGTTAAATTGTCAGCCACATGCTTATCCCAGGCAAAAGAGAAAAACATCAGAGATGGGAGTGAAAGCGTCTGGGTTACGAGCAAAATATAAAGATGGGAAAATCACTGTGACTGTTGTAATCTGTATTGTGCAACTGGATGATGACATTCAGGTTTCAAGAATGATTTGAATGAATAGTTGAAAATCTGTTTCTTACAATTCATAATATTCTTAAGTAAGGTTTTGCTAGCTATTCTTGCTTTGTGCACAGAGTACAATGTGCTGCATAAGAAAAGCATACATTTTATAAACTGTTTGTTTTACATTACAGATTGTGTATTGGTGCAGATTATTTTGGCATAGTAGCAATGGTTACATATTGGAGAGAGCAGGTGAAAAACCTTTCTAGATATGTGTACCTTATCAAGCACAACAAAAGCCTCTCCCAGCTGGATCCTCTGTCAAATAAATAATACCAGCAAGAGATATTTCATTTATGAGTAAGGGTATTTTTCTGTATGTTTTGGTCCTTAGATCCATAGCAATAGGCAAATTTATAAACTGGATGATAAGCATTCAGTTGCATTTTATACAAATGAATTAGTTCATATCAAATTTCAGCACGGCTGTTCAAATCATAAGAAGATTGTATTATCTTTATAATTAATAACTACTCCAGTGCTTTCACTGTTTGAGAGACTAATCTTACTTGGAGTTTTTTTATTAAAATCCCATATACACCCTGGATTCTCTACATCTGTTTTAAATAGTGACAGCATTTTTTCAAATAAGTGGATAATGTTAGAGGGCAATACAGATTAAAATTTCCTTAAGTCATTGTCCTATGAGATTATCTATAGTTGACTCATCCCTGAGTTTGGCCTGGAGAACAAGTCCTACGAGGAGCGGCTGAGGGAGCTGGGCTTGTTCAACCTGGAGAAGAGGAGGCTCAGGGGTGACCTTATCGCTCTCTATAGGTACCTCAAGGGAGGCTGTAGCGAGGTGGGGGTTGGTCTGTTCTCCCACGTGCCTGGTGACAGGACGAGGGGGAATGGGCTTAAGTTGCGCCAGGGGAGTTTTAGGTTAGATGTTAGGAAGAACTTCTTTACTGAAAGGGTTGTGAGGCATTGGAACAGGCTGCCCAGGGAAGTGGTGGAGTCACCATCCCTGGAAGTCTTCAAAAGACGTTTAGATGTAGAGCTTAGGGATATGGTTTAGTGGGGACTGTTAGTGTTAGGTCAGAGGTTGGACTCGATGATCTTGAAGTCTCTTGCAATCTAGAAATTCTGTGATTCTGTGATCCCTGAAAAAATTTTGGAGGTGAATTAAACTTTGTCAATCAAACTGTATTTCATTTACAAGTTTTCTAAACAAATAATTCCCTTCTGGACCTTAAAAATGTCTAGACGGACCTAAGATATTAAGCATAATTTTCATTTTATTAAGATGAATTAGCTTTGAAGTTCTTTAGCTTCCTGCCAGGGCACACTTTCACCAGTTGCATATAACTATTATTTACTTACTTTCTATGCCTGTTTTGTTATTTCTAAAGATCACGGTAATGTACCTTCAGTTCTGGTACTGGCTTCTTCCTTTGTTTTACAGAAAAAAAACAAAACAAAACAAAAACAAAAACAAACAAAAAAAAAAAAAACAAAAACAAAAACAAAAACAAACAAACAAACAAAAACAAACAAACAAACAAACAAAACCAGGATCAAACATTAATGGCACAGACAAAGAAAAATAATAATAATAAAAAAAATCAAGGCTGCAGAGTACATGGCCTTAGTAGAAAGTTAGTCCTGATTATCTCATCAATTAAATTGAATTAGAAACATTTTCCATATTCTGCTTTAAGTGCACCTGTCTGTAATCATAAGATCAGATACTGTAAGCTTACAGAGTGGATTTGACAATAATTAGGTATCTGTTCTTCAAGAAATACTTTTATGAGGCATACATAAGGAGTTCTGGCCTCTGCCAATTGAAATTATATATTTTTATGAAGCTAGTCAGGCATGTTTTGAACACTAAGACGGTTGCCTTAACACATCTAATAGTCTAAAGCTGCAGCATCTTTCCCTAACTGCATTAGAATCAAAAGTAGGTTTACAAATATGTAAGCAGAAAATAAATTCAAGATTTCCACTATCCACGACATCTTTATTAAATTTCTTAATTCCTGTCCCTTTTCATCATAATTCTGATTTTTTAACAAGTTTGAAACCAAACCCATGTCTAGGAAGACTAGAAAACCATATTTCTAAGAAAACATTTTCATCTGAAGTCAGGCATATGAAATTAAGAACTCTTGAATTTACCAGATGAATAATCCACTTTATACAGGATTTTGCCTCTAGCCATGGCCAGTGAAGATAATTCACAGGAAGAGGAAAAACGTCTTGAGAACTAAATGAAACTTTTAGTTCTGTTCTGAATGAAAGACAGCACCTATTCTTCGTTCTGGAACTATTTCTTGTTGCATTTTCCTTGAGGCATAATTTAGCCTTGAAAGGCAGCTTTTTTAAATTCATTGTCTCTGTATTTATTCTACCTTGCTCAGAATGGAAGGATGTAATGAAAAATTTCTAGTTCTCTGAAGAAGGTCAGGAGTTCATTTACACTCAGATAGCATTTTAAGGTTCACAGGGGCCAGCAGCATGCACACGAATCATAGAGCTGACATTACCTCTTGTTGTCCCAGCTAACGTGATTCAGTGACAGTGGGAGGTAGGGTGAGATGTGGGATCTTTGGCATAAGGATATGCCATATTCTTATGGATATGGAATGTCATATGGAAATTATCTCAATGTAAAAGGAGACTGTAGTTATTATGCTTCTGCACCGTATCATCTTTACTATCCTTCTTGTTTTTTTTAATAATGCTGGTACTCAAGCATATCTCCCTGCTTGCCTATTCTTCCTATTATCATATCTAGGTGTTATACAAAGAGCTTTAGGAATGTGATAAATAAGGCCCTCTTTATAATGTATGGAATGATCTTTGCATAAAATGAACCAATTGCAGTTAGAAGTGGACCATGCATCAGAATTATTGGAAACTAGAAATAACTCTTGTTAAAGACCCAATTTCAGTGTTAAATGATTTCTATTATAATGCACTATATTGCATCTTGTCTGACTGTTTTATTATTGCTGTAGTCTGAATAACAGTACCTAATACTATTCTTGGTGATACTTATTCTATGTCTCTAGTTAATTTAGAGCTGTAAGTGTGCATAGATTGTTCAAGTCTGTTCTTAAAGCAAACAAACACAACAACAACAAAAAACACTTTACCCTTACTTATGAAATATTTTCACCATACACTGTCCAATTGTTTATTTTGACGTTTTGACCGGATCCCTCTTCAGCCTCTTTGATTAACATTTTTTTTTTTTTTTTAACATATATTTTAATTCAGAGCAAACTAGACTCCATAAATTACTGAGAAGTCTAATAAATGGAGAAATCCTTCAATGATGATTCTAGTAAATAGAACCCGTTGAATTACAATTTATTTTACTGGTAAAAAATCAAGTTAAAGTAACAGGAGCCATATAAAATAGTCCTGCTCCAATGCATGCAGTAGAACACGTATTCTGGAGTAACATGCATGAAATACATGTATGTAAGTCGAACCATTACCTGCTGTACAGATATGTACACCACAGACATAACTTGATCATGTCTCTTGTACTGGGTGATTAAGAAGAAATATAAAACCACACACTATATAACCATCATTTGCCTTCTTACATAGATATCTTTTTTTTGATAATCTCTAAGATAATACATGGTGGATTTTTCTTGCGCCACTCATCTAATTCCCCACTGCAGGATAAAAGGCGTTGCTCAGTCCATATGTAGGGAAACTGGTTAGCTTGTCTTCATGTCTGTGTGTAGAGGTAATTTCCATTGGCTTTAATGTTGTGGATGTCTAACAAAGAGGTGTACTCTACCTTCAAGTCACGTTTAAATCCTTAATGGCATTAAAATTCCCTGAGTAGGAATAGTGTGCAGATTTGGGTCCTGAATACTAGTAATTATTACACTAGTTGTCTGATAAAAATGTAAGCATTCATCCTATTTTCAACAATTTTACTGAAGAAATTTCAGGTTGCTTTGGTGTGAATCTATAGAGAATCAAACCCAAAGGCACTGTTTTACGTACTTTAATTAGATGCAACATACCCCTTCTCTGCATTTTTTTTTTCTAGGGCAATATGTAGTAAAAGTGCCTGTTTGTACTATCCTGCTCTCCATCCACATTCACAACTTAAAAAGTAAAAAGCAAAAAGCAAAAAGCAAAAAGTAAAAAGTAAAAAGTAAAAAGTAAAAAGTAAAAAGTAAAAAGTAAAAAGTAAAAAGTAAAAAGTAAAAACTACTTCATTTGAAAAAAAAAAATAAATGTAAAGGAAAGTCTGTTATGTTTGTACTTTTAATTTAACACTGATTGGGATATCTGCCAATGTAATATAGGCACTTTTCTGTGCACTGGAAAACCCAATTAGGACTTGTTCTTAGTTTGATTATCAGTCAGAAACATGCATACGGAAATATTCATTAGAGACCTACTGAGAGCTGTGATAAAGCAGCAGACAGCTGAATTATAGAATCTGTCAGTATCACCACTACAATTTTACATTTGCTTGATAAAGGACAAGTAGCAAAATATCTAAGATGTAATTTGGTGCCCACTGGAACTGTACTTCATTATGGTAGATATTGTTCTGATTCTCTTCAGGAGGTTGGTGAGTGTTTCATGACATGATATTGTGCACAAATGATAAGTCACAAGGCTAAATGTTGCACCAGCTTTCCATGCACATAGAGGTAACATATGCGGTAGCTGGAGATTGCCTCTCAGTCACAGACTAAAGCTGATAATTTAGAGGATAGATTCCAAAAGCTTGGACTCAAAAATATGGTATTTTCTAAGGATGATGATTCCACCAACTTCACTCATCTAAAATAAACAATAGTTCTATTCAGAGGCCAGACAAAAAGGAAAGGAAAAATGTTACTTTTTGGTTTTATATTTCAGTTAATATATTAACTGAAATATAAATTCAGTTATAAATTCAGTTGAAATATAAATGAAATATAAATTCAGTTATAAATTCAGTTTACTGAATATAAATATTCAGTAAAATATTTCAGTTAATGTTAAATAGCTTATTTATGTATATATATATATATATATATATATGCATATTTTAGCTTCCAGACCCTTTGTTATTGGCCTTAACTTGTAGCAACAAAACCCATTGGCAATGCAACATATGATCTGAAACAGTAATGGGCTTTCAATAGAATTGGGAAGGACATATGCATGGAACTGTGATATCAGTCAGCTAAATAGATCAAAGTCTCTCATACAGTTTACTTAAAAAGCACTTGGGAAATCTGGTTCCAATAATGACTTCAATGTGTTTTCCTTTCTAAACAGAAACAATATCTCATTTGTAGATGAAAAAAAATGGCATTGATCCCTATATTGAATGCGACATTTTTGTAAAAAGTTGTTCAAGATACATAAACTCCTATCTAAAATTAAATTATTTAAATAAATATTCACAAAAGCATGCAAGTATGGAGAATAAAGGTCCATTCGATATTCTCACCATAAATCAGAACCTTTGGCAATGTACTGGTTACAGCAGTCCACAAATTGAACATGAATAGTAGAAGTGTTTATTTTTTATTTTGTGATTGAATTTTATTTAGACTAGGACTCCTTAGCAGTCTTTATATATACCAAGTGTTGCATCAGCAACCCTAAAATAAATTCATGTTAAATCATGTTACTAAACAAAACTGTTGAAAGATCAAATTCCCTAATCCATTCTGGCTGTGTGTGTATTCAATACTTTTACAGCATTCTCTGATGAAGGATTAAAACCAGTTCACCATATGAAAACAAGACGTAGAGCCATGCAGAAATTAATCACTTTATGCACAGTCTTAAAGTGGAATTGCAGAGCAGGATACTAAAATATAAGTACCCCCTTCTCATTATCTTCATTATTTTCTAATGGGGAACCATATTCATATTTTTGATGTAGTTATCCAAGAAGCTTGACTGGTGCTTCTAACTTCAATGCTTGAAAACCTTACAAGCTGTGAAAGCAATTTCCCTCGGAATATGTTTCCCCATCATATAAGGCAATACTGTTTTCCCCAAGTTACCAGACAAAGAACAGATGCACAGAAGCTATGCGTAGGTGTACATTAGCAGGTACAGACAGAACTGAGCTCGGTCTTCCCATTCTAATATTGGAACTGGAAATATGATGGAAAAATGCACCAATGTAGGCGTCTGCATCCAAATTTTTGGTCCAGACACAGTTCTAGCCACATACTGCACCATGCTGAAAGTCCATGGGCTGGCTTTTGCAGCAAGGATATGGCTGAAAGAATAGTTCAGACATTCCCTTTTGCCATCTGTAAAGTAAAGGGAAACACTCTCTTTTCACTTGTCTTGAAATTATCTTGGCTGCATGACAAAAACACCTGAGAGAAGTTACCCAGCTAAAAATCATCCCAACAAAGAAAGATAAATAAAATAAAATAAAATAAAATAAAATAAAATAAAATAAAATAAAATAAAATAAAATAAAAAATAAAATAGCATAAAATAGCATAAAATAAAATAAAACAAAACAAAACAAAACAAAACAAAACAAAACAAAACAAAACAAAACAAAATAAAATAAAATAAAATAAAATAAAATAAAATAAAATAAAATAAAATAAAATAAAATAAAATAAAATAAAATATAAAATAAAATAAAGACCGTTTGTCATCAGATTGAGTCTGAGACTTGCAGCCACAGCAAAGTGGAGTGGGCTGGGCTACCTCTTCTGGGAGCACACAAGGTTAAGAATGCATAAAAAGCCATAAACTCCACCTTAAGTAAAATTAGCAAGAGTGTAGTACTTGGTTAATGCCTAGCAACATGCCCAGAGGTAGAGAAGATTCTTTTTAGAGCAAGACTTGGGGCCTGGAAATTAAACCTTGTCTTCTCTATGTTTGGTGAGTCCTCTGATCTCAGTGATCTGCTGCAGTAAACCTTGTTCACGCATGCTTATTGGGAGTTATCATGATGGCATGTCTGTAGGCAGTCTGAAGTTAATAAGATTTCACTGAGCAAAGCACTTTCAGTATGTGTTTAAACTTAAATGTGACCCAAATGTTCTGTTGAAGAAGGATGATCTTAAGTCTGTGCCCAATGGCCCTGCTAAATCAGGATGCAGCCTTGATATCAAAGTTCAAGGAACTCCCACTCTACTCTATTCTAATGAGGATCCATCAGGAGTCCCCAGCATAGTAAAGACATAGACCTGTTAGAGTGGGTCCAGAGGAGGACCATGAGGGCTCGAGCACCTGTCCTATGAAGACAAGCTGAGAAAGTTGGAGTGATTTGACCTAGAGAAGGCTCTGAGGAGGCCTTATAGCATCTGTCCAGTACTTAAAGGGGCTTACAAGAAAGATGGGAGGGACTCTATCTTTAATGTAGTAATAGAACAAGAGGTGATAGCTTTAAACTACAAGAATGTAGGTTTTGATTAGATATAAGATAGAAATTCTTTACAGTGGGGCTTTGATCAACCTGGTTTAGTGGAAGGTGTTAGAAGGAGAGTTGGAACTAGGGTGATCTTCAGAGGTCCCTTCCAACCCAAACCATTCTATGATTAACTGATAAAGTGAGAAAATGCATGTTGATTTCTGTGAGCACTGGTTTAAAACATTTCAGTTTTGCAGCCCTTTGACCCATTTTTAAATATCAGATATTTAGAACTAAGGAAAACAACATATTGCCAGTAAATTGTTTGTAAACTGTGAATCTACCCCAATTTTTGTGACTATATTCAACCTTCTTGTACAGAAACATCAGGCTGCACATTTAAACACACACCTGATTATGTGGGGCTTGAATGGGACTAGCATTACAGTTAGATGTGTACTACCTCTCTACACAGAATCTAATTTTTTTGACTCAAACTGGTGGGGTGATCTGACTGCTGGAGCCATATGGAATCTGTAAGGATATTTTCAAACAGTTGCTTACACACTCAGATTCTAATATTTTAATGTTATTTAACTCCTACTCTGGTTTTATTTTAATCTTAAAGAACCATATACTTTTATAGAATCATAAAGGCACATATACATGTATATTAATACCGTATCATATATTTTTTCCAGCTGAATTTCATTCTGAAAAGAACAACAAAGCTACAGCTGAATACCACATGAAAAATATTTAGCCTTGCAAGCACTATTTATATATCAAAAATCTTTATTAAAATCATGGGAGCACACTGCTGAGTAAAAACATCTGTCATTTCCCCTCCATCTTTTTTTTTTTTTTCCCCTTAAACAGCAACACACACATTTCAAATGGCTGAAGAGTTTATTTAAGCTATTCTGAGCATATGGAAAGATCCTGTATCATCCGCACACAGATAGTAGTGAAACTCTGAGATGAAAACCCCCAAAGCACTGAACATGAAGGAAGAGAGTGAAAGAAAACACAGTCAGCATAAGCCAGCACTGAATTGGATATGGTAGGTTTGGTGATACTTGTTCACTATTGTTCTAGGAACTGACTTCTTCCCCTCTGTCATTACTAAAGTTTGGGTGGGTAAGCTGTCTTTCTTAAAAGATATATTTATGCTTTGCTGACAACGTTGTTTTTCATGCTTAAAAAATAAAAATGTTCCCTATAATAAACATATAATTATTTATACTGTGGAAGCTCCAGTCTCAGTATGTGGAATACTGGACGAAAAGGGAGACTGTGTCTTGAATAGCTTATAATTTACTCTATTAATCTGTCATTTGGTATAAATTTAAAAAGCTGTCCAAATTTTTTGTTCTTGTTTGAGCCTGTTTTAGCTTATGTTGCTTATATATTGATACTAACCCTCCAGCCTCTGTGGTCTTGCTCCCAATTCATAGCAGTGCACCTGTAAAGGAACACATTGTGTCAGCTTGCTACTCAGATAAATCAGATTACTCAGATGAGTAAGAACTGAATTGCAGCATGATGATGGATAGAGGAGACAATCTGAAGTCAACTGGTCAAGAGAACTCATGGGACAGCACGGTAGCAATAAGAAGTGTGGACTGGGGTTTGACTCCAGACAGTCTCTTCACTGATGGACAGGTTAGGTCACCCAGCTTCCGGTACCTAATAGTAATTTCTCATGTTTTGAAGGAGAAATATTCTTATCTTCAACAGCTGCATAATTCTTGATGAGACATTACACAATGCTTCTTTTTCCAGAACACAGTAAATGACTCTGGCCTGGCTTCCTGCCATGTATGCATTTATACGTTGCTTCAGCCTTTGCTTGTCTGGAGAATGAGAGCAAGAAAAAGACACTGTGCACATATCATAGAGTTCCCACAGAGCAGTACAAATGCTATGAATTAATGTACTGCTGGGGCAGTTTTGCAGTGGAAAAAAAATAAAATAAAAAAATCCCTTTCCATCTTTTTCTCAGCTCTGTAGTCAAGTGAATGTTCTTAGGCATCTGTTTCTTTTCTTTTCTTTTCTTTTCTTTTCTTTTCTTTTCTTTTCTTTTCTTTTCTTTTCTTTTCTTTTCTTTTCTTTTCTTTTCTTTTCTTTTCTTTTCTTTTCTTTTCTTTTCTTTTCTTTTCTTTTCTTTTCTTTTTCTTTTCTTTTCTTTTTTTCCCTCTTTCTAAAAGCCTATTTTATAAATATTTTCTCTTCTACTTATGTTCCTTATGTGATAATTTCATGACTAACTCCGTATTTCCTGAAATTGCAAGGGTACCTGCAGGATGCTACCTTGTCAGCTGGAGTAACTGAGTTCTATTAAGGAAGCAGTCTAACTTTTGTACTTGTATCTGTTTCAGTTCTAGGGGATTGTACCATTTCTATTTGTGAACCTTCTTGTCAGCCAAAATAATTTTAACCTGGAGAATTTCTCACAAGCAAGATGTAGGTGAAACTGAATTTAGACTCAGTTGAGTTACAGCAGTAACTGTGTTACAGCAAATAGTTGTTCATATTCTTAAGCAATCCAGAGACAATGAAAAAAAATGTAGATTTTGGCAAATGATGGTGAATTTCATAAATATTCCAAATACCAAGGTGTGGGTTTGTAGTGGGTTTATGTGGCAAGGTTTTTGTAGCAGGGGGCCATAGGGGTGGTTTCTGTGAGAAAGATCTAGAAGCTGCCCCATGTTTGGGAAGGGCCCCATTGTTTTCCAGAGCTGAGCCAATAAGCAATGTTGTTTTGCGCCTCTGTGAGAGCATATTTAAGACTGGGAAAAAAAACACTGCACCACGCAGCAGCTGGGAGGGAGAGAGCAGTGAGGAACGGCCTTGCAGGCACCAAGGTCAGTGTAGAAGGAGGGGGAGAGGTGCTCCAGGCGCTGGAGCAGAAGTCCCCTGCGGCCTGTGGTGAGGACCATGGTGAAGCAGAATGTCCCCCTGCAGACCATGGAGTACCACGGTGGAGCAGGGTTCCATGCTGCAGCCCATGGAGGAGACCACAGTGAAGCAGGTGGCCCCGCACCGACGGAGGCTGCCGCCTGTGGAAGACCCCTGCCAGAGCAGATTCCGGGCCGGACCTGTAGCCCTTGGAGAGGAGACCACACAGGAGCAGGTGACCTGGCAGGAGCTGCTGCCCATAGGGGAGACAGGTTGGAGCAGTTTTCTTCTGAGGGATGGACCCCGTGGTACGGACCCATATCTGGGGCAGCTCTGGAAGAGCTGCTGCCTGTGGGAAGCCCACACCAGATCAGTTCATCAGGGACTGCATCCTGTGGGTGGGACCCCACAGCACAGGGGACGAGAGTGACCGAGAAGGAGCGGCAGAGAAGAAGTGCTGTAGACTGACCATAACCCCCATTCCCCCGTTCCCCTGCGCCACTTGGGGGGAGGAGGTGGAAGAGGGTGGATGGGGGGGGAAGGTGCTTTTGGTTTCTTTCCTTTGTTTCTCACTTCTCTAGCTTGTTAGTAATGAGCAATAAATCTTACTATCTTCTTATGCTGAGTATGTTTTGCCCGTTACAATAATTATTGCATGATTTTCTCATCCTTATCTCAACGCTTGAGCCCTTTTCACATATTTTCTCCCCATTCCTCTTTGAGGAGGGGGAGTGAGAAAGCGGCTGTGGTGGAGCTCTGTTGCCCACTGGAGCGGAACCACGACAGGGTTTTATTTGTTTGTTTTGTGTGTTTGTTTGTTTCCTTTTTTTTTTTTTTTTTTTTTTTTAGTTAAAGTCTACTATGAAATATTTGTAAACTCAGTTGATAAAGTTGTCTTCTTTTACTTGTACAGCTGTTATACTCTGACATCCACTGTTTGGGAAAGAAGAGACACAGATGGCTGTTTCTTCAGTGCTGACATTAATAGACAGTGCTGCCCTGTCCATTAATTGTCCATCACTGGTAATATCTGCTCTCCTACCCCCTCATGAAATACTTCCATGTCCTGATGTGCCTGATTAGTTCTCAGAGATGTGATTGAGGGAAAGTCAGCCATGAGTCCAGGTCTAGGCTGCAATGTGGCAAAGCAGTTGTTCACACTACAGAAGACACACTGTCCACTCATTTAAACAAACTCTTTTGCTGTAGTAGATGGCATCTGTGATGCACTCAATTTGTAAAATTATAGGATGGAAGGGTTACGATTCTTTGTAAGACTTTAACAGGTGATGTGCTCCCTCTCTCAGAATCAAAATCAAAGTGCTAGTACACAGGGGCCGTGGTGGAAAAGAGGATGCAGAGCTTTCTGCACACTTGAGCAGAACAAGCTGATTTTTGAAGAGCATCAGATCTTTAGAGAGGAAATAAGTCAGAGCCTGAAACAAACACTTCTGAGGCATCCTGATTTTACTCCAAGAAGTTAAATGGTAAAAGACTACTTCAAGTATATTAAGCCAAAGCATTTTTCCAGGACTATAACTCCATTGCCTAAACTTTTATATTTTTAGAACAGATCTGGCATTGTCTTGGTCCAGGATAATGAACACTTTCAGAAAAAGTGCTTGGAAAGTTCAGGAGTCAGCAAGGATTTTCCCAATATGAGATGTAAATATGACCTGAACAGGGCATACCATGGCAGTTGACTTCAGTTCCAGAGAGCACATTTGGTTTATTAATACAGATTTCCAATGCCCAAAGTTGAATGCTTCTCTGATTGCCAATAATCCCCCAAAAGGACAGAAGAAATTGATTTTAAACTGAGGTGCTTCTTATTGCCTTTTGTAAATATATCTGACTGAAGATTTTCACTGGTAAGTCATTGTCTAAAATGGGGATGAAGGCTTGTTTGGATCCTCTGAAGAAGCTTAGATAGTAAATCAGACAGGCACAATTAAGCAGTGCCACTTGCTGTATCCAAGAGCACACAAGGAGGGCATAAACCTATGCTTGCTCAGACTGTATAAATTAATGTCCAGTGAGCCATTCATACCCTGGTCAGACTTGGACATAATTTTGTAACTTTAACATAAGGCTTCAGTTTTTATCACCGGGGATATTCCACTACTACATCCTGTTTAAACATGTTGAATCTGGCAAACTTTAATACAAGACTTTACCTTATATTAAATAAAGCTGGATTTAAGAAAATATAGGAAAACCTATTTCTACTCCAAAGTAAAAACTTCCAAAATCTATGCAGCTGCTGCTCCTTCAGTGGCTATATTTTTCTGTTTCCCATTTCACATGCAGTAGTCATTGTCAAAGCTTCTCTCTGCAGGTGGCAGTGCCTTGCTGCTAAATGGTGCCTTGCTGCTAAATGGTGAGAGAGAGCAGAGAGAGGAATCCAGGGCTGCTGCCAACAGAGGGACAAGCAGTCAAGAGGACCAAAGAGGATGGCAAACAGGAGGGATGGTAGAAGAAGTTGGTAGCATGAAGAAAAGGACGGTGATAGCAGGGATGAGGAAAAAAAATGGAAGAAATACACATAAAAGAAGAAGAGTGAAAATTCAATATGAAGAAGTAGAAAAGGTGGAAGCTGCCATTATTGCAGCTGCACAGAAAGAGAAACAAAAGTAAGGAATGAAGTGAAGACATACAAAAAGGTAAGGAGTCTTTAAAAGCACATCCTTGGCACGACTTCCTAAAGAAGCAAGGTGTGACAGAAGGCTAATGGCTGGTTTTGCACCTACTGTAGATCTCTGTGTCTCTATGAGTCATTAAGAATACACCTACTGCATATGTTAAGAGAATGGAAAAGCACACTCAAATTTTACATGATTGGGCCATATTAAGAAAAACTTAAAAAAAAAAAAAGAAAAAGTGGTCCTCAGTCTTGGCCCTAAGTACTATCACAGCCTTTCAGGCTTCTGGTGTTTTCCAAAGGAAAAGAGTGATTTCCTCTGAATTCAGGATCAACAGGCTTATCATTTTTTAACTGCTATGATAACTTAAATGGCAAAGGTCTTAAGGTTTGGGATCTTGAAATGCAATAGTGTGATGTGATCCTAGGTGGTAAAACAAACTATAAGCACCTGAAAACACAGTTAAATGTCAAGAGGAAAGTTTGGCATCTGTGAATCATTTTCCTGAAAACTTGGTCCAAGTTCAATATGATTGTACAATTACATGGTCATCCTTTGCTGCAAACTTCTGTCCATTTCCCTTCCCTTCCCTTCCCTTCCCTTCCCTTCCCTTCCCTTCCCTTCCCTTCCCTTCCCTTCCCTTCCCTTCCCTTCCCTTCCCTTCCCTTCCCTTCCCTTCCCTTCCCTTCCCTTCCCTTCCCTTCCCTTCCCTTCCCTTCCCTTCCCTTCCCTTCCCTTCCCTTCCCTTCCCTTCCCTTCCCTTCCCTTCCCTTCCCTTCCCTTCCCTTCCCCCACCCCCGCTTTTTTTTTTTTCTTTTTACTTTTTTTGTCTTCTGGGAAAGGAAAAGGAACTGACAGGAGGACACAAGAGAAAGATGGTGAAGACTGAGCTAAGCAAGGCAGCTGAAGAGTGTTTGCCATTTAGAATTTCAACTAGAGAATTTCTGACTTCAAAATTAAATTAATTAATTATATTTATAACTCTCTCTTTTGAAATAATAAAAATAAATAAATAATAAAAAAAGAGCTCCTAAAGAATCACCTGCTATATCTCATTAAATCATATATATATATTTTACACACACACTGTTAATTAAATATCATTTAAAGTGAAATATTAAATCATACTTTGGGAAGGGGATTGTCCCAAAGAATATACTTATTGATAGATTCAGGACACTTTAGCGGTCAAGTGTAAATTAATCTCACTTTGTTTCTTGATCCATTCTGGCCTAATATTAAGAGTTATTCTCAAGCATTTTAAAACTTTTTAAAATTTTAAAATTTTTAATACGATTTTAAAAATTTTTATTTTTTTTTTTAATTTTAAAATTTAAAAAGCATTTTAAAATCTTTTGCCAAGAATTGCTTCCTAAACTAAATGGCTAATTTCACAGGTTCTTGTAAGGGTGAAGCAGTGTGTATCTTTCCCAGTGAAGACAAGGAATCATGGGACTAAATAACAGACCTTAGGGACCTGGACAAATTGGCAGGGTACAAAGCAGTTGCTCTGAGAACAATCATGTCTCTAAACCATCAATTCTCATTCATATGTAATGTCATGATCCTGTTCCTACTGAAATAATTGTTAAAGCCTTTCCTAATTCCACTGGGACTAAGACTGGTCTTTTGGGCTTCCATTCTGCAAACACACATGCACATACTGAACAGGCTTATTCACATGATTAAGTTAAGCATGCAAATAAGTCTTTTCACTTGCAGTTTATACATTACTAATGTTTGCAAACTGGAAAGTTATTTTTCTTCCTGAAATCTTTGGTGTGAAAAATCTACTGTTTCCGTTGGTTGTAAATGAAAAGTTTTGTTTCATGAGGTGAAAACACTCTTTTTTTTTTTTTTTTTTTAATTGTAAAAATAAGAAACAGTGGTTACAAAGGGTCTTTGTCCCCACACAAGTTAACTGCAGGAAGAATTTCATTAAGTTGTTTACTGGTCACGGCTTTTTTCGTTCTAGATGAGTCTTGAAAATCCAGACAACCCTCAAGGAAATATATAAATCAAAGAAAATATATTTGAACAAAATAATGAAAAAATATGTTCTACTAAGATGACATTGGTCAAAATTAATATCCTTCCAGGAACAGGCTACTTTCTTTTGCAGGCAATATGTAAGGAAGAAGGAAAAAAAAAAAAAAAAAAAAAAAAAAAAAAGGAAAAAATGATGAATGGACTCCTTAGCTTCTTATATCTCTGTTCACAAACCACTCTTCTCCAGAAATGACTCATATCCCGTTCCCTCACTTTGAAACCCTGTGAATTGTACATGTTTTTTGAATTACATGAGCATTCTTCCCACTAATCTCACTAAAATAGGAGGTTTTATGCTAACATTCCAAGCCTCTAACCAATTTCAATATCTGCATTTTATCTAAGTAAACAAGAGTGTCAGGGAATTCCTTTTTCTTTCCTGCTTTCCAGGAAATGTGGAATTCCTTTGTTTCAACTAGTAGATTGGCAGATATTGGAATGGCAAAAGAGCAGGAATTAGTAGGGTATTATTGCTGGGGAAAAGGTAGAGAGCCAGGATAGATAACAGTCCTTGGCAACAAGTCGTATTGTTCCAGCTGGTATGAGAGGGACCATCACTGTTCTGGAGCCTGCACTGGACTCAGTGTGCAATGCAAAGGGGGAGTAGGGTGCTGCAGAACTAAACCTTCCATACCTCCTGTGAAGGTCCAGGGAGAGACCATGATCTTAACCATGGACTTGTGTCTGTTAACTCAGATGTGGGATATGAATCCTAGATTATCTCTTCCTAGTAAAGATTTGTTGATATGTTGTCTGTATATTTAATGCACACTGTATATACAGGATTTGGAGCAGGGAACAAAGCATTGAAGTGCTTACATATGAGCCTGTGATTATATTTCTGGTTTCACATTCTCTTTCTCACTTTTCATTTGAAATTAATCTTGGATTCTTTTCTGCAAAATGTCTCAGTTTCAACCACTTTTTGTTGTTGCCACAGTAACATATGTGATGTGAACAAATGCTTTCCAAGATCACAAACTTCAGCTTATTCAAAGATGGATTTCAGGCTGCTTTCAGTATAATACATATTTGGACAGATTGAGCCAAGGATCACACAATTTCTATATCCTTTTGGGCTGTTGCACTGCACAGAAAACCTGCTTCTGTTTCACAGTCTTCCTGTGATCACCCCAACTATTGTCTGTTCTTCACTGCTGTGTATATGAAATGAAGAACAGTTTCAATCCAAACTTCAGAGGAGGCTTCCTTTGTTTTTAGTGACAAGAAAATACGTACATTTGGGGTTTGAGAAAATGGGGACTCTGCCTCTAATCATGTAAAAATTAGTTACAGACAGAGGCATTGTTGAAATAGCTTTGCTTTGCTGACATGCATCGAGGTAAACCAGTTTACAAAACTGGGTACAGGTAGAGAATTTCCTGTAAGACCAGCAAACATACTATGATTACTGCCTCTGTAGCCCAGAATATGGACTGTGTAATATGGAGAATCCAAAATGTCTGGCTCAGTTTTCTGCAACACTGACTTTTTCTCTTCTAGTAGATCAAAAGACCTATTCCTTTATTTATTAAATATAGGTGTAAGAGACATCTAGGAAAGGTCTCATTGACTGTGGACTGTGGTGGCTTTAGGAATAGCTGTTCTCTCAGCATTTCTGAGCAACCTCTACAACATTTTCTAAATTTGCGGAGTACTTAAGCTGATTATTTGAATGGCCTCACCTCTTACTGTGCCTCTCTGGTCACTTAAACTCAGCTGCTGGTTGGAACCTAAAATAAAACTTTAAGATACAATTGTAGCTTAGCTTACAGAACTTTGCTTTCTGGGACTTTCTCAGCGCTGTTCAAAACTCTTCAATAAGGGTACGGGAAAGTCTAACCAAATGTAAAGAGAGCCAGAAAGAGCTGTTGATTGTGAAAGAAAACTAATTTATTCTATGTATAAAGCATTACCTTGACTTCCAAATTATTATTTTTTTTACCCCACTCTATTACATCCCAACTGATGAACATAACCAGAAGGTAAAGACAGGCAAGGCCTGATGAATCCCTGGTCAGTGCAATGGAGATACAAATAACTTATTTGTCAAGTGCACCTCAGGATAAATAAGCTTTCTAGACCTGATTTGTTTGTTTGATTTCAGAAAAGCATAGATTATTAAAGACAGCAGCTCTCAAACAATAATATGCTATCCTTCAACAAAGAATCTTAAATTTCCAAAGTGGCAGAGGACTTTTGAGTTCAGGAATTTTGTGCTGGATCTTTCTGCTATTATTAAAACCATGTAGTCTAAAAGTCAGTAAAAAGCATGTAAACAATGATAGTTCTCTGCCACTTTTCAAAACAAGGTTTTATAGGTGTGCATTCCCTACATTATTAACATGACTGCTGATGTCTGATATGTTTTTAGAGTAGAGGACTTTTCATATGTCTATTAGGGAAATAAATAAATAAACAAATATAGCCTTTATTTTTGTGTTTCTAAGAGACCAGGTGGTCTTTTTTAATTTTGTTTTTTACAAACCTTAGTTGATGTATTTGTTAAAATATGTGAAAATGGATGTCTAATCTTCACAGCATACCTTTAAGGTAAAACTCAACTTACTAAGAAAGTGACTGAGAGACTCAGAAGTTGCTACTGGCTGTGAATTAAGCTAACATGAATCAGTAAAAATCTCCAATGCAGGAACACATTGTCTTTAAGCCTATGCTGCGTCAAATAAATACACATTGTAATGTTCTTATACTTTTAGATATCTATTTTATTATAATTCATCAATATTATTTTAATGTTAGATTTATTTGTCTGAAAATTAGTACATTGTTTGATGGCATCTGAGCCACAGAAGAGGATGTTTCATTCACGTGACTGTACGTATATATATATTTTTTTATATATGCACATATGTATATGCACATACGCAAGCATTTTCACTCTAGGAATTTTAAACATTTAATCTTTAAGGAACCTCTTTTTAATATAATATAATAACTGGCAGCAAGTGAGTACTGCTGTGAGAATTTGCATCATTTCTGCATATTTGTCATAAAGAACAAGAAAAATATATTTATTTATAGCATACCAACCTCTTTCCCTAAACATCTGACCTTATGAACATATCAGATGATGAATTTCATTACTCAATGTAAAATTACACCAATTTTTGAGCTGAAGCCCGACAAGCTAGAGTTTTAAGTGGTAATCAGCAATAATGTATTGCTTGTACCTTAATGTCACTATTGGTGATTTAGTGATTAATTATCTGACTGCCGTGTAGAGCTTAAAATAATCTAAATGCATAAGGTAAATTAGTTGATCAGGAGAAAAGTCTGTCATGCAAATTCAGTTCTTACAGAACCTTCCTGTCACACTCATCAATGACAGCCTAAGTGGGTCACCAGAGTGGATGGCCCCTGTTAATTTATTTTCTCAGACATGCAATACATATTCATGATATCCTGCTGTTTGTCTGTCACCTCAAAGAAACTCTCTATCTCCTCCAAATTATAATTAATGAAAATATGCACAGTTAGGCTTAGGGGCTTGGAAGAAAAGATACTAGTATTATGTTGCAGGGGGTTGCAAGGTATTGATATCAGCAGTTTCTTGTTAATGTGGTAGAGGAAAAATATTACTTTGCTTGGTGTGCTCTCTTCCTTCTTCTAAATGGCAAATCTAAAAGATCGTCAAAAAAAAAAAAAAAAAAAGTGTGTTTACACACACACATATATATAAAAACACATGTACATAGTATATGGAAACATTTCTCACAGATGGGCATTTAGGACAATACTGGTCTAATCTAAGGATTATTACTTATTTATTTCCAGGCTATTACAATAGAAGACCTATATGGAAGCTATCCACACAAGCTACATTTTTCAAAACTGTACTTGCCTATTTACCTGGGTTGGACACTTTTGATGATTATGCCTTTTTAGCCAGAATTATTTCTTGTCATCACTGCAGGAAATTTATTATATCAGAAAAGATACATTGTGTATATTTGTTTATAATATCTTACAGAACTGAACAAATGTACCTCATACCCAAATTTGTGAAAATACAAGTAAAACCATGCAAACCAGTGCACATTACTAAACAGGTAATGGTAAGAGCAATGAGATAAATTGTATAGTCACATGATAAATTGCTAAACCATGCTATAAATAAAATTCATCATATGCTTCTTGTATTTATCAGTTACCTTTGATAGTCTCATCTTTTTCCTGACATTAATCCATCTCCTCTAAGACTGATTTGAATATTCCAGACCTCTGAACAGCTTCAGACAACTGCCTATTCAGTTGAGTAAAAAAGAGAAAATCTTACTGACAGAAAAACAATTGTTCCAAGTTGTGGAGTTTTATAGCCCTTAAAAAAAAAAAAAAAAAAAAAAGTCTAACTCTGAGTCCTGGGAAATTTGTTGTGTTATATTTTGCAATGTGTCATGCTGTGCTCTCATCTGAGTCACAGGTCTACTTTCAAAAAGTTATTGTCAATTTGGGACTAATAATATCTTTGTATCAACACTATCTTTACTCTCTGTCTCTCTGTTAATGAATGACAATGGAATTAGCTGGAACAACTGTATGAAAATACAGGTAATTTTAAATGTTAAATTTAGGTATGTGGTTGCAGCCCTTTTGAATTCTGGTCATAAGAAGGGTTTTTAGACAGGAGAATAATGTATACAACCATTTTTAAACAGCCGGAAAATTTGAAAAAATATTTATTCTCTCCCATTAATAATATGTGACAAATTCATGACAGTGAAGTAGAAGGATTTTATTGCTGACCTGCATGACTTACTTGTGGCTTTGTCACTCATAAATAATATATTCAGCCCCAACTCCTGCCACTGAAACATTTATACCACAACACATCATTGTGTATGTTATATAAATATTTATTATGATGAATTATTAAAATGAGCAATGAATATTTATTCTTCTTGCAGTGTGAGTATATGCATGTATGTATGTTCTGTGTTATATATATACACATGCAAATGTATTTAGGTAGCTCTATACACATAGACATACATGTCTATGTGTCTTCACATGTATGTATATTCTCATGTATGTCATCCATTCATACGTATGTGCACAACTGGATGTATTAACACACTTGTAACTTCGGAAGGCTGTGAGCCTGCTTTTCATAGCTGTGAATTATTTATAAATAGAAGTACCCACATGAAAGGTGGAATTATGTACATTTGATTTTTTATTATTATTATTATTATTATTTTTTTATTATCTGTGATTAATTCTGACAGGATCATGGCTTAGCTGCAACTATCATAACAGAACAGGGCAAAGGCCTCAACCAAACAGTATCCAAGTCTCCAAGAATACGACGTCTTTCATTAGCCAAGATTTACAGCACAGGAGAATTCTTTCAGCCACTGTTTTCACACAATGTTTTTCTGCCTATAGCATAAATAAATAAATAAAATAAATTACTATATAGCTTTTGTGATACCCAAAATGCATTTAAAGGAACAATGTTAGATTGTGATTCAGATGGCTCCCTACAACAGATGCCTGTTGAATCTTGGAGCCTGTCTGGATACATCTATCTAATCATATCTGATTTCATAGACTGCATTTTTAAAAAATTTTCCAGGAAATCATATGACAGCACAGCCAGACAGAACAGAGAAAAACCTATGACCATTGCTAGGGAAGCACAGACGAGGGAAAGAGCTTGGGAACCAGACATGAGATGCATTTTCCAGTCTCTGAGAAACTTTTCATACCAATGTTGCATACCATGACATAAAACATTCCAAAGCAGGATGCACACTTGAAATATTAATAGGAATGTATCGAGCTGCATAGACTGCCACTTATTTCCCCCACTTGCTATGTACAAAGAAAAGGATTAACACTACTGGCAATATTTGTGTCAGGCCATACTGATTAATTTAATATTCTGATTGGATGAGCAGCAGAGCTTTAACGGCTGTTAACTTTCTGGCAAGCAGTGCTGAGAAGGTGATAATGAGATTAACATTTGGAGGACCTGATTTGCTTTTGCACTGTATTTAATTACTACTTTGACACCAACTGGTATGCACTATGGATTGTACAGATATGCTGATAGATATCCGTATTTGTTAAACTATAATACTGGCTTTAAATAAATGTGTTAAAAGCTGTGATTTCAAAAATGCTTTGCACAAGACGTGAAAACTATGTAATCTTACACTTGATTTATAGCACCTTAAAAAGGGTATTTGGAGTAAGAAGGGTGTCTACAAGGAATGAAAAAAAAATAATAAAAAAAAATTGATCAGCGAAGAAAGTTATACATTAAGTTATACATTAAAGTTTAGGAAATATAGGAATAAAGCAAGAATTGCCAAAAGTCAATCTGACTAAGACATTGCAAAAGAATTTTTTTAAAGTTGAAAAGCTCCTGAGTTCTATCAATAAAGGTGAAACAGAGCAGAAAGGAGACTTTAATGCAAAAGAAAGGAGGAAGGGATGGAGGCAGGAAAGGAAGGAAGGAAGGAAGGAAGGAAGGAAGGAAGGAAGGAAGGAAGGAAGGAAGGAAGGAAGGAAGGAAGGAAGGAAGGAAGGAAGGAAGGAAGGAAGGAAGGAAGGAAGGAAGGAAGGAAGGAAGGAAGGAAGAAAGGAAGGAAGGAAGGAGGGAAAGAAGGAGGGATGAAAAAAGCATCATTTGACTCAGTCTTCAAGAATATTCTGTAGGAGCTTAATAATGTCATACAAAGATGAGACTATATTTTGCAAGAAAAAGTAATTAAGGATATGGGGTAAATAGAACATGGAAAAAAAATGCAGCTTTTACCCAAATCCATTGACAGTTGACTAACCTGATTTTCTGAGCAAGTGGAAGGTGACATTGACTAGCCACAGATGAAAGGAGAATGAACAATGATGTAAGGCTTTCAAACTGGAAGGAATTTGTTATGGAGATAGTGATTGCTCTTGGGACTATTTTTATTGTCCTTTTTAAAAATATATATTATTGCTGAAGGCAGGAAGATATTTGCTGAATTAAAGTGTGAATTTAGACATAATTACTCATGTTGTTACTCGGTTTACCACAAATTTCTTCAGAAATTTACCACAAATTTCATGAGAAAATTCTGACCTGCATATTGGCTGTATTAATACACAGGTCAGAATCTGAGGAAGTAAAATATTTTAAATGTAAATCTTCCAAATGCATAGTCTGTACTCATTTGTATAGAATCATATACACTATTCTCAGTTTTAATTACCTTAGCCTCCACAAGAGAGACCTCCTTTAGATGTCTATTGTTTCAGATCCAAATTCAAGCTGAAACAATCATTGTGGAAATACCATAGCACACTGGGACTGCTAATACATGCTGAGTATGTCCTTCAGGACCATTCTCATCTCAATAGCAGATGTGTTGGAAAGTAGGAAATAGAGAGAAAGAATCCAATTGACATCTTACACAAAAGCCCATTTTATTGTTCTACAACTGCAAATGCAATTTTCACACACTGTGTAAGTTCATTTGCACTGTTAGTGCCAGGGAAAACGCCTTAGGCTAAATGAGAACCAGGGCTTTTACTTCAGGTGCTGCTGTGTCTTCCTAATAACTAATTGATATCCCTTGCAGCTCTCTTCTGCTGATAAAGTAAGTGTGGTCTCAATATCAAAGGTCAGGCTCACCAAGAGAGAGTCTAGGATGATTTTCTTATTCTTTCATTGATTAATTGTGCGATATTAGACATATTATTTATTTTTACCTCACATTATATTTTCCTCCTTCACAACACTGAAAAATTTGCTCACTGATTTGAGACCAATTATATGAAATCACAGCACTCCTTGTTGGCGTAATACATACTAGCTAGCAGTGATTTGTAGATCCCCACTATATTCCCATCAGTTTTGCAGAACCTGATACTTTCAAAAGAGATCATCCAGTCTCAGCCTTTGCCACTGTTTCAGCTTTGATGTCAACTTCACAGAAGCCATTTGTCATAATTTCAAAGCTAAAACAGGCAAATGGGACAGACACAGCCCTAAGCAAACTGAAGGAGGGTCTATTGAGCTACTGTGACTAGATATGTAATAAAGGAGATTGTGATAAAAGTTTCTACAGCATTGTTTAGGAAATCTGTCATCACCCTGTTGTGCTGGGAACACAATGTACCTGCTGCGCAAGTCCAGGAAAAAGGCAGTAAATCTGATATTTTGGGGGATTCTTTAGATTTGTTGTACTTACATCATGGCTTTCATCTACAAATACAACCATGAATTTTTAATGTCCATAAGCACAATGAACATTTTCAATATGAAACTGATTAAGCCTTAACTTCCTACACTTCCTTCAAATTCCTTTCTGAATGACCAGGGTTCAATTTGCTTCCAACTGAAAACCTCTCAAGACCGACATAAATCAGTGGGACTAGAATGAAATTCATAATCACTGACATTTAAGAAATTGAGTAAACTTTGCTGCTAGGTCTTGAACTTTTGGTTCAAATCCATGGTGCATTCCCAGGAAATCTTAAAAAAAAAAAAAAAAAAAAAAGGACAGGAAAATATCTACAGTGCAGCTTGACAGTGTCCAGACAGAACTGTGGTTCTTTGGCAACATAAAAGGAAAATTGTCTCAAATTTTTAGAATAATGTTGCTTGCTTGCTGACTGATCAGTAGTAACAGTATTCTTCAGGATTGTTTTACAGAAAAACCTGTCAGAAAAACATTGCAGACAGCTTTTCTGAGTTACTGAGAGAATCAAATAACCTTGCACTTCTTTTTTTTATGAAGGAATTGTAAACATAATGAATCTGTTTAGACCTAGCAGACAAACCAATAAATACTATAAAGAATAGGATTACAATGCTGCTACTAATTGTAAGAAAATATTATTACTAAATTCTGCACAAAGGATGTACAAATTTACATATGAGTTGTAGTATTGTTTTTTGCTTAAGTGTCCTCACTGCAGGTTTATATTCCTAGCAGTACTTTCCTGTCACACCCTGGACATTACACATCTGTCTGCCCACTATATGCGTTTTTAGTTTTGTTCTTATTTTTGGTTTTGTTTACTTCGCTAATATTTGAAATGCAATCCAAGGCATCTTGCTTATTATACTGGAGAGACTTCAAATTTGTTTTTGTACAATCGCAGCTAATTGTCTGAGACAATTTGCATCCATCAGCACAGTGTTTTATGGCTTTCAGACTCAGTGTAAAATGAATAAATAAGAGAGCTGAAATCATTATTCTCCTTTATTACTGGAGATATGCTGGCTAATCTGAGAATAATTTGAATTCTAGAGGCCCATCAAACACTGGACATCTGTCAAGCTCTAGCTTCAGCCACTAGTTCACAATCTGTGCCACTTAGTAACCTCCTCTTTTTCTTTCCTGAACATATCCCAGGCAAAAAAAAAAAAAAAAAAAAAATTGAATTTGGTTATTTAGGACATGTATTCTTTTCTTTGCTGGTCTGAAGAGCTCTTTGGAAAGATTTATGATTTTATTTTTTGATTAAGCCTAAAGTTGACTTTATTTTCCTGTTGTTGGAGAGTGATGTAGTGGTCAATTTTTATGAGTAATCTAAGATTTCATTCTATGTTAGCATCACTTTCAGATAAAAATCTGAGAAAAAAATAAAAAAAAAAAAAGGCCATCTGTCAAATGCTGCAACCTGTTTATCTCATCCTCTCACAGGTTTTATCTGCTCTATCTGAGCCCCAGAACCGCACAAGTAGAACATGAAAAAAGCAAATGAGAAATTTGGAAAAAAAATGGGATGCTGGTATAGAATGGGGTTTATAAAATATCTGTGGGGGACAGAGGGACTTGGAAACAGCAAACAAAACATTTAAGGCATAGGGGGAAAATAAGGCAAGAAAGGAAATAAACCAAAGAGAAACAATGTGTATAAGTATGAATTTGGAAGTACTTGGTAAAAACTGGGAAGGGAATAAAAGAGGACACTTGGAAAAAAAAATAATAAATATATATATATATATAGCTAGGAAAGGAAGAGTATGCCTGTAGAGAAAATGACATAGCTAAGAATGAAGCATCATAAGAAGAGAATGAAAGAGGACAAGCTGCAAATCCCTTTCTAGGACACAGAAGAGTTCAGGTAGGGAGAAAAACATTACCTGCTACATGAAAAAGAATTCATATCTGTCATTTAGAAGAAGATAAGCTTGGCATTATACTCCAGGAAATCTCTAAAGAAACATAACTGCGGATGTTACAATTGCTTTTGTAATATTTAGTATCAGAAATTCCACAGTGGACTTATGCATTGCAGAACCTCACTATTTCTTCTTTCTTTTCTCCAAGGGAATAGAATTCTTCATACTGGGAGACATCCTGACAGGAATTGCCACTTGTGTACCCAACACTTTGACATGGTGTTGGGCTATGGCTGCAGGTTTCAGAAATATAGTAGGTATTCAAGAATCACCTGGTGTCAGAAAAAGCTTCTTTCCAGGGCCACAAAACCACAGCTTTCCCCATCTAATACAAGATAATTTAAATAAATTCTGTTACTTCATGAAAAAAACTCTGGATATTCTTGTCATACAGATCAATTACATGCTGAATAACTGATGAGTGTCTGGATCCCAACATCATTTAGCAAGGAAACCATTTTGTCTCATTATCGTTCCAGGAGGTACACTAAAAAGCAGGTCCCAATGTATCTTTTCAATATCACTAACTCTCCTGTTTAATTTTATCATGCATCCTTCTATTAATTCCCATCTGAAATAAACCATCTTATTCCTTTTATTCATTCTATGAATTTCTCTGCACAGCTTTAATTATTCTTACTGCCCTTTCCTAAATTACCTTTTATTCTTCTGTCCTGGTTTCGACCGGGACTGAACACACTATTTTGAATGCTGAGCTACCACTGAGATATCTGTTGTGTTATTTACAGCTATAAAGTAATCCTTCTTAAGTAATCAAATTCATCACTTGGAGAATCCATGATACAAATGTCTATGAGGTATTTTTTCTCTCATGGTTTATGAAGGTGCCTTTTGCAGGTTTATTCATAATGGCAAGCATTTACATAAAAGTCCATAGGGCCAAACAAATGTTCCTGCCAATCATCACTTCTGAAACAGAGGTTAATTTTTCCACATTGAATGCCATATGCATCTTTTATCCCTCCATCTAAAAAAAAAAAAATTACCTATGCCCACTAGTCATAAATTTTACAAAATTCTGCAAATTTTTGAAACACTGAATTTTATTGAGGAATATACAATCTTATGCTGTAAAATGTAAAATGAAAAACTAAAAGAAGTCAATCTAGAACACTCTAACTCTGTTTAATCTTGTAACTTGAGCTTGCTTTGTCTTCAGTGTCTTTTGGATATATTCTTCTGCTCTGAAACAGAAAGGTGCTTTACAATGAATGATGTTGATATGGAAAGGATTGAATATTACACTACCTTGTTTTTAAGGGACCGCAAGTGTAGTTTGAATTAGGATGTACATTTCTGAGGACTCATGCACAGCTTAATATCTCACAACTTGATTTGAGGTTCAAGTTTAGTTATTAGTGTCACTAATATCAATAAAAATACATTACAGACACTAATCTATACAAGTATCTCATGCTTCTTTGAGAAGAGTACTCATGCTCCTTTGTAAACAGCACAAAGGATGTTTCCTGGTGTTGTCAGCCCATGGTCTGTAAAGTGGTGGTGTTAAGACAGTAGTGCAGTCAGTGTCTATGGTTCTGACATCATCGAATGCTTTCCTGGGCAACTCGGTTGCGGTTTGGGATCATTTCCCAATGGCAGTCCACATGATGCTTCTTCAGCAGGGTAAGAGAAGGTAGTATTCTGTGCATGGCTGCACAGAATGTCATCCAGTTGGCAGCACTAGCAAACTGATACTAACTCACAGGCATGTGACACTTACCGGTACAGATGCAACTTATGTACTAAGTGATATACTACACAAAGCAATACATGGTTATTTCTGAAAAAAAATGTCATAAAAAGAGAAAGAAGCAGTAATATTGCGTTATAATTACTATGGACCTGAGAGATGAGTGACTGATATGTTTTGAAAATCATTAGATTCATTAAAATAAATCACTTAATTTTTACAGAGCTAAGCTTACACAACATAACAACATACAGCCCTTCTCCAAGCTCAGTAGTATATGCCACAAGATATGAATAGAAAGGAATAAATAAATAAATAAATAAAAATACACACATAAAAATGGATTTGGGATAATTTTAAAAATAAACAGCTTTGTTGTGGTAAATATTGAGCTGTTTTAATGAAATGGTCCTAAATTTCTATGAAACTTCAAATGAATGGGGAACTTAATCCTGCTTCCTGGATTCCATAGATGTACTGCGGGCATTTGCAGATACAATCTTTTCTCTGTAAGGTGATATATGTATCTCAGACCACCCACTGCTAAAACATAATCCATATAATTTTTTACATACTACAGTGAATCTGTGATAAGGTTTAATTTACAAGTATGTAAAATGTTTTGAGATTTTGAAAAAATCAAGTGTCGCATTGCTTTTCAAAGCACATTACATTCCTTTACATTACATAACTTTAATTCCTTCAGCAGTCAAACTAAAATGTGTTTTTTGGGGGGGAACTATTGTCTTTTATTTTCAAAAATAGATTGTTCTATCTTTTGTTGGAAAATAAAAAGAAGAAATCCAAAGGAAGAGCTTAGTAAATCCATTATAGAGATGATTTTTTACTGAACTTATGCATTTACACCATTTTAGCTGTGGTCAGAATATGACAGATTAAAATTCATTTTAGCATGGATTGATGATACCTTAGCAACATGCAAAGCATGGAAGGGAGATTAATAGTAATCTCTGTTTGAGAAATGATGTGTCAGGTACAATATGAAGCCAATGATCCTCTGAGGTTGTACATCAATTAAACATACAATAATTGTGCAAAGATAAGGATGTGTGAATGATTTTTAAAATAATCAGGAAGTCTTCATAACATATGTGATCTCCTGTCCTGTCCTGTCCTGTCCTGTCCTTGCCTCGCCTCGCCTCACCTCACCTCGCCTCATGGATACAACTAAGACTGAGATTTCAGGTAGAATTTGCGAATATAAAGGTTTAAAATTTATATTAATTACTGAAGAGTTAGAAGTTAGGAATAAGAAATACTGCTCACAGAAGACAGTATCATGTTTCATTCACTGTAGGCTATGAATAGACACTGGATTGGAATGGGGTTTGGGGAGGGACTTGGAATAAACCTTCAAAATTCCATTTTAGTAACAATCACTGAAGGGCTCGCAGACTTAGGAAAAGGTCCAATGAGTCATGTTCCCTTTTGAGGTACAATTGGTCCTTCAATAATTAAAGTTAAGTTTAATTAGGGTCAGAATTCAGGAGTGTTGTTAGGGTTAGAATCTGAGAATGTACACATTCAGAGCTGTGATTACTTCTGGATTCAAAATGCCTGCAGGGGTAGGAAGAGGGCATAGTGTTAATGGGATCGAAATAATAGGATCTCATTTAGCTCAGGGATTTATTTCCTGGCTCTAATTACCATTATAGTAAGGATAGAGTTAGGAATAAAAAGAGTTTGAAAATCTTTATTCTCCATTTTACTACTGAGATGGACTGCAGAGACATATTGGAAGCTGGTCTCTTCATAGACATGGGCATTTACATGAGCTATGAGAGTGGTTAAGGGTCTTATGATTAGAGCTTGGATATCTAGTTTATCTGGGAACTCTTATTTTGGTGTATGCTGTAGAGTTTACTAGATTGGGAAGACAGATTTTATCAGACATATATTCTCCATAGGGGGTCTTCCCATTCACAGGATGTGTCTATGCATAAGCTTGTAGGGTTCAGGTTTGGACATTAAATGTTTCATTAGTCCATTTAACCAACATACCAGACAAAATTTGCAGAGTGAAAAAGGAGGCCACCATGGCCTCATCTTTTTCTAAGACTGAGGACAAATACCTTTACGCTTACAGTTAAAGTAGTGCTGGCCTGGGTGCTCACAGTAGCAGAGAAAGCATATTGAGAAGGATAATGGTAGCAGTCCTTTCACAGCCTAGTACTGTTATTAGTAGGGCTCAGCCTGGAGGTGAAAGTGGTGATGATGGTGGTCTCTTTTTTAGGTTGCACAGGAGTACTGGCAAGGGCATTATCTAGAATTGATGGTAATAGGTATAAAAGCAGTCCCACATCACAGGATATGAGACAAGTGTTCCTTCCTCTCATCATCCTATGCCCACCATGGAGGCGTGCTGTTCAGAGCAAAGTTAGAGTCAAGGTCCTTGAAGGTGTTGGTGTGTTTTGCAGAGGCCAGTAAGACATACAGAGGGTTGATCTTGAAGACTGCCACACCTTTCTTTTCATATGATGAACTTGGTAGTGCCATATGATGAACTAGCCAGTGCCATGGAATTAGGCTTCATTACAAATACAGGTGCAGGGAAATGGCCTGGGTATGGGATGTTGGTACTTGCATATGTTGGATTGGGTGTTAACTTGAAGAGAAGGAATCTGATTTGTTGCAGCCACACTTTATCTTGAGTATGATGTGGAGGTTCCTTCTGGGGACAATAAGACTGATCACCAGCAAAATGAAAGATAATACCCTTAAACAACTACTTATAATAATCAAAAATAGATCTTAATAGGTGAAGAAATGGCAGAATTGCTAACTCCCACAATGCAGAAAAGTTCTCTAAGGAGTATACAGAGTGAGAATATCAAACTAAATACCTTTTATGTCAATAGTAATAAAGTAGGGATACAGCATTGGATACAGAATGGAGTAGGAACTAGCAGGGTGAAATGGTAAACAAGGAGCCATCACTGAACTTTCACATTAATAATTGGTTTCTAGAGAGATTTGTTGATAGTGCTATGCTATATGTAATGGCTTGGAGAAAAACATAAAAAATATCTAGTATTACAGGTGACACAATGATTGAGACACCGGTTCTGAATAATCTGAATCCCTTGTAGACCTAGCAACAAACAAAGTGCATGGTAATAAATACAAACATAAATTTGTGCAGATAGTGATAGAAAAGGCAGAGTATGGTTGGAAAGAGTAAGGATCTCTCACTTCAGGGCCAGAGATTTGAAAAGGGCTTTAGATTTAAGCAAATATGAGATCCTGATGCAGTGGAGCTAATGCCAAAGGGGAATATAAGGATGAAAATGTCCTGTTTCCACACTTGTCACTTTCAAAAATGTATTGCAAAATTATTGGATCCTACATTACCACAACTATGTTTTATTTTATAAACATAACCAGTTTATACATATATATATATTTTCTGAGCATAAAAAAAAATAAAAAAAAATAAAAATAATACCAATAACTAATAGAACTTGATAGCTTCCTTTTTGATGAGATAATTTCATTACTGATAACTTTCTTTTCTAATTGTGTATTTGGGGGGGGGTATTTTTTTTTTGTTTGTTTTCCTGATGGCCTAACGTCCGACTTTATTTTTAAGAATTTTGGCAACAGAAGACTATTGCCTTAGATTAATGAACAATCAAGTGTATTTTCATTCTGACTGAACTAGAAATCCAATCATGTTTGAATTTCCATGGCTGAGATTGTAAAACACTAGGGAACTTCCCCTTCTGTAATGAGATTGTATTTAGCAGTTTACAGAATTGAGCATATACCTGTACATCTTTTTCTAATATTTCCAAGTGCGGACAAGTTCATCCTTTGCAGAGGGATTATATGGCTCACTGTTGTTCTCTTCATCTCCACTCTCATTGACTGTTTGGATAATTTCTGATTAGAAACCTAAGGGGGGGGGGAGATGGGAAGGAGTGGTGAACATGACATGGGACAACTTGCTGTTTATAGTCTACAATAAATTCTGACTACAGCTATTGAGAGGATAAAATGCTATCTTTCCTCATTTCAAGGAAATAATCATTGCTCACAAGTGCTGAAAATGAGATACTTTCTTTCAAGAGCACATATAATGATAACATTACTTTTTTCTATCACACTAAAGTCATATTCCTGTATGAAAGCTTCATTTTTCTTACAATCAACTGTCCACAAGTATTCAAGATATACGAAGAAGGCATCTGGAATAACAGTTTTACTGGAACAAATCTTTCTTCAAAGGGATCCCCATCAAGTGAGTTGCCATCTCAGACTCTTAGAGCTCTACATAACATAGTAACATTAAGGTTCAGAGAATGAACACTGAATTTTCTACAGCATTACTTAAAAAGAACATAGTGGATAAAATAATTTAAACAGGATTTTATAGATGCTATTCATAGCTTTTAAGTGCAATTTTCCTTGCATTTGATATGTTGAATTTGTATGATAGTTATTTACTTTAGACAATCTTGCTGACTTTCATTAATAACAGTGGTCAATACATGACTGAACAGGCCCAAGGATCAGGGCAAAAGTTTTCACATCTGTGACTCTCTTACCCAAAGAACCTGAGGAAGTGACACCTACAGAATTTTGACACTGCAGCATCCATGCAAGGACAGAGGTTAAACTCTCCAGCACAGCACAAATACAGTGAAAGAGTATCAGAAAGAATAGGGTTGCCAGGATCCCCAAAACTAGCAGCACTCAAATTAAAAAGAAGACAGCTCCTACTTGTAATTGAAAGACAGAATATAAAGACAGGTCAATCATGGTAGGCAAAGGAAACCTCTTATCTCTATATTCTTCCATCTCTAACACTGTAAAGTTACAGTTAGCCCAGAGAGCTAACCGCTTCATTCCCAGTTTATGGCGTGAAGCCAGAAACAAAATACACTATTTTAAATAGCTCGTGTTTCACTTTTCAAAAGGTAATAATTAAAGCATTAATAGTAATAAGCAAAGTTAAAAGACCTTTTATGTGAGATTTTTGCCCAGTTTCATATACTGTGAAAATATAAATAGCTAATACACTTACGAACAAAATAAAAATAAAAATAAAAATAAAAATAACCAAACAGAATAGCATTCCACTTTTGAAGATGTGGGCTTTTGAGCCCCTGGGTTCTTCTAACCCTGGGTTCTAGATTTAATTAAAATCTGAAGAATTATGGTGCAACTGACATATATCTGATTTTACCCATTAGATTTTGATAGAATAGCAAAATTTGAATAGAAAGCACAGATATAGTATTCCAATTATACAGGAGTGATTGTTCCTCTTCTTTCCCTTGTCTCTGTACAGTATCATACCCAGAAATATCTGTTATTTTGCTTCTGCCAGCAACTCTACAGAAGATACTGACAGTTTGATCCTTTGACATTTAAATGAATAGGGCAAAAGCAGATTTCAGTGGTTTTTGCTCTGGCTTTAGACTTGACAATAAGAGATCAAAGAAGTTATAGAAGTGTGAAATGAAGGAGGTGGAGGGGAAAAAGGAAAGTCATAAGTATTGAATATTCAGTCATCAGACATGATTAATACAAGTGATTTAAGGGCAAAATCTACACAATAATAAAGCTTTGACTGTCTTCCTGATATGGCTGTTATTAAACATGAATCAATAGTTGAAAACACGCTTAGATCAGTCAAAACTTTGTAAGTAATAATAGAGTGTAAGGTTGATTATGGCAACACATTTAGCTTGAATAAGACTTCAAGTACATTCCTTTTTTGCTAGTCATAAAAAAAAAAAAAAAAAAAAAAAAAAAAAAAAAGATCAAAAGCACAAGTCTTGAAGGACTAATAGCTAAATGTTAATATCACACGTAATTTATATGTAGCAAGGTCAACATTATTTTAAAGTTCTTTATTAGTGATACAATTTATCCAAAGCAGTACAAAAACATTTATGTTGAGAAGTGAAAGGATAGCAAGTAACTAATGATACTTTAATAAAAACAGATGGAAGGCTGAGCAGGGAATGGGTCTGGAATTAACCAAAGGAAACCAGAAGGCCATGACAGACCTCATAAAGCCTTGTGCAGATTAGAGGTATTTAATAATAATAATAAAAATAAAATAAACTAAAAAAATTTTATTTTGAAGGTCACTTTTCCCACCTTGTTCTCTCACAAGGCTGTTTCACTAAGGATAAAATTTTCTTACAGCTAAATTATTTTGTGACTGATTTTCATCTAATTTACCTTTTCATTTCATATGGAAATAACAGCTGCATTACACCAATGTGTAAATACCCTTTATAAGCCAAATTATTCTATTTTTATTAATTTTACCAGACTTAAATCTTTCCCATCTCCACAACTCAGATAAGTGAAACTGATACTAAACTACAATTTGCATTGCCCAAGTGACTCTATAGAGCATGGAAAATATACATGTATATTATATTTTATTTTATTTCATCTTTATATATATATATATATATATCAATAACTGTCATATATAGCTTCACAAGCTACATTTCCAAAATGGCCACTGTTCATTGAACATATTTTTCAGAATAACAATTCTGCTATTCTCTGTTGTCAACAAAAAGACAATGACTATGATTTTTCAAGATAGACATATTAATTGACTAATTTGGTCTTTACTTTTGCTACTGACAGTTTCATGCATCACCACTTGTAGCAGACCCTGACACAGCAGCTGAAGCATCATTCTCTGGCAGTACTTTCTGCTAACGGATACTCCATGATCAGTTCTATAATATTTCTACCCTTAGATGATCTACTTTTTCTAATCTAATGGGTAGGAGTGTTGTGTTCCTCTGACCCTCATGCATACCTGAGACAGCCTGTTAAGTAGAAGCTTTCAGTATGGTAATAAAAAAGGAAAGTACGTTTGAACTTTCACTCCCTTAACTACACTGGCTGATAACATGAAAAATAGGCAGGCTGTTTAGGAATGTTATAAGAGTTTCTGGGATACTGCTCAGCATAAACGTTGTTGTATTAGTGTGCTGTATGAAGAAAAAATAGTAATATGATATATTATTCACCTCTGCACCACATTCAAGGTATTTTTTTCTTTTAGAGACAGCATTGGCTCTAGGGTCTGTGTGATTAACATCTCCTTCTAAATACTTGTGTAAAACAGAACATAGGCTGTTTACTACAATATTTGCCAAAAATATGCCAGTCTTCAATGTATATTGTGGAAAAGATTAATAGTTCAAAATAAATCTATGACTACGTAATTCATGTCTGGACTGGGGAGGGATAAATTGTAAATCTGAAGACGAATAAAAAATATATATATATTTTGCATAGTAATGCCTTATCTGTCTCCCCCTTTCATATGTCCACTGAAACCATTCTTGAATAAGTTCATTAAAGCTGAGCAATATCAGCCTCCTTTGAGTAACGAAACAGAGACAGACACAAGCTTTAAGTGAACTGCATCTCCTCTATCAACTTTGAGAGTGACAAGGGCTTTTTGTCATGGACCGATAGCATAGGAGGACCTGCAGCAGAGCCAAGGCTGACTGTCTTCCTGCTTTTATTGCATGGTGGAGATTTAAAAGCTACCTCTACTGTGATGAGAAAGAGCAGGTTACTAATGCAGTGTCATGGGATCACATAGCTAGGCATAATGAGGAGGTGTAAATTTGTTAATAAGCCTTGGAATTTTTTTTTTTTTTTTGAAAGGAAGGTTGGTGCCTTCAGAACAATGAAACCTGAGCTGAGCTTTTTGTTCTTCATTGTTGGGATGTTCTGACCAACTACTGTGTCCAGAACCCTGTCACATGCAAAGTCCTCTATGCCGAAAGATCGTTTACATGCAGACAAGTAAACTACCTGTAATCAATTTTTGGAAACATTCCAAGTGAGCATGTGCAATATTTCTCCAAGATGGATCTCTTCCCTTGCAAAAAGGCAAGAAGTCAATGCTGTGTTAGTTCAAAATGTGGAGCTGTGTCACCCATTATTGATGGGTAAAAAAAGGATACAGAATTCACTGGGCAACCTGCTTCTGCTTTAATTCCTAATTAATCAGGTGATAAATGCACCTAGAATGATGGTTCAAGTCAGACCATGGATAACAGTGATTCCAAGTCTTAAAATGATCAAATGAACTGTGCCCTGGTAAGACAAAATGAGATAGCCTCTGCCAACAGTTATACTCTTGTAGTCACTTGGAAGCTAGGAGGACTGTGTGATGTTACTGCCACCAAATTTAACCCACTGTATATAAATCAAACAGGATTTTTTAGGTAGTGGCTAAAAATCTCAGATGTAGTACATCCACAGAGCTCTGTAAAAGCCAACAGATGAAGGTGGATTTAGACTACATAGAAGTGCAGGCAGCAGTGTTTCAAAAGAAGGAAGGGATGATGGCCAGACTTGGAAAAAGATGTGATAACAACCTCAGTCATGTGTGAAGGTGGTGTTCCAGCTCTGCTCTTGATGGAAGCCAGCTTGAATGTAAGCAGCCAGCCAGCCATTTTAGTTCAGTTCTCACACTGGATAACCATCCCCAGGTTAACCATCCTACCAGTTTAACCATCCTACCAGTTGCTCTTGGTAGGCAGCTCAACACCCAGAGCTACCTGCTAGATTAAATCTCCCTCCCTCCCTTCCTTCCTTCCTTCCTTCCTTCCTTCCTTCCTTCCTTCCTTCCTTCCTTCCTTCCTTCCTTCCTTCCTTCCTTCCTTCCTTCCTTCCTTCCTTCCTTCCTTCCTTCCTTCCTTCCTTCCTCCCTCCCTCCCTCCCTCCCTCCCTTCCTTCCTTCCTTCCTTCCTTCCTTCCTTCCTTCCTTCCTTCCTTCCTTCCTTCCTTCCTTCCTTCCTTCCTTCCTCTTTCTCTTTCTCTCTTTCTCTCTTCCTTTCTCTCTCTCTCTCTCTTTCTCTCTCTCTCTCTTTCTCTCTGCCTTTCTGCCTTTCTGCCTTTCTTTCTCTCTCTTCCCATCATCCCATCTATCCCATCTATCATCCCATCATTTCAACTCAAAATTCTTTTAAGAAGAAAAATTATTTTAAGAAGAAAAAAATTGACTGTCCTGGAAAAGAAAATGGTACATGGGCTGTACATTGAGCAAGAAGCTATTACTCAATTAATCCTTAATTTGCATTTGTGCAAAGTCTTTAACCATAACTTCTCAAATCTGTTTTCCATTACAGGTGTACAGAGACTTGACAGCTCTCCAAGGCAGCTCCTTTATTAGCACTATTTTAAACCTGGATGAAAACATCTAATGTTCAGGCTGTAGCCCATACATTGAAGTATCAACATGGTATTTCACTGATGGCTCCACTTTACATAGTCTTCTCTGTGGTTAATTGGGATCTAAATAATTATCTAGTTGTGTAAAGCAGGGTTCATCGTAATTTAGAGACCTGAAAATTAGGCATTTAAGCTAAAATCATTTTTCATGTTCCCTTGTCATCAAGAAAGAAAGACACATTACCGAAGGATCAGTTCCTCCAATTTTAAGGTAAGTATCTGGTACCTATGATTTGTAGGGTGACTCACCGCAAGAGAGTAAAATCTTTTCATTTTTACTACAAATGGAGTCTTAGACAGCCAGAGTATTTTTGGGGTGCATGTAAGTATAGTTGAGGCAAACTCCATCCTGAAACATGTGAGTCAATATCTTTGTGGTGTCCTTCCCCTCAATTTAGGAATAAATCTCCTAAAGTAAAACTTCATACTGCATGTTGGTCACTGACTTCCAGCATGCTGTGATCACATTCCACAGCTCTCTGTGCTTCCCCTGGAAAGGAGGAACAAGAACAATCCAAAAACCCAGCTCCTCAAGAGCACTAGGAGGCCAATTTTATAAATACCAGAGTAGTTTTCACACCAAGGACTGACAGTAGCAAGACTCACTGCAGAACAGTATAGACCACTGTGCTACAGCCTGAATATGTATTAGTGTTTTAGCACAGGTACTGGCACCTCTATCCACATGAAATTAGTTCTGGATAAAAGCCATGCAAGTCATTAAACAGAAAAGTAGCAGATGAAATGCACGGTTGCATTGGACTGAATTGGTAAATTCTGCCATCTCACTTCTCTAAAGTGACAATTTTTAACAATTTCATAGGGCAATGGTGGAAAAAAAAAAAAAAAAAAAAAAGTGGTAATGCAGAGATTGCCTCAGCTGAATCAATCAAATAACATATTATTTATTGCAGCTCTTTATTTGTGAAAATGTATTGCTCAGCCTGTGCTCTCTTCTTCTCTGTTCTTTGTATTACATTCTCAATTTCTTCAAAACATTTTAGACATTTAGACATGAGATTTCAATGTTTCATTTACATTCCATGTTTCATCATCCTGGAGCACCTCAAAATTTAAGGACAGAATACAGAAATTTTGAGCCAGATTGCAGCTGTTTTTTCTTATACATGCAGGACTAGACTTTCTGCCCAAGCGTCCCTCCTCCCAGCTGCTATCCATGCAATCTTCTGCCTGCAAAGAATCACAAACACCACCTGGAAAAGTGGCCAGAAAGAGGAAATGTCATTGTATTATGCTTTATTTGACATAAAGTGAGTGCTTCCTGCACAGGGGAGCATATAAACAATTCTCTTTGCTGTATACAGGTATTATTTGCTTTAGAAACCGGTAATCAAAAAAAAGATATCACAAATCACATATATGTATGTATGTACATGTATATATGAGTGTGTATGTGTATGTACATGTGAAAGTACATATGCATGTAATTTCTGATTATTCTTCATTTAAATTTGGAAAACAATACAGTAACTAGAGATTTTTCCATCAAGATCTGCTGTCAATAGTGTGTAGCAGCAATACACAGCAATTTAAGAAAAGAACTTTCATTCACTATTGAAGCAATCAGGGAAATTTTAGAAAGGTGTAATGTAATTACTTCTTAAAAAATGGTTAACAATGCTTTCCTTATTATTATTATTTTTAAATATTATCTTTGATTACAACACCTCTGCAGACTTTTGCAGGTGTGAATGTCTGAATTACCCACTGGCTGGAAAACATAATTTATACCGTTTTAAGGTTTACCTGAACTGAAATGAACAATACATATAAGCTTATACTGACAGACTTGGAGGGGTTTGAGCCTTTCAGCAATGAATATATGAATCAGTTCTGTTGGCTAAGTATTTTCAGTGCTGATTAAAGAGATGCTTCCTAGTAATGAATATGCATGGTGTTATACGTGAATACAATGTGTTTGTCATGTTGTTTCTCTGACAGAGAACTTGAACATCCATTTGGGTATTTCTTGTTGTATATCCCGTTGAACAGCATGAACAGACATTTCTAAATTACAATATTAACTGAAAAAAAAAAATAATCAACAACCAAACAACAAGAACAAGAAAAAGAATCAACAAGCCCAAACAGATTCCTTGTGGAAAGGAAATTTTCAAATTGTTGAGGGAAATATTTGTTGTATTTGGGGATATGTCTTTGCAGAGCTAGAGGTTTTTACATGCATGATACTTAAGTCTGCCTTCAAGAAGGATAAATTGTCTTTTTTTTTTTTTTTTTAATCTGCACAACTAAGCAGACATGCATGTAGGCTTCTGAAATAAATACACCTCTCAGAGAGTGCTGCAACTGCCTGACTATGAAATCTCTTTGCTAGGAGCACTGCTTTTCTTGGTGAGATTTAGAGGGGAAATGCCCATTTATGCTGCTAGGATTTACGTCTAAAATGCTTGTTGACATATATAAAATACAAACTGACTAAAAACTAAACTCAGAAATGAGGTTCTACACCACAGGATTAAAGTATTGGGAGCAGTCTGAATGGAAAGCATCTGACACATTTTCAGGCCAGCTGTCTGTAAATTGCCCCTTCTGTGATAAGGTACTGTGTGGTCTCTGCTTCACTGCATCATGCTACAAAAGCAAAGCTGAAAGCCAATATTCAAATGAGGCCCGAAGCCGAAATACTATTTTTCTCCATTAGAGGGTGGTCCCTCCTCATCATGGTTGAATTCCACTGACAGCAGGAGAAGACCTGCAATGCAGTCAGCTGCGTCTTAGATGACACATGAATCAGGAAATGTCTGCATCTTTCCTTCGCATGCCTTTCTCTGTCTTTTGAACATGGCAATTAAAGAAAATAAATGTGCATGCCCACAGGCCACGTAGGTATATACACACATGCAGTACCTGTCTTCTTGCATATATTATGTATGCACATAAACGAAGACACCTGAACATGCATGTATTTGTACCAATAAGGCAGTTTAAAGACAGCTTACAGCTTTCCCGCAGCAGCTGCAATGAAAGGAACTGAATTCACCACTGCACAATTATTCTTCTGTCAATAACACCTACTTAATTTCATCCATGCTAATGAACTGTACATTTTTTTTTTTTTTTTAACATTCAGCATATGCTTATAAGTGCACACAAACAAATAATGTACTGGAAATAAAATTTTCACATTAAGATAAAGTTGTGATTAGGAATTTGAAAGCCAGAGAATGCCAAAATGCTATTTGCCAGAGAAATCTTGCTGCACTCTTGTGTGACCATGAACAATATAAAAAGCCTTTCACAACATGATTGCATTCATTATTGTAATACCCTAATTCCATGCAGGCAACCCTATTCATTCAGCCTGTTTTCAAGATTATATATACATGGAGTAGGGTTCTGTTATGTCTTTTTACAGCTCAAAGTTAATAATAAGAAAAAAAAAAATCAATAGAATTTCCTACTGTAAAACATACTACTGAATAAGCATTGCAATGAAATGTAAGAAAGAATTGCTGCTGGCATAATGAAACCACTTACACTTTGTATTTCATTAGCTTAATAGTAGTGAACTGTCTCATTCACAGCATTGCCTATTATGAATCGTACAAGACATGTAACACCCTCCGAAAAGGCCTTTGAAGATTTGTAAAGGTAAAAAAAAAATAAAAAAATAAAAGAATCCTCTTCAATAAGAGCCAAAATAGAGAAAACTGATCCCAAAAGAAGTTTGGACACTGAGAGCACCCATGAAAGCAGACTGTTAGAAACAGATAAAGGTGGAATTCCAAGGCAACAATGCTCCTGTTTTAAATTGACGTTGCTCCATTAAAGGCACTTCAAACCAGCAGAGGGTCCAGTCGTGTCACAGCCTGCACCTACAAAAGCATTTAATTCAACTAGAGTAATCTGGGAATGGAACCACTGAAATAGCAAAAGACTTCATGTTATGCACACATTTAAACACTTCTGATTGGGAACATGGTATTTATCTCCTCCCAGAAACAAGCTTAATTCCCAGCAGCCAAACAGATCAATTTTCTATAGGTCATTTTTGCTGTCTAGTCTACATCATCCTGTCCTATGAGTGTGTCCTCCGTGAATGTTTACATGCAAAGATTTTTCAAGGTTCTTGTAATCACCTCGCGTACAAATAGAGAAGCAAATATCAAAGGTTTTGTTATGCTTAAAAACACCTGTTCAGAAAAGAAAACTATAGCAAGTAGACATTTATTTTACTTTGCTCTCTTTATTATTCTCCCTCATGTTAATACTAAAAGACAGAATTTCATACAAAAAAATTTTCTAGATCCCTAGCAGCAAAATAAACAGATACACATTCACATTAATAATTCTGTAAGGTCAGATACTGAGAACTAAAGCAATCCTTCCAGGGTTGTTTTTCAGCCTTCAGATTTCAAAGATGCACAGCATATGGGCTAGCTATCCATCAGGCTCCCTCTGACTGTGAGCCTCAGACCTTACAAGACTGCACATGAGCATTTCCTTGTAGACAGCATAGCAGAGAAGCAATAATTTGTGAAAAATGTAGATCCACAGAGTACATGCCACACAACAATTTATGCAATGGAAGTTTAGAGAAGTGATCTTATTAGAATATGGCCATTCTTATCCAGTGAAAGACTCAGACAGCTGTTGTATGGACAAAGCTTAATATTCCTTCATTTCCCATGCAAGCCTATTTTTCAAGCCCACAATGTACCCACTCCACTGAGTTACATTTAAAACTACCTGGAGAGCTTTTTCATGCAGAGCTTGTGTTACTCATTCTACATATGGTGTGAAGTTCACAGATGAGAAATGTGAGTGCCTAAAATAAATACTACATGAACCCTGAGATGTGTGAGGGCCCTTGGGAGTTCAGCAAATGAAATGCCTATCAGTCTTTGACACAGCAGACGCTCCCTACAATTGGCAGCTTCATGCTTCATTATGCATGGATCAGATATATAGGTATGGCCCCAGGCAAACTCCCTGGTTTAATGGCAAGGTGCATGCCGGGGAAAGGCAAATGTCATTTGCCCATGAATTTGAAAGACGAGGGGAAAAGGGGAATGGAGTTGATTAATCAGATGTATGAGGGGTTTATTTTGTACTATTTATCCTAGAGTTTCCTCACAAAGAGTTATTTCCAACATTATATGCATTGCACTTTTTATGTTTTGTGGATTTGACAATGTTTAAAAATGCAATTATTCTTGTTCACCCTGCTGAACAGATTCACAGTAAATAAAAAACAGTCAGATTGTTACCTGCGGAAAACAAAACAAAACAAAACAAAACAAAACAAAACAAAACAAAACAAAACAAATAAAATAAAATAAAATAAAATAAAATAAAATTTTCTCTGCATTTTATAATCCTTGGAATGTTTCCTATGTTTACAGCATAAGGTCAGCAGACATTTGCTGAAACTGTCCAGAATTTGTTAAACATCATTAGAAATTATTGTGCTGCCTTAATGGAAAAACAAACAAACAAACGAACAAACAAAAAACAACAGCCTATTCTAGAGACTCTACTACTGCAGGATAATAGTCATGGGCATTCCTTGTACAGGAAAACAAACAAACAAACAAACAGGCAAAAACCACTAGTAGCACAATGTTTTGCTTCACATGCATATAGTTCTAATTAAAAGAAAAAGTGTAAACAGTAAATCCATCATGACCCACAATTAAATGAGGTGGAAGGGAGGAGAAGGAGAGAAAGGAAATAATAAAAGAGAAAATTATTAATGACAATCTCTTAAAAAAAAAAAAAAGAAAAAAAAAAGGAAAAAAAAAAAAACACTAAAACATTTATGGGAACGGAAACTGCATTTCATCATTCCTGAGCAAATTATGACCCTGAGGGATCAACGCAGAAGAAGTGCTACTGAGTATTGGTGTGTCTTAATGAAAACCCTTCTTTCCACCTACAGTGTTTTCATTCGGAGATTTCAATCACGATATGTTCTGTCATTTAAACTTTAAAATAGCATTGTGAATATATTTTCTACCCTGCCAACAACAATCATGTCAGATTGTCTTTGGGGTCATTTATATATAAATTTGTATGTGTGGTGCATCTTTTTCACAGTGAGCATCCCGCAGAAGAATAGTATGGAATTTTTGAGCCTAAAACGTGGATGAAAATAAAGTAAACCCAATCTATAAAACTGAAAATCTTAAGATAAGCTTTCAGCAGCTGTAAAAAAATGAAGTGACAGAGGAAGAAAAAGAAAAAGAATGCCACTAATGTCTCTCAATGCTCTTTCCGTGTGTCCAGACAAGTTATGGTTTGGAATGTAAAACTTGAATTTAAAGAAAGTGCATCTGGTAGAGATTAAAAAGGATAAAGGGGGGAAAATCAGTTTGATGTACACTTCAAAATGCTGCTCATAATATAGTTTGTTCTATTACTTGAAAAGAGGGTATCACTGTTCTTTTATGTCTAGTTTTTAATCCTATGCTTTTAAAGTATCTTTTATTTGCTCCTATTTGAGGTGAATTGCCTTACTTCAAACCTTAAATCTAGTTTGAGGATTTTGACTTTAGAGTGGCTTCCTTTGAATAATCTTCTGAAGTTGTATTTTATCCTCCATTTTACCAGTTCTCAGGTTTTCCTGGGTAGTTGTGAATATGTGATCTTCCTTCTGTAGTGAGAATCACCTGCAGGCTCAGGAATGCATGTTTCATACTGAAGCTGCCAATGTGTTGTGGCAGGGTCAGGGGAGACGTATTTTCTCAAGTTTGCTGAATTATGAGCATGAATATAGTCACACTGAGTCATGCAAACACAAATCCTACTTTATTGCTATTTTTATATCCTACACTATGCATTAGCTTCTATTGAAAAAAAAAAAAAAAAAAAAAAAAGTTTTGGTCAGTTTTGGAGCATGTTAGAATTCATAGAGTGAATTTCAGTAACTAATTACAAACACATAAATCCCTCTGAAATCAATTAGGATATTTATCTGTTAGTGAACTATTTAGTCATTTATTTACAAGATAGAAAGAATGAAAAATATGAACTTTTGCTAGCACATCAGTGAATGAAGACCGTGAACATAAACTCAAGGGGCCAGAAAGTGTAACCAAGACACAACTACACCAATGGGACACATGAAATACATGCAGGAAAAAAAAAAAAAAAAAAAAAAAAAAAAAAGTCCACTAGAGTCAAGTAAGCAATGGGTACTTCACAATTTTTCATATGATTAAAAAGAAATTTAGAGTATTCTTTACAGAACTTTGTGTTCAACTAATGTGGAAGCTCTTTACGGCAGTTCCATTTTTTTTTTTATTGTGTTTTAACATTGATTTGCTTGATGGATGGATGACCAGTGCCTGTTGATCTGAGGTAGAGATAATAAAACATTAAAGGAATCTATGAGGTTCTGAGGTGTGATAATCTGAGGCGTGGTGTTTATCACCACATTCATTTGTAAGTTCAAAATTCAAAGTATACATATGTATTGGATTCACACTCAACCAGAGGGGTACTTGTCTTTCAAGAAGACATAAACTGAATTGAATTCAGCATAAAACAACTTTACACTACCAACATAATATAAAATGGGCGCAATAAATACAAAATTCAGGCTCTAAGAAAAAGCAAATGTTTTGATTGTGTATTTTAACTTCAAAACAAAACAAAACAAAACAAAAATGTAGCCACTCAAAGTCTTTTGGCATTTTTCTTGTCACAGGCCTATATATAAAGGGTGTAGAAATCTTACTAATCAAGGGGGAAAAAAAAAAAAAAAAAAAAAAAAAAGATTATTTTTGAGGCATATTATCAGTCAGCGATAATGAGCTCTATGAGACACTTCAGTTAACAGCCAAGTGCAGGATAAATGATACGGAACTGGTGACTTGAACACCAAAAAATTTATGAGCAGAAAAAATACTTCAGATTTCATATATTTTAGAATTCTTGTACTGCTGGGAGAATTAAATAGCCATTTAATATTTAATCTACTTTTTAAACAATATTTTGCTCAAACTGAAACCTGTCATTCCAGTTCCCTTGCACTAGTCTAGTCTTTAATAACAGAAAGATCAGCTGCATGTTTTCTTTAAGTGGGTATAACTGCAACTGGATACAGTGGGCCCTGTAACTTATAACCAAACAGTTTTATAAATTTAAATGCAGATGCCATCAGGAGAATAAGAGTTGACCTGTGAGACAGTGCAAGACCTTCAAACTCTAAGAGTGCCACAACAGCACCACTTCACATCTCTTAATGGTACAAATTGGACTTCTTCCCCTCATATAAGAAGCCTGGCTACATCCCAGGTGTAGCTATTGGCAAGAGTTAGCCACATTTATGAAAAGATGATATCCTGCAAATAAAGTGCTCTTAACCCTTGATGAGAATTTAAGAAAACCACTAATTTGGGGAAAAAAAAAAAAAAAAGAATACTCCTGGCTTGACAGATTTTAACCATGACTCCAACAGAAAATATTTTAATAGCTTGCACCATCCTGCAGAGAAAATTGGGTTTTGTCCCTGCTTTATGTCCTTTCTGCAACCATCACCTCTCCTTTCCTTTTATCTTCCTCCACAGTCATCAGATTTTTTTTTTTTTTCCCAACTTATGCTTTTTTCCTTGAGGTCTAGACTACTGCTTGTTCAGATTGACATGTGTGACTGGCAGTGAGAACTGAAATGAAGGATGGCTACATGCTAACGAGAGCACCCCTCTCATTCTGTGCTTCACACTCAGTGGAAGCCAGTGATTAATGGAATGAATGGAGAGGAGGACTATGTGGATGGGTGACACCGTCCTGTGCTGCTGTCAGGATCCATGGAGAGCAGCAGGAAAGCATCCACCTACATTTACATCTCTCTGGTCTGCCTCAAACATTTGCTGTGTACCCCTTGCCTTACTTTTGCCCTATTCGCTGCTTTCATCCTCTCTCAGTCTCACTCCTCCTTCAAATATCTGTATTTCTTCTATCCCTCTCAGAACTTTTAACCTTTGTTGCTGCTCACTGGTGTGCAGATACATTTGGTGAGGTGTTGGAAAGCTTTATTTTGCCTATGAGATAATGGCAAGCGCTAACCTGGGAAAATGTCTAGAACTCCTACTTTGTGAATACTCTTGGTTTGGGACACAGTATAAATCATTCTGCTTGTGAAATTTCCTTAGCTATCCCAGTACTGCTTAAGGAGAAGGAGAAGGAGAAATGTGATCAGTCCAGGAGAACGTGAATGTGGGGGAATACTTAGGCAGGGTAAAGGGATACTGAGGAGAATTTCAGCTCAAAGTCCAGCTGTTTCCCCTGTTTAAGGCTGCAAATGAAGAAAGAATGGTGGGGCAGCAAAACCCACCATTCATGGGAAAGGAAAAGATAACTCCCTTTTTTTATTTTCTTCATACACAGTTAGGGAAGTATAACTTGTCTTTTCATTTAGTTACCATCAATCAGACTGCCCTTATCCTGTACCCTGTCCCTATCCTGTCCCCTTTGCTCTAAGCTTCCCTCAACAACCCTGTTAACTCAACAACGTGCAAAAGTACATACGCTGCTGCTCCAAAACTACAGTGATCATATCTCTGCAGTTTATGATTTATGGATTGCACTACCTCTTTATGGTTGAATCAGCAGCAGTTAAAATTAAGTTAACAGTTTTCCAAAAAAAACCAGAGTGAACTTGCTTGATGGGTTCCAGTAGCTTGATCATACATCTAGTGTCATTTTGTACAGGATGAACTTCCCTCAAACTGGAAAAATACCTATTCCAAACCTGTAGTGTAGTGTTAATAATCAGAGTCACTTTCTAGAGTGATTAGTTTCACAATATGACTAATACTGGTATTGGGTATCTTCATGCGGGACATTTGGTCACTGAACTTCTGCTAAGGAAACCAGTCTTGAAAGAGAGGATCTTGTCCTGAAACCTCTTGAAACAGATAGGACATCAAGGAAGATTATTAGAGGTGGTTTGCTATTGTCCTTTTGCTGGACTTAGGAATTGCAATAACCTTTGTTAGTCTTGACTTCTGTCTTCAGAGCAGCTTCAAAGAAAATGTTCTCAATGTATATTTTGAGACAATTAAGTATTGTTTGTACCAAGTAGTATAAATAAAAGCCACTGTTCTGCCAATATCTACATTCCCAGGATTGAAAAATGGATATATTTGACATACATATGATATTATATCAGTCTTTTCACTCACTGTATAAGAAACCAGCATTACAACACTATTCAAAAGGTCGTCTCACAGGTTTCATGATTTTTTTTTTCAGATTATATATCAAAATATTGTATCTGTTAGTTTCAACCTTGTTCTGGTTGCATTGACATATGATCCCAAACCAGCACAATTTGGCATGTTTTGAACAAAGTGTCATTCAGTTAGACTGTAAATGTGAGTTATAATTGGTGAGATTAAAAGAGAACGGAAAAAATTATACCCTTTGTAATGAGGTGTTGTTTTTCTGTACAAATGAAAAGGGTCTACCATGGCAGCTGACATCAGCAGAAATGTCAAACCTCTCTGCTGAGCAAAACTCAGTACAGAATACAACTTGCAATTCTCATTTACTAGCCTTGTTAAACCTCTTATCAGTGACACATACACTTTTAATAATAAAATAATGACTGCAGCGAAAGTTAGATCTCTGCCTCGATAGTGAGAGATGTACTATGGGATCTCTGAAAGAGCCCAAAATATTTTTTGTATCACCTCATATTAACACAAGCTATATAATCTTAATTTGCATAGCTGCCGTGAGACATGTGCAGGGAAATTTGCTTCCAGGTCTTTAGAAACAGCTTTTGTCTTTTCCCATGATATGAATTTGTAGTAACTGGAGTTACAGCATGTGTACCATTAGAAAGGGATGAATAAGCATTGACTCATTGGAATTCCAGAAGGATGTAGCTTTTTAGGGTAGTATGGAAGCTGTTGCTCATGAATTTTTCAGTGTTCCTTACTGCAAGAATGCCACTCTCATAGTGTGGTTTGCCTCTATGTTAATCCTTCTATTGATACTTCATTAATCCATAAGAAGGATGAATGAATGGGATGATGGAAAAGAAATAAATAAATTCTGTTTATTTACATTCTGACCTTTTCATCTCTGCATGTGTAAAAGATTAATTCCCCAGTCATGGCATATACTTCTTGCAGAAAGTTACCCATGTAAACAGCTTGCTTAATCAGGTAAATTGACAACTGAAGGGGCTACCTTAAGAGGGGCTTTGCCAAACCCTTCTCTGTAGTCAAAGTTTATGTTCCCAAAGCATACAGAATAAGACAAGTTAATTTATCCTGTACTCTGAAATCCCCTCAGAGTCTGGGGTGGTAGTAGAGGTGGTTTGTTTTTCTGCAGAAATCATCTGTAGAGACCTGTGTTCATGCTGGCATGTTCTAATCATGTTAAAAAGTGAAACTTTTAGCCGCTAAACTGGCGGCTAGCAAATGTGACGCCCATCTACAAGAAGGGCAGGAGGGCAGACCCGGGAAACTACAGGCCTGTCAGTTTGACCTCAGTGCCAGGGAAGCTCATGGAGCAGATTATCTTGAGAGTCATCACACAGCACTTGCAGGGCAAGCAGGCGATCAGGCCTAGTCAGCATGGGTTTATGAAAGGCAGATCCTGCTTGACAAACCTGATCTACTTCTATGACAAAGTGACGCGCTGGGTGGATGAGGGAAAGGCTGTGGATGTGGTCTACCTTGACTTCAGCAAGGCTTTTGACACCGTCTCCCACAACATTCTCCTCAAGAAACTGGCTGCTCTTGGCTTGGACTGGCGCATACTTCGTTGGGTTAGAAACTGGCTGGATAGCTGGGCCCAAAGAGTCGTGGTGAATGGAATCAAGTCCAGTTGGAGGCCAGTCACTAGTGGCGTCCCCCAGGGCTCGGTGCTGGGGCCGGTCCTCTTTAATATCTTCATCGATGATCTGGACGAGGGCATCGAGTGCACCCTCAGTAAGTTCGCAGATGACACCAAGTTAGGTGCGTGTGTCGATCTGCTTGAGGGTAGGAAAGCTCTGCAGGAGGATCTGGATAGGCTGCACCGATGGGCTGAGGTCAACTGCATGACGTTCAACAAGGCCAAGTGCCGGGTCCTCCACCTGGGGCACAGTAACCCCAAGCAGAGCTACAGGCTGGGAGAGGAATGGTTGGAGAGCTGCCAGGCAGAGAAGGACCTGGGAGTGATGGTGGATAGTCGGCTGAATATGAGCCAGCAGTGTGCTCAGGTGGCCAAGAAGACCAACGGCATCTTGGCTTGTATCAGGAACAGTGTGACCAGCAGGGCTAGGGAGGTGATTGTCCCCCTGTACTCAGCTCTGGTGAGGCCGCACCTCGAGTACTGTGTTCAGTTTTGGACCCCTCGCTACAAGAAGGACATTGAGGTGCTTGAGCGGATGCAGAGAAGGGCGACGAAGCTGGTGAGGGGCCTGGAGAACAAGTCCTACGAGGAGCGGCTGAGGGAGCTGGGCTTGTTCAGCCTGGAGAAGAGGAGGCTCAGGGGTGACCTTATCGCTCTCTATAGGTACCTCAAGGGAGGCTGTAGCGAGGTGGGGGTTGGTCTGTTCTCCCACGTGCCTGGTGACAGGACGAGGGGGAATGGGCTTAAGTTGCACCAGGGGAGTTTTAGGTTAGATGTTAGGAAGAACTTCTTTACTGAAAGGGTTGTGAGGCATTGGAACAGGCTGCCCAGGGAAGTGGTGGAGTCACCATCCCTGGAAGTCTTCAAAAGACGTTTAGATGTAGAGCTTAGGGATATGGTTTAGTGGGGACTGCTAGCGTTAGGTCAGAGGTTGGACTCGATGATCTTGAGGTCTCTTCCAACCTAGAAATTCTGTGATTCTGTGAAGCAAATGCTATTACATCTGCTAGTCCAGAGAAATAAGACATATGAATGAAGTCCTTTCAATCTAGAACTTGGAAATATTTCACTAGAAAATGGAAGATACATAATAAAACATCTGTGATAGAACAAATGCATAACTGTTATAAAGAAATACTCATGAATTCTTCTTCATATACTTCAATATTTCATGAGTTCTTCTTCAATATTGAATTTGTCACAAATTCACTGGTTGATGACAAATCTGCCATTCAGGTTTAATTCTGAACCACATTAGGGGGTCTTTCCTCACCTAAGCGCTGCATTGCAACTGCTATCAAACCCATTTGTATTGTGTTTTGTTTGTTTTTGAGCAGAACTATTATATCTGAATACAAAGTAAAGATGTGGCAGGACTGTATTAAATAACTTAAATGGAAAGAGAGGAGAGAGCAATACTGATCAATGAGATTGTCCCCACCTTTAAATCAGTGGGTTGCTCACTACCTGATGACTGTGAGCTTCTTGTAGTCCAGGACTTTCTGCTGTTTTCTGACCTTTCTGGCAGTAGGCTATACAAAAATTGAGTCCCTTAGAGCTGTGATCTCTCTACCATAGTGTCCTCAGTCTCTCTCTCTCTCTTTTTTTTTTTTTTTTTTTTTTTGTTTTTATGAATCTCTCCTCCAAACTTTAGCTTTCTTTCAAAGATCTCCTTAACCATTGCCTTCTCCTCCAAAACCTTTCCCATGCCAGGGAATGTTCCACTTCATTGGTTTACTCTAAAACAACTGCTAATACAGAGATTTATACCTTTGCCAAATGCAATGCTTCCTTGCTTCAAATTCCTCATCTCCCACATTTCTGCTCTGGCAGCATCATCCCTGAGTCACACCAAGATAACCAGTAGTATGCTACAGATCTTTCAGACCCTTTCTTAGCCAATAACATTATTCCTCTTTTATTTCTATAGCCTACTGGGACCTGTTACCAGATACAGGTATCTGTTACCAAATACAGGTATTAAGGGTTTTACATGACCAAGCCCATTTCACTCAGCCAGGTCATTGTTTTCTTAGGAGTTCCACCTTGAAAAGCTAAGGTCTGGCAGAACTGATGATCTTTAGAAAGCATGACTCTTCCAGAAAATAACTTTACATCCCGGTATTGACAGATAGTTGAAGAATTAGGATGTAAAAGAACACAAAACGATTGGTTGTGGTGGCATGGGTAACACTGCATGCCCCATCATGTATAAAAAAGGCAGGGGGGCAGGATGGCAGGGTCAGCCACAGCCCCAGCTGCTCAGTGGAGTGCTTCTGCTGACACAGGACCAGTGCTAGAGGACATATTGGAAAGCTTGTGGGAGCTAGGTCTGGGAGGTACATAAACCTTGGCCATGATAAGATATATTAAACACTCCAAGGTTCAGCTTTGCAGAAGTGTTTACAGTAAATGCAAATGCAGACGCAGTTCCTGTTGATCAGCTGACATGCAGAAAGCAGCTCATTCTCCCAGAGATACAATTAGACCCTTAATGAGCCTAAGCACTTACTTTGGGTACCAATGGTAAGAACTATTGGTAAGAACTACTGCCAGACCTTTTATTAAAAATAATGATTGCTTCAGCACTATTGCTTCAGGGTAACTCTGGTAGATTTATTATAGCCTGGTTACAGTTAGTATATTTTCTTTAAAGCTGGATGAGGCTAATGAAGAATAATTGTGAATATTTGATCCATATTCAACAACTCTTCATCTAACTTGTGCTATTCTGAAGCCATAAAGCAACTATGGACAGCTACGGCACAACAGACAACAGATTTGCTATTTTCTTGCATTGCTGGAGTGGCACAAACCAGTTAGAATTGCCAGTAAGTATCACTCTTTTGTCCTTTGAGCACTTTGGTTCAGCTATACCATGTCTGAGCAGTATTCAAAGAACCGAGGTAGGCAGGTTTGAAATTCATATCACAAATAACAGTGTTAAAGACTTTTAAAATATCCTTATGCTTGTGCATTGCTGAGATGCACTTCACTTTAATGAATTTTTAAATCACAGAATTTCTTTGTGAACGCTCTAGAAAAATGAAAGACAAAAAAAAAAAAAAAAAAAAACCACAAAGATATTCTATATCCATAAGTACTACTCAAAGAGTTCTAATTTCTGTATAGCTAGTGCTTCAGTATTCAGGCTTTATAGGCTTCCAGAGAGATCTTCAGTTGAATTATTGTTGATATTTACAGTATGTCTCCTGACACTGAAATTGATGTGTATTCATATTTTATTTTAATGGCATTGAAGATGATACTTATGTTGCTGTAATAAGTATTGTCTTCAGGACTCAAAGAGCTTAAAGCTGGATCAGAGCTCCCATTTAAGTATCAGTGCTAATGCTGCTAATACTGATCCTATTAAATTGCACATAAACTTCTTCAGACACTTAGAAGATCTTTTCAGTGGTAGAATTCAGTAAGCATTTACTGAAATTCAGTAAGCATTTACTAAGCAGTGTACAGTTGTATACAGCAGCACAGTAATATTTACATTGCTCCTGGAAATAATATGTATGCGTTTACTTTCTCTTGATTTCTAGGATAATAATGTATGTTTTTATTCCTCATAAAAGAGAAGCTTTCAGGAAACAGGATTGCTAGTACTGAAACTTACTCTTCTAGACAGCTGCAGACATTTGCCTGCTGGTTAGCTATACTTGTTTCAGACCCCATCAAGCCTTCTGAAATGGAGCTGATAACATTGTAGCATCTCATAAATAGAAAGCATAGATGCATACCATATTTTATTACACTGGCTGTATCTGCATATGTGAGACAACAATTCTGAAGCTCTCATACCAAAACCTTCATTAAATTATGTATTGTATGTCCCTTCAAAGACAACTGTATTCAATGCTGGAAGTGGAAGAGTATGTGGTAGAAACATAATACAAGATGGTTTTCTTTTAATTTTTTTCTTTTGTTGTTTGTTTTCCTTAAACAACAGCAACAGCAACAAAAAACAGGTCACCCACTGTAACATTTCATTAGGAAAGGACTATATTGATAATACAAAAAGGAATTTAGTGAAAGCATTTGTCTCACCTTCTCCACAGTACAGTGCAGGTGTGGCCCAGCCCAAGAGATTCCTTCAGGAGCATGCAGCATAGCCCTGCTCAACAGCCATGTCTTGCTGGGTGAGTGCTTTGACTTTGGGACCAGCAGCTACATTTGATGGTATTTAGGCATCGTTCAAGTTAAATGAAACCTTGACATTGCCTTTGCAATTCTCCTGCACCTACCTTGAGAAAAAATATAAACAAATGCCCGAGTTCTTGGGCTGGAAAGACCAGCCCTAATTTTCTCACACTTTTATCTCATCCATTTATAATTAAACTGTGTATAGTTATACTTTCAGCTGTTCCAGAAGACTGGCTGAATTGGGCATGGCCTCAGAAGTGCCAGCAAAACTGTCAGAACTAGATAGTTAAAGACCAAAATGGCCTTTAACAAAAAAGAACCAGTAACATGCATGGTTCATACTGCATTTACTCTGGTCCCAATTTTTTTGTGATTGCATATATGAGTGCAAAGTTAAGTCCTGCCCCTCTTTTGCATTTACTGGGCCTGCTATGGTTGCTTTCCTAAGGTTACATGCCTCTGAAAGATCCAAATCATGGTTCTTAACTGTTTCGATAGGATAGTGAAGAGAAAGGGGCACTGAAAAAAAATGTGATGAAGAAATAAAAATAAAATTACAAGACTGGTTAGCATTTTTATTCCTAACTGAGAAAGTGTCACCTGCACTCATGTCTGAAACTCCAGGTAATCAGAAAAACTAAAGGCAGCTGCAGTGGCAAACTGAGGTTCCTGACCAAATTATTTTCCGAATGTTTTGCAATGTAGCTAAAAATTCCTTGTACCTGTTATCCCACATTCGAATATTATTAGAATCTAGTGATAATAATAAAATGCACAAGATCACATGCAAAGAGCCTCATTACCTGTCAGCCCTTAGGAGGTCTGATGCAAGGGAATTGTAAATGCATGTCACACCGTGAATACTGAAATGACTGCCATCCTCTGCCTATGGGAAAGTATTTGAACACCATGTGTCAGCACCTTCTGTACCTATTCAAAATAAGGATACTAACAAAACTGAACAAACTGCTAGTCTGGGCATTTCTAATTAGATGTGTGGCATGGAAATATTCCACACAAGAGAGGGCATCTGAATCTGACTCACAGCAAGCTTCACATGTTATTTAGCAAAACTGCTTAGTACAGTTAGCTGTGCAATACAGTTATATAACTTCTTAAAATAATTTGGTTGCAGTGTCTCAGATCTTCAGCAAAGATATTGTAGTGTAGTGGGGACAAAGTATCAAAGATTAAAACCCAAGAAAACTTCCGTATCTAAAACAGAATGAACATGTATGAAAATCATGAACTCAGGTACAGCCATTCATTTCAAAACAGATCATTCAGTTCAAACATTGACGTCTGAACTCTGAAAAAGATTCCACTTTTCTCTTTAGCTCCATTTCCCTGCATACCTTGAAGTACACATTTGTAGACAGATATTCAGAATTCACTTTGTTCTGGAAGGGTTGATCAGAAAGCATTTAACACTTCCTTAGGCTAGGTAGAAAAAAAAAAAAAAAAGAAAAAAAGCTTTCTGAAAGCCTAATGTATGAGCTAAGCAGTTAGGGAACAGGGAACTTGGAAATAGAAAGATGAAATCTTTCTAGAAAAATGAAATCCAGACCTCACACTCCCAGAAGTATATAAATATTTATGAATTGTATATATATATATATGTTGCTTAATATTGAAGTCCAAAATAACTCTGGGATCAGAAATCAGAAAACACACTTCTCTCAAACCTATCTCAGCTCAGCAAACTGTAATTGCAGTTACAGCATCTCAGCATTCATACATGCATTCCTGTCTAGATTTCTTTGTTTGTTCCTTTTTTCTTCTGTGGTTTAATAGCTGCAAAATAAGCATTGAGTGATACATTTCACCCCTACTGCCAGCAAACGGCCTGTAAAATGGCCTTTTGAAACTTCCGCTTTGCAAGTTGCTTCATTCCAGGTTAATATTGTCAGATGGGCCTTCATCTGTTGCAACTGAGGAAGTGGTGTCCCATCACCAGAAGATGGAAATGCCTGTTATGGGAGGGCTTGGGTGGAACCACTGCTCTCACACCCACCTTACTTGCAACTTTTATAACTGTAGAAATCAGGAAAAGGACCCAGAACAAAAAAATCTTCCCTGAATGAGGTGCCAAAACACAGAGGAGCTGAGGATCCTCTGGTAGCCATAGTTTTTCCTACTTTCTAGCTTCAATCAGCTGCACGTTGTCTATATTAACACTAGGGATCTCCCTACTTAGAAAAGTCCTTTATATCACTTTTGGAGGAGAATAAATAATTCTATAATCCAATCTATAGGAGCCAAGACAACTAAAACAGGTTTTGGTGCACACAGCAGTCTACAAATTAAAATTCTGGGATATGTCCAGAGTGCCTTCTTGCTATAGGGGTGTCCCTGCAATACAGACATTGTCCTAAACCTTTTTGGTTATAAATTAGGTATTTCCCAAATATTGGCATGGAGATAATAGCTTAGAAACATTAATTGCATGTCTGTTTTAGAGTGAAAAGTTGGGCAAGACACTATTTGCATAATCATGTTATTTCTAGGAAGGATACTTTTCATGCCAAAGTAAATACCATTCTGAGAATGTGCTTATGCATTAGACAGGCAACAAGCAATTTGTAGCTGCCAATATGTCCTAAGCTATCAATCGTAGATGCTGAAATTGACTTGGAGATTTTTTTTTTTTTAATATGTATTTCGTTTAATATACAGTAGACACATAACATAATCTGTTTTTAAAAAGACACATCTTTCTTAATTTTCAATTTTACGGCACCTTCACTCAAGTTAGATGACATCTGAAGCAAACAGGGGTAAAAGAGCCTTCCTGTGGGAGTAAACTATATTTACACCCTCTATGAAGTTTTTTTTACTGTACCAGAACAGTCTAGTATAATCAGAATCAGGTGTACTTTTTGCCTACTGTTTTTTTCTGCTGGCTCTACCATTCTTTTTTTTTTTAATTTTATTTTTTGAAATGCCCGATGATTTCCTAGTTGGCAGGTCTGATTCCCTGGTGCTATATATTTTCCTGTTGATGACTTCTCCTACAGTTCCAAATTCCTCAACTATGTTTAATTTACATTGATCTTCCCGAGACCCAGTGAAATGCAGAGACAGAATGAAAGCAGGGTACATTGCTGTCTGGAGGTACTTGTATCTCTTTCTAATTTAGAGCAGAAAATTAAATTATCTTAGATTAGGTACCTAAATTTTGGATGGCAGATATTTGGTAAGATGTATCCCACTCATGACACTTCTTTACAAGTATATAGCAATTAAAAAACAATGAAAACAAACATAAATTTTCACCTATCCCAAGGATCCTAAATATTGCAGTGCTAAAACTGTTATAAGTAGCCCCAGGAAAATCAGTCCAAACAGCAGGGAATCCCCCAGAGATGATGCATTTCTCACTGTGCTACCTTTGGATCCCTGGGCCGCATAACATACTGAACACCGAAACCAAATTCAAACCTCAAGTTTTAACAGAAAAGTGAATAGCGATTTAAAATTAGGAAAAGAAAACAACTGTTCAATAAAAGCAACAACACAAGTAAAAGTATGGAAAAATCTGAGGCTGGAAAAGAGACCATAAGGGAGAAGGGAGGGTGGCTCTTAGAGCCACCAGAGCAATGGAAACCATTTAGAAAGGAAAACTTCTATTCCTCCCATTAAATTAAATATTCTGCAAGTACCCAAAGATTAAAAAGATACTCCGGGAAACATTAAAATTTTAAGTAACTTAAAATACAGTAAAAAAAAAAAAAAAAAAAAAAAAAAGCCACTTGCAAAGCAACAGTAAAAAGTAGAAGGAAAAAGCAAATTGTTTTCGCACTGTGACCAATTGATCAAAAATCTCAGCCCTGGCAGGAAAAATGAGGGTATAAGTTCAGGAACTACTGATATGTCACAAAGATTGTCCCAGAATTAGTCCTTTTTTTCTGCTTATGACAAGAGATCTCCAGCTGAAGCACTATCCCTCTTTGCAACAACGGGCTGAGTAACAAAATGGAAATTAAAGCGGATTTCATTTTCTTCATCAGCCTTTTCCAGAATCTGCTTGGGGAAATGCATGAGACTGCCTATCTGTCTGTGTGTGAAAACTGGCAGGGTAAACAGGCTAATCAGCTCCAACCATGCCTTTTGCAATCAGACTCTCATGAGAATTGCACACACTTTTTCCACCCTGTTTCTTTTGAAAATAAGCACTCATATTACACAGACAATCTGCATCGAATTAGTGCCAGCTCTGGGTGAACACCAACCCACCCAATTTAAGCAAGTCTGCTCATCAGCTTTGTTTTTTGAATCTGTACAAAACGTGTGCCCCTTGTAGTATTGCCTGGTGCTGCTCGTTTGCTCTCTTTAGGCACATAGGAACAGTATGCCCAGAATATTGCAAATTCAAGCAAGAAGTTGGTTAGCTCAATTAATTTTTATATCAGCACTCAGCTTTTGGCCTCTTTCTTTCCCAGGTAGCAGAACCTGAAAATTAACAAGACACTGTGGTAATTTCACTGTGTTTGTCATTAGAAGAAGCTATGAAACCTTGCAGCCAAAGCCTTTATCTATTGGTGGACAATTGCCCAGAGTGAGAGATACTGGGTACAGCAACATCCCCCGGCAGCAGAAGTCCCTTTCAGGGACTCCATCCTCACCAACTGGCATCCTTATGTGTGACCATATACTTTGCAAGGAACTGTCATTGCTCCATGTTGTTGAAGGACAAGCTCTGAAAGGCCATCATATAAAAGGTGTGCTCCCCACTGGGGATTACCACTGAAATAGCAGATTTAGCTATTTAAACACAGGTTAGCATAGTTTTGCCCTCCCTGACAAAAGGTTTGAGGAGCTTTTCAAGTAAACCATGCCCAGGAAGATGTGCAATTTTGGTGGTTACTTCTGTAACAGAGAGACCAAAAAGAACATTATTTTCTTTTTCTTTTTCTTTTTCTTTTTCTTTTTCTTTTTCTTTTTCTTTTTCTTTTTCTTTTTCTTTTTCTTTTTCTTTTTCTTTTTCTTTTTCTTTTTCTTTTTCTTTTTCCTTTTTTTCACTTGTCTTTATGTATTTGATTGACTGGTGCCTCCGTTCTGTATTCTCGGTTAACATCATTAGACACCAGCCTGATTTAGATGAATCCACACAAGACAGCAGGAATGCCTCAGGTGGCTCCCACAGTTCTGCTCCAGGGACCTGTGCTCTATCTGTGCACCCCTGTGTTACTTGCTGGACCATGCAGTTCTGTCTCTGACTATTCCCCTAAGGAGAGTCTGCAAACTGAGTGCATATCCACTTTTACCCTTCAGAAGCACTAGGTTGCACTAGGAGCCTGACACTTAACTGAAGCAGTGGACCACAAGGTGATTAGGTGATAGTGATCTAGCTGTCTGTGAGGCTGCAGTTCTCAGTGTCCTGCAGTGCGACTTCTAATTTATTAATTAACTCAGGTATACAAAAAAAAGGTAAAGTGTATTAAGAATTATAGAGCCCTATTTCATCAGGGTTTGTTCCTATGGCATAATTAAAATGATTCTGTGTTGCTGTTAATTCCTTAAATATAGATTGCTTTCAACAAGGTTTGACTATCTGTTCAGTGTTGGTTTTGACTGAGTGCTGTGACTGCAAGACAATATTGCAGGGCCATCTCATTAGGTGGAGGGATGCTTCTGCAGTCCACTATGCTGAAAGGCACCTTTTATATTTATTTCCACCCCGCCTTTTTATTTTATAGAACATGTTCTAGTTAGAGGCATACATTAAGTAAAGTGAATAATAAGTCTTAAATAAGATATTTATTACATCATCACTACCAAATCTGAGTATGCATACATAAGTCAGCTTATGAATGGGGAAGTGTGTCCCCTCTCTTATTCACTCTTTCTCCATTGAAGAATCATAGCCCATCCTAGGCAATATAAATTAAAAACTCTACACAGCAACTTGCATTGAAGCTGTAAAAATTACAGACATATCCCAGCTGCTTTTATATAATTATTTCAGGGAAGAAGCTTGCTGTAACATGACTGCATGGGCTAGCTATCTGAGAACATGGCTAGCAGGCATCTCACGAGTGCTTGCTTATACAGCAAAAAAGACTCCCCTGGCACCAATTCTTCCCTGTCAGTCAGGCTAGGAACACCGAGGCTGGAGGCTTCCCTACCTGTACTGCTTTCACTTGCTATAGGGATATGTCCCCATAGAAAGGAATATATTCCTTAGAAAGGAATTCAGAACAAAACAAAACTGAGTCATAATGAAGAACTGCTTATCTGTTAAGACTACACAGAAGAAGTGTTCTTCAGCCAGGATGCCACTCACATTAAAATGATTGTACACAGAAGCCGGTGATAGGCACCCATTTGTGAGAGTGAGATAATGTATTACTTTCCTGAAAGTAGGCAGATTGCTTATTAAATTTAACTTGCCGTCTGTGTCTTCTGGCAATGCCAGTGACAAAACAAACTGCCTGGGCTTGGGCCATATCGGAACAAGAAATGAGGTAAACAATGACATTAAAAAGTAATGCTCTGCAATAGTGTTTTAGTAAGTCATTCTAATACACTATTCCATACATGTAAATTATGCGTGATAGGCATAAAAGATTCTTGTTTTGAATTACCTGCGTTATTTGCTGGTCCTTTCAGAGTGTTAATATGACTGGTATACAGGCAAGCTGGCAAGCCTCAGTCATTTTAATTGATTGATATATCTGTCAGGTAAAAGACCCCGTGATTTTGAAACTTCTGGTGTAACCAGATTCAGGGAACAGTGTCTGATGGATATTCATACTGCTAGAAAAATACATACTAAAGCAAAATATGTACACTGTTAATTTTTACACAGCACAAGCTGAAATCCAAGCAACTCATGATGGGTATGAGCAGTTTGAAGGGAAGTGTCTAAAGCCTTCAGTCTCTGGCACAGTCAGTGATGGACCATGTCCAAAAAGTAGGAATTAATAGAATCGTAGAATATTTCAAGTTGGAAGGGAAGCACAATGATCATGGAGTCTAACACCTGGCACCACAAGGAATCACCCAAAAATGAGACACTATGTCTGAGACCATTGCGCAAATGCTTCTTCAACAACGACAGGCTCAATAATGTGACCACTGCCTGTCCCAGTGTCTGATCACTCTCTGGGTGAAGAACCTTTTCCTAACACCCAGCCTTACCATCCCCTGTCCCAGTTCCATGCCATTCCCTGGGGTCCTGTCTCTGTTCCCAGAGAGCAGAGCTCAGCACCTGCCCCTCTGCTCCCCTCGTGAGAAAGCTGCAGGCCACCATGAGGCCTCCCAGCAGTCTCCTCTTCTCTGGGCTGAATTAAACAACTGACCTCCACAGGACCTCATAGTTTGTCCCCTCTAGACCCTTTACCACCTTTGTAGGCCTCCTTTGGACACTATCTAATAATTTAATGGAATTTTTATACTGTGGTGCCCAAAACTGCACATAGTACTTGAGGGGAGGCCACAGTAGCACAGAGCAGAACAGAACAATCCCTTCCCTTGACCAGCTAGCAATGCTGTGCCTGATTCATATGCATTAAGACTCCATGTGTGTTTATATACGCTAGTCCAAATGGGTAGATAAATGAACAAAATGAAGAAACCAAATGAAATTTAATAAGAGCAAATGTAGAGTCCTGCACATGGGAAGGAACAACCACACATACCAGTACAGACTGGGAGACAATCTGCTGGAGAGGAGCTCTGAGGAGAAGGACCTGGGGGTCCTGGTGGACGACAGGTTGACCATGAGCCAGCACTGTGCCCTCGTGGCCAAGAGGGCCAATGGGCTCCTGGTGTGCATTAAAAGGAGCGTGGCCAGAAGGTGATCCTCCCCCTCTACTCTGCCATGGTCAGGCCTCACCTGGAATACTGTGTGCAGTTCTGGGCTCCCCCGTAAAGAAGGCAGGGATCTCCTGGAAAGAGTCCAGCGGAGGGCCACAAAGATGATACGGGGCCTGGAGCATCTTCCTTATGAGGAAAGACTGAGACCTGTGTCTGTTCAGCCTGGAGAAAAGAAGACTGAGAGGGGATCTCATCAATGTGTATAAATACCTGAGGTGTGGGAGACAGAGGGATTTGGCCAACCCCTTTTCAGTGGTTTGTCAGGATAGGACAAGGAGTAATGGCTGCAAGATAAAGCACAGAAGTTCTGCACCAACACCCGAAAGAACTTCTTCACAGTATGGGTTACGGAGCACTGGAACAGGCTGCCCCTGGAGGTTGTGGAGTCTCCTTCTCTGGAGATATTTAAAACCCATCTGGATGCCTACCTGAGCACCTGGGCAGCCTGCTCTAAGGAACCTGCTTTGGCATGGGGGTTGGACCTGATAATCTTTCAAGGTCCCTTCCAACCCCTTCAATTCCGTGATTCTGTGAACAGTCTGGAAAAAAAAAAAAAAAAAAAAAAAAGGATTCATGCCTCTTTTATATTCATTTTGCATAGATATGAATGATTATACAAATGCCAAATGATAAAGTATCTGATCTATATATAGGTGTTAAATAAACAATAAATAGTTCCCTCTTCATTTCCAAGTCTAATTAGGTTGATCAATTAAAGAAACTTCAGAATAGCTCATAGCTAGTAAAATATGAAAATAACAGTATTTTTGTTAAACATAAAATACATACAATTCCATAATGTCTAAGTTCACTAATGTCTTGTACTGGTATTAAACAAACAAAAAAGCAAAACATCACCATAACCACCAACAAAAAAAACTTTACAAAGACTGAAGGTTTTCCTGCAACAGTTAGAATATCGTATCGGTAACTAAAATCAATAGTTAATTGAATTATAACACCATGATTAGATTACATGACAGCCATGTACTTACTTGTCAGTCAGCTGTAACTTGTGTTAATAAGATTCACTGAGCTCATTATCTTTTGTATACTGTTAATTTCTGAAACAAAACAAAACAAAACAAAAAAAAGAAAAAAAATAAAATAGGACCTGTGAACAGAAAGGATGTTGTCTTGTTAAGCAAATGCCAGATTGTTACTGAACACTGCACAGGAATAATGAAAAGAAATAATCTCCATAGAGAATCCTTTTTTTTTTTTTTTTTTTTTTTTTTTTTTTCATATCCATATTCAGGTATTGCTAAAAGTCTTTTAGGCTTTTAATAGGGTGAGGGATGGAAGTAGTTCAGGAAACTGCCCATGATTAAAAATACATATTTTTAAATTTCTGAATGAATCACACCCACCTTGATAATAATGCCACCTCATCTCATGGCTGCCCACTAATGATCAAGAAGTGCCCTAAAATATAGGACCAAAAAAATCTACCTGGAAAATGTAGTTCAGATTTTTACAATACAGGTATGAAATTTTATTTTCTGCCCTCCCATGCCACAGCAGGCAAACATCACTCACAATTCTTACAAACTTATGGATGAGTATCGAAGTGTTAAAGGAAAAAAGTGAAAAAATCGCCAGTAGGCCACTGAAGAACAGAAGATATGATTGAACACACAAATCACAGCCCTGAGTGAAATAAATAAATAATAAATAATAATAATAATAAAAAAGGTTGCTAAGAGTCTGGCTTTTGGGTAAATAGCTTCCTCTTCCAGCATCTGGCAATCAGTTCAACTCCAAGCACTGGAAGGACACATCAGCTGTAATGTAAATGTAAATGTAAAATGTAAATGTAAATGTGAGTTTTTCAGTATTATACGGAGTTTCAGAACACTTCACACAACAACTGTTTTTGTGGTTAATCCCTACTGCACCTGAGGAAAGGAAATCAAGTTACAAGGAAAAGGGAAAACTATTTTCTTCAATGCTTACATGTGATCTCAAGAATATAGTTAATTCAATATAACTATATGACTAAAAAAGTTTTGATTACATTCCTTTCAACTCTACTATAAGAAAGTTTCTTATATCAATCTTTTATTTTGAATACAAAACACACCTCTAGTATGTCATACAATCCTTTGTAAACATTTATCAAGCTTCATCTTGAAACAATTTAGGTCCTTGCTCCCATTACTCTCTTTGAAAGGTTACTAAAAATTGAGGATGTTATGGTTAAGAATTTTCTTTTAATTTACAGGACCTATTTTCTCATCAATTTTATATTCTTTTTTTTTTTCTCTCCCTTTCTCTCAATATTATAAATGACATTTTTTCCTGTACTTGATTTGCAAAAGTTTGGCTTTTTTTTTTTTTTTCTTTCTGTAATTTCTCGTCATGTTTCTGTTGGATTGGCATATAAGGTGTACAAGATCTGTTTTTCAGGGTGGTGACAATTAGATTGTACTGAGCAGAAAGATCAGGCCATCATTTTGGTGTCCAACTACCCTTTTTCTCATGATCTCTCCTCCAACCAGTTGGCAGAGCTTTCCCTGTAGTGTTGAGTTAGTTAACCACTAACTAAAAAACTGTGGGCCCAGAATCTTTCTCTATGGGACATCTCTATTTTTTGATAACTGCTTCTAAGTGCAATTCACTGAAGCCTACTCTACAAATATTTCTTTGTCAAATAATCTTTGTTCTTTTTCAACTCCAAACCTATAATAATTCCAAATGTCTCCCCAAGCTGGGAGAATAAATCTGACTGCACTAGCTCTCTGTCATCAAGACATCTTTATGGTAAGCTACAAATCAGAGTCAGTCTCGATTGAGAGAACAAAAGTTATATGAGTACTATGCTCTTCCTTTCCTTTGCTCCTTCAAGATTAAGGAATACAGGCAGCCAAATCTGTCAGGACTTTGCTAAATGTCTGGATAAGTATTCTGATGCTAGAGTATCAAAAAAAAAAAAAAAAGAAAAAGAAAAAAAAAAAAAAAGAAAAAAGATATGTCTTAGAGAAATACTAGATATATAACTATGAACAGGAAAAAAAAAAAAAAAAATCAATACTGTATTATTTTTTTTCCTCCTGGTACAAAACCAAATATTACAATACTAACACAAGAGTCTTACCAAGAGTCTCACCACCACCATAAAACCTTTGGACAGTGCTTATAATAACTTATAATAAATAAGTTATTTTGTTGAGCAGTTATGATTGTGCTTTTTATTCTTCATCCTGCAAACTCTATGGAAAACAGGAAACGTCAATAATCCTTTTCTTTAGAAATGGTGAACTGAAAGCACAAGACCACCAAGTCTTGCAAGATCTAGTGGTAGCAAGTTTGTTTACACACCTGTTCCTGTTCCTATTTTCCATTAATATATATGTTGTTACTTTTAGGTAATAACATGTCTCAGCTGTAAGTTCTCAACTAATGTCTCAACTATAAGTTTGTAGAACATGATACTCCAGCCTTTCCTACTGAAGAATCACCTTCTGTTTAAGCACAGTTTTCTGATGCCTGTCAACATCTATGATATGCATTTCTTTAAAGTGATACTATCCATTACACTACTTTTACCTAATTCCCAAGTCTTTTGTTTGTTTATTTTATTTTGTTTTGTTTTGTTTTGTTTCAGGAGGTGCAATTCTACATATTGGTTTTGTGTCATTCAATGAATTATCACTCTGAGATCTGCATGTCATTCTGCATGTGATCTTTGCCAAGAACTTCTGACTGCTGGAAGCCCACTGTGACAAAGCTACTCACAGAAGGCTTCAGTATGGAATGGCTGAAAGCTCTTACATAGCATTTTACGTTGCATCTTACATTGCTGAATACCAGAGCTGGCAAAGGATGCCCAGAGCCTAGAGACGGAAGAGAGCTTAACAGGAGAGCTACTGTAGGCCCACATGGATGAGTTATAGTTGTCCCATCCAGAAAGTCAGACGCATTAGGAGCCCAACTCAAATGCCTCTATGTAAAAGCATGCAGCATGGGGAATAAAAAAGGGGAACTGGAAGTATGTGTGCAGTTGCAGGGCTATGATCTCGTCACAATTACTGAGATATGGTGGGACAGCACTCATGACTGGAATGTGGCCATGGATGGCTTTTTGCTTTTTAGGAAAGACAAGCCCAGAAGGTGAGGTGGTAGCATTGCATTACAGAGCAGCTCTGCCTAGGAGGGAACGACGTGTGAGTCAAGAGCCTATGGGTGAGGATTAAAAGGCAGGCCAACAGGGGTGACATGGTGGGTGTTTACTACAGGCCACCAGATCAGGAAGAGGAAGTGGATGAGGCCTTCTAAAGGTAGCTGCAAGTTGCCTCACATTCGCAGGTCCTGGTTCATATGGGGGGCTTTAACCATCCCAATATTTGCTGGGAAGACAACACAGCTCAGAACAAACAGTCCAGGAAGTTACTGCAGAACATTATGGATAACTTCTTGATGCAGGTAATAGGTGAACCAACAAGGAGAGGGGCACTGCTGGACGTGGTACTAACAAACAGATATTGTCTAGTTGGAAATGTGAACGTTGAGATCAGTCTTGGCTGCAGTGATCAGAAGATGTTGAAGTTCAATATCCTGTGAGGAGGAAGCACGTCAAAAAGTAGGACGACAACCCTGGATTTCAAGAAAGCTAAATTTGACCTCTTCAGGGACCTAACTGGAGGAATCCCCTGGGGCAGGGACCTAGAGGGAAAAGGGCCCAAGTGAGTTGGCTAATATTCAAGCACCACTTCCTCCAAGCTCAGGATCAGTGAATTCCTGTGATAAAGAAGTCAAGCAAAAGGGGGGCAGGAGACCTGTGTGGATGGGCAAGGAGCTCCTGGGAAAACTTAGAAGGAAGTAGTAGGGTGATGGTTGGACCAGATGATCTTGAAGGTCTTTTCCAACTTTAATGATTCTATGATGCGTAAGAAAAGACAGACCACTTGGGTGGAACATAGGAACACTGTCAGAGAATGCAGGGATGTAATGAGGAAGGTCAAGGCCCAGTTAGAATTAAATTTAGCAAGAGACATCAAGGACAACAAGAAGGGCTTCTTCAAATACATCAGCAGAAAAAAATAATAATAAAATAAAATAGGGAAAATGCGGCTGAGCTGCTAAAGGAGGTGGGTGCTTTTCCTGGGTTAAAAACTCTCTTGATGGCCATGCCATGTTGGGGGGAAATGTCAATCTGCTGGAGGGTAGGAAAACCCTACAGAGGGACCTGGACAGGTTGGATCAATAGGCAGAGGCCAGTGGGATGAGGTTCAACATGGCTAAGTGCCAGGTCCCGCACTTTGGCCACAACAGTTCCATGCAACGCTACAGGCTTGGGGCAGAGTGGCTACAAAGCTGTGCAGAGGAAAGGGATCTCAGGGTGTTGGTTAGTGCTCTCCTGAACATGAACTGGCAGTGTGCCCAGGTGGCCAAGAAGGCCAACAACACCCCAGTTTGTAGAAGGAATAGTGTAGCCAGCAGGACCAGGAAGGTGATTGTCCCCCTGCACTCCTCTCCGGTGAGGCTGCACCTTGAATACTGTGTTTAGTTTTGGGCCCCTCACTTCAAAAAAGACATTGAGGCCCTGGAGCATGTCCAAGGGCTACAAAGCTGGTGAAGGGTCTGGAACACAAGTCCTGTGAGGAGTGGCTGAGGGAACTGAGGTTGTTTTATAGTCTGGAGAAGAAGAGGCTCAGAGGAGGCTGTGGAGGAGGCCGCAGAGTTACTCTCCGCAACTACCAGAAAGGCAGTTGTGGGTAGCTGTGGGTCGACCTCTTCTCACATATAACCAGTGATAGGACTAGAGTGAATGGCTGCAAGTTGTGCCAGGGGAGGTTTAGTTTGGAAATCAGGAGACATTTCTTCTCAGAAAGAGTAGTTAGGCATTGAAACAGGTTGCACAAGGAGGTGGTGGAGTCCCTGGAGTGTTTAAGGAGAAGTGCTTTGTTTCATATCCCAGCCCAAGGCCTCTGTACATTACTGGAATTGTAAAGTACATTCTTCAATCTCAAATCACAAAGTACATTCTTCAGCCTCAAATCATTCACAAACTGTTCTGTATTTTCAACTCTTTTGTGTACCTCTTGATAAGAAACACCTCTCTTAGATGCTTAATTTCTACAGAGAATACAATATCCTTCAGAGTATAATAAACTTTCAGAGTCACCTCCTTATGCCTAAGTTGTCTGAAAACTATGAAAACATCAAGTGCTTCAGAACAAGACGTTAGTAATAGATTGTCTTCCTTTTGCCTGTGCTTGTTGGTGTGAATGGAAAGTCAAACTGTTGAAATTCTTTATCACTCTCTTCTGTATTCCCAAATAATATAAACTCTGGAAAAGATGTGAATTGGTCCATTCAATGTCAGCTTCTTACTTCATTTACTGCGTAATGTTCAGGGATCACTGGGACACAGGAGGTTTGAGCTCTCAAGCACACCACCCTCTCAGTGCAAGAACAGCAGTCCATTCCCACTAGAACATACTACTCCAGATCTGATAGCAGGGGCAGTAGACAAACATCTTCTTAGAGGACCACTAGAAAAAAGATAGTAAGAAATCTCTTTACCACCAAAGCTCTGTTCTCTTTATCAGATTCCTCATTTGCAGAGCCAGTTTCAAACAAAATTAATTACAGCTTAAAGTTGTGTTTGTCCTCCCTCCTTCATCTTTTTTTTTTCCTTGCCTACTCCCCTGATCATGGTTCGGTTCTCGTTTTCTTTATTCTTAAATCAGACAACTTCCTTCCCAGTGCTGCCATGGTGACATCCATGGGGCACCCTCTGATGGTAATTTAGACATCCACCTGACATACTTGAACCAGGAGGGTAGTTCTTTCAGGGTGCCCCATAGTCCTTATGGTCTCTTGTAGTCTAAAATGTCCTCTGCACCTCTCTCCATGCACAGAATAGGAAGCCCAGAAAGGTTAGGCTCCTAAATTAAAAGCCTTGTTTGATGGGATGTATCTGGGCCTGAGAGCAATTGAGATGTAATATTCCTAATGTCTTTGGGTTTGTGAACAGGATCACTATGTTTCCTGCACTCACTGGCACAGATATATCCCATGATAGCAAGACTTCAGAGGAGAAAACCATTCACATCTTACTCTGCAGAACATGCAAATACCTGGGTGTATTTGGGCAAATTTTCAAAGGAAAACCATGAAAGGTGCATCTATATTATAGTATTCTTTATCTATCTGCTCCAAAATTCAGAGATTTAAATGACCCATTTAATCCATATATTCCTTCTATTTATCAGATATGGCTAAATCATTTCAGCTTGTATTTCATAGCAATTGACCTGATTTTACCTATTTCATGAAGTATCAGTATGGTTAGTATTTGGCAAAAACTAAAAGGTGAATGAAAGCAGGCTTTGACCATAGTAAAAATAATAATAATAAAATTAGTAATTAGCATTTAAGTTTAGAAACTTACTCTGTAAATATGAAGCATTACTTACAGCAAAATAAAGATCAACATCTGTTGAAAAAAATATTATTCTAAAAATTTTCATTAGAATTAAGCCTAGTCTGCACACATCTGTCCTACACAGTCCACCTAAACAGTATATCTGAGAAACAATCTGTAGTTGCAATAAAAGTTATACTAAATTATGTATTTCACTTTTAGCACTCCACATGGAAACAATATTAACTCAAAGTTTACAATGCCAAATAGACCATTCTTCCTTTTTTATATAATTATCTATTTTTATTTGACATAAAGAATATTCTTTTTTTTTAGTTAATAATCATCTTTAAGATATAACACTTTGTAAAAGCAAACAGGAAACATGATATTTATTGCAACAATAATTCAAATTTGTAGAAATTTCTTTATAATTTCTCAGGTGATTTGGGTATTTATTCAGGTCACTGTAACAATCTGTCCTGAATCAGGTCATCAAGTTGCCTGGCAACCCCGGAAGTACTGACAAAGGCAGTACTACCTTTCCATATTTTTTTACCTCCCCTTAAAAATCAATGACAGTCTTTATATTTGTGATGTGAGATTTGCTGAGAAAATGCATGAAATTGCCAGAGAAGTGCATTGCTCAAGATATTCAATTTTGAAGGCTGGGTCCAAGCACATCACTCTCTTTATGGTCCCTGTCATTATGGTTTTCCCTACCAGAAGCATTTGTTAAAGTATCATTTACAGAGACACTATTTCATTTAGTATATGTACTTCAGCTCAGCATTGGCTTTTTTTTTTTTTTTTTTTTTTTTTTTTTTTGAGCTGTTTCATTCAGGACTGAGTAAGAGAGTAAGAGATTAGCCTGTTTCATGACAATATCATTATGATATTTTGTATGCAGCAGTTAAGTTTAGTGTCATGAGCAAGAGAGAGTGATTATGGGGTGAGGCAACCCTGATGCAATACTGTTTACATTCAAGAATGTAAAAATGTATTTTCTGAACACAGAAAGACTTTATTTTCTGAACACAGCAAAATTCAATGGACACTAAATTCCATGAACACTAAAGTTCATGAACCAGGTTCCTTTTCAGTCAAGAAGCTTTCTTCTCCCAGTCATTTTGCCAGGATTCTGCAGTGCTTATATCTAGTGTTCATGTTTTCATTCTCCCTTAAAGTTTCCCCAGTCTCTCTGCTATTTGCCACAAGAACATACAAGATACCACTAAATAATAGCTATAAAACTCCAAACTCTTGCTAATTTGTAATGATCTGTGTCTGCACTTGAAATCAATTTTGTTATCTGAGCATGCCATTGTGCATCATTTTGGATATCAGTATTAGAAAGAAATCTGGGTCTAAGACAACGTCCTAGCCCTGATTCACCATGGTGTCAACCACACGTCTAATCAAACAACTGGTGTGGCCCTGAGGAAGCCAGGACCTGCTAGCTTTCTGTAGAGTGAGACATGGCCTTAAATATCTTTACCCCCAAAACAAGGTGGTGCTATTTTATATTTGTTTTCTTTCCAAAAAACAACAGGGAATATTTTCCATGAGTTGTACAAGTGTAAGAAAACTCAACTGTGGCCAGAAAGTATGTCATGGTGCTGCCATTTTAAAAAAGGTTTATTATCCATCCTTCTTTTCTCAAATTTAAAATTTTAGTGGCAGAGAAACATACATGATTATTGGATTTCAAATTTATAATCTTGCACACCTACTACCATGTAAGAAATTGCAGGTATCAGAATTTGTTATAAGGATTTCAACATTACAGAATAATGGAGAAAGGAAAATGAGGGATAAAATCCTAATTTTAAAAAATAAGAGTTAGAGTGTTTAGGTATTTGTTGATTGTCCCTGCATCTAGTATGTAGGCTGTTTATGTGTGAAATATGGACTGTTTGCCACTTGATTGTATGATTGGTTACCTTAATCATTAGACATTTTTTCTGCTTTCTGGTTTGACAAATGAAACTTGTAAGATAGGTGATGAACAGAAGACAAGGGGTGAATAGTGAAAGCCCCCTTTTAATGCACTATTACCCAAGTCTGAAGGTAAAGATGGGTTTTGTGTAAAAAACAAACTAACTGACCAACAAAGAAAACCAAATCAAACCAAAAGCAAAAACATCACCACCACAAAACCTTTTGTGAAAAGTTTTGACAATTAACAAAATATTATTAGGCATAAATATAGCCAATGTGAGCAATCACTTAGCTTTCAAAACAGTGTTCACAAGTTTTTATAATATTTATATTTATATTTATATTTATATTTATATTTATATTTATATTTATATTTTATTTTGAAGGGTGTGAGAAGCTGAGCTGAACCCAAAGCTTAAACATCGGTATTTTTTTGCTGTAAAAGTATACTTTTGTATGCTCAAATAGTAGCTGATCTGGCTGTCATACACTTTCACATTTCACTTACCTTCTGAGAGACATACAGTATGCTTTTCAAAATTCTGACAGAGTCTGTCCATGCAGAAAAAATGATTTCTAGGCTAGTTTTCTTTTTGCAAATCACGTGGAAAAATATAAATAACTCCAGGATTCCCTTATTGGGTTCTTCTGTCTCGCTTCTGTAACCATTTCCCCAAGGGAAAGATACTTGCTCTCCCAGGAAGACTCCCTTTTCCAAACTCTGTCTTATTTAGCCAAAATTCTTCTGATAGCACTGATAAACATTCAGTAAAGACATAATCAGGTAGGTAAGTAATAAAATAGATCAAAAAGCCCTGGTTAGGGCTAAGTTAACAAATTGTCTTTATAGTACAATGTTAGCATTGTACTTGGACATTTCTGTTGCAGAATATGCATTTTATTAGTTACAGTCAAAAAGCTTGCATTAGATTTACAGTAATGGACTGTTATTATTATTTAATTCATGGAAGCAAAAATGAACTATATTAGACACCAATTTTTGATGCAAAACTGCTTTGTAAATATATGCGAACTCAATAATTTTATACTGTACAAAGTCATTAGTTTGGTGATCTTAAGTGATTTAGCTAGAATTAATCCCTCATATGAAGAGCACATTACAGAATGTAAAATAATAGTTTTATATGTGTAAAATATAAAATTTCTGAAGACTAAAAATTATTTCCACATCTCTAGTTCATAGAAATTGCAAAGGAAATCTATCTCAGGAAAAAAAAAAAAAAAAAAAAAAAAAAAAAAAAGTGAATAAAATGTTTTGTATGTTTGTTCTTTCTTACCCCCATTTTAAATATGCTCATTAGAGAAATCCAGCACATCACAGAATTTGTTGCAATTTTTGTTTTGGAAGGTGAAATGAAGTTGAAAGAATTGAATCAACCACACCTCTTTGTGAAAAACATGTAGCAAAACAACTAATATATAAAATTGCAATTAAAAAGGGAAGAATGCTTCCAAACTAAATATGATGTTATGAAGCTGAATATGTAATGGTTAGTGACTGAGACTGAAACCTTTTATCAAAGGCTATGGTGAAAACTGTGTGTTATAATTACAGTTTTTCTTTTGATCTTTAATCTAAGTGAAAGATTTCTTAAGAGTCTTACAATAACCATTGAAAGTGAGGACACTCAATTTCTACTAAGTGCAGAAAGACAGCTTTTTTAACTTATGCCTAAAATTCAAGGGGAAAAAATGCTGACCTATATAACCAATAAAATTACATCCATAGAGCCACTTAGTTGTCTGTGACGTACCCAGTGACCTACATAGTCAAATACCATTGAAACAGAACATATTACCCTTTAAACCTAATATTCAAGTCTCATATGGCAAACAAGCTTTATTAGCTTTCCATTTAATTCTGCCTTTTGTTATTAACTAAGAATACATAGATATCAATGGCATATCATGGTAAATTAATGGATATAGATAAAATCTATAAATATTCATTATACCTCATTATTGAAAATTAATGTGTAATGTTTTGAAATTAAGGGTATTCACATTTAGAGATATGTATCACTTTTCTTACATATGAGACATAAGAAATAAATTGCTCTAAAGCAAAGTTTAAGTTTATTCCAAGGGTGGCCCTGATAGTCTGAAAGTATGTTTTAAATGGGAAATTTTGAAAGACTGGAAAACAAAGACAGTGCTGCTGGTTGGCTTCACACGTGATAAACAGCTGTCCAGGACATTATTTTTAACAGCTTGACCATTTTTTTCATTACTTTGTCTTAAACTCAAAATATTCTATTCTGGTGCTATGTCTGCATCCCTACCTTCTGCAGGAGTGGCTCATGGGGCATGGTGAAGGACATGTTTGCTACTTATATACATTAGTTACCTTTAAGAGAGTAATTTGGCATAGTTCTGGGTGAAGTCAGTCTGTACTTACTGGGGAGGCCACAAGTCACTAGATTTTTGAAAGTGCATGTGTCTTCTAACTCATCTAGAAGCCTTCTCCTACATTTCTGCATTTGCAGTGACATTAAGAGGATTGTTCCGATAATCGCCGAAACTATGGAAGAAGGAATCTGGAGTTGAATAGAAAATTGAAATGGATGTTGATAGTCTGCTAGGAAAAAAATGTATTTATGGTTGTGTCTGTGTAGAACTATGTGGAGTTGAGATGCCTAATTTTTTCTTTCATATAGAAATACTAGACTATTAAAAGAAAAAAAAAAAAAAACATAAGGATGTATCATTACCTTTCAATCCAACAGCTTTTTAGATAAAATTAAAATTACATCATAATGCAAAAAGTGTAATTGTAGCCTCAATAGTAGTTTCATCATGCTCACTAACTACTGAAGGACTACAAGTCTGAGCAAGAGACAATGTTCAGTATTTCAAAATATTAGCACTAAATTTAATAAATGTGAATTCCACCCCAGAAGCTGAGTTCTTCATTTTCAGGAGTCTCAACAATTACTATCAAAATATTTAGCGTTCTTTTAGGGCCCTTAGGAATATGTAAAACCTCTCCATTTTGGAGTTTACCTTGGACAAGCTCTTGCCCATTTTACCTTCTTTGCCTTCATGCCTGCCTGCTCCTGTCACTCAGCTGACAGTGGGCTTTCTCCATCTCCTCATTCCACACTACTGTTTTTGGGTGTTTTATTGTTTTCTGCAACTTCTACCATCTGGGAAAAAAAAAAAAAAAAAAAAAAAAAAAAGCCTTTTTACATTTTTTTTTCCATTTCACAGAGCTTCCACATACTTTATTTTCAAAGCTCAAATGGAAAGATTTCTCTTACTGTCTTCCTTAATACTGTTTTTATTTCTTCTTCTACCTGCTTTTCAATTTTGAGTTGACATTACTATGTAAGTCAATTCTCACAATTAAGGTATAAAAATATAAACAAGACTCTCTTTCCCTCGAAGATGTGAAAGAAAGTTCTAGTATTGCAAAGACTCAGACACATGATAAAATTAATACAGAGCAAATGCTTTCACCAATTTATTTGAGCTATGTATAAAGTTTGATATGTTCTAGGAATGTGACTTACCTTTGCTATGCAGTAAGAAAGATGAAGACTTTAAAACATGAGCATCATTTGAAAGTGTCCATTTAAACCCTGGAAACCAAATTCTGTGACCTCTTTTGATGGTATTTTTGCCTGATTAATGAAAGAAAAAAAGACTGAAGCATTTTGCTCAGATTAATATCAGTACAAGAGGTACATTCATTCCATCTTCTGTTGTCAGTGGATAGACAGTCAAACCTTTGTTAGACAGTATCCATCCTCCCTTCGTATGGGAGGTACAAATCATGTCTTTCTCAAGAGAAAAAAAAATAATCTTCTGTGCTCTTTCGAAAAGAAAATTCTAATGCATTTTGGAGGGCCTTTCACCCTTTTTTATACATGTAGCTACTGCTGACCAAGAAAGAAATATAACTTAGGACACAGAACAGTTTTAGTGTGTAAACTTGTGATGCCATACAATATGTCTTAATATTATAGGTTTAATGCTAACTGTGCCCCAGTAATTTAATAATTCTGTGGGAAGACTGCTGGGTTATAGAGGATATTTGTCATGTGATTTCTTTGTGGCAAATCAGAAATTACAGCAGTGCTCAAAGGAATAGAAATCTTAGATACTCATGACCTTCACTGAAACCCCTTTCGTCACTTGTCAGTTCTTTAAGGGGCAATTTAATTGTAGCTCTTTGGCGGTGACAAGGTAAGTGCTGGCATTTTGGCACTGTCATTCATTAACCTCATGCAATGTCAGCAGCAGTGCCTCAGACATGTCACCATTTCCCCAGTGACAGCAAGCTGACTTTTAGGACATATGTTATTCCAGAGATGCCTACTAGACAAGTCGACATGCTTCACATTTTTATGTATTGGGCATCATTTGTGAATTGTTTATGCAGTTAAATAGTTTCAAGAGTAAAACCAGCTTGTCTAAAAACAGGAGAAGAGAATGTGCTATAAGCAGAAAACTATCTAAATTGTTTATGCTGCTTTGGAACTTAAAACAAACAAACAAACAAACAAAATGAAAAAGTGGATTGAATTTAAACTGATAGGGAACAAAAATCTGCTGTCATAATACCCAAAGGTTTAATAAAATTCTGTCATGCATAAATTTTTTGAAGCATCATTCAATAAATGAAATGCCAGAATGCAAGGCACTCAATATGCATTATAATTATTAGCATTTGTTCTGCATTTCCTATTTCAATGTGCTTGTAAGAAATCAGATTATTAATAATGAATAGATTGAAGGGAAGAATGGGTGCTGAGAACTATTTGCTGATAACAACAATAATTGCCAATGCCTAGAAAAACTGCATATATTTGAATGCACCTTTCTTCTTCTCCTTCTTCATTTGGGCCTCAGAGTGACTGGAAATTCTGTGCAATACAGCAATATAAATGTTAATAATGACAATAATAATAAATGAACTGTTTCTCACTTTTCAAAAAACAGTATGAGAACTAAAGATCACTCAAAAATAATGTTGTTATTATGTTAATATTATGCATATCTCACGATAAAAACACTTGAATCTAGATTTCAAACTCCAGGGACATAAATCTTTTGTCCATCTATTCTTTATCCTTTTTTTAAAAATCTGCGTCCATGTTGAGGCTGGATCTCAAAGCACTCCCATATCTCCAGCCTATACAAAAATCTATTCTGACGATCCTACAGCTTGAATCAGCATCCATTGGAGAGGTGAGAATAATCAGTTATGGAGTTCATTGCCTTCTTAAAAACCATTCAATAATATTTACTGGATACAAAATGTGACTTCTGTCATTGGAGCAACCTCTCAAAAAACATATAGGAAGAAGAAAAGTAGGCATTAAAATGTACTAGTCATTAAAATGATTTTCTGCAAATGCTGAAGGAAATTTTTATGAGACTACTAAACTTTTCCTTTCAGCAGAGACCATATAATGAAAATGTACATATTGCAAATGTCAAGTTATCACGGCACAGAAAAAACATGCAGCTCTTGTATTGAGGTGAAATTGAAGAGAAAACCAATTACCAATATAATTATTGCACAGTTCAGCAGATGAAATTTCTGTCTTAGAAATTTTTGTCATTTTTACATTTATTGCTTATTTCAGTTAAAACATCATACTTCAGGCAAATATCACCAACCGGGCAAAACAGTGACACTTTCCTAGGATAAGACATATATAAGATTGTTTTTTGATAAATTACAAATGCTGCTTTATGGTGCTTGTTTCTTTTTTTTTTTTTTCTTTTTTTTTTTTTTTTTTTAATTGTAACTGATTCAAAAGCTATAATTGTTAAAATATTTAAATGATACCCTTTTATTTTCAAACAATTTTCCTTTAATTTTTAATAAATATTGATCATATCACTGTGACTTTATTAAAATATATATATATTCAAAGCAGCAGAAAAAGGTTTGAATGATTTGTTTCTATCAGGTCTACTACTGAGTTCAATAGAAACCTTGTAGGTGAAAGCAAGGACATCTCTGAGAATATATGAGTGGTGTGTAAGCAGAACGACTGAAACCCCAGGTAGGTGAAGTTAAATGAATTGCAGAACAGTTGTGACAGTCAAAAATGGACATTTCAGTGCACTATTACAGTGTGTCTGTAAAGAAACAATATTCATTTCCTAATATTTTATTATACACAATTGTTCAAATTACACACACATAGTTTTGCAATTAAAAATGCTTTCTGTGCTGAAGAAATATTGAACATTTAGAAATCATCAATGGCATCAGCAGAAAAGTAAAAATGACTGTAGCATGGACTTTTCCAGTCAAACATGTTAGAATAGATGTAAAGAAAAGAAACAACAACAATAACAACAACAAAACCACCTTCAATTACAGAAAGGATTCTGTCCACAGAATTCCATACTGCTCAACCAGGCAGTTTAAGAGATCTCTTTTCCAATTGCAGCACTGCACCTTAGAACTGCACTGAGAACAGCGCTTGCCAGGAGGGCCCATTGTACATTCACACAAATTATATGAATTGATCCAACAGTATTTTCTAGAGCATTTCAAGAGAACTTAGATTCCATCTCTGTTTTTTACTTCCCCCCCCCCAACACCCTTCCCTGCTCCGACACACACACATACATCCTGGGGTTGGTAATACTGATGAGTATCACCTTCCATCGTACATAAAGATTTGGAGACATAACATTAATTGCTGTCTTGATAGTTTTCAATTTGATCACTGAAAATTGAACCAAAGCAAAAACAAGTGCAGAAATAGCTGGATTGAAAGATTATGATGAATCCCTGAAGTTTGTTTGTTTTCTTCAGTTTTTCTGACACATTTCCAGAGCTATATTACTCCTCAAATAATAAACATAGTATTACAAAATTGTAAAATTTCCTACTGCTAAATTAAAGACACTTTTCACTGCACAAATAAATGAATACAAATTCTCACTGGAAGGAGCAAATCTTTATAAGAAACAGATTGGCAGACCTGATTCTATACTGCTTTGTTTCATTTTTTTCTAAATAGAATGTCATATTCTTTTCTACCTTACATTTATATTGGTCCCCACTTTCATGCTATCTCACTTAGTGGGCTTCTCAGATGATTAATCTTGAAGTAACAAGGCATCAGATGTCTTTTAGCAAGTCCTTTCCTACCTTGAATGGGAAAGATGTGATACTACTGGCCCTGGAGAGCTGAGCAGGTCAATATGAGGGCAGAACTGACTGATTATCTTTACCTTATACACATTTAACCAAAAAGGTGAGAGAAGCTAAACGAGATGATGTTCTGCCTGAGAGCTGGCAGGATAGGAAAACAACAGACAAAGAGATTTGGTCTGTCAACTCCTTCCAAACAGAAGTACCAATTTCACTTTGCTTACTTACCTGCAAAGATCTTGACAAATTTAGCAAACATTGATTAGTTATCCAGGCAAGTCCACAATAAAATAAAAATTTGTTCTACTGAAGGAGAAACAGGAAATAGATGGGACTCTGGTCCTCTTTAACAATCATTTTATCGGAACTGAGTTCAAAGAAATTAAAGCACTTGGTGACAGTCTGACAGGTGACAGAATTCCTCTCCAGACTCAAACACTGGAATGATCTTGTTTAGGTTGACTAAAAATAGGAGCCTATAGCCACAGACCATCTCTGAGGGTATCTGCATGGGGCTGATAGATGTGGCACAAGACTCCTGCCTTTGGAGTAGCTTCTGAAAGGCCAGACAGGATATCCTACGCTATCTCAAATGGTTTGAGACAACTGAGCAACCCACATGAGGTAAGCAACCCACATTCATAAATGTAGCTGTTTCTTACATGGATTTCTACATGTATATGAGCCAGGTGTAAAGGCACCAGTAACAGTCAAGGGAAATGTGATCAATGTAGTTAATGGAGACAAAAGGGGAATTCAGCTCACTCTCAAGTACTTGTTCATCTGAATTTCTCTCTAGGTTTCAGTTATTATAGTTATTAGATCTTTATGGATGGATACATGGAGATCTCTGAACATATTCTGAACTATTCTTAGGTGCCATAAATATTCTATTCAGGTTTTATGCCTGGTAAAGCTTAGCCTTTCTTCCTATAATATCAGGCCTCATTTTCCATCCACAGAGCAATAAACTGATTATTTGTGGATGTCATAAATATACCAAATATAACAAGAGACAGTCTTCCTTTTACAGAGAAGTAATAGAATATGTTAACTTCGGTATTAATTATGGAGTTACTTCACCATGCAATAAGCCATTATCCAAGGTCTGTCAGTTGGATGATATTTGGTTTACTAACCTCTCATTTTGATAGGAGTATCTCAAACTAGTCTAGGAGAACCAGTAGTTCTAAATTTATGTTGAAACGGAAAAAAAAATGAGAGTAGAAAAGCCCCAGAGGTTGAACAAAAGGGTGATAGTGCAAATAATTTTGAGAGACTCAAAGAGCACGTCAGTAAGATTTAAATGGGAGACAGGAAGCTCAATGTATGTTTTCATAGAAAAATAATCTTTTGTAAATGCAGGACCAGCCAAAATCATAGAAAAGTAATCGGCAGCAAAGGGAGGGAGTGAAAGAACATGATTCAGTGGAAAGAAAAACATTTATAGGAGAGAGGAGTTGGTGAATCTTAAAAGGATTCTGTCTTTGGCTAAAACTCCTATGAGTGAGAGGAAACTGTGATAAAGAAAAGTCTATAAGTGTGTTCTTTATTTTGTACAGGTCTGCATTTCCAATCCTAAAAAGGTACAAAAACTACTTAAGGATAAACATTTGTCTGTGTGCTGTTTTAGCCCAGTTAAGGATTAAGCTGTAAAATGGAGTATCTAGAGCTCTATCTGTGCTAGCTGCTCTACTGGGCTAAAGCTTGTTCTGTGTCCCTGAAGCATCTGGCATGGCACAGCTCACTTCCACATAGATAACCTCACCCAGAAGAGTGGCGACACACCTGCTCTGCCCCCAGTCAGCCCAAGCTGGGTTTGGCTAGAGTCATAATGCTCAAGCAGCTGGGCCTGGCCTGGTTTTGGTCACTCCTCCTACAATGACAACCAGGAGGATGAAGGGAAGGTACTTCCCTAAGTTACTGACAAATGCTGAGCCTTGAGTGTAGCAAAGGTTGTTCTGGCAAGTGGCACTGCATGCAAGCCCCAGGCGCCTGTCCCCACATTAAACACTGGGCTCCTGTGTTCCAGGCTCCTACTATGTGGCAGAAGCCTACTATGATTCACATTCAGGGGATTTGCTTGTTCATGTTAATTTGTTCTGCTAATTTCCCCTCTTTTATTTTTTTTTTTTTAACAATTTATGTGACATTAAAAACTAAACTAAACCAACCAACCAACCAAATAAACAAACAAACAAAAAAAACATTAAAAATAATATCTGGAACTCTTAGTCTCTTCTTGTTGTCAAACTCAGACAATTTCATACTTTATATACCCAAAAAAGACATGCAGACACTTTTAGAAACCATAAATACACTTTCATTTATTTAATTACTGGTCCTTACACACTTACACCTTTAAAAAAATATACACTTAATATACAAATGAATTGCAGAAGACAAATAAATTTAGTTTAAGCATCAATGACTACGTCTGTCTAGATTTCCATAACAGATAGAGAACCTCATCTGTGAACCCACATTTCTGAACATCTGTAGGTAAAATTAATTTTATACCAGCCTGTATACTGACATCAACATATTTTCAGAAATTTAATGAAACTGTATGCTGCTCTTCTTTACCTGCAGCAAGATTATCAATGCAAATTATGCATGTCACAGAGTGCAGTGACCTCAGGTCTCAAAGTGTTACTGCCCAAAACCCAATACCACATAAGACATACTGCTTTGAGTACTGCACTATTCTCTGGTCCAGGGAGCAAACCAGAGCAAAATGTACTTAATCCAAGCTACTCTTACACAAAATCACTTTTGTACAAGTCTCTGCTCCCAAAATGAAGAGGGCAGGAAAACTGAAGAAAAGGATGCTGAGGGGAGACCTCATTGCTTTCTCTAACTACCTGAAAAGAGGATGCAGCAAGGAAGGTGTTCTCTTTTCTCAGGAGACGAGTGATAGGATGTGAGGCAATGATCTCAAGTTGCACCAGAGAAGGTTTAGATTGGGTATCAGGAAGTATTTCTTTGTGGAACAGGCTGCCCAGGAATGTGGTAGAGTCCCCATCCCTGGACGTATTTAAGAGACATGTACAAGGGACCTGGTTTAGCAGTGGACTTGTAGTGTTAGGTGGATGGTTGGAGTTGATGATCATTCATTTAGAGTTGATTTAGGTCTTTTCCAACCTAAGTGATTATAAGAATACATTTTTCCCTCTAGATCTTTCCCCATTTTTGTAGCCCTCCTTTGGACAGTCTCTAATAGCTTTATGTCATTCTCATATTGTGGTGCCCAAAACTGCCCACAGTGCTCAAGGTGAGGCTGCACCAGCACAGAGCAGAACAGGACAATCATTTCCCTTGATGGGCTAGCAATGTTGTGCCTGATACACCCCAGGGTACAGGTGGCCCTCCTAGCTACCAGGGCACCCCGTTGACTCATCTTGCCGTGGATGATAAGGCAGACATACTGGATCCAGTTCTAAACTGAAGTCAGTGGCTACAGCTATACTGGTAAATTTTACTCTTCTGGGACACAAATCTGGTCAAAAGACCTGTTATCAACTCTGAAAGTGTTAGAACTGTTCTCTAGAACCATTTAGCTTTAGAAAGTGGCACTGTCCCAGGCAATATTCAGGCATGTTCATGAACAACCTCAGATGGGCAATTTACGCATGCCAACTTGTTCAGGAGAGCTGCAGAGTATGAATGTACCAAGACAAAATCAGCTAGTGGTGGGGCAAGAGGACAGGATGTATACTGTTTTTTTCAATAATATAACTTTAGGATCCTTGCCTACTGTGTAGTATCAATGCCCCACAGTGCTGAATCTAGTGAACTTTTTCAGAACTGCACTATACAGGGAGCTTCAGTGGCTCTGTTGGAGCTAGAAGAGCTTGCAAGGGTGGAGCTGAACTTGTGTTAATAATTCCAGCCATGCTATATTTGGCTCCTTGAGCTTTTTGGCAGCTTTCTCCAACAAACATTTATTCTGTTTTCTCCAACACAGATCATCTGTTCTATAATTGATTACATATGGTTTTATGTCAACTGAAGATCTAAAGTAAAATATGTAGCAAATCTGGAATACCACTGTAAGCAAAGTCCCAACACAACAGATAAACACCTCAACCTTATTCAAGAAGGTAGATAAAGTCATTGTACTGCTAAATCCTGGGCACAGTAGGACAGATGTCTGCTGTAAACTGAGTTCAGTGGCCTTGAACAGTTATATATAAAACTTCAAGACATACTCTGACTGCACATCAGAATGAGTACACGTGTTATGGCTTTTTTGTCATACCACTATGCTATTTTTTTCATTTTTGTTTTGTTCTGCTCTCATTTAATAGGTCTGAGATTCTAAACTATCCACAAAGACACAAAACACTTCATTCTGCAGAAGTTACAGGAAATACAGGTATCATCCCTGTTGCCATTTTCTTCTGTGCCAAGTGTAAATAAAGGATACATGGGAAATCCCTCTCTTGCTTCGAGGTTTTATCCCAGACTTCAGTGAAGGGAGTATCTCACCTTTGGAGAGGAGTGCAGGGGGAGTTCTGAGAAAATACTGTGCACAGCTACAGATGTCAGTAAGAGGAAGAAAGAAGTGGAAAAAAATATAGATGAAAATTAACTTTTATAACTTTTTTTTTTTTTTTTTTTTTTTTTTTTCCTGATAGAACCCCAGAATTCAAACCATCAAACTTCCCTTATAGCTATAACACACTTTGGATATTTCACAATCTTCCAGCAATTGGTGCTTCTGCTATCCTACCCTGAGAGTAAATGAAGAATCAGAAGCAGGGACAGGCTTAATAATTTCTATACAATTTCAAACACTGCGATGAAAATATATACACCTTTTTTTCCTCAAACACTTCCTGTTCATTTCATTCTTATTTATTCATTGTGTTAGAATAACAGAGTACTTGATATTTTTCACTTAGAGAAAACTATATTATAATTTGCTGTCCCTGTACAGGTTCCATATGGACAAGGAATAATTTGTTTAGAAACCAAAGGAAATAGATCTTTTAAAAATAATCTGTCATCCTGTAATATTCTCTATGGTATTTTGCTTTAAACTCAGTTCTTCCTGATCTCTCTCATTATTCACTGTTGAAATGTCTAATGCCAGAGTTGTAGGCCAACTGGCAGGAAGAATGCAGGCAAAGTATTATTTCCTTGTAACATGAAGTTGGATGTCTCACATTTGCTATTCTCTTTCACACCCAAGGCAAATCCTGAGTTGCATCACAATAACCCACATTGATGAAAGTGCCAAAAAGATATGAAAAGAGAGAAAATGAAAGGCTACTAACAAGGTATATTAAGAAAATCAAGGTCATGCTTTTTATTGTTTTGAAATCTTTGTACTATCTCCCATTTGGTATAATTAAAGACATTTTTTAAGGAGTTAGACTGGAATCTCAGTTGCATTGAAATAAATGGTGAAATCCTAAATATCAGTACCTAAATAAAATACTTATTGCTTTTGCTATCAAACCTTGTAAATTACCTTTTTGCTAACCAAGCCCACTTTTCTCTGGCAACACCTGAGAACTGTAGAGAACAGGGTAAGAATTCATTTTGGTATTACTCTCCGTATACAGGCATCTTGACATAGTAAGACAGAAGAAAGTAAGAGATTTGTCCAGACTTCAGCAGGAACAGCTTTCTGGAGCTCCCCAGTGAAAGCAGCATTACTTAACAGAGAGAAAAGAAAAAGCATATGTATTCTTTGAAGCTTTGCACCAATGTTAGATAAAATCTGCTTTTGATTAAATAAATAAATAACATCTGCTGAAATCTTAGAACAGACATGACAAACTGCAGGCTGAAACACTTTCATATATTTGATGATTTGCATCAGGCATATGTAAGCATGACTCTATCAGTAGTTCTGAAAATAAGGGTCAAATTCAGCTGTAGAAATGAGGATCACAACCAGAAGTGGGAATTATCAGCAGAAGCCTAAAAACCACTGCTATGTATGTTAAGCCTGGGTTGTATTTTCAAGATGTTTTTCTATGTTTTATATGCTAACCAGTGTAGCTTTCATACTCCAGACTTCTTTCTTCTTTCTTTCATTTTTTTTTCTTTCTTTCTTCAGTTCTTTAGTTCCAGGCTTTTTACTTGCAGACAGCACTTGAGTTAGTATATTTGGGATGAAACTCAACCTCTTCTCCCCTGATTAATACAATTCCCTCCTCCTTGGGTAACCAAAAGTTAATACTTTCAGAAAAGCCTCCCCTTCTAACACTACTCATAATTTTTCTCCTCTTTAGTACACTAAAAACAAACAAACAAACAAACAAAACAAAACAAAACAAAAAACTATGTTAATCTCACCTTTCTTTCTAGAGTCATATCTCTGTGGTTTTCACTGTCTTTTGCATGCATGTGAGAGGAGGGGTTTCTATTTTTCTCTTTGTTCACAGTGTATTTGAACTTAAAGATGAGCACTACTGACATATTCATCCAGATCTACCAAGTTACAATTACTTGTACAAGTCTTCTGTTGTCTATAGGATACTGACATATGCTATAATTATTGTTCCATCACTGCCCTTAAGAGTGAACATCTGCTCCTACCCTATCATCACAGTTTTAATCTTGTAGCTCCTGTTTCCTTGAAGAGAAATCCAAATGAGACAGACCCTGTCTTTTACTTTTCTCCAGATTTTGAACAGCTTCCAGGCTTTCACCAGAGCAAAGTGAATACCTCAATCTCCCACCAGTATTCATTTAAATGAAAAACTAAATTCCCTGTAGCTGTGCTTGAGCCTATGAGCAGATGGAGGGAGGTGGGAATCCAACTTGCTCACAGGCATAAACACAGTAATAGCAAATTGAATTTTCTATTCAAGAGGTGGGGTCAGAGTGCTCATAGAGCAGCCAGTGGCTCATAGAGCCACTCTGCAGACTATAACAAATGTGGGGACTGTAGTATTTACATCAATATGAAACTTCTACCCTTCAACTCAAATGCAACTTTCTCTCATGTAACCTTTCTTATATATGCTATAGAGCCTCTTTTTGCTCCTGCCACCTTGATTCACTCTACAGTCTACCTGTGGAGTTTTTCTTTTCTTTTTTTTTTTTTGTTCGTTTGTTTGTTGTTTTGTTTTGTTTTAATTTTTGCTGGTACCCGTTGCCCAGGGTAAATTTTACCCATTGAAATCACCAAGGGCAGAAACAAAAATAAAATATTCTCCCAGCAGATCACAATTCAATAGTAAATAATATTCAGAGCTACATGAGATAATGCTTTGCATTTTTAATGAATTTCTGTGATGAGAGTGGACAACCAACCATACACATTCAACATGGCATTGCTAAGGAGCCCTTGTCCTTCCAACATTTACCTGTACCTGAAGAACACAGAAGATACAGCCCCGTTGATACAAAAAATACCCACATATAAAAGAATGAGTTGCAACCTCAAATGATGTAAAACTGAGTTCAGTCAGACCCAAAATGCTGAATGGGAAAACTGTGCCCCTTTCAAACCTTCAATGTGAAAAGAAAAACAAACAAACAAAAACAGAAAAAAAAAAAAAAAAAAAAAAAAAGAATAAACAGTAACTAGAATACAAACACCTTTGCATATTGTCATGCATGAAATTCAAATCTGAATCCTGCTTTTTGGTCTGGCTCACCAGAATTTAAAACTACACCAGTGGTGCCAAATGGTATTTTCTGCTTTTGTTCACCAGCCCCATCTTCTTTGCCTTGGAAAATGGTTTTGTAAGCAGTACCCACAAGAACAAAGTCTCTTATGTAAATTCCTGCATTGTAGTTTTAAAATGTTGCCTCATATAATGAACTTCTTACACTGAGAAATGAAAAAAAGCACCAGTCATAATTTCAATACCGTCTTTCTGCTTACTTGAGGGTGACAGCTGTCTGTGCTTGTTGGGTCTTTTCAATGCCACATTACATTTCACCATTTCTTTGGAAATACTGTTTGTCTCTTGCTTTACAGTAAATATTTCATGATACATTCAACAATGAGAGATGTAATTCATTTGAATGTTTTTTAATCAAACTTTTTTTTTTTTTTTTAGCTGATGATGAAGACTGAGTGAAGCGTGCTTGTAATTTTAAATCAATCTCAGGGATAACTCTGGTAATGTCTCAATTTCTGCAACATTTGGATCTCAGTTATAAACACCAACATTTACAGGAATATCATCACTACCTTAATTTAAAATGACCTGGGAAACCATTTTAAAATAATTTTATAAAAAGCTTATTTTAACCTGTTTTTCTAAGGAAAGATGGCATATGCAGTTATAACTCTCCAAACCAGTCTCTGAGTTTGTTCTCTGCTTTCAAATCTCATTTAATTTCAACAAACTCCAGTAGGAAAGTAAAAAGCTCAATGATATTAAATTCCTACTTAGTTCCTAAAGGAACTTACCATATAGAGGAAAGACATCCAAATTAGAGCATGCACTGAGGAAAAAGTCATGCAGTCAAACACAAGAGTCACCACATGGGTAACAGCCACACAGAAAAGTGTTTTTGTTTGTTTGTTTGTTTTTACATTTTTATTATTATTATTCTGCTGTTTGTGGAACAATTTGTTTTTCAGAAGACATCAAAGTAAAATGCAGTGCATTTTGTAGGACTTTGATATGGTAGGTCTCATTTTGTTCTTAACACACAGCTCTGAATGCAGGAAGTTCGGAGTGCAGTGAAGTGCCACAAGACTTCTCCTGAGACCAGCCTCAGAAGGGTTTCTACCTCAGACCTCTCTATCAGAGAAAATCACACCATCAATAGCTGTCTGCCTTGCAGAAGTTACATCAGACCTTCCCCTCTATCAATGTTGATTGCAAATGTATGTCTGAAATGGGACTCCTCATGTCATTCCTTTGTTATCTGCAAATGGTTTTTAACTGGTAAAATGGGATACCTTGCCTACCCAAGAGTTTTGATATTCATGTCTGGTGACAATGAACCAATGTAGGTCTCATATAGTACAGGGCATTGCTTTAGGTCACATCAAAGGAGGTGGAGGTATGATGTGGTGCAACAGCACCATCATGATTCCCTAAGAGTCTACAATTTTTAAAAGACACATGTAGAAATGAACATACATTTGCAAATCATAAAGAACATTTATGGTGCACATTCACAAAAGAGACAACTAGCAAGAGAAAAATATTTTTAAAATACAAAACAGATTGACTGTGTAAATGCAAAATAATGCATTTCAAGTACTTCTTGTGCTATTTATGTTTGCTCTCTCATTACATCTTCGCTGCATTGGTTTGCAAACTGCTAATGTGTTTGCTTTTCCTTAAAAATACTGAAACATAAAATAATTCACAGAGTATACAGCTGGCTAGGGCAGGCTTAGGTAGGACAAAAGGGTTAAAATGTGAAAAGGTTTTGTTCATAACAGGAAAATTTCTGGGTTCCCCTTCCTTCCCCAAGAACACAAGACAAAAATGTTCAGAGCAGGGTGAAAGTACCTCAGCAATTCTGGGCAGAAATCTCATATTCCATAACCCCTCTACTTTCAGAGAAAAAACAAAAAACAAAAAACAAACAAACAAAAAAACACAACACAAACAAACTGTGCTTATCATCCCAAAGCAAACAGTTCACAAATGCTAGCATATAACAACATTTTGCCTACAGTGATACTTAAATAGGAAAATGCTACTGGAAACCCTTGTTTATATGGATTTATACCAGTTGTATACTGGTTTAACTTGAAGATTACTTGCGCCAGTGGAAGAGAAATAATGCGATTCAGGAAATTTGCTGGAAAAATAAGAACAGCACACACTTTATATATTCAATGTTTTCATTCTGAACCAGAGAGGAAAAAATATATGTAAAATCAAATAAAGCAACATTCAACATGCTTCTAAAGGACTTGGAGTTTTCCCTGATTAAAACTTTGTAGTTTGATGGGCTAGTTTCTTGGTGTATATGTACCTAGTTGGTTATTTTATTTGTTGCTTAAAATTAAAATATTTATAAATAGAGAATTACGCTTTCATCAAGGTCTTCTAAAATACAATAATTTAAAGATGCAGGACATTTAAAAGGTACTCCTTTTTCAGCATGAGTGCAATAAGCCTATTAAGCTTATTGCATGAAGTCTTACCTGAATGCTAAATCCACAAGCAAGGGCACCAGTTTTCAGGAAAAGGGCACCACATGTCAGGAAAATGGTAGACAAGAACCACAGGAGCACAGAGCACACAAGGATGCTGTCACACCAGTGATACCTATGAGCAAACATCAGGATATTGCAATATTGCCCCATCTACAGCTTTGAGGGAGGACACTCTCTAGTAGTTGTGATGGCCTCTTTGAATTTGCAGGAAAGATGAACCTCGATGAATCCCCAGGTAATTCTGCAAAGTAAGCCAATAAATAAAAAAATAAATAAAAATAAAATAAAAATTATATAAAATTGTACTGGGTCTGGCTGGAACGTTAACTTTCCCGGCAGCAGCCCATACAGTGCTGTATTCTGTACTTGTAGCTGGAACAGCAGAGTTATCAGTTTTGTGTCTACTGCTGAGCAGCAGTGGCACAGCATCAGGCCTTTCTCTAACCCTCCTAGGGGGTGGGCAAAAAGTGAGGAGAGAAACATCACTAGGGCAGCTGACCTGAACCAATCAAAGGGATATTCCATACCATGTGATGTCACACTCAGCAATAAAAGGTGGAAACAGGAAGAAGAGGGGAGGGGTGGGCTCTTGTTGTGAAAACATCGGTCCTTCTCCCGAACACTAGCTATGTCCGTTGAGGTCCTGCTTCAAGGACGTGGTCAAGCATCGCTCATTTGTGGGAAGTAGAGAGTAATTTCTTTCCTCTGCACTTCCACATAGCCTTCATTTGTTTTATTTGTTTGTTTTCCTCCCTTCTTTTTATTTTTTCCCGTTCCCCCCTCCCTTTTCCCCTCTGCCTTTTTATTTCCCTTTAGTTAAATTGTTTAGTTCATAATAATCTTTATTTAATTATTATTATTATTTCCCTTTAATTAAATTATCCTTATCTCAACCCGTGAGTTGTTCTTTGCTTTACTTCTCCCTCTCCTCATCTAAAAGAGGGGGAGTGAGAGAGCAGTTGTGGGGTTTAGCTGCCCAGCACGGTAAAACCACCACAAAAATAATCCCCAAAAGAACATCAGAAAGGATGCTAATAACGTATTTTCCACTATGTCAATAAAAATATTCCTTTCTTCTTTTCTGACTGCAAATATATGAATCAGTTTAAACTGATATATTTAAGGGATTAATAAAAGCATACATATTCATTAGTTTTCTACCAAGAGTAAAAGTCTTTAAATAATAAACAAAAATCAGTTCAGGCACAAAGTCTTAGAGATTATTTTGGGGGCAGAAATAGAGAAAGGACTGGGCATAATGACATGTCAATGATTGTTCCTGGAAATAAATAAATAAATAAATAAATAAATAATGTCAATAATGATATAGATTTAAAACTAAATAAATAAAACAAAGATTAGATCTGTAAATTCACTTCTCACTTCCCACCCATCATTTTTTCCACATTAGCAAAGTACTTTATGCAATAAATTAAAATTATCCACAATATGCAAAAGCCTTTTCATATTGAACAATCTGGAAACTATTTTTTTTTTAAATAAACAAGTTGGATTACTCTTTGATGTTACCTGAAATATAAACTGCTGAAGATTTGCATGCTAAAGTTACTTTTGCAATTGGTAAACTTTCATGCTGGGTCTTATGTAAAATGACTCCTTTATAGTCTGGATGCTTTATTTTTTTTTTTTTTTATTTTAAAGTTAGTCATAACTCTTGTTATGACTAACATAACAAATGTTATGTTAGTCATGTTAACATGTTACATAACACATGTAACTCAAAAGATTATGCTTTGGAGTTGAAAAGCAAAGTTTTCCTAAATTCATCCTACTGAGGCCATTTGAACTTCATTTACAGTATCAGCTGCCCAAATTATTTCAACTATACTGTTAGGATAATGAGGCAGATTTTCTGTCAGTGTCATTGTCATGATACACTACCTTTTCTCCATCTCAGAATTATAACTTCATTCTCCCAGGAAATCCACCAGATAGAACTAAATATTACAAATACTCAAGGACAAAAAATAAGCACAGTAGTTGATGGTCAAATATTAAGATGACAATAGGCTAGGGCTGGAAACCTGAGTTGTATATGCACACAAAAACATACAAAAATACACACAAATACACCTTTCATTGCAGATACAAAACTTCTGCAGGAGGCCTTTCTGGATCCTCTCAAAATAGAGCTTCAAGTATTTTGATTGACTATGATGCAGAAGAGAATATATGAAAAATGTTCTCAGGCAATCTGTTTAAAATATATATATGACTTTTTTCTTTGCTTTTCTACATGTATAATATCATTCACTTTAATTGCTTCAGAAGCCACTCAAACTGTCTAGAACATACAAACAATATATAAAGTGTTCCCTTACCTTAAAACCCATCATAAAATGTATTTTTTTTTTTTCTGCAAGCTGAAGGCTCTCACAATTCAAAGATCACCATGCATAGCAATAAGGTGTTAGAGTAGCAAACTGAAAGAATTCTCAGGCTCATTAAAAGTGCTAAAGCATTCTCACAGGTCACTGAATTGTCCTGCACTTCAATTGAAATCTTAAACCCACCACCTGCTTCCTCCTTTCCCTGTCCTTTCTCTATGCGCTGTGATAGGCCCTGTTCTTTTATCTCCCAGAGCATTTTCTTTTTCTATGTTCTTCCTACACTTCAGAGGAGTAACTCCCTTTCCTCCCACATTCCCTTTTTACAATGCCAAGGCTTGGTTTACATTAAATAAGAACAAGGAACACAATTAACCCTGTACTTGCTATAATCCTTGAACAAAGTTGTACCTTTTATCTGGCTGAGAATATCCTCTTAGCTCAAGCAAAAATAAAGAAATAAATTGAAAGCTAGAACATGCTCACATGCTTGCCTTTATGTTTTTAAGATTGTTCATCAAAGAGGTTCATGCTTAGAAAGGTTTTCTTGCAAACCAGGAAACTCTGAGGTTGTAAAAGTCATGACACATTGAAAGAAAATTGGGGGGACTTTTTACATGGGCAGATAGTGGTAGGGCAAGAGAGAATGGTTTTAAACTAAGAGATTTAGATCAGATGTTATTAGAAATACTTAGAGGGTGGTGAGGCACTGGAACTAGTTGCTCAGAGAAGCTGTGTTTGCCCCACAAACACAGGTGTTCAAGGCCAGGTTAGATAGGGCAACCTGATCTAGTGGATGGCATCACTGCTCATGGAAGGGGTGTATGGGAACTAGATGATCTTTAAGGACCTTTCCAACCTAAGTCATTCTATGATATTTTATCTATGATATTTTATGATATTCTATGAAACCTGAAAATAAGGATAGTTTATTGTCTCTGTTGCTTACAGCATGTGGCAAAGTACCACCTGTGTTGAGAGAAATCATTTTATCCATCAATGCAATACAGCTGTGTTGAGAAAAATGAAGCTAGTTTATTTTGTGTGTCTTGCCTGGAAGATCACTTGGGTACACAACAAGTCTTACTCTTCTAAAAATTTGGTTGCAAGGTTTGTATTGTCTGTCCCAGAAGTCATCCTTGTTTGACTTGGATGTCTGCCTCTTGACCAGTATGAATAATCAAGAATCCTTTTTTTTTTTTTTTTCTTCCCCCCCCACACTTATGCTCAAAGATTAAATCTCACTTCCACTGGAGTTGTGGTAAACTCTAATTTAATGGTTAAGCCTCACTCCTATTTGATCTGGATTCTGCAGTTGATGAACTCTAACCATAATCTGACGATGACATGTATGTACCATGCAGAGGACAGGGGACTGTGGATACATGTTTAAGTTAATGTAAGTAGTTGTTTTCACATTTCGAAATGTATTATAAGCATCTGGAAAAAATATTTTCATTCAATATAGAATTATAGTGTTATAGTGCAGAGCTCTATCTTACAGTTATCTCAATGGTCCTGGCTCTCAGCTGGATACACCCTTAAAATGTACAGTAGCCAGAAATGCCAAGAGTGCTTTACCACTGTACTTTAAAAGGAGAAGTTACACATTTTATAGGGATATATCCACTAGAACCAGCCTGCAGATAAGCACCCAAATTGTAAATTAAAGTAGAAATAAAAGAACAAAAAATAGATAAACGTCATTTAATAATTCATATTTTTTTTCAAAGTTCTTAAAAGTCTTCCCCCCCCCACTCTCCCAAACACACACACCATTTCCTTATTTTCTAATTTCGGATTATACAAATGTGCAAGATTAGAACAATCAGAAAGTTCTGTGAGAAACTCTGTTGGAGTTGAATCTCACCCATATTGATAATCTGCTGTAGATGTTGCACTACACTGGATAATGCAAAGATAAATAAGAATTTTTCTTTGGATCCACAAGTTACTAAAAAAAATACTTCCATCAAATAGTTTGACAATAGTTTGACAATTACAGTTTGACTGTAATTCTAAAAAATAAACATTCTAAAGGTAGTAAGTTCTAATAGGTAGAATAATAGTTAGCATTCATTATGATATACTCATGACAATAACCTTAGTTTTAATCATAAAAAAAAAAAAAAAAGAAAAGAAAAAACAAAGAAACACCACCAACAAGAACGACAACAACAACAAAAATGTAGTAGTAGTGTTAGTTGATGCATGAAGATCTTTTTAATGATAACCACTATAGATCCATTTGAGTTATAGGAGAATGTGATGACAATCAACAAGCTAGTTCTGCTAATTACAGTTGCAACCATAGTCAATCCACTTGCCTTGCTTTCACTGCTCCATCATACACTGTTTTACAGTTTGTTCTTTCTGTCACCAAACATAATACATGGTGAACAGATGTGATTTTGGAGAACTCTGCCAAATCTGCATTGTACTTCTGTTATGTAAATTACTTTTTTTTTTCCTATGATGGAGACAGCCCAAGCTCTTCACTAGAGATCATTAAACTTTTGGCTTTGGAAATTTCTGGACCTCATCCAACTTTGTTTTCTATATATTTCACTGGTGTTGGGGAGGGTAAGATTCTTGCATTTTCTCTCTATGGAAGCTACTTTTCCATTAAAAAAAATGATAATCCATTTCCTCTCTTAGCATGCCCCAAGCTACAGTTGGAAGAAACATATTGTGTTTTGACCCATGTATCTGCTTTTGTACATCAAGAGTTCATTGTGCATTGAATGTGTGAGATCCACCTTTGCCTTATAATACTTTGTACCTGCTAGTTGATTATATGACACAAAGAAAGCTTCCTTCAGAGGATATCTCCATACCGAGTACTTGCTAAGAAAGCTCTCTGAGTTAAATGACTCAGTGAAAACATTTTTATCACCTTGGATGTAACTGCAGTAATCAAGAAACTTTGTAAATGTATTTAATGCCATTCCTGGAGGTGATAAAGCTTTATCAACTACAACATTTATTTTCCAATACACAACATCCCATACTAAAGAGTCTTGTTGATCTTCTAACGAAGCAATGTTTCTCTTGCATGATCAGGCAGCTGAAATGACTGGGTGACAATGTCAGCATACAAAAGACTCTATTTTGAGTCTAGTTTGGAAAAAAAAATAAAATTATAGCCTTTAAGATTCACTCTTAAATCAAAGTATCTCAGTTCTTATCCTTATAAAACTAGATGAACATTTATTTCATTTTACTGTCAATTCCAAAAATACATGGGTAAATCCGGAGAAACTGTCAACGACATGGTCTTATTATTTAAAATAAAAGAGCTGTATGAGCATAAAACTGCATAACAGAGAAGTCAAGATTAATGATGTTGTGCAAGAATATAAATAGCATAACTGAGATCAGAATCTGGATCTTCTGTGTTTTCACTTCTCTTTATTTCTTATTTCATAAGGTTTTATAGACTGGATTCTCAGATGGCATAAATCTGGATTGATTTCTGCCTGGCATCAGATCTAATAGATCCTGCTGTGTGTGCCTAGCTGTCTCATTCTCTGCTATGGAACTATCATGTCAAGCACGTGTAGTATCCATTTGCTTGAAATGGAGCACGATTTACAGCTAAGATGTAGAGATAACAGACTTGAGAATAATGTGTTCTGCACAGCAGAGAGTGTGTATTTATGAGGTCAAATCCTGTCATTCTTTTGATCTAAACAGTGCTTAACTATTGTATTAGACTCCAAGAACAGGTTTATGTTATGCAGGAGAGCTTAGGATGGAAATCCTCAAATTAACTCCAGCATGGTGCTCAGCACCAATGTATCATAGATAGGTAGGTAAAGCAGGTAACTAATCTGCAGAAAACTGTGTGCATCATGCTCCATAACACAGCATGCCAGCACCCAGAGGTGTTCTGTTTGTGAACCCCCTCCTTCTCTGTTTCACTAAGAAACTCTCACAGTAGGAGGAAGAGCTGTGTATGCAGCTAGTTTACCATCTATTGTAGTTTTTCCCTTAAATGGCCAAAATTGTCACAAGCAAGTTTATGAAAAACAGAGCAAAATCTCTACTGACTTCAGAAACCAAAAGTAGGCTTAAAACATCTTCTCTTTATCATGCACTGAAGCCCAAAAAGTCCTGCAGATTACAATACAAATGTATGCTAAACAAGGAATCTGGTTGTCTCTGCTTTGACTTTTTGTCCACAAAACCCAATACAAAATTCCATGGAGAAATGGATGAACATTCATCAGGATTGTAAACACTTTAGGCTTCATAATGTAAGTTACTGCATATTTCCATAAGGGTTAGTGCAACAAAACCCCACCTTCAAGAGTGTGATATTCATAATCAAGTCTGGATTTTGCTGCCTGGCCTAGCTCTGAATTGATCAAGATTTTCCAGCATGCTCAGTTAAAATGGGAAGCCATCATCCATAGGCTCATTTACAGAGCATAGGCTTCTTGCATATAAGCTGTTCCCCAGTGGAACAGGTTTCTTTTGGAACTATATGCCATTTATAATTTAGAGCTGCCTTGAAGCTGTTCTAACTTGCACCAGGCCTTGATCAGTCATAGCTAGGTGAATCTAGGAGCAGCAGAAACTGTTGTATTAGCAAATCCAAGCAAAGGAACAAACTAAAGGATATTACAGCCCTTTGGTTTCCATAGTGCAGACAGCATAGCTCTTGGGCTTGTGCCCACTACTTTATATGGGAAAAATGGGTAAACTGTTCCTCACAGACAAAACCTCTCTTACAATAATTCATCTGTTACTGTGCTTCTAAATTATTCATTTTTTTGATTGATGAAAATATGCTAATTAAGAAATTGCTGTTAAAAAGGTATAAATATATTTCATTGCCTAAAGTAATTAGAATAAGTAATTACTTAAACATTATGATTTAAAATTAAATTTCTTTGATAGAAAGCTGAATGAGGAAAAGACACCTAATGGGCCCCGTATAAACTGCTCAGCTTAATGGCAATTCTTTTTCTATTGTTTACATAAAATATACACATGCTTGGCATTGAAATTAGTGAATTTGAAGACTATCTTTTGCTTTCTTCATTCATCTTTGTTTTGATCTTGTAAGAAATGGAAAACACTGGACATAAGTCAAGCAAGCAATTAGACACATGCTTGCCTTCTAGCTTCACAGTAGAATATTCACTCCTTCCATGGCTGTATTTAAAATTTGTTTCCATGCTTTGCTGAACCATGGCCATATAGTACAGGAAATTCTCAGCTGCTCATAACAATGAATTTTTCTCATTCCTCCCAAGAATCAACAAAAAAAAAAAAACTTCAGAATTTGTCAGGATCTTTTCCTCCAGACAGCCATATACATGTATGTAGCATTTTATATGTGAGATCTTGACAAGTCCAGACAAAGCATTCAATCTTATCCTCTGCAAGGTGTGGCAACAGCTCTGGTGCTCTGGTTAAAGTCTCTCTTTCTCTTTTTTTTTTTCTTTTTTCTTTTTTTTTTTTCTTCCCCATCCCCATCATCTACTTCCTAAGAAAACTAATGCTGCCTTATAAACACAGACTCCCACACTTTCATCCTCTCTTCTAGTTTAAATGCTTTTATCAGCTCTGGCATTCCCTATCACTGATAACATCATTCACAATGGCTAAGTCTTTCAAGCTCATAGACTTTGTCTAAGTACTCCCACTGTGGTGTGGATAGAAATTTCCTGCAGTTATGTTTGTCTGGTGAGCAGATGAGAGACTTCCCATGAAAAACAAGGGAAGCAGAAATAGTAGGGGAGAAATGAGCAGGAGATATGGATCATTTCTAGTTCAGGCATGGAAAAAACAAAAACAAGACAAAAAAAAATGTAATCAAAACCAAGAGAAGTTCTCTTAGTTCCACTGTTCAGTACTAGCTCCTTTACTACTAGTTCTGTATTTTCCATAAGGATACTGTAAATTTTCTGTCAAACTCACTCTTTCAACTTTTCAAGCTGAGAGAATATGACTTCTATGAATAAAAAATACTATGCAAAAGTCAAAAACAGTATCACTTTTGCCACTCGTATAGTTGCCTACCTGTGTTTTAGAATAGGGCCAATGCTAGAGAATGCATAGTCAAGTACCAGAATGAAGAAGCCAGAGTCATAAAAGTCAGCAACAGTTTGAGTCAGCTGAAGAGCAGCAGAAAACAGGAAGGTTTTTGCAGGATTTTTCAGCTGTGACCCGTGGCTGTGTTATCCTGCAAGGGGAAGGCTAGGACAGAGGAAGCAGAAAAAGTTTTCCTTGACTCTCAGCAGATGGCTTTTGAAATACAATCCTGTAGGGAGTAGAGGGGCCCCAAAGAAGACCTTGGGTAAGGAAAAAGGCATGATTGATGCCATGAACTTATGTTGGAGGAAGAAATCCTGGAGGAAATAGAACTTGTGGCTAGAGTTTTACATTTAGTTACACAAAGTTAATGTATCACCTTATGCTCTTCCTCTTCATGGATTAGCATTCCACAGATTTTGGACATCATCAGAACTATTGCCAGGGGTCAGGGGTGGAGGGCTGAGTAATGCTGGGTATCTAATGTGGCTGCTCTGAAGTACTAATTTATGCACAAGTAAACAAAGAGAGAGCATACTTCCAAAGGGACACATCCAACTACCCTTACACTAATAGCTTAACCCTTATCTTCTTAGGTATCCTGATTTACATCCAGGATGCAATTAACTTCCTTCATTTTCTTGAAAGAGAACCTTAGTTCTTAAATTAGTTGCTGAAAGTAAGAGGACTGAATACCTTTAAAATGGTGCAGTGGACACAGGGAATCTGTTAAGATCAGAGCCAAAGTTGGCGGGTCTGCAGATCTTGAACACTCCTGTGACTTGAATGTGAAAACATCACGAATATACAACATAAAGAGTCTTCCTGGCTGAGGGTGCATCTACATTAGTGTATTGGAACAAAGGTAAGTGGCCTACTCTTCTTCAGCCCCATCTCTTCAGCTCTCATTGCAGGGCCCAGTCGGAGTACACATCCTGGATTCCTCTTGGTTAAAGCCAAGGTGGAGGATGTCTGCCAGGAATTTGTCTAGTGCAATGCAGCCACTAGCGGACATTTGACAGGATCAAACTGCAGCAGAAATAAATAAAGCAGACTGATATTACATCTCCCAAAAAATATAGTGTCAATGTTAGGTCCTCATCATCAGCTTTTCCAGATCCACCCCTGTTGCCCAGTACTAGCAGGTATTATAAACATATCCTGAGAGTTAAAGCTCACTCAGTAAGTAAATGAAATGACATATCAAGTCTGAGACTCAGAGACATTGCAACAGAATTTTCAAGCTCCGTCGCTGGTTTTGGACAGTCACATCCCACCGACCCACCACAAACCATCCCTGACTTAGCTGCTTGCTTCCTATTAAAAAGACCCATCATGACTTCTCACATAATTATTCTGTTAAGATTGTTTCCGCAGCGCTTGGTGTAAACAACATTCATAAGTTTGCATCTGTTGATTTGTGGCAACAGAGTCTGATTTTTTCAAGTAACTCAATGAAGTTTTGCAAGCCCTAGGATGTCAGCACAAATGAAAAACCTGAATAGACACATTTGTCAATCAAATTAGGTGTCCAAGATGAAATGAGTGAATAAATGAAAGACATTTTTCTAGTGAGCAGCTGCCCTCATTACTAAAGATCCTGTTAAGATTAAAGCTGTGCTACCAGCTTATTTTTTCAGTTACAGAAAATAGAAATAAAAATAATACTAAGAAAATTAAATTTTAAATATGATAATTGAAAATATTTTATATGAATCAAATACTTTAAAAACATTGTTTTGCTTGACCTGAACTGAAATATTTGCCTTGAGTATGAGAATGAGGTATTGGATTTTAAAAAATCCAATAAAGTGAAATAAAGTGAAAGAAAGTCTCAAATAAATAAATAAATAATAATAAACATGTTTTCAAATACAAAAACAAACAAAAAAAATCTCTGATTTTATCACACTTTTTCTTTTTTTTTTTTCTTCAGTTCACATTTAAGCAACTGAAGATGAAGAAAGCTTTCTGAAACAGCTTGACCTAGACGAGCCCAGAGGGCTCACTGAAAATGGTGCCAATCCAGAACCTAGACACAAAGTATTTGAACAAACAGTGTTGTTTCTGTGAATACACTTGCTTCAAAGTGATGGCATCTGCTGAGCTTAAAGATTATGTTTAAAGGTAAAATGGTAAAATGCTCTTGCAGTGTAAACATTTCTCATTTCAGTGAGGACTCAAATGAGAAAGAAATTCATGAGGGCAGAACAGGACAGAGCAGGTGAAATTTTCAAGGACAGCTATAAAGCCAACAACAGCAATACCCATGTAGCTAATGAGGAAACACACCTAAATGATGGATGACATGTCTTTCCATGCTGGCTTGCTATGAACCTTACAGAAAGCTGACCTTGCTCTGAAGAGATGGTAGCAAGAAGAAATATATTTGTCCTCTTTTAAATGTAACAGTGAGTATAGAAAATCCCTGTTAAACATTAATGAGGGCTGGATTTTTAGCATGAGTTAATTGGTGGTTTAATAATGTTATAAACAAAATTGTTCTAATACATGTCTAGTACTGCATTTTAAATTGCTACAAATAATGACTGCAGGGTGACAAAAGGCAATATATGTGCACTTACCTAGTTCATCTAAAACACCTAAATTTTTATTGCAGACAGTCCTCGGTATGCAGTATTCCTGTATATCTTTTTTATGCATAGATACCTTCACTTACATGTATTTACATTTCAGAAAGAGATTACATGTTAACGAGGCACCAGAAGAGATTATTCTCTGACCACAGAAAGTACCAAGAAGTACCGTTGTGATTAAGGACTGGATTCTTTCACAAAAATGAACCAGAAGCTGTTACCTGCCTGGAAATCCTTGGTCATGGCACAGCACAGCATGGGGCCACCACTCTCACAGTGCTAATGACAGCCAGGGATCTGTTAGCTCCCCTCATTTACCTGGTAAATCAGTCCCTGCACTAGTCACTGTGCTTTCATGCTCATTTTTCACTTTGAGAAATTTCACCTGGTCTTTCAGGGCCAACTTTAAGCTTCAGATCCAACATTCTGTATGCAGGAAGACGGGAGCCCATTTAAATCAAGTTCAATTGCTTATGAAGCTGTTCAGAAATACCTCACTATGATACCCGCTCAGTCTGCTTTCTGCCTGTGCATGTGGTTCTCTTTCATCTTAACATTCATATTGCAAATTTGTTGAAGCAGAAGCCTTTCCTTTCATGTCCTCCCTCTTTACCATTTTCATTGATTTCATAATTATTATTATTTTTTTTTTCAGTGTAGCTGCTGTTATACCAGCCTAGCCCTGAAAACCTCTGTGGCATTAATGGCTTTGACTAAGAAGCAGAGAAAACACTGTAATTTTCCTTAATCTTCCTTTGAATTTGGAGTCTGCCGAAACCTGAAGCTCAGGGCTTCAAGCTGAAAAAGAAATTCATAGTGTGTGGTATCAAAACTACTGGATCTCTGTATGGTTCAGGACAATTTTTCAACATTTTGGGTGTAATTTACCTTTTAACACAGGCAATTTAAAACACAGCATTGGTTTGTGTCTTCCCAAGGACAATATCAAATAGATTTTGGAGCCAGTAAAATGCTAATTAAAGATCATTACATAGAGTTATCTTTATATCTGGATAATTTATAGAAATTATGGAGACGTAGAATTATTAAATATCATGACATGGATTTTTTGGTTTTAAATGAAGTACAGATATAATTTACCTTAAAGAAATTGGACTTGAAAATTATACTTTCTTTCAACTTAATTATTTAATTTCCTTTTGATAAGCTTCTATAATACATTAAAATCATGATATAATTTAGGTTTTGGGGAATCTCTGGAAGTTCAAACTCTTGCTTGAAACCAGACAACTTCAAAGTTAGATGAAGAGAGCACTGACCTGTCAAGTTTTAAAAGTCTAAAAGGGCAGAGACTGGACTGCCTCTCTGATCATTCTGTTCCCTTTTCATACATATACAGTTGGAATTTCACTAATTTCAATGTGTGACCAAAGACTAAGGTCTTTTTGTTGTGCTCCTCAGAGAAGAATCTATCTTTGTCTACCTATGAAGAATTGATGTGGGTAATGACTTCTCCAGCACTGGGGAAGCTGGAACTGCTCTACCTGTCCTAGCAATAGCTTTAAGAGACATCAAAGTGGTCTGTGTCATGGATTTTGAGCTAACAGCCATTGCTAACTGCCAGCTTTTTGGCTGTCATTCTTTCCAAAACCACTAAGCACTCACTATGTCAAAAGCTGTTGAATGGCTTTGAACATTTTCTACTGGAGCAGCTCTCTGAAAACCATATGACTAGAATTCCAGCCATTTTAAATAGAAAAGGTCCTGACCAGCAATGTCCACACTGCCCCTTTTCACCCATCTCATAAGACATCAGCTTTATTTTTTTCTGGGAAAATAAATAAATAAATAAATACATAAAAATAAAAGACCAGGTACTCAGTCCATCAGAATTACTGTAGATACAGACCAATTTGTCCCTTCTTATTTCTAAAAATAAAATAAACTGCCATATATTTTCTTCTAGAGAAGACAGTTACAAATGTACTATATCCTTTAGGTCGTGGCTGCTTTTGACTGCAAAAGCAAAACCATGTTCAAGTCAAACAAAATTCAGATAAAGCTGCAAACACAAAACATTCTAGGCTATGAATACCAAGGAAGCTACATTTTCAGAAAAATGTTTTGGCTGCTTTCCTCCTCCACTGTCTTGAATTGTTTTTCCATTTCACTCTTGTTCACATTTGTAGCTCAATGTTTTAAAAAAAATCATCTGGCATAATCATCTCACCTCTATTACCCTAGTGCCTTCATATTTTCTTCTCAGGAGACTTTTTCTTACTTCTTGCACAATGCCTTGTTCAGAAAATCACTGAGTATCTGATTCATACCATAAGATGCAAATATGTTGAACACTTAGCATGTGCTAAGCACTTTCCTGAATTGAATACAATGGAAACTGCCCTTGAAGCTGTCTTGCTCTCTTGAATGGGATGTGCATTGCACCTCTCAGTGCCTGTCACCCTGCTCACCTCAGTAGCATGAGGAAATAGGGCTTTGTCTCACCTTCATCCCTTGACACTTCAGTGTTCCATGACTCAGCCTTGTAAGACAACGTGACTGCTGGTTATTACCAATGAGAAAGTTGCTTCTTTCTTGAAGTGATGGGTGAGGAAGGAATGATTTGTGTCTTCCACAGGGTGCATCTGCACTGCATAGTTCACCACAGAGCAGAAACACCTTAGCTAGCTCTCAGCAGACTCATCTCAGCATGAGCTCCATGCAGATTCATTTGCCTCTTTTATTGCATCTCTTCTTGTTTAAAGTTTAAAGCATAATGAAAGGTGAGCTGCATTTAGAAGCCCGACTTCAATTTCAGAGTCCTTTAAGAGTGTTTAGAATATTAAAATAAAGGTATTTCAAGAGTTCTGCGGGTTTTAATTTCTCATTGTTAGCAATCTTTTGAAGGCAACTAATCTTTCAGCTTCAGGACATGAATTCTCTACTTTCTTCAAAGAGATACTTTAAACCCAGGAAATATTTTGAATATCTGTATTTGAATTCATCACTTCTTATTCTAAAATGAATTAAAAGTCTTGGTAGCAAGCTGGAACTTGAACAAATGCCATGAGCAGTTACCACAACTCTTGATCACCAACTGTGCTGCAAGATCAGTTTTCTGTAAAAATAAGTCCATGACCTAAGCAACTAAGCAACATAGACACAAAAGCATCCACACAGCACAGTTCTTGGCAGACTTCTGGATATAAACTAATTAATGGTGTCCCATGAAGTTCTGGAGATAATTTGGGGAGAGCATGCTCTAAGGATTGCTTCCAATAGGCAGTTTGGATGTGGCTACCTGGGTTGGAGAGTTAAGAGAGTTTAGCTGTATAAACATGGGTTTGTGCTCAGGGACAGAGAATAGTCTCTGGTCCATTTTATTTACTAGCATAGACCTAGCTTTTAGCAAAACACCAAACTTGGCAATAATCTTTTTTTTTTTTTTTTTATTGTAGTTCCAATAAAACTCTTTCTCTCCACTGCATCATTATTTTTAACTGCAAAACCATTAAGCTGAACAGTATTTTAATAATGATTATCAAAACCAGGATTGCAAAGGAAATAATAATAATAATAATAAATACATAAATTAAACACAAAACGAACATTGAATTTTCTCATAAATCACCTCTATGACATGCTTAAGGAAATAAAAGTCACTAATCCCAGGAGAAGGAATGTATGGATTTTTTGTTAAATTCTTTTTAAAACAACATGTAATTAAAAACTGATATAGTGCAATTAATAAAAAGTTTAAGTCACATGGGTATAATAAGTAATTAAGAAACTTCCTAGCTCATACCTAAATACACGACTCCTGTATTTTCATGATGAACAAATGGGCTTATTTGGAGGAAAAAAAAATAAAAAAAATCTTTGTATATATATATATATACACAAATATATATATATATATACAAATACATATATATAGAGAGAAAAAACACACACAAAGACAAAAAACAGAAAGACAGGTAGTTTTAACATGAGCTTCATGCACTCTCAGCATCTTGTGCTTTATCGCAGGAGGCCTCACTGAAATTTCCTACACCTCTACGCCTCTGCTCCAGAGAGCTCTGCTAGCCTGGGTAGCAAATTATTTCTCCTCCTGTTCATCCTAGCAAAAAATTGTTTCTTCTTCTGTTATCTCTATTGGACAGGGTAGGATGGAGGGGGAAAACTAAACTTTACAGGATGAAAACTACATCTACCCTACCACATAAAGGAGGAAAAAACCCCGAGGCAAAAGTGGTAAGGGAAATTATCTTTTTCTACACACTCCAGAAAAGATTTACCTTGTCCATATTGCCTCCTTGGAGTAGTATCCTTATTTCAGGTCTGTCCATGACCTACGAAAATGTGATCCACTGAGTCAAAAGCTTGTTTGTGACCAAGCTAATAAAAAAGCAGCGTGTAAAATTGTAGGCATCAGTGAGGTTCAAATCATGCTTTCCCTGGCCCTGTGTAGTTTATTAATATGGATAAAATACCTCAATAGCAATGTGAGGACTTGACTATAAATCAGCTGTCTTTTCTGATGTCTTTCAGATGTGCACAGTCTGACCTTAAATGCAGCTGCTGAACTTTGGTGTCTGATTAGGACACACTTACTGCAGGGGCAGTAACTTAATCTGTAGGCAGAGGTTATCACCTGCAAGAGAATTGCTTATGCAGCCAGGAAGAAGTCAGAACTGGTGAGACAGGATGCCAATGTGGAGACTAAAATGATAAATTAAAAGAAATGGGAAGGAGGCAGTGGATGGTGGATATATGATCTGACAAAGATCATAACACTATAAATTATGTCAGATAAAGATATTGCTTGTTAGTTCAGTTTAGGATAATATACAAGGAAGCCTGTTCTGAATAAGAAGACACCATTTAGTTCTAGCATGATTTATGTGGATAATTTTGTCATTCTGTCCTTTGAGCAATTTATATTAGGTTTCCAAAACTCTTTTGATTATCAGTTTAAAAACTTATTGTAAGTATTGAGGAAAGGATTACTAAGGGGGGATTTAAATGCATTTGAAATGTAGATTTGGAAAGGGCTTAAAGAAATCTTCTTAATCGCAGTTAAAATGATGAAACTGCTAATTTTCTGGGACTAAACTGTTATTTCTTTTTATTTCTTAACATTTATTCTTAATCCATAAAGATAAAATGTTTGTGAAAGTTATTTTTAATGTTCTGATACATGTTGCAACAAAACATTTCAAATTTCACAGTAGCTCTTTAGCTAAAAGGATAACATTTTTTGAGATAACAAATAGAATTGTATCCCTTTAATCTCTTTGGTCTACAACTGTAATGTTTAGGAAAAATACTGTATATCCAAAAGTGAAACCACTTTGGACAGTGACCAGACAGGAGAACTATCACCCTAGTGCTTAGGGGAGAAAGAGCATTAAGAAAGCCACTCTTGATCTGTGTAAAGATCAATCAGGTCACAGATTTCAGTTACACACTTAAAGGAGCATGGAGGATGAGGAACAACATGGCATCCTGACAGCAAGACCATTAGCTTCTCCTTTCTTTTTATCAGAGGTGTTCAAAATAAGAGCACATCCCACTTCAACAAGGATAGGAAAGAAGTCCTTGAGCTTTCACAGAGGTGAGAGCAAGTTCCTGTGCAGGGGTAAATCAAATATTTTCCTGATTATCTCTGTTATTTGAACTCCTGGTCTTAGAAGTAGGAGAGGAATCTGTGCCCTGTACAAAGAGAGGAAACAAGGATGTCACTCATCCCTCAGGCAAATACCACCCCCAACCTGCAGGACACAGAGAGCCTGGAGACACTGCTCTCTGCACAAGGGAGATGACATAGCAGAAAAGTTGTAAATCCCTGCATTGTGATAAAGTAGCTGATAAAGTTAAATACAGAGCATACTTTATAACTTATCTGGTCTTGATGATATAACTAGTTTTCTGTGGCTCTGTGGAGTCATTGGAGATCAGGTCACTCCATCCTATTGAGGACTAATGTCCAGTAAGGATTGCTATGAGAGGTGAAGACATGCTTTCCTTATGGAAGGCCAAAGAACAGGGTATGCTATGGGAATTACCAAACAAACAGGAATACTTAAAATTAGACCTGCAAACCCACATTAAGGAAAAAAAAAATATTGGTTACATGATTTTCAGAGATGATATGTACTGCAAGTCTTTCTGAGGGAAGAGCTCTGACAACAAATAATTAATCATAGAATCATAAAAAGGTTAGAATTGGAAAAGACCTATAAAGATCATCTAGTCCAACCCCCTGTCACGGGCAAGGATATATTTCAGGTAGCCCAAAGCCTCATCCAACCTGACTGAAGACTTCCAATGATGGGGCATTCACAACTTCTCTGGGTAGCCTGTTCTGGTGTTCTAATGCCCTCATCATGAAAGATTCCTTCCTTATATCCAATCTAAATCTACCCTTTTCAGTTATAAATCCTTGCCCTGTAGGCCCTGGTAGTCTCTCCCAGTGTTCCATGTTTTTCATAAAACTTCTAAGAAGGATGCAGAAATAGCAACATGCACATTCTGTAATTCTCTGTTTATTACAGAGAGTTTTCCTATTAGGTACCTGAGTTTCTGGAGTCACACTGATAGGCTTTCTTTAAATGCTACCAGCTCAACCAGTGGTAGCTGGCAGCAGACATGTTATGGAAGGAATAGCCACCAACACAGTTTAATTGGCCCAAGAGAATCTCTCCGGGGTGATTCTAGGTGTGAAAACCCCAGTGTTTTTCTCTATCAGCCCCAAACAGATAACAGAGTTTGTTTTAGCTGCTGTGATTGTAACATCACAGCTAGTTCTGTGCTTCATATTTTACTTCAGTATAAGTAAACAGCCACAAACCACTGTAAGCCAATACCATACACACTAATCTAGAAAATATTAATTTAATGTTACATATGGGGAACTTCATCAGAAAAGAATGGCAGCCTCATTTTTAAAAAAACATTCTGCATATGTCACTTTCAGTAAAATATATGGCTTGACTTATTATGACCATAGATTTTCCTTCTCCCTGTCAAAAATCAGGAAAGGTATTAATCCCTCAGCATTAGCCTTGTGTGAGTACATTTTTATTCAATCTGAACTTTCAAAGTGCAAATTTATGAAGCATTGCAATAACTCCTGAGGTCTAGATGTATGTCTGTATGCACACATAGATACAAAGAAACGCATGTGTCCATTTAGGTGAGCGTGTTTTGTCTGTGCACAAGCATATCTCATATCTCCAATGCATACAACAGCACTGAGCAGAAGAATGAACTCAGTAATCTCATTTGAATGCTACAGTTTTTCCCTTACATAGGGATGTTGAAATTTTCTATGGTTAAACAAAAAGTGATTATTTTTGGAAAATGATCACCAAAATTAGTATTCCTTGAGATGTTAGTTGTAGGTGCAGAATACTAGAGTTAATTACATTTTATTTTTTTGACAGTTCAGAAGGCCCAATTTAAATTATGATGATTTTCACAAACAATTGTTTTTGTTTTTGTTTTTTTCTTTTTTTTCTTTTAAAGATGAGAAAACCCTTTAATAACAATATCTGCTATGAATCTTCTGGCACCAGTTAAGCAACATCTAAAAAAAAAGAGAGTGGGGAAAAAAAAAAAAGTCTTGAGGACTTGTCTTTGAACAACTTCATACCCTCTGAGGTATGCTCTTGGAGCAAGCAGTCTGGTCAGAAGGGTCACCACTGACATCCCACTTTCAATAGTATGAATCTAGACTGATTTTCACTGTACTACATAGGCTTGCTATCCAGCTCAGCTCTACTACCCTGAACGATGTCAAGTCTTACTCCACAGACTATCCATTTGAAATAAATGACATTGTGGAATAAAATATAATCTACTGTCTGTAGAGATGCTATGGTCTTAAGCCTGGGGAAAAAAATATTAAAAAAATCTCATTTTGAAAAGTGCTACATGCATCCACAGACACCTGAATTCATGTCCTGTACCCTCACACAGATATGTTGAAAGGAACATAAATGGAAATGTGACTTTGTTTGCCTTTTGGCACACAGAATTACTCCTCAGGGATGGAATATATGGAAAAGAACACTTCTACTATGTCCACTGTATAATCAATTTGCATTTTTGGAGGCAGTTACAAATTCTTAAAATTAAAAAAATTCTTTTGAAAATCAGCCCCACAGACCTACTGTCCATACATTTAAAATCACTTCCTTCCTGTTTGTTTCAAGCCTGCTTTCCCTTAGCAGATATGATGATCCATTGAGTAACTTGATGTTAAAAAGATTGAGTCTGTTATCCATCAATCACCACATGCATCAGAGTTAAGTTACTTTGTAGAAAAGAAAAATTGAATCTAAGCAGTGTCTCCTTGTGGTTTTGTTGTTGTTGTTTGTTTGTTTTTATGGCAGGTGGTCACACTTTGGTTCAAAACTACTCTATCCCCTAGAACAGTACCAGAAAACAGTGTTTCTTCTGTCAGCAGATTACCTAAAGAAAATGTGCAGCTTCTTCAAGGTTTGCCAAATTTTCAAGAAATTGCCCCATCATTGAAGAAAAGATGCTGAACAGAATGAAGCCCCTGTTCATTGGACCAAAAATAAAAATAAGTAAATAAATAAATAAAAGGATTTAAGAGATTTAAGACAAGGAAATACTATTTGATCACCTCATGTCAGCCTACAAGGTAACAAGACAGGATTTATTCCCTTAGAGGAACATAACTTGCTCGATTAAAGTGACTTTTTGATCCTGTGCTGTACCAGTTCCTCCATGGCATTCTCAGTGCCACTGCAGTGACCTTTACATTACTAAAATAATATTCATACGACAAGACTGTGTTTAAAGATGTGATCCCAACAACTCTTAAATTGTAGCCTACGGATTACTATAAATGTTTGTCACCAGTCATTTGCAAATCTGAGATCTGCAGCTACTGCACTGTGTAACAACGAGCACTGTGGGTTGGCTGTGCTGTTCCCTGAGCCTACGGTCACTGTGTTGAAAATTGGAAAAGACTTGTTTCCATTATATTTATAGTTTATTAGCCAAATGCATGGCAATTTCTTGGCTTGATAAGTGTATCCTAAAAAATAAAGATGCTTATCAGGAAGATATTTTCTTTCCGTTTCCTTTATTTTATTTTATTTTGTTTTATTTTATTTTATTTTATTTTATTTTATTTTATTTTATTTTATTTTGTTTTGTTTTGTTTTGTTTTGTTTTGTTTTGTTTTGTTTTATTTTATTTTATTTTATTTTATTTTATTTTATTTTATTTTATTTTATTCTTCTTTTCATATTTTTAAGTTAAATATATATTTTTCTATCAGAGATGAAGCTATATGGGTGGCTAGGTTCTTCCTATTGGATGTCTCAGGCTCACTTCAAATGGCTATAATGCTATGCAATCATGCTAGCCCGGAGTGTGTGAGTTCTGCCTAGGTTCTGAATAAGATCCCAGGAACACTCAGCATGAGATCACATGCTGGACTTACGTTTAGCCATTGCTTGTGCACACCACACAGAATTTTTATGATTTCTTAACCTAGCCCTGAAAGAACACTATGTTAGCTACCCTGATTTAGATAACAGCTGATCACAAAACTAAAGAGCATGGTATCTGCAATACAATGTTCCTGCCACAATTACATTAAAAGACTAAAGTCTTTATCAGTAATACTTACGTTTGGCGCTCTAAATGGAAGACATTAAACAGTCTTAAAATAGATATGGGCAACATCATAAGAAAAGATAGAATGTAACAAGAAATGCATGAATGATGACTGGAATTACCTAACATATATATATTACAATATATATATATATTATTATTATTAAATACTCAACAAAGGGCAACTAACTAACTAGATAAAAACTAATTTAGAGAGGGTTGCCAATGGCTTTACAATTTAACAAAATAGAAGAGAAAGAAAACTACTTTTCTACTATAAAACTACCGTATTGTTTATAAATATAAATCAGAAAACTGATTTAATAGGAAATCAGTAAAGGAATCAAAATTCCCCTTGTAAAAATCTATCGTCAACAGAGCTAAAAACAAGAGAATGAAGGAGGCTTTTTAGAAACAAAAGCAGTGTCTTTGGTTCATTGTTAAACCAGGTAGAGTTCTCTTTAATAATGAATGGTAAGTCCTTAGAAAGGCTTTTGAAAGTCTTGTGCCTCTTGGAAAAGCTTGTTATTTGAATGGTTATTTTTATTTCAGTCATCAGTAAATAAATGTGGAACAGCATTAAAAAAAAAAAAAAATGTATGCGATCAGCAGGTCTGGAAAACTTGTGTAAAACAATTCTCAAAAAACATCACAGAAGGGAGCTACTTGGACAGTTACTGTTCGTTTCCACTACATCTTAGGACATCAGGAAATCTCCAAAAAAACAGCAGAAGAAAAAGTTTGCCACTATTTAAGCAGCATAATCTAAATAATTACAGGGTTATCAGACTGGCATAAGCAGGCAAAAATAATCTAATGAATGATATGGGACTTGATTAATAAATAATTAAAGATATGGAAAGCAATTAGTGCCAGGCAAAAAGAGCCTCAAAAAGCAACTACTGTCAAACTGATTTTCCATTTTTGTGTAAAAGACTATAAGTTTAGTTTAGAAATGCACCAGTACTGATATTTCTGCCAGCATCAGGCTTGGTAATACAGGACATTCTAATTAAATTATTGGAATATAAACTCTACATGGCACACCAAAGAAAGGATTAAGTTTTTACTTAAGTGTTTTACTATTTTTGTTTTGTTTTTACTAAGCTTTTATTTTTTTTTTTTTACTTAGGTTCTGTTACATTTTGAGATTTACCACCTGCTAAGTATATATATGGTTTTAGATACAAGTTTACACTTAAGAAATTTTACAAATGATCCAAACTAAAACAAAAAATAAATAATGCAGAGGACAGAACCTTGATTTTGTTTAAGCAGTAGTAAGCAGTTCAGGTGTTACACTTGGACTGAAATAATGTAGGAGGTATCCCCAGGAAGAAATTACTTAGATTAGATCTAATTCCAGGAGTGTTTCTTGAATTCCCAGATGCAAGTACCACATCCTGACATCCCATAAGCATGCTCTATAGATGTGCACCAGCCATATGTCACATTCCTGTCTCCATGTAGGTGAAATCTAAGCACACGATCTTGTTATCCAAGGAGCAGGATCCAGATTGTCTCCTGGTGTTCTCTTGCAGGTTAGTAAGAGATACAGCCTTTGAAAAGGAATTGCAGATGGTAGAGACAATTGCAATGATAGGGTCAAAAAGGCGAGTCTTGGGTGTATAATTTTGGAAGGTGAAGCAGGAGCAGGGAAGTCAGATTGAATCTGCATTTGGCAACAGGGCAGCCTCTGAAGGAATGTTAACTTGTTTCGTATAAGCACATTTCAGGGATATTATGGATTGCAAAATTCTCACAGGAAGACTTTGAGGACACAAAAAAAAAGGAAATGTATTACTGTAAAAGCCAAAAGATGATCAATTTGACTTAAAGAACTGAAGGATAACACATTATTTGATCATATTATATGTATCATATTATATTTCTTTTGCCAAGTAGAGCAGACATTTAAAAAGAAGTCTTCTGAATTTATAAAATCAATTTATAATTAGATTAACAAGCAGATGTTGAAGTTAGACTTGTTCGGCTAGTTTTTGAAAGATAGTTCTCTGACAGAAGGGAAATTAATTCAGGGATTCTTTATTACAAATGAGAGGGGCCATATAAATTAATATGTGTCTGAAACGGCTTTAAAACAGTTTTGAAACAAGCATTTGCAAAAAAAAAAGCCCCTCCCTTCACCTGCACACCATGCCACATATTGAGAAATTGCCATTTTTTTAATATTACATTTCCTTTACATGTCCCCCATGATCCTCATACATGGTACATTGCATACAAACTGGCATTAATAAGATTACTCAACTTACTTTAATTCATGACAATGTTTGAGAAGAAAGGGTTTGTTTGTTTGTTTGTTTTTAAAGGAAAAGTACTAGACAGATTCTGTCCTCAATTATATCTAGTCATCCTTGTTAATATGTCAGCAAGTATAAAGGTGATCAGAATCTGCCTCAACAGTTATAATTTATGACTTTATGAACTAGTTACAGGTAATCTTGCAGCAATTATAATGTAACAACACACCTATACTAAATAATTTGTATATGTAGGCATCAGCACTAGATCTGTGCTTTCAGAAAAGAATAAATCCTTCCACTGTCATTTTCTGAAAATTCTTGAAGATGCAGACAAAGCTATCTACATTCATATCTATATATCAGCTTCAATGATATTACTATTTTTTTTTCTGTCTACTTAATCATAACTAAATTAAATAATATTTTTCCATAAAAGTGTTTAGAATATGGATAGCTTTCATACAATATGTATTGTGTAATTTACTCATATTCTGCAGAAAAGCAAATGTGATAAGACTTTTAATGTGAGAATTATAGACAAGATGGTCATTTGCATGATACTTTCTCTGCAGACTTTTAAGGTTGTTTTATTCTTAGACCAATTTTATAGAACAAGAAAAAAATTCAGTATATTCCCACAAAAATACTAACACCAGAAGCAAAATACATAAACTTAAATAAAATGGAGTATAATGGGAATCAAAAAAAAAAAAAATAAATTCAAACTCACCTTCATACTGGACGAGCAATTTTGTTACACATCCGTCTACAGTGTGTCTGCGCTTTATAACTCCAGCTTTTAAGCACCTAGAAAGGTTGCTGATATTTAATATATTCATATTAGATAACAACAACAGGAGAGGTCATTTTTGAGTATATGTGTATTCCTATGTCTTTAATTATAAGATCCAAGGAAACAGCCAAGTCTTGCTGTAAAGTTATCCACTTCTGCCAAACAAGGGTTAAAATACATCCTTAGCTAAAAAGCCAATAAAGAGAAGTCCATATTCCTGGCACTACCCCTGCACACACCTCATCCCCATACACAAAAAGACATTGTTAGGTAAATCCTGCATTAACTATACAGCAATTTTCTTAAAACAAAAATAAAAAAGCACATAAGGATGAAACCATTTGAACTAGAATCTTTAGGTCATACAAGCTCTGTGCCTCAATTATCCATTAATATTGTGTGTCATAACAACCCTTCTAAAGCAGTCAAAAATTCAGTGCAAAAGAACACAGTGAGACCATTTATGTTATTAGGAGGCAGATTTTTGGGTACGGTAGTGATTCTTTCATCATTGAGCAATGCTTACAGTTAGATGAACTGCATTAACTTTCAACAAACAGCATATAAGGGTAATCAATTGTGCATAACACTGTGCAGTGACACTTTTGTGATCTGAATGTCCCTATAAATGAAAAAAAAGTTGGATGCAGGAACAAAATAACCTGAAATGTACTTCTGAATCTTGTTAAATATCATATATTCTTGTATTCCATTATTGGTTCTTCAAATGAAGACTTACCATGGTGCTTATTTATTTATTTTAAAGCAACTCTCTGAGACAGGAATATCCTACAGGAAGTCAGGGTAAGAGGAACAGGAAAGAGCAAGAGCTTGGACTAAAACAATCTTTTGAGCAAAGCTGTTTTCGTGGGTAAATTTTCTACTCTCATCTATCTGACAGCTTCCAATTTTTTTCTATAATCAGTGGAGAAAAAAAAAATTCAACTCAATAAGAGCACATTTTCCTAAGGAAGTTGAACATGAGGAAGAAAAGGCAGTCTAAACATGCTGCCATTGCTGTTGTTGTATATAAAATACATAATCACAACAATAATATTTAAAATATCTAATTACAAATGGAAGAGATTTCCTATTTTTTTATGTTTATACAAGCATTTGGAAGTGAAGCAAAAATAACTGATAGGGGAAAAGTATTCTTGTTTGTTTGTTTTAATGTGGACATTTTTTCCCATAATACCTATCTCCTCTATACTTATCATGAAAGCCATAAATGAAAAATCATTCAGCTTTTCAAAGTTTTCCATATGTTTTCCCACATGTAGGGAAAGAGATCACAGTACTTGAAGTTCAATATTTTATTCTAAAATTGAAACATTTTCAGCAAATTAGTCAATGCAGCCTGATTTACAGAGAGTCCAGGCAATGCCACATCCTGATCCAATCACCAAGAAACATTGCTGCTATCCATACCTGGGAGAAAATCTTGCTTCTGAGGTCATATGCTAGAACTGCCTTGTGTCCAATTCACTTTGTCTTTTTGTTGACTGTACAGTAGATCTTCGGAACTGAAGCTTGAAGCAATCAAGAAAACAGTGGCCTAGAATGAAAAGAAAAACAAAACAAACTGACAGCAATGAATTGTATGATTAAAACATATATAGGAATCATTGTTCACCACAAAAAATTCAGTCACTTACCTGCTGCACTGGGGAAAGTTTATAATAACATTACAAACCATTCTTCGAGGGAAAAAAAAAAAAAAAAAAAAAAAAAAGCATCATCATGTACAGACACACATAGCATGAGGAAAGACAAGAACTTTAAAAACAAAAGTAGCAATACAAAGGAACTATCGTCTAATGGAAGAAAAGTGTCATGGAGTCTGCTGATAGCAAGATTTTTCTTATTTTTCTACGAGCTCTAGAGCATGGCTCAGATATATAATCCTCAGACAAGTTACTCTAAATATAAGAAACAGTTACTCTGAAGCATGTAAGTGTATAGATAAGCTCTGGAACAGGAGAGGAAAGAACTAAATTGTATTTTATTTTCATCTTTCATTACATTAGTAATGTAATGTACATTAGGCAACCACTAAATAAAATCAAATATGCCGTGTTATATCTTCAAGTTGCACAATGAAACCACATCCTACAGCCTATCCAACAGTCATGGTCCCTTGAGCTCCAAATGATCTATTTGAGCCCATATTCCCTCCCACATAATCCTCCTCTTTGTTTTGTCTACCTCAGTTTAAATACGGATCTGGAATTTTTGCTACTAGAGCAAAACATCATCGGACATATGTTACGAGTCTACTTCTACTGAAAACAATATGCCAACTCCTCTGACAGAAAATACTGTGACATTTGAAGGGACATACCTTGAGGCACATGACCCGAGGTTTGTCACAGAATCACTGTGCCGTCAACAAAGCAAGCCATTTAGAATGTGCCAAACTAGAAGCAGTAGAGAACAGACAGTGACCTTCCCAGTTAATGGGCTACTTGGATTTGTCACTGGCAGGCACAGAAAGAGAGGTATGCTACTGATGGAAATACTTTTACAAAACAAGGAAAGGAATAAGAAAAGGCAGGTCACTGCCTTTTATTAGATAATGCTTTATATTAGAAAAATGTATTACTGGGAATATAGGATAATCCCTGTTAAAATTCTTAATTTTGTAACTGTTAAGCTTTGTTCACTTACTCTATTTACTCAAGGATGAAAGAAGCATGGACCAAGTCAAAGCAGTAGCATTTTACACTCCCTTTGTGTTGACGTAAATACCTTTGTAGCGGGAACTCACGTGCATGGCATTTGATAAAATAACACATGCAAGAACAAACTAACCAGCAGGAGTTCATCTACCCACAGAAGAAAGGCTGGGAGCATGTCTGATATGAGTGGAAGGGAAAAAGTCACAAGTAGAACAAAAGGGTAGAGTCTCTCTGATGGTGGAAAGCCCCTTCAAAGAGATCTAAATGTCCTGCAATCGCTGCTTCTCCCCAAGACCTGCCTACATCAGACAAAGCAGTTTTATACTTCCTTTTTGTACAGTACTGACTAATACCTAATGTGCTTTGTAGAAGGCAGTTTTGCTTTTCTTTTCTTTCTTTTTTTTTTTTTTTTAAAAAAAAAAGATCTTTTCCTGTATTTTATGATGTTTTTCACGTTAGTGGAATTAAGTGCTTTTGTCATTTATTACATCTTGCACAGCAATGGTCAATAATCTCTTTAATGAATAATTCTGAAAAATGTGCTGTTAAAAAAGTAAGCCACTGGCCTTTAGTCACAGCTCAGCAACATCTGATCAGGCCAGATAGCAGCGCCTGAATGGCTGTCAGATTGCAGATATCTGAGATTTCCGAGCTAAACCGTGATCAGCATGCAGCTCCATTAATCTACTCCTTTCCATTCTTTTCATATGTCACATAATAGTGGCAATGAACCAGGAAGTGCATATTTGTAGACTGCACAATACACATAAACAATTTATCATTTTCTGTTTAATTAAAGAACAACAATAAAAAGAAAATTATCCATAACAGTCCAGAGTCTGCTGAAGGATTCAAGATTAGCATACAGCTAGATACTGCGAGGCCCACAGTGACCTGCACAGATGAGCACCAGGAGAATAAAGCAACCCTGGCGCAAGACAATGAAAATCCTGCGAGTGATGCTGGTGCAAATCTGAGTTATGAAAGTGCTATTAAGCAAGTATAGGTTATGGTTTGAGAACTGAGAGTCAAATATGAAAAGGATAAAGGAAAAAAAAAAAGTGTTTCCTCTGTACAAAGCACTCACACGTGCACACAGACAGCATTCTGTGGAACAAATTAACCATTCAAAAGAAAAAAAAAGTCATACCAGATAATTAGCAGCTAGTTTAATTGCAGGCACTAACATGCTCTTTCTGGCAACACCCTCCAGTCATGTTTTTAATTGGGCTTGACTGTGTCTCATAAGCACAGCCAGGAGTGAGGTGTGGAGCACAGTGAGACACTCTCCAGGAGCATCGTGCCAGTGTCCACATGCCGCACATTGTCATGGGGTTGTCTCAAATGGCCAGCAAAGCTCTAAACTGCATTTCTTTCTGAACCCCATAAAAGGCTAAGAACTTTATTCATAGCTTGCATTAATTAATGAGACTACAAACTCATGCTGCATGTGAATGCACTGCACAGCAGGCATGCTTGAAAGGAAAGAAGCCCCAGGAAATCTAACTTCTATTTGAACTATATTTACCTTTTAAAAAGCCTACTTTCTATCAAGCTAGAAAATGCAGAGGAAGCAGTGGAACAAGCTGAGGAAACAAGGCAAGAGTGCATTACTTCCCCAGGCATCCCTCAGCTTGCAGCCTGCCTCTAGCACTCAGGGGCAGTGATGTGTTTCTTCACAGAGAGACAGAGAAGTCCAGGCAGACAGCTTCTCAGAGGGAAGGTTGCTCTTTTTATTGTTGTTGTTTTTTCTTTTCACTCTGAATATTTGTTCCGAATTCTGCAAAAGAATGTTTTTTGTTTGTTTGTTTGTTTGTTTGTTTTAACATTTAAGAGCTGTTTCCTACAAGTGCCAGAATTGCTTCATGTCACAGTGTCCTTGTCCTTTCAAATGGGATTGAAATGACAAAATGAGTTTCAAAGTCAAAATTGTTCAATGAATGGATGTTCCTTGGGAGCCTACCATAGACATTCCTTGTCCTTGTCTCCATATAATGTAGAAATAACCATTTTTGAAGCATATAAACTTGCAGCTTGTCCTGCTGCAAGTAATAATCACTAGTTTCTCCAACTTTAATTATAGATTTACTTTTTCATCATGTTTTGACTGAAATCTCATTAACTATATCTGTAGTCTATCGTTCAGAAGTGTTCCTAGTGTTCCCGTATTACTTTTCTGCAACCTTTCAATTATTTTGCAGTCTGGATTCACCTCACCTAAGAAAAGTTGTTGGGAAGTTATTTGTCTGTAAGTTTATAGTCTAAACGTATCTATAGGCAATGAAGTGAGACAGCTACATCCAAATAAGTGACATGTCTACATGTTTAGGATATCTACCTTTGAATGGAAGAATCGCCCTTCAAAGATGTTTTGCTTTCTCCAGTGACTATAGAAGTGTAAATATCAAATTTAGATGATGTACCTTGCTTGAGGCAGTTGAAATTAGTCTGTGATCCAACTCCCCAGTGTGACCAATTTCTAAATTAAAGATCATTTGCATGTTGTTCTCCTTTGGGATTTGTGTCTGTGGTCATCAGGTGATCGTCTGAGTTTATACCTCAAGCACATTCACAGAACTAAAAAGCTGTTCAGAAGATTTCCACCTGTGTGAAACACTATGGAAGCATGACTTTCTTTAGCACATAGACTTTTGTTCCCCAAACTTTTACACAGACCAGGGACTTGTAGTGAGAATAGTGGGGGCAAATAAATGTTCATCTTCGGAATCTTCCTCCTCTGGAAGTCTTTTCTGCAGAATGATAAAATTGCAATGTGAAATAATATTGTTTTGGTATTACCAGATTTTCCAAATATCTCTCCACTTAAAAAAAATAAATAATAATAATAATCCAGTAAAAATATATCTATACACTATATTTTTAATATAAACTCCTGTAATTAGCATAGTATTCCTTTATTATAATGATAATGGTAATTTTATATTTTCAAAGAATGGAAACACTTTTAGTTTTTCTTCTCTGTTCTGTGGATTACTGTCTGTAATTCTTATAAAGACAGGAAATGGAAAGCTGTGTGCTTTACATACACAAAAAAAAAAAAAAAAAAAAAAAAGTACAGCATAAATATGCAAATAAATTGGTATTCAATAGTATTCAATTGTATAGTCAATACAGTGCCTTTAGATCTCTCCCTTTTCTAGTTTCTAAACTCCAGGAACATTCTGCAAGCTGAAGCAATATCTTTCTCCAGCTTGCTGGTGTTTGTATTACATAAACATGTAATACAAACTTGGCTGCTTCCTTCCATAGGAGCATCTGCTCAGCTGACAGTCCCCAGCGTACCAGCTTTGTTTAGTCCAAGGCACCAGTGATGAGTAATGGATCTGGCTAATCCTGATAATGTATGATGTAATTGTCAAAGGGGTTTAATTATCAGAACATTACATGTGGGATTATTTTGTAGTACAATTTTTTGTAGTACACTTACAGACTAAATTTGCAAGACCTATGATAAGTTTTAGCTACCCAATCAGCCATCATATTAACACATCTTCCCTACCATGTTTAGAAGTACAGAGAGTGCAGAAGCTCAGCTTGTTACATACAAAAGTAAATGATCTATATCATTCCATAAAACTATCATCAGAGCACTTCTCAGACAAGCATAAATCCAACTCTCTTACCAGAAGTTAAAATAAAAATGTTTGCAAGATTTCAGCATTACTACATAATCAGACAGGCAGTAAAAATCTTTTTTTTTTTTTTTTTAATCCTTTTTTCTTCTGTAAAGTGAAAGTGATGGTTATCTAGTGCTAGTCCTCCACCAGTGCTTTTAAAATCTGACTCTTGAACACCATTTCTCTTTGTCATAGGAGAACCTCAGACTGAGAAAGTGGGATTATTCTCTGTCTGCACTAAAACAACACAGAAAAGCTGTTTTGCAAGCTATTGTGGGATGTGGTGATGACTGTTTGTCATCCACAAGAGACAGAGGCAAACAAAACCTCAGCTCTTCAGTGAATATTCTCACACACAGAGCAATGGGATACTAGGTAGAAAGAGTTTTCAGTGGGGAAACTGGCATTACTGAGCACCCTGTGGGCTGATGGATGACTGGAACCACTAGAAAAGGGAAAAAAAAAAAAAAAAAAAAAAAAAACAGGAAAAGGAAATAAAGCAATTAAAATAAGTTTCTACATATTCTTTTTGGTCATCTGTCTCCAGTCAGCCTGAAAAATTAATAACATTAAAATAAAATAAAATAAAATAAAATAAAATAAAATAAAATAAAATAAAATAAAATAATAAAATAGTTGTCTTAGAACTGCAAAGTGAATAGTCTCCAAGTTCTTGCAGTCAAGAAATGCAGCTTTTTGTCAGCTCCAGCTGTGACAGAGCAACTACAAATTAGCCCTCAGCAACCCTCTCCACTTCGATAGGCAGAAGGGAGGTAGAAGTATAGATGTGACTAACAGCTGGAGATGCAGACCTGGATATCTAGCTCCTTCCATACCAGCCCCAGCTTTGCCACTGACTCTTTGTATCACAGCAAATGAAAAACTGTATTTCATACTTTAAAAATATATTTATATATAAAAATAAAACTCCCCTGTGATTTTGTTGGTCTTTTGAAGAACCCAGAAATCCCAACTGTCATTGGTCCTGCACCCAGGACCATGAATGTTCTTCAAGATTTGTATACCTATCTAAAACACAGTCTTCGGCCCTTTACACCAAAAAGATCAATTCCTGTTGAAAAAGTTCCTATTCTGACATGTCAACAACCAACAGATCTTGTGTATATAGTCAGGTCACTTCTGACTACTGGTTAAACTTGTGTAACATAGGAGTCATTTTTCAGAGATGACCCTACACCCACACTGTCCTTCTGCTTGAAGAGAGACTGCCCTCAATAAATGGATCTGCCAAAGAAAAGACAATAGTTGTTTATTATTATTATTATTATTATTATTATTATTATTATTATTATTATTTCTGACTATGTTATGCCATTGAAACTTCAACCATCTCACTGGCATGTATCTCAATATGTCACACCTGAAACAACTTTACATGAAGATGAAGCTTATCTTGCAAAGACAGAAGACGGATAAGAACAGTAAGAAGGATACCGTGGTATTTCCTCTTATTTTATTTTGTTGTTTATCAGGATAAACAGGACTGCATGTGAAATGTTGTTACCGCTGCTACTAAACGGGCTCCCTCTGATTTACAGTTGGAACTCCACTGCAAGTAGTATGTAGAGCTATATCTGAACACACTTCATTTCATTGTCCTGAAGATCATCACACTGCTCAGGAACATCCATTTCTCAGTAACGGGCCACCTTTCTTTTTCCCCTTGTTGTCTGAATATCCAATTAATTTTCCTCTAAAATAAGCTATGCTAATTGAATATGAATATGAATTCACTCTTTTTGTGGTTTTACCCTGGCAGGCAGCTCAGCACCACACAGCCACTTGCTCACTCTCCCAAGGTGGAGTGGGGGACAGAATTCAAAAGGTGAAAGTGAAACTCATGGGTTGAGATAAAGTCAGTTTATTAGGTAAAGCAAAAGTCATGCACACAAGCAAAGCAAACCAAGGAATTCACTCTATGCTCCCATTGGTGGGTAGGTGTCAGTCACTCTCAAGAAAGCAGGGCTCATCATGTGAAATGTTTTATTGGGAAGACAAAGGTCATCACTATGAATGTCCCCCCATTTCCTTTCCTTCCAGCTGTTATTGCTGAGCATGACACCACATGATGTGGGACATCCATTTGGCCATCCTGGGTCAGTTGCCCTGGTTGTGTCCCCTTCTAGCTCCTTGTGGCACCCCAAGCCTGCACTGGCACGGCAGCATGAGGAGCTCTGTGTGAGCACTGCTCTGCAACAACTAAACCATTGGTGTAGTATCACCACTATTGTAATCAAAACTCCAAAACACAGCATCATATAAGCATCTACAAAGAAAATTAAATCTATCCCAGCCAAAACCAGGACATCACCACAAAGAGGTTTTTTGTTTTGTTTTGTTTTGTTTTGTTTTGTTTTGTTTTGTTTTGTTTTGTTTTAAAAAAAGTTTTCAAAATATAAAGTGATATTGGAGGTTTTGAGCAGAAATGTTTTTCCTAACATGAGTAAAAATATAATTAATTAGTGAAGGTTTTCTCTTGTTTATAGCAGCAAACAAAGCTGAATTTCTTCCAAATATCACAGCAATAGTCTGAGGCAACAGTTACATTTGTCATGGTCTAAGGAAGAAATGCAATCTGCTCACCTCCAATCTGTAATGAAGACCTCTGATGCAATGGTCTAGTTCACTCACCTTTGTGAAACAGTGGTTTTAAATTCTCACCAACAGTTCATCCTTCAATTATCCTCAGTTTTGTTTATGGAGCTCCTTGATTAATACATTACGTGACATAAGTTTTCCAGTCAATATCCTGAGTATACATACAAATCAGTTTATCAGTTTGATCTTTTGGCATAGACTTATGGATCAAGTCATATCGCAATATCCTAAGGCTATGTGTATCCTAATGTTAATTTCAACTCAGGTCTACAGCATGACCATGGAACTGAAAGTGACTTCTGGTAGGACTGAATGTCAGTTGAATGTATTTGTGGGCTCTCATATTATATAGTGCTTTCTTAAACCAGTCAACCATAAACCAACTTTGGTTAAGGTAGAAGTTATATTTTTCCTTCTCAGTAAGGAAACAAGATGTTCCTAGACATCTCTATTATAATAGTTAGGGAATTTCTTCTAACTGTCAAGTAGATTTTAGTTCTGATTAATTTATGCCCCTTTTTCCTGTGCCAACAATATCCCTGACCTTTAATAATTTTTCTCCTTAGTTGGTGTTTAGCTTACCATATCAGTTTGGGAGCATATCTGGTGTATAAATTAGAGACAGAGAAACTGGTCAATCAGTCATACCAAACAACCTGTATGCCTCCCTCAGCATCTTCTTCTGCTTAATGGTCAAAGCAGAAGATGTCCAAATTTTCTTCCACATTTGCTCAATATCACACTTAAACCACACCGCAGTAGGTATTTTTAATCAGCTGCTCATAAAGTCAAATTCTCACTTATGAGAGATTAATTTATCCCATTGGAGTATTGCCCACACAAGGAGAGAGACTTTTTCATAGATTCATCCTGAGAGATAATGTGTATCCTCAGTTTTCAATTAGCTTAGTAGGACACAATTGTGCATATTCTTTGTAACATCTTTAGTAGCTTATACCAGCTCTTTTCTGGCCCTGTCTCCTCAGAAGTGTATGTCTAAGATTCCATCATTTTTATCTGTGCAAAATATTTCCTCTACAAAATTGTGTTACAAAATGGAAAATCAAGTCTTGAAGATAGAACTGTAGAAGTGAGTGCCAAGATTATAGATAATCAAATCCCACAGAACACCCCAGTCAAATACACTTTTCTTCTCTGCCTTAAATTCTCCTTACTCTCATCCTAGCAATAGGAGAAGACAGAAGAGAAATAAGTTTCAAGGCTTTTCCTCTTCCTAAGCTTTTACTGAAAGCTTTTAAAGAAACTTTATAACTTTCAATTGTCAGCTGAGTTCTCTTTATTTGTGGTGCCCAATGGAATGTAAAAAAAGAAGGATTGTATAAAATCCTGGTGGTTTCTTAAGTCAAATTACATCCTGTAAATAAATAAATAAACACACACATAAAAAATCTTAAGAAGACAGAAAAGGCTGATGCTCCAAGACCACATAAAAATCAGACATCATCATCAGGCATTTTCATCAATACTCTGCATTTGCAGAGATGTGTTAAATAAGAGATGTGTATGCATCCCTAATTTAGAGGTACTTGTGTTTACACATTAGTTGTGCCTCTGAAACATTGTCATACAAAATAGATGACCATGACAAGTAAGGCTCTTTGCTGAGTGTACAGCATGCATTAGGAGACCTCTGGACATCTCACAGGACTCTGAGAGTACATAGCCATAATGTGAACATGTGAGGATGAGCAAATACCAGGGCAGCTTGCTGTTTGCTTTGTGTCTGTCACTCAAAAAAAGGTTTAGATCAAATGATTCTTGAAGTTACTCTAACTACAACAATAAATCTAATGCAAATTTAATGAGGTGAGATATGGGAAACACACTCATCCTAACTTTCACTTGATGTATAATGTTGCACTCTGCTATTCACTTAATATAATGCAATTTAAAATGATGTGATGCATTCAAACATGACATTCCATTTTGGGATCAGAAATTTATATGGTCAAAATCTCAAACTAAAGCATACATAAACATTAAAAATAATATCTACCATCATATTATTGGATTTCATCTCAAGCATCACAAACAAGGTGACAAACATATTCCATCATATTAAACTAATACAGGAGTGTGAATCTTCTTTTAAAGAGTTGATGTAGTCTCCAGAGCTCCTACAGCACAAAAGCTTTTAGTAAGGAGACACAAATTCATTCAGGCTACACTGATCAGAAAATGTATAACAACACTTACTACAGTTCCAACATCAGGTAAGCTACGGGTAGGGTTTTCCCACCCAGGTACACATCCTTACTAGGAGAGGCATGATGTTGCTACAGTTTGGTTCAGTAACTGCACAAGCTACTCTGGTCTGCAGGAGAAGATGTGGTCATGCTGCTAAAGCTGCTTAGACATCACCCATCTCTTCAGGTGATTACACAGCTCTACTTTGGCCTAACACATAAAATTTCACCCATTTGCAGACACAAACATGCTAGTTGTAAAAAAAAAAAAAATAAATAAAATAATTTGTGGTGATGTCCTTGTGACAGAATTTACTGGAGAGAGTCTCTAAGGGGAGACCCTTAGGAAGTAGTTCCCAATAAAGAATAACTTCAGCAGATCCAGAAGCTCCAAATTCCTGGAGTAGATGATGTAATCATTTAGCTAGGACATCAAAACAAGATATCTTTAACCTTCTCTCTCTCTCTTTTTTATTTTTATTTTTATTTTTTTTTCCTTAACTGTTCACTGAGTGATAGAGTGAGCATGTGTCTCAAAAGGTTTAATTATGGAAGGGAGTTGGAAGCTGTGAAATTGTAATTGATTTTATTAATTCTTGGTAGTATTTAACAGTAGCATAAGTCTACATATATTCATCTTTTTCAATCAATTATTGTTGTAGATTGTAAATCTTTTAGTTATTAATCTTTATATTCTTATCCTAGAGACTTTTCTAGAAATAATTGGAACTTCAAGCAGACCAGTAACAAGAAATAATCTGAGTAAGTATACTGATGCTATTAGCCTGTCTAATTGTAAGTTTCTGAACTACACTGCTTTTTAATGGATTAAGTTTTAACCAAACTGTCTGGAAAAACATTAAAGATTTAGCTGATTAGACACTAAGGAACAACGGACTTTCAGTTTAATTTTAACTCTGCTAGTATGGTAGTATTCTTTACTGCTGCTATGTGTTGCCTCTTCCTATTATAAAACTTTGAATTTATTATAAGAACCATAGAATTTAATTAATGTAATTCTAGCAATGTTGCAATATAACAATAAATAATGAAAAAAAACAACAACATGTACAGATAAAAGTACACTCAAGTCAAAGTAATGCACAAAAAGTAAAGAAATTCAACAATACAATATACAGTTAGAGTAGAATTACAACCAAAATATTGCCATCTAGGTATAAAAAATGGGAATGATTGTATCTATGTATCCCGTCACACTCAAAGAATTGCCAGATGATAAATAATTGCAAAGAAAGTGAGTAACTTTCTCATTAATTGTGATATAGTTTTAAATCACTGTGGCCAGAAGGTTTGCAAGCTTTGAATTGGCTTCAGTATTTATACAGATAATGAGAACATTTATGATTCTACCAGAGAGAGTCAATGATTTTCAGATGAGATATAAACCTGAGGGCTTCAGAGCAAAAATCAACCTAAAAGCAGATGGGCTAGAAAACCTCACTGAGCTAGGAAATTGGAGTATTTTACTATTTGGTAAAAAAGATTCTCCTTAGTACAATTTGAACTAATACAAGTGCTAAGCACTATAATTCTAATCAAAAATATACTATTTGTATAATATGTAATTTTAGAAGCACTGTGTACATGCAGATTCACACATGTATATGAAACTTTTTTCACCGCCTCTCTTTAGAAGTACTAATTTCACCATGCTCATAGCAACAATTTCCAAGTAAATAACATATTGTAAACACAGCAAAATTCCTCTGAAGGAATGGAATAGTAATGCATACTGAAGTAAGAATCTATTTCTTTTCATGTGTTTAGTCTCTACAGAACTAATGAAGACAGCGGTAGAAAAGCTGTTCTGTTTCATCTACCATGAAAAGGGTAATATCTTACTATTTTACATCTTTTTAGGCAACTCTGAATAATTAACAAAACAAAACAAAACACAACCAACCAAGCAAAAAAAATAAACTATTCTTATACCACTGATCCACACTTGTAGGGAAGCCATGTATTTGTCTCTATCAGTGGAATTTCCTTGTTTCAGTTATCAGTACATGAAAAATAGGAAGATAACTAACTGATTCCAGCAGCTAGTCTTATCATATGGAAGACAAGTACTTTTTTCCATGGGATGCCTGGTTCTTGTGGCACAGGAGCCATGTTAAGTACCACTACACTTTCACTAAAAACAGTGTCCTTAGAAACACACATAAATTTATATAAGAGATTTTCTTTTTTCTTGATGTATGCCCATCGTGTAACAATCTCTTTACTCAACACAGAAATACAGACACCTGTGATATGAAACAGTCATCCCTTTGGACTTCTGGTTTTCCCTCCATATTTTTATATGCAAGCTCACAGGTTAATATATAAAGAGTTTTATTTCTCTTTCTGCCCATTTGTGACCAAAGAGAGAAATGTCATTTTTGATGGTGGCAGTGATTTTGTCATTTTTTCTTGGGGGGTAGAGGAAGATGGAGGGTTGGTGTTTGATTGTTCTTGTCATTTTGGGGTAGGGTTGGGTTATTTGTTTCTGTGTGTGTTGGGGGGGGGGGGGGGGGGGAGGAGAGGAGTTGTAGATATGAATCTGAAGGATCCTGACTTAGTAGAATGTCTACCTTTTATGGCTCCTATTAGCTTGAAAAGTTTCAAAGCAATATCCTATAGAATTTCTTTTTATCTGCTAGCATTGTTGTTATTTATTTGAATTTAAATTAAATTTAGTTTTAAATTGTAATTTAAAGTATTTTATATGTGTATTTACTACAATTGCTATAATTAACTATTTGGAATTACAGTGATTACAGTGACATAAATTCAGCACATGCACACATAGGTTAAGGAGTAATATTACATTAATAAGCGACTCAAGTGTCTCAATGGCTGATATTTAAAAGTCTAAGGCAAGTCACAAAATTTAAATAATAGGAAAGTGAGTTACCTTTATAGATATTACAGAATATCTTCTGAAGGAGAAAGAAAGCTATGAATAATTTTGAAATTCTCTCTTGCATCAAATATCTATTAGTTTTTAGTACATTTTTGATTCAAGACATAAGATGACAAGTATTATAAGGAAAATCATGGAGGGCCCTGAAAATGAAGACATGCATCTTGTATTCAGTTTTGCTAAAATTTTCTTCATTAAAGCTATGTATATGAAGTTTTTATATGCTGATGAATCCGAAGACCTTTTCTACCAGTTACTTCTAGTAAATGATATTTCAGCTCTTTGCAGCCATTTCATCTTATTCACACTTTCTTAAAGTCTTATAATTGGCAATACTGATTCAATGTAGTGTACTAGAGTATTTTTTTTAATTATTATTATTGAAAAAAAAATTCACTAAGGAAATGCCATATAAAGATATTTGCTGGAGAAGGATTTTTGTTGTTGTTATTGTTTTTTTTGTTTTGTCTGTAATTAAATGGCATTAAGTTCTGTTTCAGTTTTTGGAACACAAATATCCATGTAGAACTTGAAATACCACTTTCAAAGTCATTTTAAATATTTCGACTGAAATGAACATTGCAGTTGTTATTCCATGCTAAATTTTAAAATAATATTTAGCCAAAAAAAAAAAAAAAAGTATTCTAGATTTCTTTAGAGAATTAAAATAACTTTTGCCTGATCTAAACCACATTTCCAGCTCTGTTTTATTTCTGTATTTCCAGACATGCTATTCCATGAAGCATACTATTATTATTATTATTATAGCTATTATAGATATTATAGATATTATTATCCACTTAGAGGAATTAATATGTATTTGAAATACACAATTTATGAAGGCTCATATATACATTTAGAATGGTTTATGTGTTAGAAATGCTAATAGTTTACCTTTAAACTAAATACAGTGAATCTTTATTGGACAATCCTTTTCATGCAACAATACACTATTAAATATATCCCTGCTGCATAAGTCTTTCATAAAGTGTTGAGTAGATCTTTGTATTCTCATCCTTTGTATTATTTAGATTCTTCCAATTACTTGTTTTTTCTGCTCTTTTTTTTTTCCAATCAGTGCTGAATGCCTCAGTTCCTTTTCTTTTGAGCTTCATTTCCCACATGTCAATGAAAACAGGACATTAATATAGCAATGTTTTGATTTAGTAAGAATATAATGTTGAGCCTAAAACTACATTATGAGATTACACACAACTGTAGTGCATAGTTGTCTTTAATTGGTTTCCTTAAAGTTGAAACAAAAGAAAATTTATGTTATTTATTAATTTTATATTTTTTTTTCTTCCTAATTGATCAGAAGAGTTAAATTTGGTGATTTATTATTACCCAACTGCTGGATGCACTGATGCCTGTGGTTAAACAGTTTATGAATTCAGCACAGGTGTAGTAATGATAAAGTGTCATTTAAATCCTTGACTACAAACAACAGCTGAAACATTAAGCATAGACTGGACTGCTGCACTTAAGAATGAGTTAGGATTTGCCTAAAATATTAGGTATGAATTTATAGTATTTGAGCTACTCTGTACTGTTACCCTTCCTTTTCTCTGTTTCTTGTGAGTGCCCTTAATGAGCTCTAAAGGTATGCTTATGAGGACTGCTGGAGATGAAGGTTTATTCTTCTGTCCATAACATGAATTGGCCACAAACAAGCCAATTCCAGTCTAAAAGTTCAACACAGGTTTTAGCGCAGGCTATGGCCAAGCTAAATAGCTTCATTAGTAAAGTATGCACTTTATCTCTAAAACAATTGCCTGGTTTCTAGTCTCCCTCTGGCTAATTTGGTGCACCTTGTCATTATTATCTCCTAAACTAGCATGATAAAATGGATTTTCTTTGAATTAACTTATCTTTCTTTGAAGGCAGAAATACCTTAAATTTTGCACACTTCAAGAGTGTGCAGGCACACACACACAGACTAGCTCAGTGTAGGTAGTTTCCAGCAAATTCTCACCTTGATTTCTTGAGAACTAATTTTCCATATAGACAAGTACTGACAGGTTGACAAGATATCAGCAATTTGTAGAAGTTGTTCTCAACTACCATCACTGCAGAAATTAAAAGTAGCAATGACTCAGTAATTCACAGGCTTATTATACTATGAAGTAACTCATTAAAGGTTTTAAGACTGTAACAATGGTGTCATGTTACTGTTAAATTCACTCAAAAATCTTATGAATAATAAAATTTGAATGTTCACTCTTTTGCATGAAGTATAACACACATAACAAGGGTAGGAATCAAAAAATACAGACAGTCTTTTCCTTTCTGAAAATTTCAGAATCTTGTCTAACTTTTCTTTCTTACACGCTATGAATATTAAGGATATATATATATACATATTTTTTTTTCTCCTCCAGATAATGCTATAAGAAACGGCCCTTGCACTTGCATTTGTCAATGGCATGTGCACAGAAAGTCATTGTTCTACTTTCTGCAAGAAATCACTTACCTTTTATGATTTTATTTTTGCATCCATTCACTGACAACTTCTGAATTGAATTCAGGCTCTTAATTCTCACTTCTTAGACAGCATAATGTGACAGTCACGTTAAATTGCATGCACACTGCTTGTTTCCTGTTGAGCTTTTTTTCTTTTTTTTTTTTTTTTTCTTTTTTTTTATCCTTTTTATCCTTTTTATCCTCTACTCTACACTTAGACTTTGCTCAGCTGATACTGGAGCAGTAGCACAAAAGCACTGGATAGGACCGTTTCTACACATGTGGAACATATTCAAAAAGCAGTGTTGCTATCATTTGTATAACAGTAGTTACTGGAAATCCCAGAGGAAATTGGTACCCTACCAAGCACTGGAAAGAACAACAGCTGGTTACCATCATGGCACTGGAAAGAGAAAAAGCACAAAGGGTTGAAAGGTTTATAGAGACACAAAATGCTGGAATGTCACACAACAGATCAGTGGCCTTATCAGAAGCTGATCCTTGACTGACTTTGTATTGAAGCTGGGTAATATTGCATATCTGTATCTAACAGCAATAACTTAAGACAGGACTGGATTTTGCAAGTCCTGAAGCAAAGAACTCCAGAGATTTTAAGACATCTGAGGAGCTTGGCCGACATAATATTTTTATGACTTCTGAACTAGCCATTCTCATCTTTGAAAACTTTTTTTTTTTTTTTTTTTTTTTTCTTCTTGAACATGCTTCTGGATGTTTTCTCATCCCCTTTTCCCTTTTTTTACTCCCCAGAAACTACTGCTAAAAATCCTGAGTGCATATAAAAATACCTTTCTAGACTCCACTGTAATACAGCTATTCACTGTAACACAACTACTAAAGTTGGACTAAATAATCTTAGAGGTCTTTTCCAACCTGAAATATTCCATGATTCTATACTCTGAGAATGAGCATTTCTAATATTGAGTAAATGGTGAAAAACATTGAGGGAAAAAGAAACTAATGAACTGAAAAAGTTATGACTAGATTACTGCCATAAAAAAAAAAAAAAAAAAAAGTTCACTTTATAGTGAGCTAACTGGTTATATGTTGAGATCCTGTTTATTTAGTACATCTTATTACAAGCCTTACCAAAAAAAAAAAAAAAAAAGCAAACAAACAAACAACCTCCCCCCCCAGCATCTACATTTACTTTTACAGAAACAGATTTTAATTTCTGGTGAGCTCAGAAGCATATACAACAAGACCAACAGGTGGGTTTGTGCTGAAATTATCCCTGAATGATTCCTTCAGGGAGTCATTACTTAATTGTTCAGAAGTTGAATGGTTGTCTCTTCCACTTTAGCTAAAGCCAAGACCTCAATGTTATGTCCCAAGAGAAAAGCCATTAGAATACACAGGAGAATATCATGCCATATGGGCCCAGAAATAATTTTGAGAGAATGGCAAATTTCCTCATTCTGTCTATGCAGGAGCAGCTGACCAATATTTTTAACCCTCAGAATAGGATTTCCACTTCATGCAACATTGTACTCTATATTCTTTTTGAAATAACCTTTATTTCCCTTGTGCTCCAAGGAGTCAGGGCATGGATGCATTTGAAAGAAGAGGAGAGGTGATTTATGATCACCGTTTGGGGATAGACTCTTTATCATAGAATATAGTGATAGGACAAGGAATAGTGGCTTTAAACTAAAGAGGGTAGATTTCATTTAGGTATAAGGAAGAAATTCTTTACTCAGAGGGTGGTGAGGCACTGGTGCAGGTTGTCCAGAGAAGCTGTGGATGCCCCATCACTGGAAGTCACAGAATCACAGAATCACAGAATTTCTAGGTTGGAAGAGACCTCAAGATCATCGAGTCCAACCTCTGACCTAACACTAACAGTCCCCACTAAACCATATCCCTAAGCTCTACATCTAAATGTCTTTTAAAGACTTCCAGGGATGATGACTCCACCACTTCCCTGGGCAGCCTGTTCCAATGTCTAACAACCCTTTCGGTAAAGTTCTTCCTAACATCCAACCTAAAACTCCCCTGGCACAACTTAAGCCCATTCCCCCTTGTCCTTTCACCAGGCACGTGGGAGAACAGACCAACCCCCACCTCACTACAGCCTCCTTTAAGGTACCTGTAGAGAGCAATAAGGTCGCCCCTGAGCCTCCTTTTCTCCAGGCTGAACAAGCCCAGCTCCCTCAGCTGCTTCTCGTAGGACTTGTTCTCCAGGCCCCTCACCAGCTTTGTCGCCCTTTTCTGGACCCGTTCAAGCACCTCAATGTCCTTCTTGTAGTGAGGGGCTCAAAACTGAACACAGTACTCGAGGTGTGGCCTCACCAGAGCTGAGTACAGGGGGACGATCACCTCCCTAGCCCTGCTGGTCACACTATTTCTTATGCAAGCCAGGATGCCGTTGGCCTTCTTGGCCACCTGAGCACACTGCTGGCTCATATTCAGCCGACTATCCACCATCACTCCCAGGTCCTTCTCCACCAGGCAGCTCTCCAACCACTCATCTTCCAGCCTGTAGCTCTGCTTGGGGTTATTGCACCCCAGGTGGAGGACCCAGCACTTGGCCTTGTTGAACTTCATTCAGTTGACCTCAGCCCATCGGTGCAGCCTATCCAGATCCTCCTGCAGAGCCTTCCTACCCTTGAGCAGATCGACACACGCACCTAACTTGGTGTCATCTGCGAACTTACTGAGGGTGCACTCGATGCCCTCGTCCAGATCATCGATGAAGATATTAAAGAGGACTGGCCCCAGCACCGAGCCCTGGGGAATGCCACTACTGACAAGCCTCCAACTGGATTTGACTCCATTTACCACAACTCTTTGGGCCCGGCTGTCCAGCCAGTTTCTACCCCAACGAAGCGTGCGCCAGTCCAAGCCAAGAGCAGCCAGTTTCTTGAGAAGAATGCTGTGGGAAATGGTATCAAAAGCCTAGCTGAAGTCAAGGTAGACCACATCCACAGCCTGTCCCTCATCCACCAAGCGCGTCACATTGTCAAAGAAAGAGATTAGGTTTGTCAAGCAGGACCTGCCTTTCATAAACCCATGCTGACTGGACCTGATCACCTGCTTGCCGTGCAAGTGCTGTATGATGACTCTCAAGAGAATCTGCTCCATGAGCTTCCCTGGCACTGAGGTCAAACTGACAGGCCTATAGTTCCCCGGGTCTGCCCTCCAGCCCTTCTTGTAGATGGGCGTCACGTTTGCTAGCCACCAGTCAACTGGTCCCCCAATAGCCAGGACTGTTGATAAATCATGGTAGGCGGCTTGGCCAGCTCCTCTGCCAGTTCTCTCAGTACCCTCGGGTGGATCCCATCCGGCCCCATCGACTTGCGCACATCCAAGTGCTGGACCAGGTCACCAACCATTTCTTCGTGGATAGTGAGGGCCACATTCTGCTCCCCATCCCCTTCCACCAGTTCAGGGTACTGGGTATCCAGAGAACAACCTACATTGCCGCTAAAGACTGACGCAAAGAAGGCATTAAGCACCTCCGCCTTTTCCTCCTCTTTTGTAACAAGGTTTCCCCCCGCATCCAGTAAAGGATGGAGATTCTCCTTAGTCCTCCATTTTGCATTGATGTATTTGTAAAAAGATTTTTTGTTATCTTTAACGGCAGTAGCCAGATTGAGCTCCAGATGAGTTTTGGCCTTCCTAATTTTGTCCCTGCACAGCCTCGTTACCTCCTTGTAGTCCTCCTCAGTGGCCTGCCCTTTCTTCCAAAGATTATAAACCCTCTTTTTTCTCCTAAGCTCAAGGAGAAAAGTGTTTAAGGCCAGGTTGGATGAGGCTTTGAGCAACCTAATATAGTGGAATGGCAGGGAGGGTTGTAATTGGATGATCTTCCCTTCCAACCCAAACCATTCTGCGATGTCACTAAGGATATAAAATCCACAGATAATATTCATAAGCAAGAAATGTCTGCAAGACATTTTTTCCAACATCTTTTCCAACATCTTTTTTTTTTTTTTTGTCTGCAAGACATTTCTGCAGATTTTTATGTAAATGTGTAACTTATAGAATCATGGAATAATTTATGTTGGAAGGGACAAGGGACCTTTTATAGAATTGCAGAATCATGGAATATCCTGAGTTGGAAGGACCCACAAGGATCATCAAGTCCAGCTCCAAGGTCCACACAAAACCACCCAAAATTCAAACCATATTTCTGAGAGTGTTGTCCAAACACCTCTTGAACTCCATCAGGCCCAGTGCTACTTCCCTGGGGAGCCTGTTTCAGTGCCTGATCACCCTCTTAGTGAAGAACCTTTTCCTAACATCCAATCTGTACCTCCCCTGTTGCCACATCATGCTATTCCCTCGGGTCCTATTGCTTGTTACCATAGATGAGTGAAGAAGTCGCTTGCCCCTCCAATCCCCCTTGTGAGAAACCTGTAGTAAGCTGTAGGCCACCATGAGGTCTCACCTCAGTTTCTTCTTCTCAAGGCTGAACAATCCAAGTGACTTGAGAAGTGTTCCTTCTCTGTACTGCTTTCAAGAATACAGAGAATATCTGCTATCTTAAAATATTCTGAGGGTGGTGATCTTAAAGCTTTTGAATTTTGAGTGCTGTAGTCACTGTGGTCATAAAGAAAGACAAACGTGGCTGTAAACAAAATCTATGATAGTGTGTGTTGGGGTCAACAAGAGGTCAGGCTACCATCAGTTTAGCTCACCTGAAGATTTCTTGTGTTTATCTTGGGACTCGAAAACACCAAGGAACCTTTCTGCTTGCCCAGAAAATATTTCCCAGGAGGTCCTTTCCTTATGGTTTCATAACAGTGCAGGAATGAGAAAATAGTAATAAATCATGAATTTGTTTTTCATTTTGCTCTTCCTTTTCCCTGCCTGCCTGCCTTCCTTTCCTTCCTCCCTCCCTTCTTCCCTCCCTTCTTCCCTCCCTCCCTTCCTTCCCTCCCTCCCTTCCTTCCTCCCTCCCTCCCTCCCTCCCTTCCTTCCTTCCTTCCTTCCTTCCTACTCATTCTTTTCTGTATTAAAGGAGCATTATGGACTTTCTAAAGCATAGATGACCAGTTTTGAGTCCCTATTTTCATGCATGAAGACTAACACACACAAAATACAAGGAAGCTTATCCTATTGTAATGAATTCCACAGAGGTGAGACAGAACATATCTCTGCAAGGGAGAGGACTTACTGGAATACTCTGTTGACATTGCCTCTTTCTGGGTACAGAGAGGGGTAGAAATGACCATATCTACAGAAGTGTTGAGAGAGAATGAAAGGGAGTGTTAAAATTCATCTTGACTGGTTTGATCAATGAAACTAGAATTTTGAGAGTGGGAAATTAGTGGCCAGTATTTTAATAGTCTTTTGATACTTTTAATAAATACATTGTAATAAATAAATTGGCAATGATTAATATTTGTAATAGTTTCTATTAATATATCTATTGATTAGGTTTTTCATTATGGAAGACTAATATTTATGAGATTCTAGTATGATTACTTTGAAAAAAAATTTTCAAAATGGGATGCTGTCTATTAAGAGAACAAATCCTTATCAGCAAAATGACATTTAAACACAGGATGAACTTAGCTCTAAACATAAAATCACTTCATAAGTAGTGACTATTACAAGAAACTAGTAACGAATTCTTGTCTGAGAGCAAAATTATTCTAAAAGAATAAGGTTTAAGAAGAAAAAATAATGGATAATATGATCCACTTGAAAAGGTAGGTAAGGAGTAGTTTTAACAGTTTTACTGCTAAATGCTCGAGCACCAGCAAGACATAAATTTGCAGAAAGTTGAGAGTAAATATTAGAGGTTGGCTTTACAATATAAAATCGATTTTCCTAAAGGTGGGGTGACTATTTTACAATGTTTATTCATCTACAGCTGCCTTCTAAATTGATACAACAGTAGAGAAAAGATAGAGTTCAAAAGGTTGTCTGGATCTCCTTTTATTCTCTCTATTTTAAGGGATTTATGGAAACTGTCACTGACAATACAAAGAAGCTTTTTCTCTGGGTATGTCTGTGGCTTGTTTTGGCTATTTCTAGATTGTGTAGAGAGAAAAGCAATTCATCAGTACTTTTTAACAGAAGTATTATTGAAGGCTAGTCAAAGAAAAGAGAAAGGCTTTGAATAAAGTGAGACATTCCTTAAAGGTAGAGGATTTGGTCAAGTATGAAAGGAAGCAATCTTCGGCTCAAAAGGTTATTAGAAGATCTAAGAAGCCCTGCTGCCAAAGTCCCTGTAGCACTATTAATAAACATACTTCAGTGGGTAAAATATGAAAAAAAGATTATACGGATCAATGTAAGAGCGCACAGATCTTTTGCAATACCTTGGTTAATTAAAAGTGGCATTACTCATGATTCTAATGCATTGAAGTTGAACACGAAGAAGATTTCACTTAATGATATTAAAAGCACAATGATACGAAGTAGATTTTGTTAGTGTCAGGAATGTTTTTTTAAAGAGATGTTTCATGTTGGCCTTTAAGACAGAAGTGAGGAAGCTCTGCAATTTTATAGCTGGTTAGTGAATTTGAAGAGGAGGTATTATGTTATTTTGAGATCTCTTGCCTTGACTGGTTTAATAGGACTTACAGAGTGTGCTTAATAACGTGAGTGGCAACAGCATTTGTTAATATTTTTAAGCTTATTTGAAGCAAGAGGCAGATTTCATCCATTTCAAAGTCTTATGAATCTACAACAACGATATGAAAGATCCATAACACAGCAGACATAAGGAATATTTCATTAGATTTCATGTTTGTTACCAGTAGAAAACTTCAGCCAAATCTATGATATTGTGAGATGAATCTTGGACAAATGCTGGTTGTATGTGAAGAAACTAGAGGGAGTAGGGAACATGTGAGTTTCCTAAATAGAATCCAATTATGTGATTGTTTACTATGTTTGTTTTGGCAGGGATTTGACTAAGCCTGAATCTATGCTTGAAACTGGAAATGCCAAGTAAAACTTGAAGGATATTAAATCCTTGTAAAATGAAATGAGAAGTACCTGAAAAAAATGGAAAAGTCAAAATACAAGAAAAATTAGAGAAAAATAGTTCTGACTCCTGAAACTGAGGTTTATATATATTCTGTTGTGCTGACAGGAGGCTTGCTATAAACAGAAGCTCTTACAGATAAAAATGGAAAGGGGGTTTCCTCTCTATTAAGCATGCATATATTGTGTATATATATACACACTGAGATCTGTGTGTGCTTGAATCACAGTGTCCACATCCACTCTTACAGCAGGAGGAGCAGATTTTCTCTCTATCTAGCCAACCAGTTGCTCAAAACAGAAAGCTTCAGCCTCCTCTTCCATGAACCTAACACTGTAATGCGCAATGGGTTTTGATGGACAGTTGTATATAAGAGAAAGGTGAGGCTTAATGGAACCATTAACAATAAGGGAACTTTAGATGTGTGGGGGATTAATTTGATAAATTATGGATAACCTCATCGAAGCCAGTTGTCTATACTCCCTTTATAGCCAACGGAAAGCAATGAACAGCTGTAGAACATGATTCATCTCATGCTAAAGTAGATGGCTAAAGTAGAAGCACATCACCAGTGCCATAATTATTTCCCCCCACTACCTAAAAGGAAGCCTAGGAGGAGGATGTTAAGGATGAATGTTTGCATTAAAAAATGCCTTAATTTAGGTAAGATTAAGCTTCTGCCTCCCTGAGGGTTAGGTTCAAAGAAATTATGTTGTTATTGGTAATTTTTGCAAATACTCAGAAGTACAAATCAGGCAGACAGCACAAAGTAAACTATAACTGTGTAGATTTGCATATGCTGATCTGTCCTTCTGCCTGGGTTTTTATGTTCTTGTGTATATGATCACTTTTTCTTCTTACTCTTTCAAATGTGTATTTCTGTATTCATGTGTACAAATGACTCCTTCTGTATGAATTTACTTGGCTTGGTACACCCCTCTGTGTACCATGTGTGCCACTGTCCTCATCTCTTTTGTAGCCATTTCCCTTATCCTGCAAGACGTTTCACTGAACAATGTTCACATTAGTAAACAAACAAACAAACAAAAACAACAAAAACCACCCTAAGCAGATTTAAAATTGGCAGCACCTAGCCTTGAGAAAACTGTTCTTTCACTCTCATCCACAGTATGCCCCTAATGCATTATGTGAAACTAAAGTAGGGTGACAATTCAGGATAGAATAAGAAAAGAACAAATTCAAATCTCAGGTAAACTAAATCATTTCAAAATGGGATCATCTGAGGATTTACATTCCAGTATACTTAGGAGATTGGCTGAAGTAATCTTAGGGCCATTAGAAATAGATAGATAGACAGACACACAGATAGACAGATAGATTTTTGTTTGTTTGTTTTTTCCTGAGAAATTTTCGAAAACAGAAGAAATTCCAAAGACTGGTAGGCCAGGCAACTATAGTCCAGTTATCCTAACTTCAGTTCCTGGAAAAAATCATGAATATTTCATCAACGGAAAAAAATAAGTTACTAAAATACCACAAGTAGGTGAACAGCATCCAAGATGTTATTGTCAAATGCATGTCACTTCAGAACAAGATGATTTACTTTCATGAGAGAGCAGTAATTCTTGCTATATAGAACTCTGATCTGTGCTGTGCCTTCATATGTGGAAGAAAAAAAAAAATGGACAAGAACCTTCTAAATACAGTACTATTATATTTATGCATCTTTTAAATCAATATAACATTGTTTTGGCTAGGTATTTAATTTAGCTTTGTTTCCTTTCCTTAAATGTGTGCTGTTTGGTTTTGATTCTTAAAATAGAACACTCTAATTATAATCTACTATAAGATTTCTTGCTATGGATCAAGTGTAATTTTCTTCCACTTCAGTTTGTTAATTTAGCCAAAACAAAATGTATAGAATCACAGAATTGTAAGGGTTGGAAGGGACCTTGAAAAATCATCGGGTCCAAACCCCCTGCCAAACCAGGTTCCTTAGAGCAGGCTGCCCAGCTAGGCATCCAGACTGACCTTGAATATCTCCAGATAAGGAGACCCCACAACCTCCCTGGGCAGCCAGTTCCAGTGCTCCGTCACCCTCACCGTGAAGAAGTTCTTTCACATGTTGGTGCAGAACTTCCTGTGCTCTATCTTGCGGCCATTACTCCTTGTCCTGTCCTGGGAAACCACTGAAGAGGTTGGCCAAATCCCTCTGTCTCCCACACCTCAGGTATTTATACAAATTGATGAGATGGCCTCCTCTTTGTGGCCTCCTGGGCTCTTTCCAGGAGATCCCTGTTTTTCTTGTACTGGGGAGACCACAACTGGACACAGTACTCCAGGTGAGGCCTGACCAGGGCAGAGTAGAGGGGGAGGATCACCTCCCTTGACCTGCTGGCCACGCTCCTTTTAATGCACACCAGGATCCCATTGGCCCTCTTGGCCACGAGGGCACAGTGCTGGCTCATGGTCAACCTGTCATCCACCAGGACCCCCAGGTCCTTCTCCTCAGAGCTCCTCTCCAGCAGATCATCCCCCACCCTGTACTGATATATGTGGTTGTTCCTTCCCAGATGCAGGACTCTACACTTGCTCTTATTAAATCTCATTTGGTTTCTTCCTACCCATCTCTCCAGCCGGTCCAGGTCTCGCTGAATGGGCAGACACTATTCCCTCATCAAGGTCAGTGATGAAGATGTTGAACAAGACCGGACCCAGCACCGACCCCTGGGGAACACCACTGGTCACAAGTCTCCAGCTGGACTCTGCACTGCTGATCACCACCCTCTGAGCTCAGCCAGTCAGCCAGTTCTCAACCCACCTTGCTGTCCACTCCTCTATCCCACACTTTCTCAGCTTTGTTATCAGGATGTCATGGGAGACAGTATCGAAAGCCTTGCTAAAGTCAAGGTAGATGACATCCACCGATCTCCCCCCATCTACCCAGCTGGTGATGGCATCATAGAAGGCAACGAGGTTGGTTGAGCACGACTTCCCCTTGGTGAATCCGTGCTGACTACTCCTCATAACATTCTTCCAGTTGCTGGGAGATGGCATCCAGAACAAGCTGTTCCAACACCTTTCCAGGGACAGAGGTGAGACTGACTGGCCTGTGGTTTCCCAGATCCTCCTTCTTGCCCTTCTTGAAGACTGGAGTGACATTGGCTATCCTCCAGTCTTCAGGCACCTCTCCTATTCTCCAGGACCTAGAAGATCCTCTGGTAGTTTTCTATTGGACAAAGTGATGGGTTATGAAAATATGGAGACCAAGAGCCAGGCTTACTCAGCCAGGTAGGATGCCCAGTGTAGCAATTGAGTTTAAGAAAACAATAAATAATGTAATTCCTAGGATTCTCAAAGAGATGTTAGGCAACTGCTGTCCTAAGATTTTTATAGCAATAATTGTAGGTACATGGGGAGTAATAATATATAAGACCCCAAACCATTCTTTTCATAAGAAGGATCAATTTGTTGCTTCATTAAATCAAACCAAGCAACAAAACAATATACATTACATATGGGAAGAGTAGCTTCTTTTTCACAGCCTCGTTGGCCAAGTTCCCAATTGCAAGGTAAGGGGGATAACTTGCATGACGGTTCTTCATCATTCACCCCCCACCCTGCTTCTACTTAAACTCTCTTCTTATAAAGCATTTGCTTCCATTAATTGCAACATTATTTAGAGAAGAGGATACTGAGGGTTCATTGCGGCCTACAGCTTCCTCACAAAGGGAGCAGAGGTGGAAACACTGCTTTCCTCTCTGGTGACCAGGACCTAAGGGAATAGCATGATGCTGTGACAGGGGTAGTTCTGGTTGGATATCAGGAAAAGGTTTGTCAGCTGGTAGTCATGCATTGGAACAGGCTCACCAGGGCAGTGGTCACAGCACCGAGCCTGCCAGAGTTCAATTTGCACAATGCTTTCAGAAATATGGTTTGATTTTTGAGTGGTCCTGTGTGGAGTCAGGAGCTGGACTCATTGATCCTTGTGGGTCCCTTCCAATTCAGGATATTCTAAGGTTCTATGATTTTTAACTTGTGATTGACTGCATTTCAATATCCTTGACAACAACAACAAAAAAATTATGATCTATTTACTTTTTAATTTCTTTCTTGATAAAATTTTATCTCTATAATATATTGTTTGCAATAGTATCATTCATGCCTTTGTTTCATATGATCTCATCCACAGTGATCGGGGATCTCACAGAAAACATCTATTAGTATGTGAGTGGAACATTTTTAATATATTTTTTTGTTCCTTTTTCCCCACATTTTAAAGGATCTGAAATGCTTTGAAAGCTGTGGACAGCCCATTGAAATGGTGTTTTTATAGCTATTTCACAAGGAAAGTCATGAGGGTTTGGGGGTAGAAGGTATGCTGGCGGTGGAGATCTATGTCAGATAAAAGGTGCCAGATCATCTTGACTTTGTCCGGACTGCCTACTATGAATCATATCTTGCATTACCTGCAAGAGTGTTTTCTAGGTGGCACAGGATAAAGCCATGCCAGGGAAGATGATAAAAATGAAATGGTAAGGACTGTCAAACCAAATTCTAAAAAACACATCTTAGCCATGCTTTTATTTAGTAGTAAACCAGGAAACAGCATACATCTAATTCTGAATTTGAAATTGAAGGTATTGTCCCACCTTGCAAACAGACAACATTGTATATTGTGGTATATATGTATATGATGTTACTGTGATGTGGAATGTTGAGGAGAGGAGAGTTGATGCATCTCAACAGAAATAATTAAAATCCTTTATATGTGTTTTGTATGTTTGTTTTAATAAACCAGAAGTTTAGTCTACCAGTACTCAGAGCTGGGACATAATCCAATTAAGACATAGATAACTTAAAGTTGCATGCTACAAAACTATATCCGTCTATCCATGGCAAACATTTTAGAGAAAATACGTTGACTTTATACACATATGCTTTGCTACCTACCAGTATTTAAATTATTAAATTTAATTTGATACAGAGTGAAACAGAGTGAATGCAGAATTGCTATTAAGCATGTAGCAGAAAGAAAGGAAAATTAAAAATCTTATCTTTACAAAAATCCTACTGTCTTAAATAGTGCCTAGATCTGTAATACAAAGGCAGAAGAAAGCTTAATTTTTTTATTCTATACTGGGATCTCTGCCGTCTGTAAGACTTCATGCCTTATGCCAGAGTTTTGTTCTGGGTGTTTCCTCCCTGCCACAGTAGAAGAGCTGCACTTTAACTAAACTCTTGCACAATTATTTCAAAGAATGAAGCAGAATTTCAGTTACTTACACACTGTATTTTCAGAGTGTCTAATTGTGTATTCAGTTGGAGACATTAAATAGATACAACCACATCTAAGAAGAATGCTTTTTCCTGTGACCTCAGCCGTCAGAAGAAGAAAAACACAGCTGGGAGCAGTATCACAAAGCAGACGACCTAGAGGAAGAGAAGGCTGCAAGCTGTGTCTCGGTAGGGCATGGACAGCTGCAGAAATGGAGCTGCAAAGCAGCTGGTTGGAGAAAGCCAAGCCAAGCAGTAGCGTCGCTATGATAAAGCTGTGGGAAGCTTTTTGAAGCCCTGATGTGACTCCTCAAGCAGTGTGGTCAATTGAAAGAGAAGCACTGCCCAAGGCACGGTGGCCTGTGGAAGCTCTGGGAAGGAGAGGTAAAGCATGTACATGCCAAAGGGCAGGAGGCAGCTGAGCTACAACAGGCATTGAGAGAAATCACTAACTGCTTGCTGACCCAAATGGCAAGGAAGTGAAACCAGGGCTGTGCTCAAACTTAGGGTAAGGAAAGGTTAGTAAGCCATTTATCCAGCTGGTATGAACAGCATGTGGATGCTATGGGATTACATGAGAGGAAGAAAACTGGGAGATCATATATATATTATCTTTTCTCTTGAATAACTTCTATCTTACGTGGTAAATTAAATGTTTCAGCTGAACCACAGAAATGGTCTACTCCAGCTCCCACAGTCTCATTATTTTCAGGTACTCCTGCGTCAACATCTATTTTATTTTAATAGAGACCGTAGACTACTTATTTGTTGCATATATATATATACATATGTATATATATTATTATTGTTATTATTTTGGTTGAGGAGTGTATTTCTACAGGAGATTGTTAGAGACAGGATAGGGAAACCAAATACATGTCTGGGAGGAAACATGTCAAGATTCAGCAGGGCAGTATGCTAAAATGAAACCGCGTCCCTCTTAATATCACCAATGATACCTAGTGCTGAGCTAACAGCCAAAATCCAATCACAAAACATGGCAAACCTGCTGGCTTTCTCCTGTTAGTTGATGCAATGATCCTTCCTATACCTGTGAAGGAAAATGAGAAATGCAGAATGCCTTGGGGATCTGAATGGACATAATCAGGAAGACTCTCCATATGGCAAATATGTATTTGGATTAGTCAAGCTTTGCTAGTTGAAATTGTACAGAGATCCATGGCTGATGTTAGATTCTAACCTATCTAACCACAGACATAGTCATGCTGACCATGAAAAGGGTCAAACCTAATCTAGTGGAGAAATTTACCATTAATACAACAATTCAAACAAGAACTTGTAGCTATTCATTCTCCTGTAGTTCCATCCCTGCTGATTCCTCATCTTCATTTACTGTATAAACCATTCAAAGCATACCACTTTAGATTTTTTTTTTTTTTTTCCTGCACAGTACTGCATTGGTATGACCATCTGAGAGAAAAAATAAAAATAATACTTAAAGGAAAGATATGAACAGCTTGAAAAGTTTTAAAATCCTTTAAAAGTGTAAAGAATATTATTATCTCTCTAACATAGGTGAAAAACTAGAGGAATTTATGTGATTGGCAATATGCTACAGCCATAGATTTGAATAAAATTCATATTAAATGTTGCTCAAGAGCTTCCACAAACTCATGGAACAGTCTTAGTTCAGACTGGTTAAGTAGATGTGCACATTACAAGAGCTACTGCTAAAAAATAGCACTAATTGACAGCTCTGGGTTATATTCTTGATTATCCGACAGAAGAGTGGGCAGAAAAAATACCGTCCCATACTAGTTGCTATGTCACAATGGGCCATACAGGACACTGTAGATGGATGGCATTTGAATAACTTCTGTCTACTTATATATCATTTGGAAATCTTTCAGCTGCAGTTTTGAAAGATCACTCTTTAGCATAGAAAAATTAAAGGCTGGGTGGGCTAGATAGTAGCTTTCCCCAGATCACTTTTTTTTTTTTTTTTTTTTTTTTGTTAAATGGTATATGAAAATGAAACATTCCTTGTTGTCTCTGTCTCAAATTTATTTTTTTTTATTGCACTTTTTTCACTAAATAGAATCACAGAATGGTTTGAGTGGGAAGGGACCAAAAAGATCATCTAATTCTATACCCCCTGCCATGGGCCCAGACAATTCCTTCTAGATCAGGTTGCTCAAAGCCCTATTCAACCTGACCTTGAATGTTTCCAGGGATGGGGCATCCACAGCTTCTCTGGACTGCCTGTGCCAGTGCCTCACAAGAGGCACTTTACTCTTTTACTAAGAGTAAAAAATACCTTCCTAATATCTAACCTAAACCTACTCTCTTTTAGTTTAAAGCCATTATCCCTTGTCCTATCACTACACTCCCTGAGAGAGCCTCTCCCTAGCTTTCCTGTAGGGCCTGTTTTAGGTAGTATAAGTCTACTATAAAGGCTCCCTGGAGAAACAAGTAGTCATAAAGTCTGACTTGACCTTTTAGAGTGGGCTGTTTGAATATGGTCTGGTTTCTTAGTATCAAATATAGGACTTTTACATCCCAACTGAAGCATTACTTGTTAAGCTGTCTGCAGTTCTTTTTCTGACATGAAGGTTGAAGGTGAAATTAACATGGACATCCTCCTTCAGTGTTTCTTACTGGTTAGCTTACATGATCTCTGGTTCTGCATGCTGGTTTCTGAATCACATTCATATGCAGTTCCCTTTCTGTACAGATTTTTCAGGGAACCAATGGGATTAACTCAGATCCATGGATTTTTCTTTACTGATTATGCACTTATGTCAGTTAATGGGTCTTGGTCTTGATGTCTCGTGGTGCACTGGAATTCACTCAAAACCAACCAATTATTCTCCTCATCTTCAGATAATATACAGTTTCTCTAATTGTCTAAGCAGCTATGAATTAAGTCAGATTCTCATGTTTAGTAACTTGTTTTGCAGCACTGAAGCTAGCAGTGGCCACTGCTGCCACTGGCTTTTTAAAATTTCCGTTTTAATTCTTTAAGATACCACATTATCAGTCAAACTTCAAATATTAAATATATGTATTTGGGTTTTTATCCAATAGATAAATGTGCAATACATTTAACTGCACCTCATATTCCAGTATGTTATCAAGTAAGTAATTGAACTTACTCTAGGGAATTTTTGCAAAGTGAGGTTGTAGCGTATTTTTGGGTTCTTAGTTGATGACTGTGCTTCAACAAAACATGTATCATAGTCTTAACGTGGTGATGAAAACTTTTCAGAAGCAGCCTTTATATTTAAATGGTGCTGTGAGTCAATCTGCTCTTGTACAACTTTGGAAACAGAAAAGTCCCTTTCATTCCCACACTGAAAAATAAATGGCAAAACTGATATGCGTTGTAGTTCAAGTCATGTTTAGGGAAAAAATCCACTCTGGATGATGTAATCTAGTGTTACATCTAATGAATAATGACAGGGGAAGCCATGCCAAGACCATACTGAAGCAGCTGAGCAAGGCAGCCAATGTTTCAGCAGTCTGTCTTTATTAGCATGTATCCTACTGAAAAGTATTCTTCTGTAGTAATATATATGGTCTCTTTTGCTATATATATGAGTGCTTATTTATTTATTTTTGTAACACAAAATCGCTAAATGTAAGCAAGGCTGAACTGTGATTTTACTGGGCATAGTAAGAAACATCCAGAATACTTACTACTTAATTATGATTGCTGATAATAAATTATTATTATTATTAATAATAATAATAATAATAATAATAAAAGCCAACAGAACACTGCTTTAAGTAATTTTTTCAGAGGAAAATCTTTTATAGATCATATATTCTGGGTCCAAAAACTATTGCAAACTTCTGAAAAGTTCTGCATATTATCAGAACTTCTGAAGAGAATTGGAAAAAAAAATAGAATTGTTTATAAACTTGCCTGTGAAAAGAATATAGCCAAAGAAGACTTTGCTTAGCAGTGGAGACACACATTTTATAAGTGACAAATAATTACTATAAATTTTCCACAATTATCTGAAGAACATTTAATTATGCCTGTAATCTGTATTCATTTTCACAAGTTATGCATTAGGCTTTCTGCAGCTTTATATTATTATTATTATTATTAATTTCCTTAATGTCAAAAGAACAAATGACTGTACTATTTTATACTTGTTGGTGTGCTAGGTGAAGGTGCCAATGCTGTTGGCAGTGTGGAGCTGTAGAGGCAACCTCTGTGAGAAGAGGCTGGGGCTGCCCTGTGCCAAACACAGCCGATTCCAGCTGTCTCCAATGGTCCCACCATAGGGCACAGCTGGGCCCAGCAGCCAAAATGGTGGTGTCTCTGGGAAACATATTTAAGCAAGGGCAAAATGCAGCACTGGTAGAGAGGAGTGAGGACAAAAACATGTCATAAGCAGCCTTTTCAGACACCAAGATCAGAGAAGAAAGAGGGGGAAGAGATGTGCTAGGCACCTGAGCCCTACAACACCCCAGAGCCCCCTCAGAAACAGGGGAAAACTGTGATAAGGAAGGGGCAGAGGAGAGGAACTGTTATGGACTGACCACAACCTCCCATTCGCCATCCCATTTGCACTGCTTGAGGTGGGGGATAAGGAGTTGGAAACAAGGACTGGAGTTGAGCATTAAGGACAAAAAGAAGATGAGATGGTGTTGTCTTAGTTTATGTATTTATTTGTTTTTCGCTAGCTGTATCTATTTTAATTGGCAATAAATTCTCCCCAAACTGAGTCTGTTTTGCCTGTCAGGGTAATTGGTAAGTGATCTCATCGTCTTTCACAGAATCATGGAATGGTTTGGGTTAAAAGCAACCTGAAAGTTCATCTAGTTCCAACCCACCTGCTATGTCAGGGACACCTTCCACAAGCTCAAGCTACCCAAAGCTTTTTCATCTTATGTTCTCTACCTGTCCAGTTGAGGAGGCAGTGGGACAGCGGCTGTGTATGCATCTGGAGCTGTGCCAAGGTCAACCCATCATAGCAGGTATTTCTTTAACTGAATAGTTCAAATCTGTGTATTTTTTAAAATACGAGCTTGCACAGAAGAATCTTTGAAGAGAGATTATACCCCAGACTGTATGCCAGGGTACAGAAGTAGAAAGGCGTACACAGAAATGTGTGTAAAACACCTCTTGTCCTGTGTGATTTTCACTGATAGTATGTAAGACCTGAAAGCGGATGAAGAATGCGTCATCGTGCTCAGCTCAGCCAGAGGATAAAGGCTTAAAGCAATCTGGAGGTTAGGACAGAAGCAAAATACATGAATAGATATAGAATCATTTTGGTTAGAAAAGACCTCTAAGATATATGCATTTATACACCCAAATAGCTTTTTCTGTATTTCTTATTCAGAAATCTACTTAAAATCATACTCTTTTTGACTGGAACTGGAAATCATTTCTGTACTGAACTGATATTAAAACACTATAGTTCATGAGTGTTGACTGTGGAAGTAAATGTCAGTTTACTGCTCATCCCAAGCAGGAGTGGGAAGACTAACCCACATGGCTAACAGGAAAAAAATAGGTATACTTTAAAACTGATCAGACATAATCCAGTACATTTCAAGTGGTGTTTTAGCCAAAGCTTTGCACATCGTTGGTTATCATAATGTCAGATATGCTAGCCTGAATCTCGACAAGCTTTCCCACATATATTTATCTAACATTATTAAGAAAAATAAATAAATAAAAAAATAAAAGTACAAAACAAAACAAACAAACAAACAAACAAAAAAAACCCACAAACGTTCTACCATGAAAATACTGTACTGTACAGAGGACTTGTGTTTTTACACTTGCCTCTTAGGGTCACAGAATCATAGTGTACTTCAATCACTGTGTACTTCAAGGAGATGAAATAACATAATTATCTATCTGGAATCCAAACAGAAAGCAAAAACATAGCTTTTAAATTGAAATTAAAAAAATATTGGTAAATTTTAGTGTATTGATGACTGAGGGATATCACTCACTAATAAGAAAAGGGAAAGGTTCCAAAAACAAGGCTGTGCTGAGAAGATGTTCTCATTTACAAGCATTCTGGCCTCTGTTCATTTTTAATAGATGCAGCAGTTACAAAAACAAGATTACAGAGGCCCTGCATAGACCCTGTGGCATCTGGTTAAATGCTCCACAATGTCTTTTTTTTTTTTTTAAGGGTTACATCAAAGATGTGCCTTATTTATCTTTGTGTATTTGTCATGCAAGTGACCAGACTTACCATTTAAAAACTTGAATGGATATGTGTCAAATTCCACCTGGAGGAATCCTTTCACCTCTTCTAGGGACATGGTACACAGATCTCTATCACAAAATCTTTCTCCCTCTTCTTTTTCTTTTTTTTTTTTTTTTTAAAAAACAACTTTCATTTCAAAGGGCTGTAAATGTACTGTACCAGTCATATGGCCATTGCATTTTTTAGTTCTCTGCCTGTCACTCAGTGCTGCATTAAAGTTATACTACAAAATAAAAAATTCACACACACACAAAAACAAACAAACAAACAAACAAACAAACAAACAAAACTCTTATAAGATGAAAATACTGCCATCTTAAAGAACTGGGAATTCTCATTTTTCTTTTTAGGATAATTCAGCCATCTACAGGATAAGGTCTGCTATCTATTATTCTTATTTGAGATAAAAGAACCAACCCATTTGATGGGAAATGATGTATTTTGCAACCGGGTAAAAATCAGAACACTTAGAGATTTACTCGGGGAAAATGAAAACAAATTAATCTGAAAACACAGTGCAGGACTGAGTTAAAAAGCACGGTATTAATGTAGCTATCAAGGAATATATTTAGATTCATTATGTGTGTTTTCTTGGAAAATGATAGTGTAGGTGGTTAAAAGACAGGACTTAGCTGTAACATTTCAGCATAGCTGCAACAAATAAGTAGTCTACAGTCTCTATTAAAATAAAATAGATATTGATGCAGGAATACCTGAAGATAATGAGACTGATTTCAGTGGGAGCTGGAGTTGACCATTTTTATGGTTCAGATGAAACCTTTAATTTACCACATAAGATGGAAGTTACTCAAGAGAAAAGTAAGGAATGCATTTGAGTTTCACATGCCTGCTAATGACATTGGAAGCCATTATTCTTTTGTAGCTTGTTTTAAAAGAGAACAAACAGAAAAGTAAAAATGTCATAAAAATATTCAAAGAAACTTAGTCAACCCATAAAAAAGATTTAAGGCTTGCTTCTTCTTTGCACAACATTAACTTTTCCTTTCATCAATAGACATAGAGAATAACTGCTCAATAAGGGCATCTTAAAAGAGAGGTAATCCAGGGGAAAGACAGAGACAGCGTTGTGGTGGTTTCACTCAGCTCTTTATTATTACTACTGACAGGTAACTGAATTTCTCCTTTGCCTGAAGCCATACCACCTGAGGTTCTAATCTTGTCAGATTTTATGTGCTAAGCATGGTTGAGAGAACTCTAAGGAATAACAGGTACCGCAGGAAATGATTATTCTTCCTCTTGACTCGTGACACTTGCCAGTGCAACACTGCAACTGTGCTTCAATGTGTCTTTTCTTCCCAGTGACTTACACTTTTAAGAGTTTTGTAGTAGGAGTATAAAATAGCTTATGTGATATGATCCAGAAGATAGACCAGACTCAAAAAGTTGATCTCACATTTCTGCTCATTCTGTCTGATCGGAGATGCATCAAGTAAGGACAAGTAGGTAGGGAGATCAAGGATGGCCACCCACGGGTCCTGTCATGCACTGAGCATCATGCATTTGCTCAGCTCCACTCTGGCATACTGCATAAAACACCCACAACAAAAGGGAAGATTTTTATCTGTTCTTTTTTTTTGGTAAAACTTTTAATGATTTTACCTACAGATACAGACTTTCCACACTATGATCAAATTGATCAAAGTATTGACAAGTGAGAGTTCATAATGTGAACTACAGCTTTGGGAAAAGGGAAAGAAGATTGAATACTTGCAATATGATTTGACTTGTTTTGCTGCATTACTATGATGAATATTAGAAAAGTGACTTTTAATGATAGTGACATTTTTCCAGTGTGGCAAGGAGAGATGATGTCTGCTTATGTTTTAATGGGATGACTATGTATGACAAGTAGGCAAGGACTAGGAAACCTTAGTCTGAAACGGGGAGAAAGAATATGAGGTGTTTTGTTTCTTGGACCGCAATTCTTCATGGAATCATTAATTATGGTTTTCATTTTCCCTTTTTTGTTTTGATACTCTCCTCAGCTTTTTCTCCACCGCTGTCTTTGTCTGCCATACATTTTATCAGGTCCTATATTTTTTTGATGATATTCAGCATATCCAGAATATGGTTAACAAGTTAGTTGCAAGTCTCCCTTGAATCCTACTTCAAATTTCAATTTAACCTGAACACCAGGTTTAATTTTACTGGTGGATTGTAAAGCATCTGAGAAACATTCACATGGTTCTTTCTACTCTTTTTTTAGAGCTCTGTCTTCAGATCAATAAACTCAGTCAGAGAGGCTGTTATAAACAGCTAAAAGGTATTTTAAGTACCATGCTTCTTCTTGCAATGATACTCAGGCATGCCCCACTACCCCAACTTTCAGGCTTTAATAGAATGGTCGTAAATCATAGAATCATCAAAATCTAGAGTCAAGTGGAACCAAACCTCAGTTCTACTGATGGAAATGAAAAGTGATCCTGACCTGTATTGTCTGACAGGAGTTTCTCTGGCTTGACTGGCCTTCATATTTTAGATCATTTCCTTAAAGCTGATGAATGTCATGTAATACAGGAATGGGGACAACTTTTACCAACACAATTTTATGTATTCCCTCTATTCCTACATGTTATTTAATCATCATCATTCCATATCTACTAGTGTCTCGGAGATACCTTGGTAGTTAATTAAAATACCTTTACATTCACCTTCACCTTTTCTGAGCTGTCATTTTCGTTAAGTGGTTGACTCAAGTGATATTTGCTTCATGTCATATTGTTAAATGTCATACATTATTTAAGAAGAATTCTTGTCATAGTGTACCCAAAGACATAGTTAGTTTTGGCACACCAAAGATATTACCAAATCAAAACAATAAATACTGAAACATCAAATCTCAAACAGGAACCAGTAGCGAGTATATAAAATCCATAGCTGCATAAATTTTTCCAAGCTGAATGAAAAATGAAGTTCTGCACATGAGGAGACTCAACAGAGAATTTGAACTGTTCTACCTAAGAAAATAGAGTATTCAACCTTGATGACTTGCTTTAATTAACTTCTATGAAGTCAAAATAGAACTATCACTGCCTGGAGAGAAAAATAATAATAATAAATAAAAAGGAAGGGGATATAAAGATAAGATACCCAGACTGGGGTACTCTCTAACAGTGAAAATTTGCACAAGAACTGAATCCTTAGCTAGAAAAACACCTGAAGGATGTAAAAAACAGATGATGGAAAGGTAGAACATCTTTTCCTGCTGTCATTGTGAGTGAGGTAAGTATCAGTTGATATCTATTACTTTTTGCTCTGTTTTTGTTTGTTTGTTTGTTTGTTTGGTAACATTAATAATGTTTTTAACTGCAGTGATTTTTTTTAAAAAAGAACTTTCACATATTTTTTATGAAAGCTAGTATTGAAACTGATGTAACTGCAAGTGGTAAAATCAAAGCTGACAATCCACAGAACTGGGAAAAGCACTCAGTGTTAGTACCCAGTACCACAAAACATTTCTAATGGGTTATCAGAAGATACATATCAATTTCCGGAGTGTGCTATGTGCTGTTAATACAGGAGTCTTTGGAAGGGACTCCCAGCAAGGTCAGTAGCTCTTTAGCATATAACAAGAGAGTGGGAAGACATCTTAAATCTTGAAGAAGTGTAAGTAATAGCTGCTCAGATAACGGTTAAACTATTTAATGTTAGAGAAATTTACAGTTCTATTAGGTCTACAAATATGTGTGCACACCACAGCTCTATTAGGTTTTGTATTCTTTACCTACAATAGTAATCACAGCTGGGTTGCAGAATCACAAAAGGACTAGACCCTGCAGTTAGACCAACCCTGCCACACCAGTGTATGTGTGCCATGACCCAAGACCTTAGAGGTGCTCCTCACTAGCAGTAACGTGCATTCACATGACTCCAAGTGATGGAATTAATCTCATAATCCCATTGTGGTGGTGTTCCATTTTTCATCTTTCTGTCAATATCAAATATTTGGGGCTTTGGAAGAACTGGTTATTAATGTAGAATACTGTGATATAGCAACTAGGTAAACATTACTAAGTTTTGTTTTATTTAGACATTCACAATTCCTTGAACAAGGTTACTTAAAAGCAGTGTATTGGAAATGCTGCTTTCTGGAAATTTTAGCTTTCCTGTTACTGCCTGGGGGTAAATCTGCACAATATATTACTCAGTATAAAAATTATAATGAAAGGAATGTGTATGTACAAAGCAAAACTCTCTGCTGCTTACCTCAGTGGCTTCTTCCATAAAACCTAGCACCTACCACCCCCTGGTTGAAGCATGCCTTCCCAACACTGAAACCTTGTTTCACTGCTTAAAGGAAAAAAAAAAAAAAAAAAAAAAAAAAAAAAAAAAAAAAAAAAAAAGTAGATGATTATGTAACAGTGCCACCTGGTGCTACCTGCCAACACAAAAGCTTTAACATGGAATTAAAACACAAACAAAAGGCATCAATACATTTTATGACATTAAGCATATGATAATATGTTGTTTTAGCACTTGTACTCTGCTATAGCCTTATTTTCCTCTTTTATCATTATGATTTACAATGAGACCAAGTTTAATGGCAATTTACTCTGAGAGATAATTGCTATTAGTTTGCACTGCAAACATACAGGAAAATATGAAATCATGTAAATTATAAAAATATAGACAGTGCTATTGAACTAGTAATTATGTTTTATTTTATTGCTGATACATGAAATACTTCTATTACAGGCTTTAATATCTAGTCACCATTTTAAAAGTACATAGGTGTTTGGATGCTGCTGAAACAAAATGTGCTAGGGAGGTAAAGCACAGTGTGAACAAATACAGCAAAAGTTTAGCATCAGTTGAAAAATGGGACTTTATTTTATTTACTCTATTACAGTAACTTAAAGAAAAGGCATCCCAAACAAAAGAATAGCAAAATAATGTGATACAAAACAAACAAACAAACAAACAAACAAAAACCACTCTGCTTCTTACCAAATTTCTTTCTCTTAAAAACGTAATTTCCTCCTCTGGAAAAGGTGGTTTCATTCTCAGATCAGCCACCTTGGGTTTATTCTTCAATTATATATTTATATATATATGCACACATACATGCACACACAAATTTATATGCAAGAAATACTCATTAGCCATTAAAATATTGTTACAACTCCTATTAGCTTGACAACCCTTGTGACCTCCCATGGAAGCATTGTCAGAACTACAGGAGGTTTTCTTGCTTTCAGCCTTGGCTGTAATAGCATGAAGCACAGAAATGTTTCATTCCAGGCACCAGATGGGCTGGTAAGTTTGTTCTAGTGTCTTGCCACCAGCTTGCAGACACAACAGACTACAGATAACTGTCACTAAAACAAAAATACTTACTGGCTTTCAAATGATTGTACCAAATCTGTTGCTGCAGTATGTTTCTATTTGTCCATAATTACTTTGAACCTTTAGTTCCTGTAATGCAGAAATTTAAAAGGATAACATAATAAGGTCTTCCTGGGCCATGAGCTTGTGCTCTTCTCTCTGTGTTTTTATGGTTGTTCATGGCATCAATCTGAAATGAGCACTGCTCATTAGAAACAGCAAACAAGACATACTGACTAAAACAAAAGTTCTGCACAGAGGTATACCAGCAGCTTCCATGTCCTGGAGGATTTTTTTTTTTTTTTTTTAAACTTCTGTGACAGTTTTCTCTTTTCTCTTTTTGAAGACTTTTCTCTTTTTGAAGACAAAAAGCTTTTCTCTTTTTGAAGACTGGCACCTTTTCCCCACGTATGATTCTCACTTTTGTCCTCATATGGAAGAAGAGTCAAGTGAAAGTCTGCTGTGCAAGATACATCCTCTAGCAGCAGATGGACCTGGGTATGTCCAGCAGCTGATCTAAGTACTTACGAGCCAAATCATCTAGACTTGATCATCCCTTGTCATCACTCCTGAACTCAAAGCTGATAAAACATATGTGAAAGTCACCATTTTTCAAAGAAATCAGTAACCTATATGACTAAACTTCCTTTTTTTGGGGGGGAGGTTCAGGGAGGATAATAATTATACCGTCTTCCCTGGAACTAAAGAATTGGTTTCTCCATTTTCCTTAACTGGAACTCAAAGCCAGGAGAGCCTAACAGTGATTGTGTATTCTTAGCTCCCTCTGGATTTATACCAGATGGGGAGGCCCAACATTCAAGCCTTTTTAATTCTTCTACTTAGAGACTGAATTCCTATTTTCTATTTTTTCAGTGGGTCCCAAATTTTCATTATTCCTATAAGCAGCTGTTTGCTGAAGGATTTTTTTTTCCCATTTTGAATAAATACTGGAAAATCACATTTAATTTTAAAACAGCATTAAGAATTACAAGTCACATTTGGTTTATGTGATTATTAAAATGTACTAGTCCTAAAGCTGAAAATTTAGAGGAAGGGAGAAAAATAACAGACAAGGTTGAAAAATGGGTTATTATTCAGGGATCACAGACCTCTAAGGGCTAATCACTGACTGCTTTTATTATGCAAAACGGCATCTGGTGTTCAGCTTCCACATTTGGAATAAGTGTTGTCTAATGAACCTGCTATTCTACACTTGCTTTCTACTTTTAATATCCTGTTAAACACACTGATGGCTTATCTGCAGCAAGAATCACAGTTTTAAAAGGAATTAAATTAATCTATCTAAAGGTACAGAAATGTAAATCTAGTTATTAGTTAGGTCACTGACAGACTACCTATTAGTTTGCCTCTTTTTAGGAAGAGCAAGAGATGCACAGATGTGAAAGGGGAAAAGTGTCACAGTTTTGAATTACTTTCCTTTCAGTTTTTGCAGAATGGCCTGTGGCTTGTTCATAGAAAGGCCAGGAAATCCAATCCAATGGGGAGAGCCTAATTAAAGATTATAATGCCTTTTTTTTTTTTTTTTTTTTTTTGAGATATGCCATACCCAGTAGAGTTGTTGCAGGGAAGACAGAAGACAGGAAGTCACATTGGTTGTGGATTGGGTAATGTGATAACTGTAATCTAACATACTAACATACTTATCCTGGTTCTGACCCCTCCTCCCCTTCTCCTGCTGTACAAGGCATTGGAGAGCAGGGGAGAGAGCCAGGCAGGTCTCAGTAAGACAGAGCATGTGAATTGTGTATGAGATAGACGAGCCAGGGCCAAGAGCTGGAAGGGATATGCTGTGAGAGCTCATGGCTTCCATGTTAAGTGTTCAGTCTGAGAGCATCTAGAGCATGGGTTATATGGGTGTGACTCCAGCCTGTACTTACCTGTCTGCAGATGGGATGGTTCTCAGGAACTCTCTTGAGGAACAGTAGTGACAGACCAGGAAAATGGTGCTAGCCTTCAATATTATCCCATGAAGACAAGTGGGATCTTGTCCTTGGCTCACTTGGGGACCATTCTACAGAGCAAGTACCTGAGTGCCTCCCAGCATGGTATGGGTTTCAGGCAATTCAGGCAAAGAAGAAAAAAAAAAATAATGAAAAAAAAAAAAAAAAAGATACAGTACTTGAGCTTGCAAGTTACAGGATGCAGATGAGCAAAACATTTCTTCATCTCCCCACTGACAAATCTACAAAAGCACCTAGATACAGGTCTTGAACTCTCTGTGGGATTCATCTGACCAAGTGCAGACACCTAAATGTACCCATCTAATCGTGAACTGGTTGTTTTAATAGGTGCCCTGCTACCAAGTGACTCAAGTAGGTCAGCTGGATCCCCCTTTAAAAGAGTTTATCTCTCTCTGTTGACTACGAAGTAAGTCTCCAGTGTCTAGTTCAGATGTAGATGTCTACGCTGTAGATGTCTAAAGTTAATGAGATGAATCTCAACCATAAGTGTCCTACCCACTCGGGAACAGAAAAACAGTTTGGATGCAGCTTACTAAAATATACAAATGAAAACATAGTTCACTTAAAACACTCCAATTCCAAGTACTCCCAGCAGTGAGAAAATTAAGATCTGGCAGAGGGCTAGTTTAACCCTTCCTGAAAAGAACTGATAAGTTGATAGTACTGTTGGTACCAGGTGTTAGATTTTATGTTTTTGCTACATGCAGAGCACTGCACATAGAGACAGGATTAGGTTCGAGCAAACTGCATGCCATCCTGACAGTCATGGTAATGTCATCTAATGGGATGAGTTCTACATTGTAAAAGAGGTTCACAGATTAGGTAAAATTATCAGCATCATGGTATGAGCTAGCAGAGGTCATTTTTCTACTGCTTTCTTCCTGGCTGTATTTGTTCAAAACAGAAGAGCTAAGAACAGCTGCAGTAGTTTCTGGAAACTTAGATTCATTTTAGATCAATTGTTGTTGTTTCAAAATTATCTACACACTTGTGTTTTATTTAGTGGCAAACAGCTATTTTATTTCTTAATTAGGGTTTTTATTTCATTTAATCTATATTTCATTTTCCTAGTAAATTGTGAGGATGGGAGATTTGTTATAAATCATGTTGTGTTTTGGGGAAAGCAGGCTAAAAAGTTATATACCTTTTCTTGAAATATATCATAAAAGACAATTCAGTTACTGATGAGGCATGAATGTACCTAATGACATATTCTGTAGGGTGATTTGTTTTAATTGTCACAGTGGGACCTGTTATTACACAGTGGTAGAATGGGTCACTGCTTTATAAAATTAAAGCTGATGCAAGGCATTCATTTTTAGCTTATTTGTAAATTTGAGTATTTGGGAAAAAATATGCTGAATATGGACAGAGTATAGCAACATGCACAGCAGTGGCAAATGTCTCTTAATAATAAACAGCTGTGTGAGGTCAGATGTTAAGGAAATTCAAGGGAGTGGCACACTGGGATTCTGTCATACGTGCATTAGCCCAAATGAAGTCAGGGGAAAAGTATCTGAGGGTAGGAATAATATCTATTACCAGAGGTTACTTTTCAAGGGCAATTAAATGTGCTGGCTCATATTAGCATTTCTGTGCCATAGGATGTGAAAAATAAGCCAAAACACTGCTGTTGATGGAAAGAAATGTGATTAATTCACTCAATTTTCAAGCTGTTGTGCTGTCATCTCATCAGATGACACCCAGCCATTCCTGCACAGGCATCCCAGTGGAGCTTGCAGTTGTATTAAACTATTGGGGCAATACTGAGATGAATAAGCTTATTCAAAGATTAAAAAATGAATAGATAATTGCTGTAACAGTGGCAAAAGGATGGCTTTTCTGGTTTTGTGTGTCTGGTGTTTGTGACTTCCATTTCTGCTTAGTGATGGGTTATAACACTACACCCAAAGGTACTTCAGAAGGACATAGTTTGTTCATGTGTCCATGTGCTGGTCCTTACCTTGACTGTCAGTACTGAATTCTTTTGAATAAGGACCTCGCATCTCAGTATCTTAAATAGTAGCACCAGTTCCTGCAAATATCACACAGGAGGATTGTTTTAGGCAATGCTCAAAATTAGTGAAGACACTGATTTAATTTAAATCTCTCAGCTGACCTCAGAGAGACAGATCCTTTGTCTATTTATCCAAATTCAGTCATTCCTTAAAATGAATCACGACACAAGACACTGAAAAAAGCTACCCTTGGATTTCATTTTAACTTTCCAGAAAGTGAATCTATCATTACCAAGATACTAAAAGACAGAGGTTATCCTTTGTCTTTTGTTAGAGCTTATCAATCAATCCTATCCTGGAACTGCTAAATCCTCTTCAATCCTATCCTGGAACTCCTAAAATACTAGGCAACATTAAACTTCCAATATTGACTGCTGTAAAGGAGTAACAAAACCAAAAGAAGTTTCCAGAAATATTTTTTCCTGCCTTTTTACAGTTATGGGGAAGAAATAAGTCAAACTGTGCTGAGAAATGTATATGTAACTGTAGTCTGGGTTATATCATAAATACTACTCCACCAATACCATTCTGAGACTGGAAGTAATAAAGTGAAGGTAAGACCCGTGGTGTACTATGAAAGGGTGGCTTTCCAGAAGTCACCATGAATTTTTTCCAAGCTAGGCAAAGATATCACACCTGGTATCATATTTAAACTACAAATATTATTATTATTTTTTAAATTTTACAGGGGTGCTGGGACAGCATTTGAAGTCAGCATTTAAAATATGTTGAAAACATAGTAAACAAAGGCATAGCTTTAAACTCTTCTTGAGGCAATTTGACACACTTTATAGAGCAGTCTTGAGACACTACTCTGTTCCACAAGGCATACTATCACTTTATTCTTCAGGAGAGTGCAAGAATAAAGAATTTCCCGCAAGAATTTAAAGAATAAAGAATTTCCCGCTCTACTCTGCGCTGGTGCGGCCTCACCTCGAGTACTGTGTGCAGTTCTGGGCACCACAGTATAAAAGGGACATGAAACTGTTGGAAAGTGTCCAGAGGAGGGCTACGAAGATGGTGAAAGGCCTGGAGGGGAAGACGTACGAGGAACGGCTGAGGTCACTGGGCCTGTTCAGCCTGGAGAAGAGGAGGCTGAGGGGAGACCTCATCACAGTCTACAACTTCCTCGTAAGGGGGTGTCGAGAGGCAGGAGACCTTTTCTCCATTAACACCAGTGACAGGACCCGCGGGAACGGGGTTAAGCTGAGGCAGGGGAAATTTAGGCTGGACGTCAGGAGGGGGTTCTTCACAGAGAGGGTGGTTGCACACTGGAACAGGCTCCCCAGGGAAGTGGTCACTGCACCGAGCCTGTCTGAATTTAAGAAGAGATTGGACTGTGCACTTAGGCACATGGTCTGAACTTTTGGGTAGACCTGTGCGGTGTCAAGAGTTGGACTTGATGATCCTTAAGGGTCCCTTCCAACTCAGGATATTCTATGATTCTAATAAGGCTGTAGTTCTGTAGCCAAAAGTGAGATGTCAGGAAAGAAGAAAATGAACAATTTGCTTATATTTAGAACTGCTGGCTCAATATGTACTGTGCAAGTACTGGTAAGAATATAGGTACTTATTACATGGGCATTTACCAATGTACAGATTATCCTAATTATGTTCAGATCATTTAGCTAGACATCAATTTGTACACCGTTTCCTTAAGGCAAAAAAATGTGAAGTGTCTATTCAACTGCAAAATACTGCCAAACCTCAGAGTACATATGTATGTTTATACAGAGATACCCATAAGCATGTGTGTTTATATGTCAACGTACATACTCAGAGAACCACGATGAAACATTGCTCAGAAGTAGGGCAGTGTCATTCTGTTCTTGGTTCATGTTTTCTTTGTTCTCTGGGTCCTGTAGCCACTGGGACTGTATTACCCTGGTGTGGCTTTATGTCCAACAGAGCTGACACCCCTGAGGAACAGTCTCCAGTACTCAGCAGAAGCATCACGGTGCAATCCAATGCCCACATGCACTCCTTTTTCCTAGGGTAAGGAAGTGATTATTTTATGTCAGATTCTTAGAACTGAATCTTTCATTACTGTCAAACACCAACAAAGTTTTGTCCTCTTATGATACTTATCAAATAGCAATGCTGTATTGGTGGCAGCAGCTCAAATTCTCTTGAACACAGTTTTATCATTAGCATACTGTGCTACTGGGCTCACTCCATGCAGCTGATGCTTAACTGCTATATTTCCTACTTTTCCTTCTCATTTATCATTACTTCATTATGATAAATCATCAAGTCATAGAACTAGACGTGGGAAAGATCTATGTGATCATTAGTAAAGCATTTTTTCTTCTTTTCTTTCATCTAGCCTTAAATAGGTTTGAAAATAAGCTTCTATCCACACATTTTAAGAGCTCCAAGACACTACCAACTTCAGTTTCACTCTTTTAATATTGGCAGGGGTTACTATAAAAACTTTTAAAATTCTCTTTTCCCTTCCATGTGAGGCTTAATGTGTGATAAGTGAGGTCTGTTCTCTTTCTCGTCTTTTGATCAGGAAGAACCTGTAGAATAACTGTGATTTCATGGATCTGAAAATATGCAACATTTTTTCCTTCTCTGCAATCCTTCACTTCTGTCTTGTCACAGGATTTCATTAACAAAAAATTGAGATTTCTTAAATAGTTGTTGAACTCATTTACTGCTTTGTTGATTTCTGCTAATCTTTTTTTCTATGGAAGTTTGTCTGCCTTACCTAGTCTTTGAAGGTGTTATTGCCTCTTCTAACTTTAAGCATCTCACTTTGCTTTTCCAGTACTCTCCAACAGACTTCAGGAAATTAAAGGAGGGAAGTTACCAGTGATGACAACTATCTAGGAGCTTCAGATAGAAACAGTTTCCCATTTTGAATGAACTACATATTGCTGCCTATTTTATAGCTAGCTGACAGCCTGTGTTTTTCTGAAGACAGGTCATCAAATAGGTCAATCTATTACTGCCCTGAACTGAGTCTGCTTTGTGGAATTTTTCAGTGCACTGACATGTACATTTGTAGTCACTTTCTGCTGCCTCTCCTCAGCTTCTCTCACATTTTCAGGGGGAGACATGATTAGGTTTAGATACTCACCATATTATTTTCATGCCCAGGACTATACGCTTTAAGTATTGCTTTATCCGGAGTGTTCCAAGTACAGCTTTAACTTTTATTTCAGACTGTTGTGAAGGCCAAAATGGATTCAGACTTTTTATAGCATACTGGTGACAATTAAATATCAAACTCATCAAACACTGGACAATTTTTATAAAACCTTTTACAAGCTCAGTTTAGTTACATATGTTAAAATGTTAGTATAAATATTCAAATATGTTTAGTGTGCTTTTCTCTGCTACTACAGCACACAATGTATGAGGTACCTTTTTCTCAACATGCTCCTACACTCTGCAATAGCTGACATCATCTGTCCAGACTGGCTACAATTTGCATATCTGTACCTGAACTGATTATGTACTGTGTAGTTAGCAGCAAGAAATAGAGACATGAAAAGCACGATTCAGGTGCACTGCACTCTGGAAGATCATGTAGGTCTCTGCTGGCATTAATGAAAGTTGATTGACTAGCTTATAGGTAGAATTTTACATAACTATCTTAAGTCAAATTAGATATATCTCTTTGTGAAAAGACTTGTGCTTCCTTGCTTTTCATGTTACTGTTTTATTCTCTGCCATTGGCTCATCCGAAGAATTTCTGTAGCAATCTGCTTTTCAAAACTGTGGAGCAGAATTTTCTCCAGCCTGCTGCATTCTGAAGTAGATACTATCTTTTGCTTCAGTCTGATGTGCACTGTTAAAAAAGCTCCAGAGCAGAAGTGTGCAAGGCTTCTCCTCCATCCCCCTGACTTAAAGCTCAGCTTGTTTTGAAAAAGACTTACCATTTTAACAAAATAGAGAAAAAAGTGACATGTTTATTACAGAAGCACTAAGGCAGGCATCTGTAAAGTAAATCAACATAGCTTATGCAAATACTCTCTCAGAAATATCCTCTGGAAGGCTTGATGGAGAACCACTTTTCTGTCTTAGTAGTACTCACCTAATTTTCACAAAGCTCACTAGCACTCTCCCTCCTATTAAAAATAATAATAATAATTAAAATAATAATAAAAATCAATTAACTCCATTCACAAAATCATGAGCCATTAATTTTGCTGTCAACAGCAAAGCAAATTGTTAGTTTTTTACTTCCTTCATAGAATCAGATAATCAACATCTGGCTGCAAAAGATCCATACAAACTAAATGTAGATGAGATATAAATAATTTTGGACAGACAAAGTTTTCTGAGGAGTTAGTCTAAACCACTACTTCATATTGAATGTATGACTTACACAAATGAATAACAGAGTGATCCTTCTCCTTCACAAGACTGAGTGAGTTATCATTTGTTCTTCCTATTTCATAAGTTCCTTCATCCTTAATCCTTTCTCTCCAGGATTTAAGTAATTTTTAAAAATTCCTTCTTTAAGATTTTTTTTTTGATATAAAATCCTTAAAAGAAGGTTGATTGCATGGAGAGTTCTTCAGTGCTGCAATGGCCACGTCTTTTCTTTTTGCCTTACATCTTTGGAGGTTTTCCCTTTAAAGGCCCAAAACATAGAATGATAGAATATCCAAGTTGAAAGGTACCCACAAGGATGCCCATGTCATCTCCACCGGCTCTGTCCCATGTTGCTTCCCAGGTAGCCTTGGAGTCCTTTCGTTCCTTAGAGGTTCTCAGCATGGAGTCACTTGTGCACAAGAGAAACCTGCCAAGAATGGTGCTAAATAGCTAGGGGTGTGCAACTCTGCAGCATTGTATAACTAACATATATGCTGTTTGGTAAAACCTAATTTGGGGTAAATTTTTACTTGTTTGAGGGTGGGGGAAAGCAGGTAATAGCTGCTCTTAGTTAATCACCTGAATACAGTGATCAATCTGAAATAGTTAATCATCTGAAATATATATTGAATGTTCATAGAATGAACATGCATTGCAATAATGTTGTAGAACAAAAATGATGATTCTTTGCTTCAGGGCCTTTCTGGCATTTAAAGTAATTGCAATAATGGATATGCTAAGTTTATTCCCAGATATTGCTCCAGTAAAGACAAACGATAATTAAAAAAAAAAAAAAAAAAAAAAAAAAAAAAAAAAAGATAGCCAGTGAACTTAACACTGGTAAAATGAGCAGAAAATGAGCAACACCTAAATTCACAGAGACAGATAGACAAATGCTGAGCATAGTACTAGCTGAAAGCTCAGCTTTTAGCTATTAAGGTGGAATTTCTGATCCTTATTGAGCTGTTTAAGTGAGAATTGGACATTTTCCATCTTTATAGACCGAACCACTGCATAGCTTGGACAGCAATAGGAAGAGAAACTGCAAGTAGGCTGCAGTTGCAGCAGTAGTCTTCCCATGCAGAAAAGTAGCCCTAGGCTCTTGTCTCTGTTCCTGCTGCTTATGCACCATATCTATTTTTTTTTTTTTACTGAAAAATGCATAAATAGTCTCTGAAACAAATATTCCTCATGCCTCCCTTCTTCTGTCATACTCAAGTCATTTCTTTGATGTGGTGGAGTATCAAGTTCCCTCTTGTGTGCTCACTCCCAGGTTTCCTGGAATGATAAATCTCTCATTCCTTGGGCCAGCTTCAACTGTGGTGGTGGACGCTGATTGTGCTATATTCAGAGCTATGTAAAATCTGTGTCTGGATCTCCAATATGAAAGGGACTTCTGGTTATAGAGATCACTATGATTAGGGATCCTTTCTAAGTGATCATGTAGATCCTTACAACTTAGCTATAAGCATTCTGTATGATAGTGGGCAAATTGCTTCAGGTTAGCTATTCAAAGGTATCTAGATTCTTACTGAAATCAGAAGTTATATGAGATTTAGACACCAAATACTGAAGACTTTTATCTTTTCTGTGCTTCCCTTTTCCATGCACGGACATAAAAATGGGACATGGCATTCCTTTCCCTTGGGCAAAGACATAAGGATAAATACATTAGAAACTATGGATCAATAAGATTAATATCTTATTGATCCATAGATATAGAGGTTGTTAAAATGATAGAGGTTGTTAAAAAATCAGCCTGAAGAGCTTTCTGATGAACAAGTCCTGTTTTCATAACTGACTTGGAAGGCAATATTTAGATTGAGTTGTCGTATTTCAGCTATCAAACATAAATTGGGAAGCATAAGTCAGTACTTTCACCCATCCCCTCTCATGTTTCTCTCTATAGACTCATTTTAACACGTTGTGAAAGATCTTCTTACAGGTCATCAGTATTCAGTATGTTTTCAGAGAAATCTGGTATTTTGCAAGATTGCTGTCTCATTGGTTTTCTGACAGTGATGAAAAGGTGTCAGCCTGGAAGAAAAGACCAAAAATATATATCTAAGACTATTTTTTGTTGTTCAGCGCCTATCTGTTCTTTGCTTGTCATATTGGTAAGAAATGCCAGTTCTGCATGTTTACTATTAGCAGCTCCCTGTCTTTTATCTACCTTCTTTTTCATGGCTACCATTTTCACTTGCCAGCTGTTGGAGATATATTAAGTCTGCTTGGACCTTCTTCACCAGTATTCTTCACGTGGTATTTCAGACTCTACACATTATAGCCTACGTATTTTCTTTTGTTCTGTGATTTAATGTTTCTGATTTCAAAGCAAACACTTGCATTAAAAAGTAAGTCCTTTCCTCCCTTCCTGCTTACCTCTCCCTCCTCTTAAATCTATGACAACAGGAATAAACTGAAAATAAATATAACTCCTTTTATTTATTTATTTATTTATTTTTTTCTGGAAACATCTCAACAATGTCAGAACTTTTTTTTTTCTTTTTCTTTTCTTTTTTTTCTTTTTTTTTTTTCTTTTTCTTTTTCTTTTTCTTTTTCTTTTTCTTTTTCTTTTTCTTTTTCTTTTTCTTTTTCTTTTTCTTTTTCTTTTTCTTTTTCTTTTTCTTTTTCTTTTTCTTTTTCTTTCTTTTTCTTTTATATAAAACATATAAAACATTATGGCCCTTCATTGTCATTGATTCAAACTGAAAGCTGAATTAATAATAACTCCATATATAACCATTATTTTCCCCTGAAAAGAGCTAAGAAATAGTCTCTCACTTGGAGGTTATTCCTAAATGATACTGAACCCTTTCTACTATCACTGCCATGGGAAAGAAAGATCATGGAAGCATCTTGCATGAGCAAGAACTTAAAGCTCAATAATAAGGATGACTTTGTAAACCAGCCAAGCTATTATTGTAATAGATACTACCAACTTCTGACAAGTTGACTGTCAATGTTATTAAGACTGTACTTCTGCTCAGGTAAGAATCTCATTTGACTATTCCTTAATTTAAGAAATACAGAGTGTTAGTCATCTCATTTCAATAGGCTTCATACACAAAACAGGACTTTGCTACCAGTTAACATTCTGGGTTGTAAAGACAGTTGAACTTTTGGGGGAGTGACTTTATAAAAGACAGGATATTTTTAAGAAAAATGTCATCTAACATGTCTTTTGGTTGTGGAGATGTAATTGATTTATTTTGACTGCATGTCTTAAAATAAATAAATAAATAAATAAATAAATAAACACACAAGTTGTTTGTAATTTCCATGATAATGTGGTAAAAGAGTAAAGAAATATATAACCCTAAGTGATTTTTTTAAACCTTTTTGATTAATTTGATCATTGTTATTATTAAAGTATAAATGGATGCATATGCAAGCAGTAAGACAAAATAAATAAAATATGTTCCCACTAAAACCAGAAATGATCAAAAATAGCAAATTGTGGACCTGCCTCTCCCTGCCTAAATGTCTGAAAATCTAGATTACAGAGTCAGATCCACTTTGGCCAGCTGAATCTCAGACAAAGAGAGAATCTCAGCTGAATCTCAGACAAAACATTTTCTGTTGAAATCCTAGCTTGATGGTGTGGTAAATCTGGAGCTATTCCTTGTATACAGCACCAGATGAAAAAATCTATAATCATATGACACCTGTTATGTGCTTGGTCTGTTATTCCAGTTTGCATTAAAAAATGTTTGACTAAGTTAATACTGTCAAACTTTATGTCAAATCGGATATTTTTCATCTGTAACACTAACTTTCTGCTAGATTGTTTATCATATGTTTTCTCATAGCTTATAAAACCAGTGTATAGATATCAATTTGAAATAAATTACATACCGTGTTTTCTAGATAATGCACCACTAAATAGTCATGTCCCCATACCCAATTCATATCAAACTCTTACATTTGAATGATCCAGTAACCCACCATTTCAATAGCAATATTTGTGGGACTGTAACCTTATCTAGATGCCTCTTCCTAGGCTTATGGATTGTGCATGGAGATGGCAATGGAAATCCACATCAAATCTTCAAGGCTCACTCTGCAAGTGAGAGGTCAGAGGGACCCTGGGATCTAATCCTCCCTAGGTTATGCCCTTGAGAAGCCTATATTCACCATACTGACATCCTCAATCATCCTGGGCAGCCAGCGCTCTGAGTTACTTAAGTACCTGCTATCCATCATGCTGACTCATCTTGCTGAGACATGTGCCTAATTTTTAAGTTATCTCAGTTCCTAAATTGGAGCCTGATCCAGCAGGCAGGTTGACTCTCACTTAACTACTCCAGTGCTTATCCCAAAGTCCATCTCCAAGTCCATTTGGTTTTCAGCTTCCCTCTACCATGGTGATTTAACTCTCTCACTTTCCCGTTTTCCCTCAGGCCACATCTCCCTAGTTAAGTATTTACTAGTGTTAAGTATGTAAATATTTGATTGTCATCAAGTAGAGAACTTGGAAAAGACATAGGTGTCATGTACAAGGTATAAAAGGCCCCATGAAAGGATTGCATATGAAGAGGCAAGGCCTGAAGACAACTAGCAAAGATAATTGATTTGAGAAGACAAATCTTACCTGCTTCAAACCATCTTGTTCATCTTCTAGAAAACTCATCTCATATATGGAACCTGCCTAGCTGAATATTCTTCCAGCTGTGAAAGGTCAAGATTCTTCATACGAGTGAAGAAAGAAGTTAGACAGAAATGATCAATAAAGTCAGCAAATAAGGCAGAAAGAAAGAACATTGTAGAATAAGAGATGGAACTTTTGTTGTCTGCCCATGAACACAAAAGAAAAAAGGAAGAATTTGAACTGTCACCTCTCATGTCTGAAGCTAGGAGCCTAAAGTTAGTACCTACATTTCATTATTATTTTTTTAGCTTTATTTCCTAATTCACAATTACATGTTTTTATGTATGTATTTATTTTTTTTTAATAATGAAAAGCTCTCATATATCTTGGTTGCTAAAAAACTCATTTAGTTTAGTCCCACCAATTATAAAAATAAATCTTTTTTTTTTTTTTCTTTTTCTTATTGAACCTTCTGAAGGGAAACAGTTACAGCATTTGGTCCCTTCCCTATTTATTTATTAATACACCACATAAAAACTTCAGAGCAGGAGGGCAAAGAGAGAGATCCAGATTAATATATAAAAGATATAATCCAGATATATAAAAATTTTTAATATATTTTCTGTATGATAATGGAAGAATTTAAGAAAATCACTTGAGCAGACCATTTGACAGTGGTCAATTGGTCAATTTCCTCGACTAGCTCCCTCTTCCCTTTTTGTAACTCCAAAATGACTTCTCTTTTTAAAAACGTCTCAAATAGTATTTACCAAAGGAGTATAAAAATGAGAAATGGGCTGGAGAGATTACCTGTTCATGAAGGAACCAGACTTAGAAAAGTATACCACAAGAATGGATTATAAAACAAACTGAGCCATGGTGATGGTTCCCATCCTGTCTCAGCCTTATTAAGCACATGCAGAGGAGTTCACCAAGCCCTGCCTACTGCACAAAGTGAGACCACGTGGACGAGGGCATGGACTCAGTTGAGGAACAGCCATTTACAAGTATGTTATTTAACTATGTGCTTGAGATTGCAAACTGAAATTAAAAATAAAATAAAATAAAATAAAATAAAATAAAATAAAATAAAATAAAATCAACTGACACTGTCTCATTGTGAATAAAACACTTTATTTAACCTATCCCTTTATAACTCTCTTCAGCAAAATATCTCTTGGATAGGTACTAGGGAGATATTACCAAGGTGTTAAAATAAAATAAAATAAACCAAGAAACTAGACAGTAAAAACAATAATAAAAAATAACCCAGGTATGCATGGCCTGTTTTTTTATTTCACACAAAGCTGAAATAACATAGTATAGATAACATTTGTCTACTTCCATCTCTGTGCCTTCGTTCTGAAATTGTGCCACTAAGTATTAATTAGCAAAATCCATATATTCACACCTGTAAACCAGATGTTCCTGAGCATACAAATGGAGCCACAGTAATTCACACATTGCTACCACATTATAGGCTAGTAAATCATTACACTTTAATTCTTAAAAAAAAAAAAAAGTAAGATAATAATAGAAAACCTCTCAGCAGCTGTCATTGTGGCAGGAAAAGCACACCGCTGCTAGACAGCATTAACAATCGACTAAGTCTTAGTACCTTGGACCTCAGCCAAAAAGCTTACATCACCACTTTTAGCTGTTCTTATACTACAGTTTTGTTATAGTAATAACGTAGTTTACAACTCATCAATATAGGATCATCTTTTTTTTTTTTTTTTTTTTTTTTTTTTTTAAATAATAAAAGCTGAGACAGCAGTCTTTGAAGTCCTCTACACACTACGGCATGGAGTCAGTTAATAATGTGACATGCAAATAGACAGAGCTAATCTAAAGAGACTGTTATTGAATTATACCGCATCCCCTGGTAGGGGAAAAAGGTAGATCTGAAGTCCCTATTGTGGTGAATTAAGTTTCATTTAATAAAACCTTCATTATTTCCTAACTTTATATGAAAAGAAAACTAAATATATTGCTTCTGGGCACATCACTGGAAATGATCTCTGTTCTCTGAAAGTGACAATGCCCTGAACATGATTAATATTTTTAGATTTGTTAAACAGCTCCCATAGCAAAGACTGAAGTTATTCCCTTGTTATTCCAGTATCACGGATGACATTAGTAGTGCAAGACTATTTCTGAAAATACTGTGTTTAAGCAACAAGAATGAGTAATAAACTTTATCACTTAAAAAGGAATGACTAAATGTTATGCCTGAAGATAGGTGGAAATCTCGTCAATCTAAGTAGTTTATGTCAGAGAATTAGGTCAATTTGCAATGAAAGTGTTATAAAGCTCTTTTGTGAACTGTACAATCAGAACTCACCATGAATAATCTTGCTGTTTCAGTAAGCTTCTGTCTTTTCCTCTTGTTGATCTTCTTTTGGGTTCCATCAGTTTTATTTGTTTCCTTGCTCAAAATAATCATGACAATAATATTTTTCACTATATTAAAAATAGATAAACAAATACAAAGACAACATAGATAGATACAAAGTCAAATAAACACAAACAGAAAGGGGGGTATATAGATAAATGCAAATTGTGCAATTCAGTACTGGGATTTAAGTCATTAGAGGTGAAATATATGGATGATTAAAGTATAGTGGTATGATACGAACTTTAGAAACAATTCAGGGATTGCTGAAATATTTAAACAAACAAACAAAAAAATCAGGATTTGAGAAAGATGGTACATATTTACCTAGCTTCACATTCAGACTTGTCCAGAGGAGGGCCACGAAGATAATCAGAGGCTGGAGCACCTCTCCTATGAAGAAAGGGTGAGAACTTGGGATGTTCAGCCTACAGAAGAGAAGGCTCCAAGATGACCTTATTGCAACTTTTCAATACTTAAAGGGGGCTTATAAAAAAGATGGAGAACTTTTTGGTCAGTCAGATAATGACATTTTAAACTAAAAGAAAGGGAGATTTAGATTAGATATTTGGAATAAATTGTTTACTCTGAGGGTGGTGAGGCACTGGAACAGGTTTGCCACAGAAACTGTAGATGCCCCATTCCTGGAAGTGTTCAGGGCAAGGCTGGATGGGGCCTTCAGCAACCTGACCTACTGGGTGGCATCCCCGTCCTGGTGATCCAGTGATCTTTAAGGTCCCTTCCAACCCAAGCCATTCTATGATTTGGTAAAAGCATCACAGCTAATACTTTTATTTTTATTTTTATTATTATTTTTTTTTTCCTATAGGAACTGAGTAACTTGGCATGGGGTGAAGGTTTATACCATAATGATTTATGACTATTATTCATCAAGCTCTCAAGTGCCCTGATTCCACCCACCCAGCTTATGAAGCAAACCTAACTCTCGTTAGTTACACTGTAGAGAATGATGTGCATGTATAGTGAGTTACAGCTACACCAGCTACAGTATACATTCTGGATATTTCTGGAGTTGCTTAACACCACAAATTAAATCAGCTGCTGGCAACTCTTTCTAAGAAACACTGAACATCCTTAGCCATTACAAGGAACATTATTGCAGAAGAACTTGTTTTGCAGAAGAAGCTGGCAGTTAGGGAAAAGAACAATTTTCAACATCTACATGAAAGACATTTCTCCAAGAATACTACAACTGCCACAAATGTTGTGACAGAAAAGACAAAACCACTTAAATAAAACTCGTGCCCATTAGACTGAAACACAAGGCAAACAAAAACTATTGAACTGCATTTATTTTAAGACTCACTGATATCTGAATTACATTCCATTATGCTTTTTTCAATGCCGAAATTTATGCTGATATCTGTGAATACATCAGGATTGCAGAAACAGAGCACATAGCACGTAGACAATATGGGACTTTATTTCTCAAAATGAGCAATAACTTACTCAGAAATTTCCCCTTATGACTGAAACAGGGCATGTATAAATAAGGTGTTAATCAACCTAAGCAATGGTATCTGATGGGGAGGCCTGAATTTCTCCTTTCTATAAAATCTGAATTTAAGATAGTTGTAGTTCTGATTCTTGTGTTACAAAACTGTGCAGAACCATCTTTTTTATTCTTTTCTTTTTCTTTTTCTTTTTCTTTTTCTTTTTCTTTTTCTTTTTCTTTTTCTTTTTCTTTTTCTTTTTCTTTTTCTTTTTCTTTTTCTTTTTCTTTTTCTTTTTCTTTTTCTTTTTCTTTTTCTTTTTCTTTTTCTTTTTTCTTTCTCTTTCTCTTTTTTCTTTTTTCTTTTTTCTTTTTCTTTTTCTTTTCTATGAGCTGACCACCTGGCCTGGTATGACTTCATGCCTACCCTGCTTTGAATAGAGAAAGCTAAACTTGCAATCTCCTGAGAAGGTTCCCTTCCAACCTAATTTTTCCTATCTTTTATCTAAAGCTCCCTTTTTAAGGCAAATCATATGACTTAGAGTTCCAGAAATTAAACACAGAAGTGCACTGTGTGCATTTTATGTGCAGGATGATAAAAGTCTTATTTCTCTAAGATTATATTATGCTTGCCAGGGATTGAAAGACTAAAATGCTCAGTGCTTTCTCAGTGCGGTCCTAAGGCGTTATGAAAGCTATAAAAGCATTTTCAATCCATATATATGTGGATTATGTTAAATGTGGTTCATTCCATTGCAAAATGTAATTATTTTAGAATTTTCTACCTGCTTTATTGGTTATATTTAACTGGACATATTCAGAAAAACAAAAACAGATATGACTTCATTAGCTGTGTCCTAAAGATTGGATAAATATCCATTATGTAATGGATGAAATTGCAATTTACTGCTGTACTTTTTGCTTGTGGAGGTTGTAACCAGTAACTGCTTTGTGGCTGCTTTGCAAAATGGCTCCTGATGTACATTAGGTGGGCACAGCTTAATCATGAGACATTATTGCTCAAACTAAAATGAAGTATTTTGTTATTTTGTGTATCATAAGATAACATTAGGCCTTACTTGGCTTGTTAAATTGAAATCAATTTATTATATTATCAGCCATTAGCCTTATGCCAACATCTTACAGAGTCATGAAACATTTGGTTGAGTGAGAAAGTGTCTGCAGATCTCACCTCCTGCTGAGACACTTTCTGGAGATGTTGTCACCATTTATGTATTGCAGTTTTCTCCAATAAGATTGTAGTTTTCATACATGATAAAATTTTATATTTGTTCCTCAGAACACATCTGCAGAGCATTGTGAAGACTTACTCAGTTTTGGAGTTAGAAGCCTTGAAGCATTTTCAGTAGCCATAGTCAAACTACATACAGAGTTACCATAAACACTTTTCATTTTATTTGGAAAGATTATTTACATCAACTATTGAGAAATATAGGGCAGAAAAGGCAGAAAAAAAGGTCACAGCAGGGCAGGGACACTATGAGGAGCAATCAAAAAGCATTAACCAAACAGACAAAAGTAAACTTCTCTCATATAAATATGAATATGACTAAAAGAATTAATTCATTTTCATCTTCTTGCTTTTCACATTTCCAGTTACTAAAAGTGCAATTGAAGGACACAAGACTAGTCTAGGAAGTGGATTGAAACTGGCTGTTCCATTTTTTATTTTCAAAGGTACATGGCTAAATTAAAAACAAACAAACAAAAACCCACAACACATTTAGTATGAATTGTTCAAGCAGGAACTGATGGTAGCATGGCACATATTTAGCTGTGCAAATAGAAATTTGGGGAAAGATATACATCAAACACATTGCTTTCGTATTACATTTTGCTTATGTTAATTAAGAATTTAATAGATTCCTTTTCCAGCTGCATACCTTCCACCCAATTTCCATTAAATAGTCAAGCAGAAGCATCTCTGTCAAAAGTGTGTCATCATTGTTAGGTTTTTGATGATGTTACTTCAGTTTACAACATTCATTTGCATCGCTGACTGATAGTTTTTCATAGGATGTTTGTAACAAGATGGATGGGGGACAAGAATTTCTGGCATTCACCATATGTGCGCTTGCAGCCCAGAAAGCCAACTGCACCCTGGGCTTCATGAAAACCAGTGTGGCCAGCAGGTCGAGGGAGGTGATTATGCCCTTCTACTCTGCTCACGTGGAGCGCTGCATTCAGCCCTGGGTCCCCCAGCACAAGAAGGACATGGATATATTAGAATGAGTATAGAGGAGGGCAGGGGGGCCATGAAGATAATCAAAGGGCTGGAGCACCTCTCCTACAAAGACAGGCTAAGGGAGTTGGGGTTGTTCATCCTGGAGAAGTACCTAGACTTCCAGTACCTAGAGAGGGCCTACAGGAAAGCTGGGTAGGGACTCTTTGTCAGGTACAGTGATGCAGGGGTACAGTGATAAGGCAAGGGATAATGGCTTTAAACTAAAAAAGGGTAGGTTAAAATTAGATAATCGTAAGAAATTCTTTGCTCTGAGGGTGGTGAGACACTGACACAGGCTGCCCAGAGAAGCTGTGGATGCCCTGTTCCTGGAAGTGTTCAAGGCCAGGTAGGATGAGGCCCTGAGCAACCTTGTCTAGTGGGAGGTGTCCCTGCCCATGGCAGGGGAGTTGGAATTGGATGATCTTTAAGGTTCCTTCCAACCCAAACCATTCTATGATTCTACATTCTGAGAAAATGCCTATGGAACTGGAACCAATGTTTGTTCTCATTGTTTCCAGTTTTCTCATGTCAAAGTAGTAGGAATCGGCATTGAATTAATGATACCTTTTATTACAGACTGCTGTAAATATTCTGTTCTTTAGAGCAAAAAACGAAATAATATAACATATATAATATATGTTATTGTATTATATACAAATACGTATATTATATATATATTATATTATATATGTTTTGTGTGTAGGATGGCAGGATAAGTACAAACGAACTGTAAGATCTAAGTAGCATTACTATCCCCAAAACAAAGCCAAGGTTACTTTTGCTCTTTTTTCCAGGTGAAATATAATTTGATTCAGCGCTTCGCATTCAGATTTGTTTCTCCTTTACAGTACATGCAGATAGATGCATTGAAAAGTGGAGGAAACATGCACCTAAGACATGCATATTTGCCAACACTTTTTATTGCTTCCCATTTCACCTGCATGGTGAAAATATAGTATATCCTAAATCAAAATCCTATCTATAATGTAATTTGCTGTCCACATTCCAAATTTGGATAAAAAGTAAAATCTTTAAAAGTCAAAGGGTAATGAAAAAGAAATATCTCTGTTTTCTCACTCCAACATCAAGGTTTTTCCCTTTACATGGCAAAAGGGTCATACAGTAGATATGAAGTTTACACAGGCTGTAAATCTCAGCATTTATAAGGAGGAATGTTAATACCCAAAATTCTAAGAATGTCAAACAATTTTTTGTTTTTTAAAAAAGGCAAAAAAAAAAATATATATGTATATATATATATAATTTAAGCAGCTAGCCTGATTTTGTATGTCAACAATGTTTAAGGGCACCCTGTTTAGAGAAAACATTGGCTGCTATCTGATGTGCCATCCTATCTCCAGGTTACCTTTATGACAACCTGCATAAGCATTCAGGCAGAGGCAGACATGGACAGAAAACTGAATGCTCTGCTGGCTGCCTGCCATTCTCTGCATGGTGACTGATAATAATACTTAATCAAAATCCTATCTTGGGTCTTTATCTTGCACCAGCATGTGCATTTTTTCACTTGTTATTTGGATCACGTCCCCCTGTTGCTAGTAACAATCTGAAAATGATAACGTTTGCTGCTATTTTTATTTCTTTTTCAGTGAAAGATAGTTTTCTTCCTCCTAATCCTCCCCTCTCCCTCCCCCAACATACATATATTGGATTATTGGCCTTTAGTTGAACTCTATAACACTGAACAAGCTCCAGTCTTTTCCTTGCAGATTAACATTTTAACAGAAATGCTTCCTGTTTATGAAAATGGTGAATTCATATACACAGCTGAACTTGGATACATAAAGGCTTGAATATTTAAGAGGGAGAAAAAATACTGGTTTACTGTTAATAAATTCTGAACACAGATAGATTTCTACACGTAACTATCCCCACAGTGCTAAAATGAGGCCTTAGTCATGAGCAAATGAAGCAAAAGTCCTTGGGTAGAAAATAAAGAAGGTGGATATTTAGAAGGTACTTTTGAATAGGCATTTCAGGATCTATTTAAGGTTGTCATATTAACAGTCTTTTCTTTTTCTCTTGAGTAGATTAATAGTCCAAGTTCTTAATTGTTTTTAGTCACTGATGTGACTGCAATAAAAATTGTCTTAGTTCATGCCTCCAGCAGGAAAAATAAAGGAAAAAGAAAAAAAAAAAAAAAGGAAAAAAAAGTTAACAATTTAACAAAATAGAGTGAAGGCTAAGTATAGGTCCCTGAGTTTGCTTAGGGTGACTTGGATATGTCCAGAAGACTGAAATTTAAGTTGGCTGCTCCTTATGTTTTGTAGAAGTTTTGAGTCTGACAGTACTAACTTCTGTTTATCATTACTCCCCAGTAATGTACAGAGATGGATAGTTGAAGGTCAGGTAGTGTAAATATCTCAAAGTCAAGGTTTAATGGAGAAATAAAGCTGCAGAAACACTCACTCTGCCTAGGATGACAACAGAGACCCATAATTTGCTCCTTTTCTTTCCATTTCAGTCCTAAACAAAATCAAGATAGAAAGAACCAGGCAGACAACTTTGCAAAGAAGCCCTTAGCTCCTGAAGGGGCAGAGAGCTGTACTGTGTGAATTTCTATTGCAAACAGGAATCTGGCTTCCCTTTCTGGTAGTCAGGTTTTACACTGGTTTTCTGAGCTTAAACAGTCCTTTGAAATTCTAGGATTCTGATTTGCACCAGCCATTTCTTAAACATCTAAGAGCATTTTTATCCTATCTCCTTTATGTGATAAAGAGCTGAGAAGGGGATGGTGGTTTGCAGAAATTTTTAGTTTATTTTCAGACATTTCTAAATTAGCTGAATCTTTGGTGGGAACTGGCCCTGACCCTGAAGTTTTTCATGAAATGTGGGGAGGAGAAAAGTGAGTACACCCACATGGCATTCAACAACAGCAGGAGTGAAGAGACATATTTTTGGCAGAAGTAGACAAGCTGGAAAAGTCAACAAAACAGTATGAATATCAGACTTTTGCCTTAAGCCAAACATAAAACTTGTTTAAGATGCCAACTAGAGCAACTGACCAGAGACAGATTTTGAAATTTATTTTTCTGAATACCATTTAACATTCATGAGTCAATAAAAGGTCAATTCTGGCCTCAAATTGAAGTTATGCAAAAATGACTTTTTCTGAATGATTTAGAAAAGGAAAGCAGAAATCACAAATACTCAAAATACACTGAAGTGAAAGAGCCTGTTTAGCTTTATTTGCCAAACCAAAGGAAACTGCAAAAGAGAAACAAAGATTATAAAACCTAAATAATTATTATTACATTTTAAACTTCCATTTTAGTAGTCTTAAAAGGGTAAAAAAAAAATGTAAATAAATTTATATGTTCTATCTTTGTATGTTCCTAAAATAAATAAATAAATAAATAAATAAATCTAGAAATTTAAGAAAAAGAAAAATTGACATAGTCCTGTTGTATTAATTACATATATGCAAGATATCTGTTTTCCATTAACAACATGTAATGATGAAATGATCTAATACCTTTAATTTCAAAAAAAGGTGCCAGTGCACAATAATAATCTCTCAGCATCAGTAAAACTTGAACAGAAAAAAAAAAATTGTTAAACTCTAAGTCATATCCCCAGTTCTAACTCTTCAGACTCTGACTGGATTGTATTAACAAGGTTCCAGGTAAATATTTGCTATTTTCAAAATGTGTTAGCCTATCACAATGATTTGAACTCTGGGGTTTTCTCCAATATTTTATAATCTACCAAATACCATTGGCTGCATTAAGGAGCATCATGGATCAGCTGAGAAGAATAATTATAGAAGTATAGAATAGTTCAGTTGGAAGGGACTGTCAAAGATCTAGTCCAATGGCCTGACCACTTCAGGGCTAACCAAAAGTTAACACATATTAATGAGGGCATTGTCCAAATGCCTCTTGAACACTGACAAGCATAGGGCATCAGACACCTTACTAGGAAGCCTATTCCAGTGTTTGATCACCCTCACAGTAAGGGAATTTTTCCTAATGCCCAGTCTGACCCTCATTCCCTCATGTCCTGCCACCTGTTCCCAGGGAGCAGAGCCCAGCACTTCCCTCTGAGCTTCCCTTCCTCAGGGAGCTGCAGAGAGCAGTGAGGTCACCTCTCAGCTTCCTCTTCTCCAGAATGGACAACCCAAGTGTCCTAAGCCTCTCCTCCCATTCCCAAAACATGCCTTCCAGCCCAGTAATCACCAGCTTTGTTTCCCTCCTCTGGATGCTTTCAAGGACCTTAACATCCTTGTTATATCGTGGAGACCAGAACTGCACACAATAATTAGGGTGAGGCTGCACCAGAGCTAAATATAGCAGAAGAATCACCTCTTTTGACCAGCTCGCTATGCTGTGTTTAATGCACCCCAAAATGCAGTTTACCCTCTTGGCTGCCAGGGCCTACTGCCAGCTTGTGTTGAGCCTGCTGTCAGCCAGCACTCCCAGATCCCTTTCTGTTGAGCTGCTCTCCAGTCACTTGGCTCCCAGCCTGTACCTGTGTCTGAAATTACTCCGTCCCAAGTTCAGAACCCAGCATTTACCTTTGTTGAACTTCACGCCATTGCTGCACAGTCTTCCAATCTATTTAGATCCTTTTGCAGGGCCTCTCATCCCTCCAATGAGTCAACAGCACCTCACAGTTCAGTATCATCAGCAAACTCCCCTAGGATGCACTCCACTCCTGCATCTAGATCATGAATAAAAATGTTAAACATGAAAGCTGAAAATACCAGAAAAAAAGTAAAAATGGAAGTTGATGGAAATTAGCAAAGAATATGTCTGCCACGTGCTTTGTAGGGAAAAGAATCCTAAGGTCATTCAAAGTCCATTGGCATGACACAAAGCAGATGAGTTGGAGGTGAACTCATAAGATAGGAGATTGGAGTCAGAGCTCAGTAAGGGCACTATTACTAAATATCAGTGATAAGAATTGGCATTCATGTGACAGAATGAATGACAGCTGCCAGAAGCCACCTCTCTGAGTTCAATGTTATAATCCACAGCATTTGAAGGGCAACAAACTCCTGTAGGAGTAGGACAGCAAAACCATGTAGCAATAATTTGATTACATCCAAATGATTTATCCATCTGTATTAAACTAATATTAGTATCTTTTGCACGTATTTCATAACTTTTAGGTGAGACAGTATTTATTTTAACATTACTGAACTCATCACTATTTTTCATCATATATAGTGGCAATAACACAAAAAATGAGAATACATTAAAAGACCATTGCCATTCATCTCACTAATTTCCAGTAATAATTAGTTTTTCATGCATTTTTGTAATTTTGTGATTTCATTGCAGAAATTGTCATGTGTATGGAAAAATATTAATTATCAGCAATATATGGAGTGATATTTCAGCTGACATTTCAGACATTCCAAAGCAGTAGTAACCCAAACATTAAACTCATGTCAGCTTCTCACTCACATAGTCTCTCCAGCTAGTGAAGTTTTGAAAAAAACAGTGCTTTAAATTATTAAAATATTTAACCAAAAAATGTATATATCTTACCTATCTCTTCAAAATAACACTTTATCATTGTTGTACATATAAACTATATATCTGTTTTTGTCCCTGCATTCTTATTTTATATCATTCATAGCCAGAATATGTCTCTTTTTTTTTTTTTTTTTTTTTTTTTTTTTTTTTCTCCATTCCCATTATTTCCATCTAAATATAGGGGCTTCCACTTCACCCATCCAGATCAATGAATTTGACATCTCTTTCTATGGATTCTAGAATAGCTAATGGAAATTCCAACTTTCATGCCTTTATAAGATTACTAAAGATTACAAAAGCTAAGTGGGGTGAATCCAAGGCCTACAGCAATAGTTACAAGAGGTCTATTACATTAGTCATTTTACTCTATGATCATAGAATTCAATGGCATTAGACTAAAGTAAAAGCAGCTTGAGAGGGTGAGAAAAATCAAGCATCAATAAAAAAATAAAAAATAGACCAATTGAAAATTAAAATGCAACATGAAGAGAACAATGTAAAGCAGGTAATAATATAAATGATGCACAGTAAATAACAATAAAATAATAATCCTGAATAAACAAACTATGAATTCAGACCTAACAACTAGATAGACATCAATTCCCATCAGAAACATCCATCCACCAAGTCTTAATTCTTCTGAAATCTAGAGCATTGCAGATGGATTTGATTGCTTGTATGCAGATTAATCTGTGTATATTATTGCTCTGCCTGGAGTAAAATTTTAGCAAAACTATCCCCAAAGTGTAGACTCCCCTCGATGTGATTTCCATCCTTACCATATCACCCTCCTAAAGATGTCTTTCCATCACCCTTTTGTGGATTTTTGCCACCAGTTTTTAAAACCATACTCTGATGGTAAAGTAGTACTCTGTCAATACAAATGTCTGGTAGAGAGCAGCAAACTTTTAATAAAAACCTAAATGAATTATTTCTTCTGGAAATGGTAATTGGTGGATTGGGTTAGGCAGTGTAGTGCCAAATAAATGAATGTCATTTTCACAGGGTATTCCAATGGAGATATAAATTTTTTCACTACTTGAAAACATTTTAATTCATGAATACTATCTAAAGTTAATAGAAATACGTTTATTCAAGATTTGTAGTAGAGCATAATCTTGAAAAAAAAAAAATACAGCTATTATTAGTATCTCTCAGCTCTACAGTCCATTTCATTCAAAAGAGCTTTATATATTTTATTGACTTAATATTAAGTCACCTCAGTCATCTTTTGCAGTGTTCTCATTTCAAGTAGAGAAACTGATAGCTGTGTAGGCTGCTCAGAAATGTAGCATGATACACATAGGAAAAGTAATAGAATGGGCTGAGACAGAGCAAGAAAAACAACATATCTAATTGAAACAACAAGAACTAAGCGAGCAGAATGGCATTTATCTCATCTGTGTTTAGCCATTTTAGCCAGCACATTAGTAAGCATGCTTACTCATCCAAGTAGTACTTTGCTCACAAATAATCAAGTCTACAGTTTCATGCCTCACTGGAAAATACAAGGCCGATCTGATTTGAGATCGCCAGTGTAAATAAAGAATAGCTTCATTTAACTTAGTTGCATTCCAGCAGAGTAAAGCCAAGTGAGATCCGATGATCTCACTGACTTATGGTATTTCTAGCACAGATTTCTGCAGCAAAAACTCAGGTACAGTAGTGTAATACAAGCAATCAAGATTATCATAACCACTTCCTGACATATTCAGAAATTCCATTTTACATTCCTTCATTTCTTTACATGACTGTTCATGTGACTCATCATACTCCAGCCTCATGCGTTTCAGATGATTAATACAATCCGAGACTAAGTACTAGGTTTCAGAAGTAAGTCGTCCTATAAAAATCTTCTCTGTTCTCATTAAGAAATAAATACTTAAAAATTAAAAATTAGTAAAACCTTTGCCTCCAGTGTCCTACTCCCAGAAGGTTGTTGAATGACGTTCAACTTTATGGATGTGATCTAGCAGCTAATAAAATCTGAGGATTCTCTTTCTTTACTAATGGGAGCTGCAATGATCTGTCCTGCACCCGGGGCAAAGTTTACTTACATCAAATGGTGTACTGGTTAATGTAGATTCAGTACAAATAGTATTGTTCAATGTCCAGTGAGATACATACTAACCAATATAAAATAACAAGGATTTTTTACAGGGACCTTTATAAGAGCCACTAAAAGCATTCTCAGGAAGCGCTGCAGTTACAGTTGGCTATAGACTGGAGAAGCATTCTCTGTAAGTAGACCTCATTAACAAAGTATTCACCCCCTACCCACTGTAGGAGGTAGGCTCAGGTTCATTTATTTATTTATTTATTACTTTTATGGACCTATATCCTTTTACAGTGGAAACTTGTGTTTCCACTTGTAATATCTTGGAATATCTTGTGTTGGGAACCATTGGAATTGCAGGTTCAGCCTGAAAGGGTAATTAGGCAGCTATAAGTATAGTTCCAGCCCTTATACTCTTTATGCCCATTTTTTTGTCTGTAAAATTGAGAGATTCAACAACTACTGTTAGTTCACAGAGAAAATAATTTGGGAATCTTCACTAGACCCTCTGAAAGTTTAAAAGCCTTATATAAGTATAAAGCCTAAAATGTATTACTGCTAAATACCAAAGAATTTAGGGAAACTTTTTCAGTGTTCTCTTCAATACAATAATTTGAGTAGTAGTCAGTGATATTTTTATAGGGAAGTAGCTCACTAAATATTCAATACATGGCAATTTGGTTATAATAAACCTTTTCTATTACTAGTACACAGTCAAAAGTTTATTTAATTCTTGTTAAAAACTCCATCCCTGACTAAAGAAAGATAAGATTTTTTATTTTTTTTTTTCAATAAAATAAACTTTCACTATGGATTTTTTTTTTCAGGTTAGATATTCCAGTGATGTGCAGGTAGTTAACAACCTTAAACCAAACTTGCACAAAGAATAAAATGATATCTGTATTGGCAGAGGATTTAATTTGAACTCTTTTAGATAAAGAAACACATCTCTGGTATCTTTTCTATTATGAATTATTATTAGGATTATTTCTTTTTGCATGTTTTGTTCACACACAAAGGACTATGTGATGGAGGAAATTTGAGATCAGTAGGCCAGACTCATTGCTGGTGCAACTCCACAGATTTCAGGGAAGATACACTTGGGGAGAATTTGACCCAGAAAATCTGAATCTCTTTGCATATAATGAAACTGATTAAGGTCAACACCTGAAGGCAGGGCTGCTACATCACAAATTAAACTATTCTTGTAGCTTTTTTTTTTTTTCTTCCTGAAAAAAAATTGTATGTCCATAAAGGAAACTTCTTAAAGTACTCTCACTTCCTGTTTTCCATTCAACCTAGATATAAGGAACCTTTAACTCCAAAGAATTTTATTCCATTAAAAAACAAAACAAAACAAAATAAAACAAACAAACAAAAAAAAAAAAAACACAAAACAAACAAGCAACCAAACAACCAAACAAAAAAAAAATTAAAAACATAGGATGCTTCATGTCACTCTTCAGCTCAAATTACACAAAAATTAAAGATGCACAAAGCATAAGCAAGGACATGGCCCAGTACTTTCAGTCAAGCATCTTCACCTTCCTCTTAGCTTGTATGTGCCAGATCTTCAGCTAGCACATGTCTGTACAGATCCAACCCGCCTGAGAATCTGATTCTATATGAATAAACAGACACACACATGTTGTAGATATATTCAAAGCATTTCAGTAACTAGTACTCTGTATGGCATGGAATAAATCATGAAAGTTCAGTTCACATTAAATACTATAGTGGTTTATTAACCATTTTAAGCTGCTACTCTCTCTTTTTTTTTTTTTTTCTTCTTTTTTTTTTCTCCTTCAAACCTATAACAAAATGTAGATACTAAACAGCAGATTCTGCAGATGCATTGGGAATTCTTTCCCTGTATATTAAATCCTGAACATTTAAACCAGTGATAATATTTTAAAAATCTAAAATCTTTCCTTTAAATGTGTAACAAATTCCCATTATAACTGCCCTTTTGTAATACAGTGCATGGAATACCAACCAGAGGGAATGTTGTTGCTTAATTTACACCTGCTACGTGCCAAGGATATAAAGCAATCTATCAAAGGTATTGTTATATCATTTTGACAGTGCCATATTTTTAGTAAAATGCTACCAGTCAGTTAACAAATTCTATTCCATTCTTCTTTAAGAAATACAAAAGCTATTGTATAGCATGGTTTATTTTTATATTGATGGCTATACCCACATTGAAGAAAGTAGACAAAAAATAAATTGTTTCCAATGTTATGAAAATTATTGTAAGGGTCTTTTATGGACATTTTTTGGCTCCATACTGAAGTAGCAGTGTTCCCAGAACGATAATAATCTATTTCTTTCCTCACACTACTGAGCTGGGAGTGACCTTACCTGACCCAATTGAAATTGATTTTGTTGTTGAACTCCTTGCTAGTGCAAATTAATCTTAGATCCATACAAGATCAGGGAAGCAAGACACAGAGTAGAAAGACCTCGAGTACTGAGGGAAAAAATAGTCCTGGAAAAAGTATTTTAAGTTTGGAAAGATAAATGGTTACAATGACTTGCTTTGATAGAACATCTGTAGGATAGGAGAAGAGAATGACAAGGGCTCTGTGAAAAAGCTGTAATTTAATAGCCTAATTTCCTGCCTGGCCCTGCAGAAATATCTGTCGGTTTCTGACAGCTGATGAAAATGCACCAGTATTTGATTTGCTCACCAGTGTGGGACAAGTTCAGTCCCATCTCTCACTCAGTTCCCTTGAGCTACATGGATACAGCAGACCAGCTCCACTACTAGTTTCCACCTTCTTCACTATAAAAATACACCACCTGATTTTCATTTTTTTTTCTCCTAAAGATTTGCCTGCCCCTTTTTTTGATCTGTTTTAATATTTGTCTTGTTCCCACTGCAACAGCTGATCTCCTTTCCTAGCCATTTGAAACAATATGCATCTCAATAAATGCTTGCCTCAAGAAAACCTAGTGAATAAAAAGCCAAAAGAAACCTTATCTTTGCAGACATAATTTCATTCTTGCTTAGAGCATCTGTTCTATGCTACATGGATTCTTCCGTAGTGAATGCCAAATATAGCTAGCACACTGATCTTATTTTTACATGCTGTAAAGGATTCCCGTGAACACTATGAGCTTTAACAAAACTCAGTTATCTGATACTGGCAGTTCCCTGCAGTCTGTATTAATATAAAAACTGATCATTAGTGCCTTATTTATCAAACTAAATATAGAAAAAAAAAAAAAAAAAAAAAACAAAACCCTCTTACTAATAACTTCGCCTTGAGACATATATGCTTCTCGAAAAACTCCATGATAAATGTTATATCCTGAAATAAAATGTTCCAGTATTGTATAAATGAATGTTAAATAATTCAAATAGAATAAATTAAGACTCAGCCATTGTGCAAAACCATTTATTGTAGCTTTGAAAAAGATCTGAGGCTACAAAAAAAAAAAAAAAAAAAAAAAAAAAAGCAGAAGGGGGGAGGAAAAAGCCAGCAACTCTCCTAATTTCAGTGTGAGATGACTGCTTCTTGATTTGCTACTTCTGGTATTATGCTTACAGATATGGGCATGAATCCATATTTTTCTTCCTTTGTTCTTCTGTTGCTTTTTTTTTTTTTTTTTTTAATTTTTAATTTTTTAGTGAAAAATAATTCCTGCTTCAAAACTAAAACAATTTTACAAGTAAATTTTGATTAGCAAGTCATTTTAAAATATGAGGCTAAATATATCATGATGTTCCTAAGGAAAGAATACAACAGCTGGAAATCCATACAGCTTTTCTCAAACTAGTGTAGAAGGCTACTTGAAAACCCCAAGAGCTACAGAGACAAGCTAAGCAGTCATAGATAAGCATGTAACAAAGAGCAAATCAGGACTGAATTAGTCTAAAAGTTCTATGTAGTCACAATGTCATGAAAGGGAAAAGACTATGATGTGAATCTTAAAAGAATATTTACATTCCAATCTGGGTAAACCTAATTTATTGAAACACTCATACTATACTAGATTAGGTGTCCCAAGCTCTACTGGTCAAATAGGCAAGTCAGTTCACCCATGTCCCCCTGCTGCCATCCTTTATCCATCCTGCTTATTTAAATATACACTCTTACTGGTATGGGCCTGCTTTTTCTTCCTGTTCTTCCAGAGCAGAGTCCTGATCTCAGTCACAGGGTAGTACTATGTGTTTGTATTGGTCCAAAACCTGCAATTCAATTGGCATGGGATGGAAGGAGTTTCAGGTGCAAGTTTCCTGTAAGATGATAAAAAGGAGAGGGACATGTAGCAGGGTTGCTGGTTTAGTCCGTACTTGCGTGGCACAGGCTATGTTCACATCTATGTGACTTCACAGCTTCTATAAATGCGGTGATCTCAGAGAACCACAAATGCAGCAATGCTGCAGTTAGTTGGAAGTTCTACTTCCATCTCTCTGGTAAGCTCACACGAAGCTAGTAAGGTGGGAATACCCAACAGATAAACATGGGAAAGTCAAAACTGTCCAGGAAAGACAGAAACAGGATTTCTGGGCCAACATCATAAACAGACTACCAAGGATACTCTAAGGGAGTGGGAAATTGTGCTGAATGATGCTAAAAGCCAAACATTCCCATTAAGCAGGCTTCAGATACAATGCATAACTACATATTTTCAGGGATCTAAAAGCTCTGTTATTTTATAATTTATGTTTTACAACATCTTAAATAATCTTTTGATTTAAGAGAGATAGGGAACATCATCAGGTATTTCTATATGTAATGATGATATGCATGACAAATACAATATGTTAAAAGTTAACAAAAACAGCCAGTAATAAATAAACAGTCTATGCCTTCCTCCTCCCAAAGGTAAGGATAGTCTGGAAAATGTTTCAACTTTTCATTATGATGGAGCAGTAATTTTGTAAGTTGGGAAATATTTCATTACAAAAGGGTCTGTGTTAACAACATGGAATATAAAATACGAAGCATTCTTGGTATGTTTTTGCAAAATTCAACTTATTATCTGAAAATAAGCTAGTTTACGTCTAGGCAGAATTATTCTTGCAATAAATGTGTTTAATTTTACAGATTTTAAAACATTCCTAGCAAAGTACTGTTTATGTGAAGACTTAAAACTACCAGCAGTTAGATGTAACTTTTAAATATAATGATGCTTAGGAGAGAATTTAAAGTACTATACAAAATAGCTAGAAAAGGAAAGATGCTTGTACATGGACATCTCTATTCCATGGCAACATAGGGTCTATTAAAATACTACTTTTGTAAGCCATGGAGAAAATGTCTGTCATGACATATGAAGTATTGAAATTTAATGAAAATAAAAAATCTAAAAATAAATTCAGTCAGTATGAGCATCTCTAAGGTATTTGCTCATGTTCCACCTTTTTGAAGATTGTGTTCATCAGTAGTCACAGCCAGAATGTGATGACTAATTCAGAATTCACTGAACTATGTTAGTGGTCTGAAAGGAGATGAAGTTTAAAATTGGAAGATAATATCCAGATATGCATTATGGCTGCAGAAGCACAAACTGATTTTGGTATAGGTTATTTTCTAATGAGTACACAATACTAAAGAAATTAGTAAAGTCTTCCTGATTGCTGTTTTAACCTGTCAAAGCAGGTTATGTTCATTTAGTCATGGACTAATCATACAGACAATCAATACTGTAATTACAACAGATCACAGAATCATAGAATCATAGAATCATAGAATATCTGAGTTGGAAGGGACCCACAAGGATCATTGAATCCAACTCCTAGCTCCACACAGGACCACCCAAATAAATAAATAAATAAATAAATAAATAAATAATCAGATCATGTGTCTTAAAGAGTTGTCCAAATGCTTCTTGAACTCCAGCAAGCTCAGTGCCATGACCACTGCCCTGGGGAGCCTGTTCCAGTGTCTGACCACCCTCTGGGTGCAGAATCTTTCCCTAACACCCATCCTGACCCTCCCCTGTCCCAGCTCCATGCTGTTCCCTCAGGTCCTGTCGCTGTCCCCAGAGAGCAGAGCTCAGCGCCTGCCCCTCCACTCCCCTCATGAGGGAGCTGCAGGCCACCATGAGGCCTCCCCTCAGCCTGCTCTGCTCTGGGTTGAACAATCTAAGTGACTTCAGACACTCCTCATATGTCTTCCCCTCTAGACCATTTATCATCATAGTTGATCACCTTTCAACATTACCAGTCTGTAGTGTGTTTCTGTGGCAAGGTTTTAGTAGCAGAGGACTGGGGGCCTGGGAGGGGGGGGGAGGGGGGGGGGCTACTCGAGGTGAGGCTGCAGCAAGTGCAGAGTAGAGTGGGACAATCACTTCCCTCCATCAGTTAGCAATGCTGTGCTTGATGCACCCCAGGGTATTGTTGGCCCCTCCTGGCCACCGAGGCACACTGCTGGCTCATGTTCAGCTTACTGTCAATCAAAACCCCCAGATACCTTTCTGTTTGGCTGATTTCCAACTGACCCCCTCCCTCCGCCCCCCCCTCCCCTTCCCCCTCAAGCTGTACATACAGGGTTGCCCCTTCCCAGGTGCATAATCTGGCACTTGCTGTTGTTAAACTTCATATTGGTGATTGCCCAGCTCTCTAATTTGTCCATATCTCTCTCTGCAAGGTGTCACCATCCTCAACAGAGTCAACAGCTCCACCCAATTTTGTATCCTCTGCTAATTTGCTTAAAAACAAAACAAAACAAAACAACAACAACAAAAACAAAAAACTTTCAGGTTCTTCATCCAAATCATTTATGAAAACATTGAAGAGGAATGATCCTAAAATGAAGCCCTGGGGAACCCTGCAGGTCGCCAGCCTGATGTAACCCCATTTACAAGAATCCTCTCACCCCCACCCATCAGCCAATTGTTCACCCATCTTATTATGCTTTTAATACATGCTTTTATATAAGAAAGTGAAGAGGAAAAGAAATAATTCAAAAAGTATTATACTCTGAAATTTGACAGAGTTTCAGTAAAACATCTATGCAACTTAATGGTAATAAAGATTAAAGCACTGTGGAAAAATTACTGAGACTAAAAATATGTTTTTTACCAATGAAAATAAAAGTCACTTATGCCTTTTAATAACTCTCTTGTTCAACCTTTCCAGATCCAAACCTTTGTGACATATAAGAGATTATAAAAATTGATGAGGACTTTTCTAGAGGCCAGTTTCCATTTCTGTTTTAAAGGCAATAGTAAATTGCTAACCAGGGTGATTAAATAATGTATTTGAAACAAGATCCAGTCAACAAAGTCACACTTTCTCAGAGTTTTCCAAGAAAGATTATTCTGGGTATCAGTAAAATCAATAATGGGAGTTGTAAGGAACATAGCTTCCTTTTAGATCTGCTTTTCTTGAGTCCTTGCATATAGCCTTTGGGACAGTCTTTCTGTCCACATAACTGGCAACACATCAAGCTGCTAATGACATTGTAACAGAGCATTAAAACGCATGTCAATGGGTTCCCACTATACATTCTCAGGCTTGCTCTTTGAATAGCTAAAAAAATCTTGTCTTGAGATACTCCTAGGTTCACGGGTTATTTACATCACAACTGATTCACTGACTGTAGTTCATAAGCTCACTTAGGAGGAAAAAAATCACAGAATCACAGAATCACAGAATTTTCTAGGTTGGAAGAGACCTCAAGGTCATCGAGTCCAACCTCCAACCTAACGCTAACAGCCCTCCACTAAACCATATCCCTAAGCTCTACATCTAAATGTCTTTTGAAGACTTCCAGGGATGGTGACTCTACCACTTCCCTGGGCAGCCTGTTCCAGTGCCTCACAACCCTTTCAGTGAAGAAGTTCTTCCTAACATCTAACCTAAAACTCCCCTGGCTCAACTTAAGCCCATTCCCCCTCATCCTGTCACCAGGCACGTGGGAGAACAGGCCAACCCCCACCTCGCTACAGCCTCCCTTGAGGTACCTAAAAAGAGCGATAAGGTCACCCCTGAGCCTCCTCTTCTCCAGGCTGAACAAGCCCAGCTCCCTCAGCCGCTCCTCGTAGGACTTGTTCTCCAGGCCCCTCACCAGCTTCGTCGCCCTTCTCTGCATCCGCTCAAGCACCTCGATGTCCTTCTTGTAGCGAGGGGCCCAAAACTGAACACAGTACTCAAGGTGCGGCCTCACCAGAGCTGAGTACAGGGGGACGATCACCTCCCTAGCCCTGCTGGTCACGCTGTTCCTGATACAAGCCAGGATGCCGTTGGCCTTCTTGGCCACCTGAGCACACTGCTGGCTCATATTCAGCCGACTATCCACCATCACTCCCAGGTCCTTTTCTGCCTGGCAGCTTTCCAACCATTCCTCTCCCAGCCTGTAGCTCTGCTTGGGGTTATTGCGCCCCAGGTGCAGGACCCGGCACTTGGCCTTGTTAAACTTCATGCAGTTGACCTCAGCCCATCGGTGCAGCCTATCCAGATCCTAAAAGTTCCTAAAGTTCGAATTTCGTTGTTGGGAGATAACAATGTACAAATTGGCCAAGAAAGATTGAACTGAGTAGTCGGTAATGAAATCAGTTACTATGATTAGGCTCTTGAATCATAAAATCATAGAATGGCTTGGGTTGGAAGGGATCTTAAAGATCATCTAGTTCCAGCCTCACTGCCAACCACTAGATCAGGCTGACCAAGGCCCCATCTAGCCTGGCCTTGAACACTTCCAGGGATGGGGCATCTACAACTTCTCTGGGCAATCTGCTCCAGTGCCTCACCACCATCAGAGTAAAGAATTTCTTCCAATTATCTAATCTAAACCTACCCTCTTTTAGTTTAAGACTATTCTTCTTTGTCCTATCATTATCTACACAAGTAAAAGAGTCCTTCTCCATCTTTTTTATAAGGCTCCTTTAAATACTGAAAAACTGCAATGAGGTCTCCCTGGAGACTTCTCTTTTCCAGGCTAAACATCTCCAGAATCATCTGGAAACAGTTTCCAGATCTGGAATTGTGTTAGCACTTTACGATATAAGTACTAAATGTTTCCAGGGTTGGTTGCAAGCCACAAAAATAGGTACATGTATTACACAGGAATGACAGAAATTTTCATTGCCCTGAAATGCTTGTTCTCCATTTTGCCTCTAAAGCAGTATTGCTTCTGTACTTACAGTATCAACTGGCATGCATGCCAAAGACCTATGGGCATAATTATGAAACAATGACAAAATTACTGTTTTCTTGAGTCATTATTTGAATTAGAGTTCCAAAGATCTGATCCCTTCATCATCCATGCTGCAAAAATATGGGATTAATCGTGTTTTAGTTTTGTTTATTTTTCAGTGAACCAAGTAGTTCTTTCTCAAAAAACACCTCAGTACAGTTTTCAGTATAGCAGGTCTGATGGTCTGTTATGATATGCAGCATCAATAGATCAGACTCCCTCTGCCAGATTTCAAGTGATATCCCAACGGGTTTTTGTATCCTTAAATACCTCCACATGCTATCATGCCACAGGACAAATACACAGCCTATGTAGCATATATGCATCACATAAAACTCTGTGGTAGGCTGCAGCCCGGCTGTATACCCTTAACCCCCTTACTTCTCTTCACTGCCAGAAGTGAACCTATTGGACCTATTTACTGGTGAAGAGGGAGGTTTTGTGAATCATCCTAACCAAGATGGGTCCAATGCACAAAGTACTATGCAATGGTAGAGTCATCTCTACCATCTGCTGATGAGTGTCTTTGGGGATACACCTACCCACCATTGCCATGGTGCAGTAATGCAACCAGTTTAAATTGTCTGCTAAGAGAAGGGAGATAACAACCATCAGGGAATGGACATAACAGGATGATGTTTTCTCAGCTACTTCTGCAATTCGTTGCTTTATGTCATAGAGATATAATGTTGCTCACAACACATTTCAGAGCAGGACTTTAGCTCACTCGTGGGGGTTGGTGGGGTCCTTTTCCTTCCATCCATAGGAATCTTTCTATTGCTTTGAAAGTGGTCTGTATTAGATAGATACAGATACAGATAGCTCCACTATCATTTATCTGTAATTAAGTGTACTTTTTATTTGCCTTCCTTCCACATAATTACGATATTTCTATATGGTAGACACCAGTGATATTAAATGCCATCCTTAAAAGGGCATATGTGGGAGCAATATAAAACATGCATGGCATGTAAGTATTTTTCCTCGACAAGGCTTCAGTGTATCAATGACTGTAAAACATACTTCTGCCAAGGACCTGCAAGGCATTTAATTTATGGTCATTGCCTAACAGAGTGTTTAAATGTTAATGAATCAGGTAGCTGAATTACACACATGAATAGCTGCATATAGTTATTTTAGACAGGCTGCAAAGGAAGGAATTGCAAATGCAGCTCACCTGCCACTAATACTAAAATGTGAAATTTGTTTCTAAGTTACATATACATATATTCCAGCTTCAGCATCAGTAGAGTTTGGTAAAATTGTGTAGCTGCCAAGTTAATGAATTTTGTCTTGCCTCTTTGTGTAAGCCTTTAATCCTGTGCTAAGAGGGAACTGTATGCAAGGGAATAAAATGTTTTATCCCTCACTTTCTGAGATGAAAATTGTGATCATCACTACAAGTGGTATACTCAATATTAATCAAATGCTCACTTTTAATAATCTTATTGCACCGTATAGCATGGTTCACCCTTACAAGTAGAAATAATTATTTGTTTTCCTATTTCTACAGCTTTTAAAGCAAATCTCTAACTAGAGGGATATGTTCCTTTATCATATGGAAATGTAGAATCAATTTGTTGATGAGGGACCTCAAATAAAAGTTATGAGTTTTATGCTTGATCGAACATTAAAAACATTTCTGCAGATGACCCAAAGGTCCAGAGCAATTATAAAATTCTACAGGATTTCAATTTGAATAGCTATTTCGAGACAGTCTTCAAATACTGTGTATTCATTGAAAGCAAACAATTCCATTGGTTGTGTTTAACCCAGGGAGACTAAAAAAATTAAAAAGGGAAAAACATGGAAGCTTTTGAATTCTCTTAAATTACAATATTTTGTAATACTTTATTTAAAATCCTTCATACATATAATCACAGTTGACAAAAAATAACCTGTGTCATTTAAGGATAGAACACAGAAGCTGAGAAGAATGTGATACATTCTATGTAGACAACAATAGATTAATAAATCTAGAAGAGTTCACTCATATTAATCTTGAATTTGCACATGCAAATCAGTTACTTCTTGCCATTACTGAAAGGAACCCTTATTATAAATGGAATTAAAAACAAACAAAACAAACAAAAACAACACAATAAAACAAAGAGCAAGTACTTTATTTAAAGAGAAAAAAAAATCATAAGTATTTTGTGATCTTGTTCAACAACCCCATCTGTCCATTAAATATCATCCATTAAAGGGATACACAGCAGAGGAAACATAAAACATGCATGTACTATCTTTGTTTTTTCTTCCCTCATCTCCACATCCACTGTTTTGATATATTCTTGTATTAATCTATTTCACCACATCTCAAACAGTGCTGACCCTTTTGTGTTCCCCAGTTGCTCACACTGTATGTCACACTCACAACTATCATAGAATGGAAAAAGAAAAAAACAGCACAATAAAATTGTTATATTCCAGGTCCAGCTATATACATCTATTGGCTAGTGGTGTCTTCATTTCCTCCGTGTATATACAAAATAAATATAGCACCATACCTTTAAGCACCATATAATAAATATATAAGTACATAAGGCACCTTTAGTCCCAAAGAAGGCAAACAATAAGGTGCCATATTATTGTTAATGACTGTGAACATATGTGAACATTATTACTTTAACAACATTGGTGGCAGCCTTATACAAGGCTCCTGAGGAATTATGCATCAGATTTTCAGGTAGCTATTGGATCCTGAAGATCACCACAAGTTATTGTGTTTGAAAACCTTTCTTGGAGAAAACTTTTTTGTATTTCAAGGGAAACTAGCTACCTAAATCAAGAAAGAACATTCAAAAAAGACCAGGCTTTGAATGCCTGGTCTTAAAAGTTAGTAGAGGCTTTACTGTAAACACAACTCAGATCTTCTGTAAGCTGACTGAAGCAGCATACAGTATGAATTCCCATAAATCTATGTTACTATAATTCTCAAATATTGATCTGCAAAGTGAGCTGCAGAGCCTGTATGTGATGAGAGCAAGTAATGAGCAAATGCTAAAAGGTCCTTATGACCACCAAATTCTTAAAAAAAAAGAAAAAAAAAAAAGACAGGTTTTCTTTTCTCTGATGTCTATAATATCCCTAGGACTTCTGTATGATTTCCAAATGAAGATGTACATCATGAGAATGATCCTTCAGCTGCAAAATGCAAAACTCATTGTACCCCTTGGCAGCCATGCAAAGTAATTATTATTACTATATATATATATATATTTTCTTTTTTCTCAGAAGAAAGGCATATTCACAGAATGAGGTAAGAAAGAAAATCTATCTCATCACTAGCTATTAGCCAAGGACATTTGTAATTGCTGATCATTGCAATTTCTGCTTGCTGGTGCTGCTCCCTTTACAGTATCTCTCTTTATTCCTGTAGGAATTACTTTCAGGTAGCTGCAGACCTCTCCAATCCCTATGACATTAGTCCCCAAATAATAGCCACAAGTAAAGAATGAAAGAATCACAGAATGGGTTGGGTTGGAACCTTACAAAACATCTAATTCCAACACCCCTGCCATGGGCAAGGACACCTTCCACTAGACCAGGTTGCTCAAAACCCCATCCAACTTCTCCTTGAACACTCCCAGGAATGGGGCATCCACAGCTCCTCTGGGCAACGTGTGCCAGTGCTTAACCACCCTCAGAGTAAAGAATTTCTTCCAATTATCTAATCTGAACCTACTCTCTTTTAGTTTAAAGCTATTACCCCTTGTCCTGTCACTACACTCCCTGACAAAGAGTCCCTCCCCAGCATTCCTGTAGGCCCCCTCGAGGCACTGGAGAGCTGCTATAAGGTCTCCCCTGAGCCTTCTATTTTCCAGGCTGAACAACCCCAGCTCTCTCAGCCTGTCTTCACAGGAGAGGTACTCCAGCCCTTTGATCATCTTCATGGCTCTCCTCTGCACTTTTTCTACTAATATGTCCATGTCTTTCATGTGCTGGGGGTCACAGAACTGATAAATTACCATATTGTTGTGCTTTCATCTTTCAGGGTTTATCCTTCATTTAAGGACTTCTTTCTAATATAAATTTTGATAAAGAAGTAGCTAATCACTCACAAAAATCTACTCACCTTTCAATTAATACTTCATGCACGACACCACTGAGAATGAAAGAAATGTCGTAATAACAAATTTACATGTATGGCCAAAACCGAAAAACCACTCTCTGCTATGAAGTAATTAAGACAAGACATTGAGATTTTTCTGGGGGGACTTTTTTAGCGCTTAACTGGATAAAATTGCCACCAAAATCAATTGATTTGTGGAAGAAGAGAAGGATGTAATGGGAGGATTTGAATCCAAAGTGTTATTGACTACACTCTGATATTTAGTTATCCATTCCATTCCTAATAAGAAGGCCAGTGTGGGGGCATTGTTTGATGTTTGCCTGAACACGAGCCAGCAGTGTGCCCAGGTGGCCAAGAAGGCTAATGGCATCCTGGCTTGTGTCAGGAATAGTGTAGCCAGCAGGACCAGGGAAGTGATCATCCCCCTGTATGCTGCTGTGGTGAGGCCGCACCTCAAGTGCTGTGTTTTGGGCCCCTCAATACAAGAAGGACATTGAGGATCTGGAGTATGCCCAGAGAAGGGCAACAAAGCTGGTGAAGGGCCTGGAACACAAGTCCTGTGAGGAGCACCTGAGGGAACTGGTGTTGTTTAATCTGGGAAAGAGGAGGCTCATGGGAGACCTAAAAAGAAAGGAAGTTGTGGGGAGCTGGTGGTTGGCCTCTTCTGGCAGATAACTAGTGATAGGACTAGAGAGAATCACTGAATCACAGAATCACAGAATTTCCTAGGTTGGAAGAGACCTCAAGGTCATCGAGTCCAACCTCCAACCTAACGCTAACAGCCCTCCACTAAACCATATCCCTAAGCTCTACATCTAAACGTCTTTTGAAGACTTCCAGGGATGGTGACTCCACCACTTCCCTGGGCAGCCTGTTCCAGTGCCTCACAACCCTTTCAGTGAAGAAGTTCTTCCTAACATCTAACCTAAAACTCCCCTGGCTCAACTTAAACCCATTCCCCCTCATCCTGTCACCAGGCACGTGGGAGAACAGACCAACCCCCACCTCGCTACAGCCTCCCTTGAGGTACCTAAAAAGAGCGATAAGGTCACCCCTGAGCCTCCTCTTCTCCAGGCTGAACAAGCCCAGCTCCCTCAGCCGCTCCTCGTAGGACTTGTTCTCCAGGCCCCTCACCAGCTTCGTCGCCCTTCTCTGCATCCGCTCAAGCACCTCGATGTCCTTCTTGTAGCGAGGGGCCCAAAACTGAACACAGTACTCGAGGTGCGGCCTCTCAAGTTGTGCCAAGGGAAGTTCAGGTTGGGAATTAGGAGACATTTCTTCTCAGAAAGAGTAGTTAGGCATTGGAATGAACCCAAGGAGGTGGTGGAGTCACCATCCGTGGGAATGTTTAAGAAAAGATTGGATGTGGTACTTAGGGACATGGGTTAGTGGGTAATATTGGTGGTAGGGGGATGGTTGGACCAGATGATCTTGGAGGTCTTTTCCAACCTTGATGATTCTATGATTCATCAAGGATGAAATGCAGGAAGGAGCAAAACTAGCAAAAAAAAAGTAGATTTTCAAAATAAAAAGGTGGTTAAAACTTCATATTCAACAGGCTGCTTCAAGCATATCAGACAATGTGCTTCTGTGCTTTGTGCTTTGGATACCACAGGGCTTTGCTGTCAGACAGTGTTGGAGGTCTTTGTGCAAGATATTATGTACAAGAACTTTTATTTTCCAGAGTCATGATAAGATAATACCTTTCAATTTGACTGCAGCATAATGCCCTCATAAACATTCAGCTGCACTGATAAAATCTGTTTTGTTCATCAGTGAACTCCCAAATAATTCAAGTGATTTTTAAAATGAAGAAAAAAAAAATTAGTGGCCATCTGCAACCTTCTGGTAAGAATGTAAAAAACAGTAAAGCTTCTCGTAAGCAAGTGAAAAACACTGTTTTGTAAATAAGAAGAACTTCACATTCACAGCCACACTGGTAAGAAAAACCAGTGTGACTACAGATAATTTAGCACTCCAGTTAGTCATATAATGTGAATGTTTCTATGTAAACGTACACTTGTACATGGTCACAATAATTATATGAACATGTGCTGTATTTACACCTGAGCATTTGGCTTGTGTGATATTATGCACTGGTATAATTCTACGCAGTTTGTAACTTGAAATTTCTGCAAATCACTGATGTCTAAAAATAGGTCCCTTATATGACATGGCATTAGTTTCAGTAGGCAGAAGAGATATTGGAAATAATTAATAGAAGTTTATTCCTTAACTTCTATGTGATTTTCAAGTCAAATTAATGATTTGACTTTTATTTTTTGAATCAAACTTGGTAGGAGACAAATGTAAACCTAAAACTTCCATTTCCAAGCTCATCTCTGCTCCTTCTGTTACCTTGTCAACCCATTCAAACCTTAACCTACAAGGTGAAAAGATCCTGCAGACACAGACTCTGTTCTTTATAAAGAAACATCCGGACAGGGGGTTACGAACTTTCTAGATTCTAGCAGAATAACAAGTGTTAGCCATCCATTAGACCTTAGACACATAACACTTATTCCTATGCTATGTACCTAGCAAATGTCTCCTCAAATAAGTACTTGTGTTTTAATCACCTGAGGAATTTTGAAAGCTCACATCAAGTAAATACCATGTCACCTAGGGACTGAAAATATGTGCACTGAAAATTCTAGGTGCAAGATAGACCAAATTTCAACAGATGTGTGGTATACAAAGAAATAACATCTAATATGATTTTCAAAAATTGGTGAGATTGTAAGCTAATGTATTTAGCAAAGCAAAATATTATTGTTTCACTGCACAATTTTTGATCTGTTGGAGAACTGAACAAAGTTTAGAAAATCTTCTGCAAATACTTCAAATAATTGCATTTATACTTAAAATTGTCTTCAAAGTGTTACTTAAAGTAGAAATTGCTAGTTATATTGAGGAAAGAATAATATAAATATAAAAACTATAGCCCTTAAAATCTTTTCCTAATTCCATTTTCTTCACCTGTTTCCTTCTGATTTTGCATCTCACTTTTATCCAGTCTGTAATCACTGATTTCAGTAATGCTTCCTAATTTTACTGTTTATAACATTCCTATCCTCATTATGCTCACTACACAAGCAGTTAATTTCATTCAGAATAACATGGCTGCAAGATTACAACCAAATGCATATGAATAAACTTTTTTCTACCATAAACATCAGAAAAAAATCCAAAGATCAGGCTGATAAATTACACCTTTCTGGAGAATAAGTTTTCTGCCTGATTCTTAGCTCAGTATCAACGATATAACTTCAGAATGCTCACTGGAGATACTTCTGAATTATTATGGTTTATTCAAGACTTCAAGACTTAATTTCCTACTGTGTTACCATAGATCTAGTATAATTGTATATAGGAAAATGTTGGGAGATTAATGAATAAAACAAAAAATGCTGTAAACAACATGGTAGTGTGACTTGTAGGAAGAGAGGATTCTTGTTTCCTATTCTGTCTCTTTCTCTCTCAAAATTATTTTTGCTATTTAAAGTGATAAAATAATGACTGATTGTGAGAACTACCATACAATAATTTTCAAATAAAAGTCACAGTATTGTTTAACACAGATTTCTTAACACAGGCTTAACAAAGTGTGAAATTAATTCTAGATAATTGTTTCTCATATTTCCCATCTCAATGCTTCTTAAAGGATATCATAGTCTCCACCTCCTAGTGTGGCTGTATCTAAAAAAGGACAGATGCACATATGTAGAAAGAACAGACTCACTTGTAGTCAGCAGGGAGGTCAAAGGGCCCAATGGACAGGGAGTTAGAGCTCCCTTCCTGGTGGTCTGCAATGGTAAGAGATGAAGTAGGGCAGTAACAAGAGCTCCACGTGTACAGGGAGTTCACCTTCTCAGTTTGATAAGTTTTCACTCACATCCAGAAAGGGACACAATTACTTCTTTGTACAACCTCTAAACCTGTATGGGAAAAAAAAAAAAAAAAAAAAAAACACTTCTAAATTTCCCCATTAACAATTAAAATAAGGGGGGAGGGGGGAGACTTGCCTCTAAAGTTCTAAAGTTGTCATACCTAATAAAACAGATACAAATACTGTGAGCATCAGCACAAAGTCCATGTTGGTGAGACTGTTGAAGTAGATAACTACATATGATGTTGTTAGTCAAGTTAAAGATGCATAAGGGTCTTTTTTTTCAAGTGTATATCAATCTATTTAAATTGGCCGTAGCAAATATACATTCTCAGGGCCAGATTCTCTACTTTATTTCAATCACACTGTAATGCAATAGTAATGCCAGACAACACTAAACTCAACTTTCTCACCACTTAAAATATACCACAGATTTTCTTCACACACGAGATGTTGAATACTCAGATGTATGTATGAAGGCAGTCCACCTGGGGAAATTTTAATGTTAAAAAAAAAAAAAAAATTAAAATGTCATTTCATTCTCACTTAGCATCACCCACTCCGCTGTGTTATCTAAATCACAGAAAGGAAGCTGCTCACCTGACTATTGAATTTTGTCTCCTTATGTCCTTTTTATTCCTCACATTAACCAACTGACAATTAAAGAAATCAGCAGAACAGACAGGTTTCAGACAGCCAACTTATATTTCACACTGCTGATTAATTCTGAGAGAATGAACATTACCACAACTTTCATTTTATTGTCATATCAAATCTTCACATTTAACACTATTATGCATCTATCATTCATTCTGCAAATAAAATGTGTTTGTTCTTTGTACTTGACTGTGTTTTAAACTTCTGTCTGCCAGCTCAGAGCTATTTATTGGAAGAATATGGGATGAGCATATTTTGTGTACATACGTTTCAAAGTCCTATATCATTCAAGTTTATATCTAACGAGACTTGTCAAACTGCAAATCTTTAATGCAATACAAACAGCCAATTTACTCACCGTAGTCAGGACATTTGAAAGAGCCAATCTCTAGACTTAAAAAGTCTAAATTTCTTTACAGAAATTTACTGCCTGCTCAGGGGATGACTTCAGCTTCCACTCTTCAATTCTACTCTAACGTACTGTAAAGAAAAAATATAGTGGAAACAGTCCAAATGCATGGCAGATAGTGGAATTGTACTATTAGTGTGAATTAAATGACCCTCTACCTTATCCTAATTTACAAAGGGACTAGGTCAATACCAAATTAGAAGGTCAGAAATAACACTCTTGTTTCCATGTCTTACATGCAGCAAGCAGGTCTCCAAGCCAGAAGAGGTCTGACATGGCTCTTTTCATGGCTCAGGAAAAAGAGTCATTCTGCAACAATGGCAGGAATGGTGCAGTTCAAAAGCAACACATCTTAGTACTAACTTTCAAGAGTTTGGGAAAAAATTGTGAAAAGAGGTCTCTATGCTATTAAAATGACTTTTGGGAAGCTGGAAACATAAAATTCCATACGAGATGCCAACAGGATGATATTCTTAAATGGGTTCACAGGTGAACAATGTACTTGTAAAACAAGTAACTTAACTTGCAAGCTAAAACCATCAATTACCAAGCTGAACACAGAATAGATATAAATAGTGAACTATTTTATGCTAATCAGGTTTTAGTCAGGAAATTTGATATTTTGAATGAAATCAAAAATCTAACTCATAAACAATGTCTTATTTTATTAGTAGTTCTCAACATTTTGGATTTTAAAATAAACAAAAAAGCCTGTCAACAGGTATTAAATGAGTTATGTTGGATAATAAACTTGATGTGAACTTGCAATGGAGTGGTTCAGACAGAAAATCAAGTGCAATCTTTCAGTTTAAGTGATAAATTATATACTGTATTGTGACATCTTTGTATATGGGAAGACCATTACTGGAATTCAATGTTTAGCTCTGGTAACTACTGCTTGAAAAGGCTATTGACAAACAGGAAAATCTTCAGAAAAGAGGAAAAATAAAGTTGTAACACAAGCTGCTTCATTAAATTCAGTCTTAAATGGAGGGGATGTCAAGAGACATCGTGCAAATGCTCTGAGTTCTTCATGAGAGAAAAAATGTCATTTAACAACATCTTTGAATTATCAATGGACATAGTCTCCAGAGGCTGGAATCTGAGGGCAGATCAAATCAGATTGGAAATAAACATTTTTAACATCAATAGTAATCGATCATTAGAATAGTTTACTTAAAGATGTGATGAATTAGCTAGCATTTGGCATATTTACTACCAAGTGTAAAGTTGTCCATCTACAAACAAAAAAGAGAGGTCAAACAAAGCCTGTAGGTCAAACACACAGGATAGAGACCCTATCGTGAGATACAATGGCAGAATTTTTAGGAATCTTGGTGTATCATGTAAAGAACATGAGATGCATGCTCTACAACATGCTGCAGCCAAAAGAGTTAGCATGATCATCTAAATCAAATCATTTAGTATTGATTTCCATGATTTTTCTTTTACTATGAAGGTGGTTTTGGAATTTCTTTTTCATAAAAAGTACCTTTTTTTTTTTTTTTCTAAGAATAAATGCTTTAGTTTACATGGAAATTAATATGGAGAAGCTCCATTTGCTGCATTATACAATAGCTCAACCTAAATACTTGTGAAAGTCAAGGTTATGTTTTCCAAAGTGATAGCCCTCTGAAAGTCATGCATATGACTACCCACATAGCAGAATTTTGTCTCCAGGTCAGCTTTTGACATCCCTATCAGGCTTTAAAAATGTACCTTATTTCTTTAAATATTTTTTTTATTTTTCTGTAGTAAATCCCAGGATTTGCTGCAATTAGTGAAAAAGCTTTTGACAAAAATTCTTATGGATGAAATAATATTTTTACTAGAGCAGACTTTTTTAAAAAAGTAAAAAGTCTCCAAATAAATAAGCTTCATTGAGTTTTCAACCACAAAATTGGAAACAACGTGATTATTTGTTAGCTGATTTCAAAACAACGTTTTTTTTTTAAATAGGAAAATGATTTTTTTTGCAAAAGAAAAATAGCAGGTGTCATTGAAAAATCAACCTTTGCTCACATGACTGTTAGAAGACAGCTTCTTTGCTGATTTTCTTTCATTAGAACAACAACAACAAAAAATCACATTAGTTCCACTTATAAACTTTGTATCACAGTAGTATTTTGCACTGTCAGGTGCAGCACACACTCATTCTGGCTGCACTGTGAGCCAGCAAGAGCACATAAGCTCTGGTCCCAAAATTGCCTGTGTCCTCAGTGTTGCACCTTGGCATCAGCGGACTTCCTATCATGCATGTGTGTATACACCAGTTGGAGCTGATCAGGATTGTGAAGGACAGTTAGTCCTCTCTGAGTACTGACATCTTCAACTCTCTACTAAAAATGCCAAAACAGAGAAGAAAATGTGTCTCTGAGGAGCTGAATTACTTTTATGCTGAAGAATTTGCAATGTTACAAGCTGTGCCTTATTTAACATGAAATTAGTTCCAGGTTTGAATGTAAAGGTTCATTACCCTCTTTATACCTTTAGATAAACCTGGCCTGCTTTTTTTTTTTTTACCCTCCCTCTCTCAATATTTAATGAAACAAAGTAATTAAAATTTGCACTCTTTTTTTTTTTTTTTTTTTTTTTTTTTTTTCCCATACTCATATTTGGGCTATGTATTAATATATTCCTGAAATGACTTTTTGCCAAAACAACTGGTTTTTAACCATATATACTTTGAATTGTAATTTTGGCACTCTTCTCACAAGTCAAAGCACTTTTGTCACAGGTCAATTTTCAAGCAAGGCAAGGAATCTCATGGTCATCTGGATGATTTATCTTTAAAAAAAAAAAAAAAAAAAAAAGCTCTTGCTGTTATCTAGATCAAGATTTAGATGACCTACCAATTAGTTGTTTTGGCAAAAAGTCATTTCAGGAATATATTAATACATAGCCCAAATATGAGTATGGGAAAATAGGTTATTTTTTCTGGTATATGTGTAAGAGGTAAGTCTTAGCAGTTATTTCACTTGAACGATTACTCTGATTATACATGATATGTACATTGAGGCTGAAAATACTTCTGAATCACTAAGAAGGATAGGAAAATAAGAAAATAGGAACAAGTTTATACAGAGTCTTCCTGATAATCAGTTCCTGATTATGCACAGGTAAAAAAAAAAAAAATGGATTGCAACAAATTTCAATACAACATAGCAGATTTCAATATAACAAATTGTATTTGTTTTTCAGTGTTTTGCCACCAGCTTTATGAAGATTAATTTAGAAAGAGCAAGATGGTAGAGATACTAAATTTAATGAATGCTTGAACAAAAATAACTCACAAGCTCTGGGAGTTTTATTATTGCAAATGATAGGGACAAACCTATTATTTGCAAGGTGTAAACAAGATATCCCTTTTCCTTGCAACAGCATAGGGAGGGTATTGCAGATTACATTTTGAGGTTTGTATTGAAAATTAAATTAGACAAGAAATACAGAACTACCCGTTTCACCAAGAAGAAATGCTTTAACAGCACCTCTGTCTTATTAGTGCCCTGTGTGAGATTGGGCTGTTATCAGACATTCAAAATTGAAGTTAAGAGATGTTAGTGGATGAGGCATTTTATAGTAAAGCCATTTTCCTTATGTACCTACAGAAATACATTCAATAAGTCTGTTTTTAACCATATATACTTTGAATTGTAATTTTGGCACTCTTCTCACAAGTCAAGGCACTTTTGTCACAGGTCAATTTTCAAGCAAGGCAAGGAATCTCATGGTCATCTGGATGATTTATCTGCTTGCAAGAGAGCCCTATATACACTGAACATCTGTATTTAAGTAAAATATACAATAAATTGTGTTTTGGATTTTTTATTTTTATTTTTTAATGTGTGCATATTTAGAGGCTGTCAAACGGGTCAGCAAAACAATATCAGAACATAAAATAAAACACACTACTTGAAGCTTGTAATAAGACTTTTGAAATGACAACAAAAAGACATTTATAGAAACTATTTAACATAATTTCTGAAACAATTAATTGTTCCAAGTTTCTTTAGAAAATAATCCAAAGAGTGAACAAGTGCTTGTCAAATCACTTTCTAATTAAATTCATACATTTGTTCTTGTTTTAAAAATGGCCACATATTCCATCTGCCAATGCAAAATGCTTAGGTATTTTCAGCCAACTTCCCCAAGTAAAGCTGTACAACCATCTCATGCAACATACTTCACTGTTAAAAGGGCCATGACTGTAAAGCATCCTACTCATGGGCAACAAATGATTACCTTTCTTTGTCCTCTTTTTATACAGCTTTGATGTGAGCATTTCAAAGTGAGAAAGGTTCAGCCCATAGATTCTTTTTACAGAAAGATTACTATTTTTCATCTGCAACCAACTGGAAGCGTTACATTGTCTGCTTTGAATGCAATCAGGGAACTTTTCTCCTGGATTTTTCCTAAATGAGAGGCTACTCATAGAGGAGGAAATAAAACTGGTACAAACTAGTACAAACTTGTACATCAGTGTTTTCATGGTTGTATGCACTTCATCAAGAGCTCAGGAAGTTTTATCTACATGTAAAACTTGAAACCCTGATCAAAAGTCCTTATTTCAGTGCACTGTGAATCCTACTCCTTCTCATCTGCTTTTGGCATTTGAAAACACGGTTTTCTACATGAGGTTCAGTCAGAACTACTCTTCAGAGACTTTTTTTTTTTTTTTTTTTTTTTTTATAGCAGCCCTCACTTTTGTTGAAGATCCTTCGGTTACTATTGCTGTAAAAGCTAGAAAAGCACAGAAACTTATCTGCCTGTTGAAACCTTCAGGAAGGCAGAGAGGCAGTAATGGCTGGTCCTAGCTGGTCCGGCCACTTACAGAGTATTGGCTGGAGAAAAACAAAACAAGCAAACAAACAACCTCCCCCCCTCAACAAAACAAAACAAAAATAATAAAAATGATAAAATAATATACTAAAATAAAAAATATATATATTTTCAGCAACATCAGAAAATAAATCTGCAAAAGAAAAAAAAAATATTTTAATGTAGTGGCAAATGAACACTGGTGGTCTATGTAAGAATGAAGAACTATTATCAAGAGATTTGAACACTCTGCTCTCCTCAGCCAGCCAAGCAGAAGTGCTGGTCTGTACTGCTTCCAGACACTGGTCTGGAATCCTGGTAGCACCATGGGCCAGTACCCTTGGGAAAATCCTTTAAACTGTTGTCTCAGACCTGCTTTTTACACATCAGTCCATTTGTGGTAAAAGCCTAAACTTAGAATTTCTTGGTGGAAGACAGGAAAATGGCCAAGTGAATATCTTCAAGGGCACACACAGAGACTCCACAACCTCTCTTGGCAACCTGTTCCAGTATTCAGCCACCCCCACTGTAAAAGAATCCATCACTGAGGTCAAAAGAACCTTGAGAGTGTACTGCGTCTGGCTGGAATGTTAACTTTCCCGGCAGCAGCCCATACAGTGCTGTACTCTGCACTTGTAGCTGGAACAGCAGTGTTATCACACCAGTGTTGTGTCTACTGCTGAGCAGTGCTGGCACAGCATCGGGCCTCTCTCTAACCCTCCTAGGGGGTGGACAAAAAGTGAGAAGAGAAACATCACCAGGGCAGCTGACCTAAACCAATCAAAGGGATATTCCATACCATGTGATGTCACACTCAGCAATAAAAGGTGGAAACAGGAAGAAGAGGGGAGGGGTGGGCTCTTGTTTTGAAAACATCGGTCCTCTTCCCAAACACCAGCTACGTGTGTTGAGGCCCTGCTTCAAGGACGTGGTCAATCATCGCTCATTTGTGGGAAGTAGAGAGTAATTTCTTTCCTCTGCACTTCCACATAGCCTTCATTTGTTTTATTTGTTTTCCTCCCTTCTTTTTATTTTTTCCCGTTCCCCCCTCCCTTTTCCCCTCTGCCTTTTTATTTCCCTTTAGTTAAATTGTTTAGTTCATAATAATCTTTATTTAATTATTATTATTATTTCCCTTTAATTAAATTATCCTTATCTCAACCCGTGAGTTGTTCTTTGCTTTACTTCTCCCTCTCATCATCTAAAGAGGGGGAGTGAGAGAGCAGTTGTGGTGTTTAGCTGCCCAGCACAGTAAAACCACCACAGAGAGTGACCAGCTCTGACCAGCTACAAGGTGTCCTCTTTAGGAAGAACTGATTTACTCTTCAAGCTCCAATAGAGCTTAATACATACATCATCTTGAATTGTCTTGGTGACTCAAGCAACAGAAACTGTCCAGCTGCATCGTTTCTGACAACTCTTAGAGGTGCCTGAAAAATCTCTTTGTTCTGCTGATTCCAAAAGTATGTTGTACAGAAGATGACATCACAAAATGGAGCTTCATTACCCCCATGAGATTTAGCTTTCCCAGGTTATTGCTTAAAAAATATTAAGATATAGCTCTGGAAGAACTTGAAGAAATCTAGACCATTCTTCTGTTCTGATACTAGATTACTTATATCCGATATATTTTTATTTAATTGTAGCAAGTAACACATAGCAAAAATGTAAAATCCTCCCCTCCCCACCATCCACCCACCACCTGATATTCCTTTTTTAACAAGTGTTTGTTTTACTAACCTGGAACAAATATTTCCTATTATGTTTCATTGGCCAAACCTGCTGGAAACTTTTCTCACACTGGGACAACTGTTCTGTGGCTTGCAACACTTGGTGATGGACACATCAACAATAAGGCAATTTCTCAGGTACAAACCATTAGGCTGACAAATTGTTGACAAAAAAGACTGGGATATAGGGTGGCAGACTGCAGAGGGCACAACAGAATGAGAAACAGACAGGCAGTATAACCTGCCAACTGGCAAGTTTCTGAAGTGTGAAGGTTGGTCTCACACTCATTCTGACACTCAGTGCTACAAATTCAAATGCTTAGCTCTGGGGTCATCATTTGCCAGGATTAGCAGTTAGCCTCCCAGTTCATATTCACAGGAGAAACATAAAGACGTGGAACAGCTAAAAGAGAGTGCTTCCAGCACTAGTACAAGATAGCGAAATAATGAAGGGGATTCAGAAAAACATAACAAATACTAAAGCAAAGAAAGATGGAAGATAATTGCATCAGTCTTGATCCCCAGCCTATATTAAGGGAAAGAGTGAAAACAGTGATGAAAAATGTATATATATATATATTCATAATAGAATTATGATGTGCTGGAGAATTTATATATTCATTATAAAATTACATTAGATAGAACAGGTAAAAGGTACCTGTTTAGTAAAATAGTTATGATTTAGATCAGTCAGCTATTAGTTTTCATGAGCATGTTTCCAAGTTCATTAGAGCTGATGGGAGTTTAAGCCATCAAGTCTGCCAAGCACTGTTGGACTTGGTCCTGAACTAGGTTAGATAGCTTATTGAGTTAGATAAGAATGATCAAGTGAAGTCAATTATGAGCAAAACTATTCCATTTATCAAAAATATGTGGCAATAGCCAGGTGCATTTTAAAAGAGAAGATAATCAATCAGTATTGGTCAGATCCTTTTCTTCTCAGTGAAATGATGCCTATTTATAGCAGTTTAGGAGCTAGTGCAGAATAACTGTGATGGAACATGTGCAGACCTGAGGGAGCCGACACCAGGTATTTCTTGGAAGTTAAATACTTGTCTGTGAAGGTCAAGGAAAGAAAGGGGCAAAGGGATATTTCTTAACCCAGGTAAGAATATACTTCGGGAACCTAGAATAACTGATTTATAAGGTGCAGTCAAAGGATGCTATAACAGGAAGCTCTTCCAGAGACAGTGCTATTTGTTTAGACTTTGGTAAATGTTTTGTGTCATATCAAAATCTAACTTCTTTTCTAACCCTGTCACTTCTGAATCTCTGATGTATAGCAAGTTTAATTCTGAGCTTCTAAGGAAGAATTTGCTAGGTCAGCAAACTTGTTCTCTCAAAATCTAAATGAATTTTAGTATATGTGACTTTCTTTCCTTTATAAGTATCATATAAACACATCTAAATATCAGTTAAGAGGAACAAGAATGTCTCCTATATACATCATAATACAAGTAACTTGCAAGCAGGTAAGTCAACAGAAAACCTTTCAATGAAAAGTTAGAAAGGAGAGTTGCATATAAAACAAAGGCAAAGTTTCTGCCATCCAAAAACATCAATGAGTGTGTTTACAAAGCTATAGATGGATGTCAACCCAAGTTTTTCAAGTTTGGGGTTTATCTGCCAGACTCCAAGAGTGAACTGATTTTTATTTATCAGTTGCTGTAATTTGAAACTCCTCCTCCCTCCCCTTCAGGGACCCTTTCAGTGAAAGGCCAGGCTGATTCTAATTCAGTTCAGAACAGAAGTTAAAGCCCACTAACCCTGCTACTAATATGTAGCTACTTGTCTGTCATGTCTGCACCACTTCGTTGTCATGGTGTAAACTAGACAGCAATACAGTTTTTAAAAAACCTCATTTCTATCGTAAGACTTATGTTGCCAGCATTTTCAAGAGGAAAGTATAAGCCTGATTGGTACTGCCAACCATGAAAGCAATACCGTGCAGGAGCAGCAGATGGGTGGGAGGCTGTTGACCTCTGGTGGAGTGAAGAAGAGAGAAATAGAAGGTACCAGAAACCATCTTTGAAGCAAGTTTCTTTTACATATACTAGATCATTGTGTGATAAGGGTGATTTCAGTTAACACGGAGTCACAAAGTTTATAGTTACAACTGTGCGTAGACATCTTTGTCAATGAATTGCCTAAATGAACCTGGAATAAAGCCTAATCTAAGACCGACAGTAAGGTGCAATACTTAGCACCTGGAAGATAGTGAGAAAAAGAGGTGAGGGATTTCTATAACAAGATACATGAGGAGGGAAGGAACGACATACAAAAACCTTTATAGGAATTCTCTAAGTGGAAAGGCAGAAGAAGCTACCTTGTGAATGACATGTAAGATGAAAGAATCTCACAGTTTCAACAGTCTGTACATTTCCAAGGGCTAAACCATCAAATAGCTAAGTAATTAGCCCAGCCTTAACAGTCGCCTCTGCAAGAAACTGACTGTTGTAGTAGTTAAACAGGGCAACAATAAATACTTCCTAAAATGTATCTGTAGGGTTACTATTCATTTTTTAGTAAAGCTGTCATTCATCTATTCAGTTCATATTTGTTAGTAGGAAAAAACTACCTCTGACTCTGAGGCACTTGAGGTGAAGGTGGGGACTTGAACTGCTGTTTTACAGCAGTTCTGTTAAATCAAAAGCAGCCTGTGCAAATTTCTAAAGTGTCTTTACTACTTTTAGCATCCCTAAGTAGCAGCTACAAGAGTATTTTCATTGCTTTTGTCATGCTTGTTGAACTGCATAGTCATTCATCAAGAAGAAGGCTGAGATGATTTAACAACCAAAGAGTTACCTTCTCTCTTCTGCATTCCTCCTGATTGCATGATCCTGCTCATTTCTCTGGCTGCACTAGCTCTACTTGTACTCAGCAGATTCTTTGCTGATTCTATTTGGTTCATTAAGCCAACAGAAAAATATTTCCTTCTTTCTGCTTGGCTTGTTTTCTGCCAGCCCAGTGACCTGAATTAGCTTGTCAAAGGGTCAGGCAGTGTCAGAGCAGATTGAGTGAAGTGGCAGAAGTACATTGCTGGGAGCAGGAAAAACAGCCCTTTTACCAGGAAGAAGCTATTAGATCACCTCAGACATCTCACATCATACCCATACAGATGCTAAGCTCAAAATCACAAGTAGGAACAACGTGAAATAACCAGTACTGATTTTAATGAAAGCAAGTCAGGTCACAAACTACAGCATCTGTGGAACTGATCAGCTGCAGCTAAACTGTCCATACAACTGCAGATGGCAAACTCCTAAATCAGATATCTCAGTGCCAGTTACTTTTATGGATAAGGGAAAACCCTAATAACACAGAAGGGAAAAAAATCCAGTACATCAACTAATCTTTGCTGACCATCTATGTGTATGATCTCTAGCTTCAAATTAATTTAAGTTGTTTTAGTCTTCTTTTATTGAAACAGTATTTGCATTTGCTGGGGCTTAGATCACACACACGAATGGTTACCACAGACCTGCTGACACATAAAAGCTTGTTTGTGTGTTCAAACCCACAGAATTATTTTTTTCCTTCCCTATTTGCTCACTACATTTCTCTGCTCTCACCATTACCTTTTATTTTAATTTTTTCTTGTGGATGCTTCTCTGCTGCTCTTCAGCTCCTTCCCTATTTTACAGTATGCAGAATATATATTTAATAACATTATACATGTCATAGACATATACTCAAAGGCAGCATGACATAAAATATCCTGAGCAAAGCTAGGCAAATATTTTTGGTTGGACCTTTTTTCCAAAAACACGCCTAGCTACGTGTTAGGCAATCCACTTACATTCATTGCTACTTTCAGATGATTGAAACAGCACTTTATGCTGTGAGGAGCATATAGATGAACATGGAATAAAACCTGAAAAGAAAATGAGAGGCTTCTCCTATGGTGGCATCAGTGCAACATGGAACTTGATTCTAATCTGTGCACTTATTTAAGCTGCTATAACTCCATACAGAAAACAATATTAGATGATTTACAGCAAGCTGATAGAAAATGCAAGGTCAGCTATTCCTACTGAAGAGGCCACTAGCTGTTTTACTTGCTTGGATGATGATGAAATGAGGGAATTTGAACAACAACAACAACAAGAAATCCTGGACAGAATTAAATATGCTGGAAAGAGATACAGAAATGACTGTAGCTCAAGTAATCAAGCTGTAAAGGAAGGCGAGGTGCCATGAAATACAGATTTCAATATAACATTAGAAGGCTGACATTAGTGTTTTTAATTGAAGTCAAAGACGCATCACGTTACCAGAAGTGAAATCTAATGTAAGCTGTAATATGGCTAAAAAGTGAAGTATCTTTCACCACTCAGTTGAAACTAAAATCCAGATGTGGGAGTCTTAAATCCAGATGTGGGAGTCAATATTAAATCTGTGGATGGTTATTATGTCACAGAGAGCTCACAAACAACAACCGCCTTGATCAGCCATCTATTGTAAGCAGGTAAAAAGAAGAGATTTCTGATTTCTGTTAGATATACATCTTGCAATTCCTAGACCATATTCATGCATAACTTACCTTGAGACAATACCAATGCCATAATAGGCTCTAAAGCTAAAGGATGGCGAACACCACACCAGTGAAATTGTTCTGCAGTGATTCCACCCACCCTTTTCCTCAATTTTGCCTTTCCTTACAAATTAATTTATTATTGCCTCTAGTTCAGTCATTCTATGTAGCTTTGCAGCACTTGAAAGCCTGTCAGATGCTGTATGGAAAATATAGAAATATACAAGGTGATGACCCCAGAGTTTATTACTTGACTACAAAACAGATCCACGCATGAGCTACAAATAACAGCACAGAGATTACAGACTGATAACAGCATGCTTGCTCACATGTGACATGGATGCTGATCAAAAACAGGTCTCCAGACGCCATGATGTAAAGCCTGATGGTGCCTGTTACATTTCCTCAAGCTGTAAATTAGATAGGTTTTCTTTTTTTTTCTAGTTGATCTGCAGCAGGTGCCAACATGCCTAACCTTTGACTAACAGCCAGAGGCTCAGACTTCTACCTATGCTGTCTAGCTCCCTCACTTTCCAGCAGCATCTCTTGCTTGATTTTTTTTTTTTTTTTTTATATTCTTCTTTTTAAGCTTTCTGCCTGCTATGATAGCCAGGTGGCTAGAGACAAACAGCTGCGATGTTTTGCTTTTCCCTGACCAGTCATTTATTCTATTCCTCCTCTTTTTGCCAGGAGCTGGAGACACTGAATGCAGTTTGCAGGAAAATTACTCTTGCTGGGTTTCCTTTTCCAAGTTTGATCTCAGCTGAAGGCAACTCTTCATCAGTAAGAGAACAGGAGGCATGACACAACATACCCTGGGTAAAACTGGTGTTTGAGGCTGGAAATCTTTATTAAAAAAAAAAGAAATCAGCTCAGAATACTGAGAAGTGTAATTTATTTGCGTTTAATAACAGAGCAACATATAGCTGAAGACTGGGTGGGGAAGAGGGGAAAAAATCACAGGCATTTCAGTTTCAGATGATAAGCAGAAATGTGCAGGTGTTGTACATTAGATGACCTTCTCTATGTGGGTCACCATACATCAGTACTGTTAGCAGCCTTACCTAGGGCAGCTTGATGCCTCTCATTTCTCATGTCTTCATACAGGAATGATTACAATGCCTAAGTATGTATAGGTCGGCTTACAGACTACTGAGCAGGGAAATAAATCTACAAATATTTGAAAGGTGTAAAACCCATCAAGAGAAAAGAATTATTTATCATAGTGATAGGATTAATTTAATATTAAAGAAACAGAGTGAAAAGTCATATCTTCCCAGTGGTGGTCATAGTTTCTGTCTTAACAGTATCTCTTGTCCCTTTGTGACTTTTGAAGAATAAATGAATGCAATGGGGGTACGTTTGTTCTTCGTTCCAGGCATAACATATAAAGAGGTTATGGTGACATGACATTTGTGCTTGTGTATGCATGCCTGTGTGACATGATCTCTTTTATCTTGACAACAGAAGATGTTAAGTGACCTATAAGTGATATTGCTGATTTAGAACACCCTGTAGCTCAGGCTTGCTTTTGTAGAATTGAGGATCTGGGGTTCTTCTGCTGCCTTCTGTGACCTCGGCAGCAAGTATCTTTTCTCTGTGATGTATGAATTAGCACAATATTAAGGAAATATTAACAGCTGGAAAAATGTTACTCCCACTTTGAAACTGTTTTACTACTAGTCAAAATTCTTAATATTCTTAATAATCAAATATTCTTAATAGAGAAATAAAATTCTAGTTCATATGCAATGACCCCAAATTTAGGATTTCTAAGTAGACAAAGCCTGAATTCACGTAGACTTCTGTTTTGATGTTTGGACTTGAGCCTCTAATGTGAAGGGAATTAAAACAATTGCACTTTTGTTTAGACTAAGTGTTCACATCTGCTGGAGGAGCAGGAAAAAAAAAAAAAAAAAAAAAAAAAAAGTAGTAATTCTGAAGTAGATGTTAATAAAACTAGAGAACCACAGTTGAAATTCTTCACAGAATTGGTATTCATGCAAACATAGTAAAAGTTAAATTTCTAGTTAAATGTTGCAACAGGTGTGATATAGAATCAGGACCTGAAGGTGTCCTGACTGTCTTATTTCCAACCAACTGAATAGGAGAGTGTCTTTTAAACAAACAGCTGCTGGCTTTTACATTGCATGTTATATGGCTGTCCAGGACAAATCCCTCACATTTCAGTACTTATCAGGAGGAATGAAATTAACAAAAACATGCAGTTTTGTTTGTTTGTTTTGTTTTGAAGCTATTATAGTTACTCTAAATGTAGTTAATCCTGGAAGAATGCAGTAATTTAGAATGCTATTGTGAAGTACTAGGTCACTTTTATACAACAGAATTCATGTGACTTTTTGTTTGTTTTAAATGCCCGTTCTTCACTCATTTTCTGTGTATTTACCTCTCTGGTATTTTCTCTCAGCCTGAGTGCAATTCTACAGCAGCATGTCTGCCCCACCCTGAGGGACTTATGAGGCATGACAGTGGGCTCCAATCTAACAGACTGAAAAGCGTCTTTGTTTGCCTTTAAGTACCCTGCCTGAAAGCATTAATGTTTTACTACTGATCTCTGTCCTTCTATCCCAACAAGTGCAGCAATAACGCTTCCTTCCCATTCCCTGGAAATGAAAAATAAAAATAAAGCAAAGCTAATTTACAGCTGAAAAAATAAATATCTGGAAACTGCTGTTGTGTACTGTTGAGTCTAACATATTGTCTGACAAATTCAGCAAGCTAGGTACAATCCATAGGAAATTTGTTTACTGTGGTTATTTTTGAAAATAGGGCTGACTTGCTGTTGTAGAGAAAGCTATTAAAAACAGGAGAAATCACCCTGCAATTGCAATGACTTGCAAAGCCTCTGGAATGGAATCACTAGAATTAAGTTTCCAGACCTGGCAGAAGCTTCGTGAATATTTTTGAGCAACTTATTCATCAGCATTTCCCTTGTCTTCCCAGAGAAAGTCAGTTTCAAGCCCTTTTCTCAGCCTAGAAAAATCAAAACTTATGTTCAGCTGCTACCAGAGGAAGTTCGAGATCAGTCAGGGCCTCGAGCAAGTACTCAGCTGGTGACAGTAATGATACTAACCATGAATAACAGACCAATTTCTGTTTAGTGCATTTATAGAATAATTCTGTATGCAGTTAGAAGGTGTTCAAACAGCAGCTGAACACTCATGAATATGTTTGTGAATCCTGGCACTTTCAGGAATTTGCAATGGATGTCACTGCGTTCCTATTCATTATAGTCTGTTTGCCAGTCTTATCTTACTGTCTGCAAAGTGTGACAGCCATCAGACAGAAAAAGCAATCAGACATTGCCAGAAGTAAAAAGGTAAGGTGAACAGTTCAGAAACAAATTGCAGTCTGGCCAATTTGCTAAGTCTGAAATACTTAGCAAATAGTTACAAATACCAAATATATTCTCAGCTTATGGAAATGGTTTGGAAATTATTCCAGAGTAAACAAAAGAAAAGCTGAAGTTTCAAACATTTTTTTGGTTTGACAACTATACTTTGAGCAACTCTTGCCATAAGTAATCACAGATGTCTCAAGAAAAACAAAAGTCACCCTTGCTGCAGTTTCTTTGTTGTTTTTACTCACTTCTTTTATAACAGAATGAGAAATGTAAATTTGTCTACTGGATAATTACCTAACTTGAGCTTGGATTATGACTTTCAGTTGATGATTGATTTTGAATAAACCATTTAACTCCCCGTACCTCACTTTAGTCAAAAAGCAGAGCTTATTCCATCACAAGGTGCCCAAGTGACATCTACAGAGGACATTTAAGACCTCAGAAGTAAAATCAAGAGGCAAGATTTACAAGCTGCAACAGTGGAAATTACAATTAAATGTAAGGAAAAAAAAATACATAAGAGTATTTTTTCTCTGGAATCACTGGATGGCAAGAGAAGTTTTGGAACCTCCATCCTTAGAGATTTTTAATACTTAGCTGGACAAAGTCCTGAGGAACCCAGACTAACTAGGAAGCTAGCTCTGCTTTGAGCATGAGGCTGGATTAGATAGCCTCCAAAGGGTCCATTCCTACCTACATTTTTACTATTTAGATATTTGGCATTGTAATAAGGCCTTTTGTGTTGTTGATTTGCCAGTGTCATGAAAGCAGACTGGACTTTCTGATCTGCAAGGGCTCAGAAGTGCCCTAATTTGTGTCTATAGGATGGAAATAAAGGAAATATGAACCTGGCTGCTTAGATCCAAAAGAAGCAGTAAGCTTCAACATACACCCAGTTTTCCGCATCTTCAGCTATATCTGTGAATTGTCTTTAAGAATCTAGAGAAAATATACCTCCTCAGCCATTGATATGGAAGATATTCTCTGTATACCCAGCCAATCCCACTGTCAGTCATCTTGGGTAGTACCTTCTTGCTGCCACCTTGGTTTCTATTAGAAAGTGCTAATGGAGAGACAAAGAACTTAGGGAGCATTCTAATTATTATTTTGAGGATGGATGAGTTTGTTTCAAAAGGCCAGGAAGGTACCTGTAGCTGATGGTACCTAACAGAAGAACTCTTGAAAGCAGGTAGGAAAGCTCTGTAGTCCTTCCTCAACATAGAGGATGAGACTAAGGGTTCTTCCTACACACTCTCAGTGGATTAGATGGATGACCTTCATCCTGTAGGAAATACAGCTAACACAAATAAAATGTGTTTCTGCCTCTCAGCTAGTCAGTTCACTTGCAGCCTTAAGGTGGAGAGTATTTCTACTAAACTCAGTGGAGCTAAAACTGATTAACACCAATGTGAGGGATTTTAAAATCAATGACTTTGCAAAGGAGTAAAGGTGGGCAGCTCACCTATTAAATATCTTTACAAGGCAATAGATCTTTCCCCCTTTGGGAAGTCACCTTGATGCACAGCCCAAATTTACAACCCTCTGAGACTTAGGAGTTCCAGAAGGTTTGTATATATTTTTTCTTGGGTACATCCTATAGGTATCCATGGAAATGTCAGGTGGGATCACTGCCCATTTTCTGCATTGTATCTGTCACACATTGTGTTCAGGATTGTTTAAATTGAAAATTCCAAGTACTTGTTGTTCTCCTTTACTTCTCACATATGTAAAACCAAAACAAACTCCTCTTAAACATTTCAATTACAGTTTTTAAAGTACAGTCCCAGTGTAAAATATGATTATGGATTGTGACTTCAGAGCCACTTTTATTCTTAATGTTAAACAATAGGAGGTTAAAATATGACTTTGCCTTCTGGAAAACTGAAAACTCAAACAAAACAAAATAAAACAAAACAAAATAAGATGTAAATAACAGTCAATAGCTTTTGCCAGGAGGCTGCTGAGAATAAGATAAGAGTGTCACTGTTTCAAAGAGCTTTCATCATGAATATTCTCAGATGTTTTTTATGACATCATTTACCAGAAATAGTCAAGAGGCACTAAAAACAGAAGAGATGACTGTAATGGTGCATGGTACATATTTCTTTTAAAAGCAGAAAATATTTTCTTTATTAGTGGGTTTCTCTGAATTTGTGAGGTCTGAAGTTCAGCTAATAAGTGTGACAAAATTCCACTGTGGTCTACAGTACACACAAAATCTTCAACAAGGTACTTTTCTTTTCTAAAATTAATTCCTGTGAAACAAATCTATGGTTATGGAAGAAAATATTATAGAAGGAAGAGAAGAAGGAAAGTGTATCCACAAGTCTTATTTTCTTTGAAAAAGCTTGGAAATTTTAGTTAAAAAACAAAGGTTTGTGGAAATGTTCAGGAAAGCTGTAGAGTGAATACTATAGAATGTTACAAGACCCATTTCAGCATTAAAAGAGTCAAATGATCCTTTGTGAGCTTTTGGAAGAGACTTTTAAACTAATTAGAACATGGGACCATTGCTACAAAAACATTAGTAACTTCCTTCACAGGACTTTTAAAAACAAATGATTGAAATAAGCACTTGAAAAACTACATTATTGTATGTATATAGGAATATATACAAAAAGTACACAAAAAATAGAATTATTGCACCATGTGACAAATCGGAAGTATTAGTTACTAGTTATTGCTGGCAACGCATTCCCAAGTGAAATGGTTAATCGACTAATTAAATGGACATAAAGATGCACAATTTTGCATTCACCAACATTTTTTAATGTTCTTTAACATTATCAAAGTAAAATCTGGGGGGGGGGGGGGGAAAGGGGGGGAGGGGGAAGAAAAAAGGCCTGAGCCTGCCTAATATTATGTACGTACCAAGTCCTGCAGAAGTCCATGACCTCACTTGCCTCTTAAAAGATAAAAGTTTTTTTCAATATATTCTTGAATCTACCTAATAGGTTTCAGTTGCTATACAAGAACTTATGTATTGATCTAGGCTCAGCTTGCTCAACTACTTTGATAATTTGTACTTGGTATGAAAACTGATGGTAACCTGATTTGTCAGCAACATACATGATGTAATATAAAGACACCAGAACAAACCAGTGACAACTTAAAAACTGGCACATGTAATAGTAAATTTTGCCTTCTTATGTAGTATTGAAAGAGGATTAATGCTACATTGGCACACACCTGTTAATGGAGAAGACTTTGTCCATACATTACATAGATAGAAACAAACCATTGCTTTGAATAATAATTAGTGTGAAACATGGACAAATCATTAAAAAAGAAAAAAAAAATCAAGACAGAAATAGGGATCTTTGGGCTGCATCAACAGAGGCAGGTCGAGGGAGGTAATTGTTCCCCTCTGTTCTGCTTTCTTGAGGCCCCACTTGGAGTGCTGCATTCAGGTCTGGTCTCTCCAGCACAAGAAGAATGTGGACCTGTAAGAGTGGGTCCAGACGAGGTCCACAAAATTGACCAGAGGGCTGGAGTATCTCTGCTATGAAGACAGGCTGAGAGATCTGGGGACTGGGGAGACCTCACTGTGGCTTTTCAATACTTAAAGGGGTCTTATAAAAAAAATGGAGAGCAGACTTTTGCTTGGGCAAATAATGATAGGACAAGGGGGAATGATTTTAAAGTAAAAGACAAGAGATTTAGGTTTGATGTTAGGAGGAAATTCTTTACTCAGAGGGTAGTAAGGTTCTGGAACAGGTTGCTCAAAGAGGTTGTGGATGCCCCATCCCTGGAGGTGTTTAAGGAGAGATTTGATAGGGCTTTGGGCAACTTCCTCTAGTGGGAGGTGTCCCTGTCCATGGGAGGAGGGCTGGAAGTATATGGTCCCTTCCAAACCAAAAGCTTTTTTTTTTTTTTTTTTTTCCTTCTCCTGATGCTCCTGGTCTGTCTGGAGCACTGAAGCTTTGCACAGAAGCCACCTGTAGACAACAGCTACCTTTGCTGCTATTCATATAGTTCAAATTTCCTGTTATTCATTATATCTTCAGTCTTCATGCACACCTCCCCATATAATGTATATAAATATATATATATATATATATTTACAACAATCCAACCTCTTGCCCTTCAATTTCCTCCTCTACCAGAAGGAAACCAGCAGGATTACTGGGGGAAACTTGAAAAGAAATTAGAGGAAACAAAATCATGGGGCCTATTTATAGAAAGGGAATAATGAGGGAACAATTCAACCAATGACTGCTGAGTTACCTCAGAAGGCAGGTAGCATAATGATTCATGAGTTTTTGGCCTACGGGAGTCAGAGCAAAGCTCAAACGCAGGCACCACAGCCTGAAAAAAAAAAAAAAAAAAAAAAAAAAAAAAAAAAAAAAAAAACAACCTCTGTAATACCTGTGGGAAATCGATAAGAGGTGTCTCAAAAGTCCGTGTTATTGGTTGGACTTCTTAAAGAGAAAATTGCCATCCTTTAAAAGCAATCCTGAAGGGCTTAGATTGATTTCAAAACCACAATTCACATATAACCTAGACTTATTGGTATCTGTTTTCCTTAACTGGTGTGTTCTGGACTTATCATTTCAGATTTTAAGTTTGAAGAAAATTTCCTGTTATAAGTATTTATAACTGTCTCCCTGCAGAAATGTTTGCATATATCTAGGCAATTTATTTTGTCTGTTGAAGCTTCAGTTTAACAAATAAGCAATCTGTGAGCTGTACATCATTGAAATATATCACACACCAAGTTATGTGTTAAATTGAAACTAGATTGAATGAAAATACAGGCTCATACTAGGAAATCTAAATGAATTCCTTGGCATAGGGAAACTCAGGAAGACTACCAGGCTGGAATTATTCCCTAGAGAAAACTAGCCAGAGGAACTGCAAAAAGATCATCAGAAATAATATAAGATCGAATCAAACATGAAGAGTAAAACCAACAAGGAATCACCCAGAAACTTGAATAAGATACCACCAAACTATTAAATTCCTTTGAGCATGGTGGCACTTAGAACAACTTTAGCACTTGGGGACTGGAAGATAATAAATGTGATGTAAAATTGCAAAGCAATATCCAACAAAACAATAAAATCAAGCTTCCATACCAAGTTAGTTGAAATTACAAGAAAGAATAGAATTAGTATACATAAAGATAACTGTGATATGACTGGGGAGAAGTAATTTGGATTCTATACTGGTAAATTACTTCTTGCAGGTATGTTACTTCACTTGGAAAAAAAAAAAAAAAAAAAAAAAAAAAAAAAAGTAACAGTAGCCTTGATAGTGGAGTAGGTGATACAGTTAAATCTTCAAAAAAGGTTCTTTTGTATTTTGAAGAGTTAGGTTTGTTAAAAATCTTTTTAAAAATATGATTGAATTAATTCTTCATTGAAGGATAAAAACAAAAGTTAGGAAAACGTGGTTTGGTTTTGTTTTTGTAATAAAACTTCCAATTAGGTTCCAATGGGATCTAGATCCATTGTTGATTATATTGTGATGGAAAAGGAACAAATACTGAAGTGACCCAGTTTGTTGATTTTCTAGGGTGATAAAAACAAAAATCGTGTTTGGAGAACTCCAAAATGTAAAACTATTGGGTGGGCAATTCAGGAACCAAGACTCTGGATGGTGATAAATCCATTAAGTCAGAAGTAATAAAACAAGCTTTAGCGTCCTTATTGAGTGATAGGCTCTATGCTTATTATTCCTACTCAAGAATGAGCTCATAATTATGTTAAAAATAGTTATATGAAATAATCCCCTTAATAATCAGTAGCAACAAAAGAAAAAAAAAATAAAGAAAGAAAAAAGGAGGATATTGATTATTAGGAATTATCAGAAAATCAGTAGACTGAAAATGAAAAACATCATTATCACTATTTATATTCATGGCACAAGTATATTTTGCATATTATTTATAATTCTCTTAGGTCTATCTCACTAATAAGATACAGGAAAGATTTAAAAATATACAGAATGTTTGTTAGAGCCAAAGGGCCATTTTGCTATACCAGGGAAAGCAAAACCTGATTCTAAGGTAAACAACAGTTTTGCAGCCATTTATGCCTCTTATTGTCTACAAGTCTAGCTTCACCTATTCACGTAGATGATTTCAGAATGAATCAATTCTACTAAAAATAATAATAATAATAATAATCAGTGTAACTTCTCATATCTTGCAACCTGTGTTGTTAAGGAAAAAAAAATAATAGAAAGGCTGACTGAAAAAAAGTGCCATCTCTAAGCCTTGTGTCTTGTTCAATTCAGACAAGAAGTTATCAAGGTGCTTTAATGGAACAGATAAAGATGCAAATTTTGAACATTCTATACAAATGGTAAAGCTGGAGACTTAATTTGCAATTTCTGAATTTCATTAGAGATTTGATCCTGCTGTTACTACATAGCATTGACAATTGTCATGGAAAATGAGATATAAAGCAAGGGAAAATGATCTCCTTAAACAAGATCCTCAGATAGACTTAAAATGAGAAGGCTTTCATGAAAACAGATAGAAAAATCTCAAATGAAAGTTAGAGACTTTACATTCCAGACTGCAAATCAATAGTGGATGACTACTTGGGGTCTGGCTAGATCTTAATCTTAAACTCCTCAGATCTTTCTTGAAAATAAGATCTGTTAAACTGTAAAAGAACCTACAAAAGGATTTGAGACTAAACTGATGGAAGGATAACATGACTAAATCATTGATCAATCTGAATGACTGCAGGCCATTGAGAAGGAAACTAGTTCTCAAAGAAAAGAAGCAAAATCCTTTAATTACTGGTCAAAGATTAAACATGCTACATTGCTGTAATTTTCAGCTGTGTATCTGCATGGAGTTACTTCTAGTTCTTAAAGACTTCAGGTAGGAAGATGTCCCATAAATCTGTCTTCAGGATGTAAATCCTTTACAAAAAAAAAAAAAAAAAAAAAAAAAAAAAAAAAAAAAAAAGTCATGTGTGTTCATATCAGTTGTGCCTTCTAAATTCATCCAGGAGTTTTGAGAATCATAAGTTTTTGAAACATCCTGGCTGACCTGCTTGACTTTTCGCAGCCATTTTAAAATGCTATGTACTCAGACTGCACCACAAATCTACTCTAAAGATACTACACTATTTTGTGGTACAAATCATTACTATCTGCATACTCTGATCATTCAGATCTTCCTAGCTGATTTAAAAGACGAGAAAAGGCCCTTTTTCTCTGAATCAAATTATGAATATCTAAGAAGAAGAGGAAGAGATATAGTAAGTAAAAAAATAAAAGTGAATTAATATTTCTATTACATTCTGAACAATGTAAAATAAATTTCAAGTGTACCCAGAGATTTTAGAAATGCAAGTCTGATCGTTTAAAAGAAAAGTACACTTGTATTGTGTGTAGATGCCAAGGTGTTGGCAGTGGGGGACTGCAGGGCTCTTTTGTGAGGAAAAGCTGCAGCTGCCCTGTACCAAATACAGCCAGTTCCAATACAGGGCACGGCTGAGCCCTGCAGCCAAGTTGGTGGTACTTCTGTGAAAATGTACTTCAGAAAGGTAAAATAAAGAAATAAATAAATGCTAGAGAACAGACAGGAGTGAGGAAAAAAAATGCAAGAAACAACCCTGTGAACAAGGTCAAAGGAGAAATAGGGGGAGGAGGCACTCCATGTGCTGGAGTAAAACTTACCCTGCAGCCCATGGTAGTGACCACTGTAGACCAGGTATGTCCCTGCAGCCCAGGTCAGGTCTGCTTTCTCCATAATAGTAATTGATAAGTGATGTTTCTGTTGTTATCTAACCCTATGAACATTTTTTCTCTTATTTTCTCACTCCCTTTGTGTTGAGGAGTAGAGTGAGAGTATGGCTGGGTGGGTCTTAGAGCCAGCCAAGGTCAACCCACCCTTACACTTTTATACCTCTTGTGCTCAACCTTCAAGGCTCAAATCCAGAGTTATTACAAAACCTGGCCATATATGTGAAGACATAGCCAGAAGATTAATATCCTAAAAAAGGAGATGCCAGCTATAAAATGTATATCTATATCTAGGTCTAGATCCAACCAGGATTGCATTTTAAGAATACTTGTTTGAGAATTAAGTTTTGGCTTGATATATATACTGTTGTAACGATTTAAATGAAGGAAAATGAGCAAATTTGTTTTAATTGTTATAACACATTGCAACACTTTTTTCTTTTTTTTTTCTTTTTAATTTCAAACTATAAAAGTGGGTGATATGTATATCTGATACCGGGGTCACCTGGAAAATGTTTGAGCTTTGAAAGTGCAAAGTGTTTCAGTCAGACTACAGTACAGTTATTTTAACCTGTTGATTTTAAGTTATACTTCTTTTCTCTCTTTAGTGGGTGGAAGAGACATATAATCTTACAAAAATCTTAAAGATTTCAATAATGTTGTAAAACATTCAGTCAGGCAATGATAACCAGTACCCAGACCCACTTTTTATCTAAATAAACCCGGGATTAAGATAGTATTAAAGCTTTTGATAACAACAACAACAACAACAACAACAAAAGCATGGTAACATTAATTTTGAAGGCTTCAGAGGCTATGGCAACTACTTTTTAAGGTAGATGAAAATTATACTTTTGATGTTGTTGTTGTTGAATCCTGTGATGAAGCATATATTAGAGATATTAGAATGAAAATGTTCTTCCTAAGACAAAATGGGACAAAAAAGTCTCTGTCCCTGCTATTAAACTTTTTTAATTATTAAACTCTCCAGATCATCTGGTCTGATTTCTGGGAATGGTCCCTACCCTGTGGTAATTCTCAAATTTGGCAAAGAAATTTCTGGGATGTTTGCCTGTTGACTAAGGCCAAAAGTTTGCCAACAGTTTATACCAGAAATTTTGTAGTATTGACAGTGGTCTTCTAGAATCTGAAAATGCTTCCTGTAATGGTATAATTTAATATCAACATAAATTGTTAGTCAAAAAGGTTGTATCTTCTAGATTCTTCTAGATTGCTTACAGTCTCTAAATATAACCTACTGTACCCTAGATTTGGCACTGGCAGGTATCTGTAAGATAATGGATATATCCTGGGCATTTGGCAGACCTTGGTCCTCATCTCCAGAAATTCTCACAGAGCTTTCATTTCTACTGTGTGTCAGGCACTGTGATTGATGCCTGTCAAATGTTTGTTCTTTCATCCTTGTCTGGGAAAAGATATCTGTCGGATATGTTTTTGAGGATTTATTTTTATAAATACTCATGCATTTGCTGAAATGTATTCATGATAGAACACATACAGGAAAAAAGGTCAAATTGCCGTATCAGTAATAACCACGCCTTGCTTTGATCTTGGTTGTCATAACCCTTTGAGAAGGTTGTTCTTCCACAATGAAAATTATGTTTTCACTGTTATATGTTATGAAACTGTATGATTTTTATTGTCCTTTAGCTAATCTTCTGGAATGTACAAGTCTGGGTAGAGGACCACATTCAATATAAGGACCAAGTATCATAGAATGGCTTGGGTTAGAAGGGACCTTAAAGATCATTTAATTCCACATCCCCTCTCCGCCTGCCACCCCCCTTCCCCCCCCTTAATAGGCAGGGAAACCTTCCACTAGATCAGGTTGCCTAAAGCCCCATCCAACCTGGCCTTAAACGTACTGGAATGGGGCACACACAGCTTCTCTGGGCAACCTGTGGCAGTGCCTCACCACCCTCTGAGTAACTGACAACTGAGAATACCCAGCAATATTCCTTTGGACTCCTTTTGGAGTCCAGTCAGGAGACACAATCCTAAACACTCATTGTTAAAATGGTACAGCTAAAATGGGGAAAGAAAATATCAACCTGTTCCTGTTGCATCAGTACCATGTGATGATGAAAATACTCAAAACAATTTTGCCAGTTCAAATGTAGAAACCTTTTTGATTTAGCTCCATTTTTCCAGTCTTGTCACATGTGGAATCTTACATCCCGATATCTTATCTGTTCTTTATACAAAGAATAAAATAAAATAAATAGTTCAACAAAAATATAGCTTACCAATTCTGGATTTTTCTTTTCCAAAAATAAGGAATCTTCCCTCATATATATCCACTTCCTGGATAGCTCTTATGAAAGTGGTTTTGACATCAGCCGTGGTTTGACTTTGAGAGCAAGTTTAGATTATTTGGATAAAATTTTGTGTCATAGTTGAAAAACCTCTTTCTTTATACTGTAACCACAATCATCCCTCTTCAACTATCTACCTGTCTTCCATTTGTTGACTGAGTCCCACATCCTGTCACCTTGTCAGCATGGTCAATATTCGTACTATTTTAACTCGAGTCACCATTCCCTATGGAGTTCTCTATGAGTTCTCTAGCAATGACCTTTTGAACCTCAGGGAGAAATTTCCACTATTCTAGGATAAACTCTCTGCCTGGAAGGAATGCCTTTGAAGCTTTCATCAGGGAGGTCTTAACACAAGTCTGCAGTCTCAGCATTTACTTAAAAATAAAACAGCCCCGAGACCCCACAGTCAGGATCATACTTCAATTTATTCAAATTACAGTTTGAATACAGCCCTGGATTTCAAAATATTTTCTATTTTTATACTTGCAAACCAAAATGAATAACTGAACTAATTTCAGACATAATTGAATGACCCCACAAGCAAAATAGATTCTGAGAATCATAAGGGACTTTAGCCCAGATTTCTGGCATCACTGCAGTTTCTTCTTGCACATTAGGACTTGCAGAAAGCATCTAGGGATAGTTAGTATGAAGAGGCAGGAAGTTTACTGCACACTTGCACATTCCAAGTGTCCACTCCTGCAGAGTGAGGTCACTAAGTCCTGGAAAGACATCTAAGAGAATTCAACTAATCTCATAAACTGACATCATCTGAGAGGAATTGGAAAGAGACATACAGGAAAGATAGAATTATTAGTACTATAGGAAAGCCACATAACACAAATAAAAAACAAACATTTAAAAATGTCTGCAGGCAGCATGAATGATAGGCTGGGTGATATTTTATAATTGTGTACAGGATTTCTTTTGTTTAATAATGACTTCATGTCATCAAGTTGAAAGCTAGCTTCAGTATGAAAAGCCGTAGGAAGCCAGATTTAATTGTTCAGCAGGAGATGCTGGGAAATATTGTCAGAATCATTACTTTAAGACTGACAAAGTCATGTAAAATGAAAGAATTAAAAATGGGCTCTGCACTTCAGATGACCTCCACAGGGCCCTGTGTACTATATGTACCGTATGGCACAGGGCCAACTTGTTTTTTGTTGTTTTTAATTTCTTGAATGGTGCACTGTATCTGTGACTTTAAAAAGGAAGTTGCTTAGGGCAAATACATTTGCAAAATATCCATGTCATTGGGTTTACCATAAGACAAGAAAGAGAACTTTAATTTCAAGTCTGAACATAGCAGCTGTGCTTTCATTTGTGACTTTGTAGCCTAATGCAAATAAGGTCACATTATATTGGCATGGAGAATCCATTTGTTTTTATATGTAGAACAACTGTCTGGATTATTTCTTATAAAGTAAAACCAGTGTTAAAGCAAACAAACAAAAATAAAAGACATTGGTATTGTTGCACTATTGAAAATGGGAAAATAACTGCACAACATTTGGAACCAATTTCTACCTTATCTGAAATTTGCATTTCATTTATGACATAGAGATATGGAATACATTTTTCATGAATCTTCACACCAAGAGATTAAAAAAAAAAAAAAAAAGTGATATATGTGGAGCAACTGGAACTGAATGCTTGACACAGTCAGGACCAAACCCAAACAAGGTGGACTGTATGGAGTCTATACAGTGGTACTCATAATTCTCTTTAAAGCATTCAAAGGAGATGATCCTTGAGAAGGATCATCTGTGTGATAGGTAAATGCTTCTAGACTAATATAAATTATGCATTGGTTTTAAAGTTGCTCACAGAGTACAAAAGGTCTTACCTTCCACTCTATTGATAAATCACATCTTAACACCAGAAAGGTAGGAAGCCTGGGCAAGTAGACTCAGCTTTGGATAGAAAACGTAGCTGCTGACTCTTGAGTTATCTTTTACTTTTTTTTTTTTTTTTTTTTTTTTTTTAACATTCCTTTTGTATTACAATTTAATTTGAAAGTCATGAAAGATATTTTAATTCCAAATATTTCCCAGAATCCCCTACAGATTTTTAGATATTATGTCATTAGGTATATCACCAATAATATCAGTAGATATTCTTGCTATTTACAAAGCATGCCTAAGTAAAACTAATGTTTCTTCCAAAGTGATTTCTAATACTATACCCAGCGTACCTTCAGTACCCGTTTATCAGTATTTAATGTCACATGAGAGGGAATAATTTTTCAATACTCCTGAGAAAGGAGTACTCCAGTACAGCTTCTCTTTCATAGGAGAGAGTAAAGAATGTATAGACCACTGTTATCTAGATTTGCTTTCTGAAGCAAATCTTTGCCTCCAAGCTCTAGCTACCTGTTCCAATGGCCTTTTCAAAGGGCCCAGTGTGGATTAGGTGGAGACAATTACGCTTATGCTTCTTCAGCTTTTCACGTGGACTGACTGTGCAAAGACAATTCAGTTTTAACTTTTATTACATTTCAAAATTTTTAAATTCATCTGACAAAATTTTGTAACTGGCAAAATGCTGAACTAAACCTTTTGTCCCATTAAACAAGTACAATCCTCACAATAGAGAGGGAGAGAAGGCAATTAACTTCTACTGGAACTGTAATCTGCTATTTATGTATGCCAATTCTGTGTGGACAGGAGTTATGGAGAGCATATGCTTTATATAGTAGGACATATGGCCCTGGTTATCATGGCTATTGAAAATAAAAACAAATCATTTTCTCTCTATTCATATTCATGTAAATGATATGGATTTCCAGTTAAGCCAATAGCTTTGCAGTTTAATGGTTTTATTCCATTATAAGATGGAAGAGAAGGAGGCTCCATAACAGTTCTTCTGTCTTTACAGAATTGCTGTTTTTATTTATTTCAGCTGTATTACTTCTGGTTTACATCTGTGCAAGTGAGTGTAGAAATTGATACGAAGATAGTTTTTTTAATGCTGTATAAGAAGTAGTGGGTGTAAAAAAAAAAAAATCACATCAATTGAGTGTTCATTTGCACCAATTGACAGATATTTTAGTAATGCAATACATTCATTCAATTTGCCTTTTGAAACTAATGACAGAAAAATCCAGCCCCCAAATGAAAAGGTATTCTAATTTCCATTTGAAATATTACTTGGAATAGTTATTGCTTGCTAATTTGGGGTTTTGATAACTTGAGGTTCTTTATACTGAAGCACAAAGCAAATCACTATGGCACAATGTGTGTTTTAGGTTACTTCTCTGCATGGGGGAAAATGTCAGAACAATGCCTTACAGGGCATTTACAAGAAATCTTACTTTTCTCTACTCATCTGCAAACTTCAGGCTGATCTTCAATTTTCAAATAGTTCCATTTTTGCAAATGCACTCCCATGCAGACTTCCATTCTAATTTTCATTTGTATACAGTTACCATTACTACTTCTTTCATGTACTTCTTTAATGTACCATTACTACTTCTTTCATGCTACAGTACTGTGGCATGAACAGAGAAACCTACAGTCTTTATTCCTTTAATTACTTTAATTTATTTTTAATTTAATCTCCAACTTTTGAAGCATTTAAAACTGTCTTGCATCTCTCTCTTTGGAAATGTACCCCCTTTCTATAGTCTAGATATATGCTTTTTTAACTTGTGACATGTTTCAAGTGAGGAACACAAATTCATGGTCCCCAGTTGATTCAAATAATTAGTGTGTGGTCAAATTCTGATTCATCTGCTCTCAAGAATCTCAGAACATGGTCATGAACAAATCAGCACATTAAACCAAGGAACCTGATGTATTGGTACAACTCAAGAACTTTCTGGCTGAAGGATCCTACATCTATATTATCAGACTACATATCCACATAGTTTAGATCTCAAATTATACATTTAACATAAAAACAATCCAAGTATTTTAAACTTTAAAATATCAGCCATTTTAAAATAGAATGTTGTAAGAAGATATTTGTGGCAGAACATCATCAATATTTGTACATACCTGTAGATAATTAATGAAGACCATATTACTGTGTCATTGTTTTCATTACACAATATCTTCCACCCTGAGTGCTCCTTGGAGGGACTGTGGAAAATCTATTACCACTGAATTTGTGGGACCTAGAGCTCTGACCACTTTGGTTCTGTTCCTCTTGCTGCTACCATCCTTCCAGGCTGGTCCATACAAATTACACCACCTTCTTGGGCAAGTTTCACTCCTCTGGTAGCCATGCAGAGTTACTACAATTACTGTCCTGAAGAAATGCATTACAACATGCAACATGGATGTACTCTGTGAACATAAGGTATTTTCATTTTAAGGCAAAGGTCATTATTATTTAACCACATTATATATGCTATTATATTTAGAGGTTGGTATTCTGTCCTGGTACAGTACATACCTAACTTTCTGCCACACTCTTAAGGGTTCTGGATCTATCTGTCGGATGAATAATAATTTCAAATGACTTAAAATATCATTACATACTCTGCAATTGTGAAATAAATAAATATATTTTTTTTTTCTTTAGAAACTCAAAGACAACAGTTTGGGAAGTGCAGAATGCTTCTGTGAGAATAGTTGAATGTCCTAAGTGTTAACCCTGAAATGGAATCAACAGATGGAAATGTCTGTCCTACTTAAGTTTGGTTACCTTCAGTGCAGTAGACATGGCATCCTGGCAGATCAGTGGCTCCAGTACTTCTACCCAAGGCCATGATCTGACAAAACAGGCCTGAGCAAACAAAATTTGATCATGAAACAATTTTATAGAGGTTATAATTTCCACTGGGCAAGTCTGCAGAATGTCCTTGGAAAACTTTGCTTTTTGTGCCAGCTGTAACTAAATGCACATGAATTAAGAATGAGCTGCCAGGTGGCTAGGGACATGGTTTTTACAAAAACAGAGCCTGTACTGTGCAGAAAAGTACTTGGCACTAAATTCTGTAACAAAATGTGATTATTTTGAAATTTATTATACAATGTGGGCTAACGTAATTTTAGTCAATTTAGAGAAAGAGAAGAGCAACACAATGAAAGTTGACACATAACACCAAAAAAAAAAGGGCATTTAACCAGTGTAAGGTCCTTGTAGATAATTTTGAGATGCATCATTGCTTTTTATTAAAACTAGGTTATTTGTCTCCGTATTACAAAGTTATGTTACTAATGAGAAAATCAATTCTGACTTGTAGCATTCATTTTAGCACCAAGGTAATGAAAGAAAAGCAGTAGATATTCCGCCAAGTCACTGCCTAGTCTTACCTCAGTAAAAGATAGTAAATTGATCCAGTCTTCATTCTCTTTAGATGGTATCAGAGGAGAAGCAGGTAGGCTCTGCTTACTGCTGTCAACTTTGCTTTTCATTGAAATCAGTGAAAAGATTATGCCAGTTTATTGTTCTTTAATTTCCAGAAGACTAGGAAAGACAATTTTCTTCCTAGATTACTCTTTGCTCAGGACACATGCATAGCCACAGAAAGTATTTTGCAATTTATCCAGTTATAATACTTTCTGAAGGACTAATTACATGCCTGCAACAGCCAAAGATACCTTTAACAAAGGCACATTAAAACTCGATATAAAATGCAATGCCTGCTTCAGGTGCACAGCCTGACTACAGCTGAGAGTCAGAGATCAGACAGTGCTCATTAAGATTTGAATATGTATCTTTATTTTTTTTTTTTAATTTTCACAAGCAGCATATAGTAACACCAAACAAAGCAAAAGTAACACTATTAAAGAAAATCCAGTAGTAATAAATAAATAAATAAATAAAAGTTTTCAAACCTTGCTGTGATTTTCAAGAGCCTAGTTTGGTAACTGCTACAACAATATCAGAACTGAAACTACATTATCTCTGCTTGAAGCTCAGATTTAGACAAACTAAGGGAAAACATGCTGGGTTATTCTCACTGTGACTCCCACTGCTCTATGAAGTTCTTACCTCTTTGGGCACTAGCTTCCACAACTGCAAGGTATACTTGTAACCAGCAGAATCTTGGCTACCAAGGGGTCAGGGTCTCCTATACTGCATCCTGCATTTCTCCAAGCTCACTGGAAATTTAAAGACTCTGGCACCCCTAAAGATTTTGCATTTGGGATTACTGTGCTCAGCAGAGCTCAGGGCAACTCAGTTCTCCCCTCACAAGTGATGTTTTCCCTCCTCACACCACAGGACCTGCCATACCAGGCAAGCTCAGAGGAAAAGGGTACCTCTGTGATCTGGCATTACCAGAGCTAACTCACAGCTGTGGGGCACCATTGAGCTGCTCCCAGCTCCTGGTGACCTCTGCTGAAGCTAGAATCAGTCCCCTGCTTTAAACACAACATGGTGTTTAATTCTCAAATTCTTCCTGAAAGCCATTCATTTTCCTCTGATTAGTCCAGATTGCATCGTTATTTCAAGATGGCAGATAATTCAAGATTCTTGCAAAGTCAACAGAGACATCCAAAGCAGTGAAGAGAGGAAAAGTCAAAAGCTGTCAAATGTTGCTTCCAGAAAAAATGCTTCCAGAGACTTGCTAACAAAGAAAACCAAAAAACAGCAACAAACTTCTTATGTAAGTCTGCTGTAGGTGCCTGTCATATTGCTTGACTTTTAGACAAAACCTACAAATATGAGGTTTTTAACTCCACAGGCTTCAGTCCTACCCTGAGAAGTAGTGTAAAGCCACACCACCATTACACATTGCTGCTGTATACAAAAGTAAATTGAAAAATGTCATGTGTTTGCTGTCTCCTTTGCTATAAAATACAAATAAATAAATAAATAAAATGATTCTTCCATTTCTTTACATATAATTTCAATCTTTTTTATTTTATTTTATTTTATTTTATTTTATTTTATTTTATTTTATTTTATTTTATTTTAATTTTTTTTAAGAAATCAATCTATTATTTATGCCAGAATAATAACATAATTATGATAACTCATGGAAACAGAGAATTCCAACTGTACCATCGTTATTACAGGACAAAGTAAACAGCCAAAAACTTTGTAGAAACATATATCCATCTTGCAATTTCTTGATGGTCATATCACTTCCTATTAGCAGTAAGCTACAATTATTTGAATAAAGCAGACAAAAGTAATCTTGCTTTAAGTTGTATCCATTTTGTGCAAGAACTTTATGCATCGCCCTACTGTTATTATAAAAGCTTTGCAAAGAAATACTGTGGCCAAATATCCAACCTCTCCATACCCTCACTGGTCAGCACATGGACCAAAATAGCTATCACACTTAAAATTATCACACTACCCTAGTCCAAAAATGAGTTCAGACTAACTTTCAAGTGTATACATGCTTCTAGCTCTGCCTAGTAAATTTTTCACAAAACTTGTGAATTGTTATATAGTGATATGTAGAATTGCATGAAACGATATATGGGACTCATCTTGACTTATAGCTATAAAAAAATAATTTAAACTTTACAAAATTATGATAAATCTATTCAAATAGGAGGTACATTTCACTTCTGGAGATGGTTGAGAAGTCTCACAGCTGGAAATTACTTACTTACTAAATTAATTAATTACTAGAATTAATCTGAAAATATTGCCTTCGTTTGGCTTTATAAGGTATGAGATATTTGGAGTCTAGAAAGAAATAGTTGTCGCCAATCTAGATATCATGGAATTAAAAAGACCAAAGTAACCAGAAATGTTTATATATTATTAATGGATGTGCTGGGGGCAAAGATTTAAATTATATTTCTAATTTTTATATTTCTTTAAAAATTGTGTATTTGTCAGCAGAAAAAATGATGGGAGTGAAGAAATATAAGAAACTAACCATTTTTATTAATTTTCTAAATATTTATGAATAGTTTTATAAAAAAGTCAATTATTTCAGCTCTTTATTTTTTATTTTTTTTTAAGTCTCACAGTAAATTTCAACTGATCTTTAGTAATTATTCATGAACTGCAGTTAAACATAGTTTCATGGAAAAAAAAGTCATCCTACAAAAAGATTATATTTCTCTGGAAAGAAAAATCCAAAGAATAAAAGTTGGAGCTTTCATAAGAAAATTGCAAAGATTGTTATTTTGCTTACTTTAGGTCTGTCAACTCTAGAAAACTATAAATATTACATAATAAGATGTAAGTAAGATAATTTTACAATCTTACCATGTACAATATGAAGTGACTTAGTTATTTCTAATAAAACATACCTGTATTGCTTTTGTTTTGTTTTGTTTTGTTTTGTTTTGTATCCACTATCATGCTATACTAGCAGTAGAGAATTACAGAATCAGGCTTTTATATCAAAGTCAGTGAAGCAGGAGTATTGTTAAACTGCTCATGTAAAGCTCTAAATAGGCAAGAACTAATGCAATCAGTGAATGTTTCTACTTGACATGCAACAAATAAATATTGGCCAGGGGCAGATAGCCACAGTGTCCATGAGAAATGGTGAAGCAATTGGGAAAGGTAGCCAGAAAGGATAGTAATGACCTACTGTCCACAGGGTATATATAGCTGTACTACAGGCAGATTTGTAAATGAGAGCTCTTACACTTGCAGTTCTGAAACTTCATAAACAATGCCAAAAAGCTGCACAGAGATGTTATCATGTACCTCCAGCAATATTGCTTGCACTGTGTGCCACATGCCTATTACTCCTGTAATGTCCAAGATACTTAGCTGCAATCCAAGTTTCATTTAATTTCAGTCTGTTTGTCCTCAGAAGCAGGGGTATTCAGCCTTTCCAAACACAGACCAGTATTATCAATTATTTTTTTTTTTCTTTCCTGTTAATCAGGAAAGTCAGAAAGTTTCCAGCTGACAAATTTGAATTAGGCAGGTACAGCCATGTACTGGGGATGGTTGGAATATTTGTAAAATAATGTTAGGTACATGTACATGTACAACACAGTGATGAGGCACAATTAACATAGATGCTGAGCATGATAGCATAACCCTTATTAAAAAATGCTACGTAACATAAATCTTCCAAGATAAGAATTACATACTTTTTCAAAGGATCACAAATTTGGGCACAAAATTAAATATAACAAGATTGAATGAAAAAATACATATATATATAAATTAGAGGTCAAAAGTTAATAAATAATAAAGAATACATTAGGACAAATATAAAAGATAATAATAGAAGAAATAATGAAAAAAGTAATCAAATATTCTGATATTGTTGTGTTCAAGACCTAAATTAGCTAAATAATAAGCTCTGGAAATTAATCAGAAATTGGCAATCACCATTTACAGAAAATGTTTCTGGTTTCATGACATGTATTTATCTGAAAGAAACTCTTTGCCAATAAGATTCAAAGGTAACAAAAATTTGGCTGAAAGCCTACTTCAGTAGGTAAGCTAAGGTATTTAGTGTATTTATCTTATCAGAAATAGGGTTAAGAGGCAACAAAATGTCTGTCCCCTTAAAAGAGATAAAAATAATAAATAAATAATGTTTTCTTTATTAAGAACAACAACAACAAAAACAACAACCAAATTAAGGCATTGAAAAGATTCAATGACTGAAAGCAGAGCTAGATTTAAGCAACAATTAAGATGCACATTTTTAAACTTAAAGGGTGATTAAGGATTGGAACAACTTGTTATGGATGAACCATTTTCTTTTTTACTTGTAACATATAATACCAGATTGGCTGTACCTTTCTCCAAAGATATGCTCTAGATCAGTCAGAAGATGTAAATAAATCCACGAACTACTTAGTGAAATATTATGTTATGCCAGATAAGACAGGATGATCATAACATGTGGCTTCAAGACTTAAGAAATCATGAAATCATTTAAGTCATTCTCACTGCTTTCAATTTAAGGAATGGAATCTCTCACAAGTACACATATATACGAAAAAATCATGTGAAGAATAGGTAATCATCATCCAATAAAAACAGAAATTAAACAATAAACATTTACAAGATTTACCTTCACGTCCTCCCCATTATGAAAATAACATCTTCATTAATATTCATGCATTTCAGGTGTTGCTCTTTGTTGTTTGACAGATGTTAACACAGTGTAACTAGTAGGAAAAAACAAACAAACAAACAAAACAAAAACACCACACATAACAAACAAATAAACAAAGTGATCTTATTACAGTATGTGCAAGCACGCTGTGTAAACAGCTGCTTATTATCAACATCAAAGCAAAATCTCCTATCTCTCAGCAACTGAGCCACCAGAAGACCTTCACAACCACATGTCAGATTTTTCACCATGCAGAAATGAGCTTGTATGTATAACGCAACTGTCTTGTGGTCAAAGTGGGTGAGGCTTTCAGTTTCTGGGTTCAGGTCCATCTGACCATTGACTCTGGAGATAACAGAGGAATTAAATATTACTCCTCAGCTGCTGTATACTGCTCATTAATAATACCTGAATGGTGCATGGATGACTGGATAGGACGATCTGGGATGACTGGCAGGCATTGGCAAGTAGTGGTCTGTTGACAGCTAACTGTTTATATCAACTTATATCTTCAGCTAGTAAATTCCAATAACAAATTAAGTATCACATATGCATTTACAATGCTGGTACTAAATTGTCATTCTTTAAACATCCAAGCTTTGACCTAGCAACTCTGAATAACTTCTGTTTAAGTTAGACTATAAACTTAAGAAATCTTGATTGATAATCATTCCTGGTTGAAAAGCATAACTTTCCCATTGTTGACAACTTGAAGTTATTCCAGTTCGATTTTTTTCTAAAGTCAGATAACCAGGATTTGGCCCCGTCACTTTCCTATTGTAAAAACATGTCCTATATCAGATGTGTTCTTTCTTCTTAGACACAAATATTTAAAATTTCTTGGGCTGAATACTTAATGGTCAGAAGGGAGATATCTGACAGTAGAGAAAACTGAAATTGTTAATAATTTACTTTTCAGCCCTCTGGAGGACAAATTCAATAGACAGGATTTCCTCAGTCTTTTGCCATAATAAATAAATAAATTTATTATTATTATTATTATTATTATTATTATTATTATTATTATTATTATTATTATTATTATTATTTACTACTACTACTACTACTACTAATTATTACTATATATTATTACTACTACTACTACTAATAATAATAATAAAATCTGGATGCCAGAGAGTCTTTATAGCTTTTTTGAAATCCATCATCTCAGTGTGACAAGTTGTTTAAACCCCTTTTCCAGGATACTAGGCCTGCTAGGCCCCGGACCCTGAGTTCTAGACACATCCTCAAAACTCCCTTTGTTATTTCAGTCTCAGGAAGAAGATTGACTTATTCATACCTTGTATTTCTCAGCTCCAAGCTGCTATTAGCACACATATCACAGAATTAGCTGGAAAAGTGGCTCCCACTTCCTTTTTTTGCCTTCCACAATTGTAACAACGTATGCTTTCTCACTCAGCCCTTGGCATCATTTATCTCAGAAGAATTGTTCCTAAAATGAATTCCACCAGCTTGGGCACATCTGTCCGCAAGACCACACTCTCTCCACATCATCTTTGATGAATGTGAGCCAGATAAGTGTCAGAACCTGGATATACTGGATTTATGCCACCTAAAATTTCCCCTACATTAGTTGAGTGGTTTGCTGGTATACTAGGCAATTTAAAGATTTAGAAAATTTAGATAAAGAATGTCAAGGCAGAAATCCAAGCAGCAGTTTTATTAATGTAGCTCTGAGAAATATGGAAAAATGTACATGCTAACCTAAAGAAAATATGAAATAATTTGAGAAATAATTTCAGAAATAACAAAGAAGGACAGCTGACCCAACATTCATGGATTTTGATGTATTAAGGAAGTCTGCCTCAGTTCACCTGTTCTTGTTCTTGTTCAGAGGGTAACCTATTAAAATTCCTATGTAACAATATTCCCAGTCACAATCAATGAACCGATCATAAATATTTATTTGGCATGTGTTTTGCCACTCTAATATATATATGCAAATATATGAAATGCCCTAATGTTATGAGTAGTAAGTTTTAAGGCTAATGTCAGTGAGCCACATGCTCCCAAGACTGACCTTCCTGAACTAAATGCTGCCTCCCCAGCTTCCCATGCCTTCTATACACAGCAGGCAAGATGGGGAATGTTGATTGCAACACTGACAGGATAAAGGCAGACGTGTGCTGCTGCATAGGTGCACCCTACCTATGCTCCTTTTTTAACAAAATGCACTATGAATATGGTAAAGGGAAAAGCTAAGCATGATTAGCAAAGAAGAATGGTCCTGCAGGAGTAATGTAGGAAAAGAATTAGTAATATTCTCAATGCCATTTGGCAGCAAAATGAGATGGAGAAATGTATTACTAGATTTAGAATCTCTAAAACTAATAAAAATAATTTTTCTGACAGAAAGAAGTAAAAGAGAAAGTAGAGAAAGCAAGAAGAAACAAAATGAACCGAGAAGACCAAAGAAAACAGTAGAGACACGCAAGTAGTATTTCCTATGGAAACTTTTTTAACTAAACAATATCTTCTGTTTCTGTGTGAAGACCTTTCTGTAAAGCTTGAACAGAAGAATCCCTGGGAATCCAGGACTCCTCAGCTTTGTACCAACAGTCTGCAAAACAGTACTTTCTCTTGTTTACTCTGTCTCATGTCAAATACATCTTACAGAATTTGCTGCAATAATGCTATAACTTCATCAGAGGGAAAAAAGTTGCTCATCACCAGTGTTAACTCAACTGTTAAATCAGTAGTGTGAGTGCTGTGCAGAACAATGGTAGCTGTAGTATAATTGTACTGTATAATTGATGAAAAAGGACATGAATCCAGTCTCCCAGACATATAGTACTGGCTGAGTATTGTCACCACTCCAATTGCTGAAATTCTCATTTTTAATGTATGTTAATCAACTTCTGAGTAGGTTAGGCTATTGGAGAGTTTAACTGTAAGGAGATCTACTCAGAAAAAGTCAAGCAGCCTTAAGCAGAAAACAAATACTCGGTCTTGCTCCCTCAGATCATGGCTCACACAGGCTTAGACAACTCTGTTTACAAAAGCCATGTGGTGAAAAATACTGTGTTATGGATACTCGTTTGTTTTTTTTCCCTGTTACTTTGATATACCTAAATTCATCCTAAAATGCATAGAGATACATATCATCTTGTAAAATTGGGTCCAAGTGATCAGCACATCAACCCTGCATTACTTAACAGCCATCAGCACAATGTAAATGTTTGTATTAGTATTCTGCAGGTGGCAAAAATAGTAACAGTCTTCTTGTAAGGCTCTTTATGTTATTCTGCCATCAAAGCGAATCACATTGTATGTCAAAGCAGGCATTCAAAAGTCACAGTCATACAGTTAGGAGCATATTTATCAAAGGGATAAACCCCAAATTTCAGCATAAAGAGCAGCATTGGAAAGAGCACTAGGATGATCATCAGTACATTGTTTGGTCTCTTGTGACTTTATTAAGCATTGTGTATCCTTTACAACCCATCTAACAAACCACCTGTCTGCCACAGTTCCTGATTAGGACAATAACGGTTCCACTGACACCACTGACAATGTCCTAATTAGGACTAAAATTCATCCACTGAGACTGTATGTGTCTCCAGTGAGACAGTCTCTAAAATAAATGTTCACTTTTTTATTGTTATCCCTTTCTGCCCTCTCCCCTCCTTCCCCCCCCCCCCTCCCCCCCCCCCGTACTCTTACTTTCTTTCACCTAATGCCTTATTTTGGGACTGTACAACACCATCATTAACAAAAAAAAAAAAAAAAACACAAAACAAAAAAAGCCCTAAACCATATAACCTGAGTGTCAGTGAAAAGAAAAATTGTAATTAACAGTTACAATTGTCAAGTGCAGATATGAAACCCACAGCAGAGAAGTCTTCTACAATGTTCATGAAGATAAATTCACCAGTACAATACTCTGAAATGGTATTGCATACTTTTGAATGCCATCTTCTGACATGCATGTGTTTAACAATTAAGTTAAAGGTGGAGCCAGTATAGCTTATAATACCTACAACTTTCTGTTGTAAAATCCTAGCATTTTGTTCCTACTTTTTGCACCTGGAGTATTCAAAGTAAGAATTCCCATGGAGCTTCAAAAGCATTATTAGTGAGAGTTTTCAACAAAAATCAGCCCACTGTTTCCAAAACTGAAGTTTGGAAAATTTAACATTCAAAATCTTGTTAGGCTGTGAAACTCATATTCTTATTAAAATTAATGCTACCGTGTTTCTGACATATGAAATTAGCATTTGGCAAGTGTGAGACATACTGCTATTCCAAGTGTCATTGTTTCTCTGCTCTCATCAAAGCACTGTAAAACCCTGTGGTAAAAACTGTCATCCCCTTCTGGTGGCTGTCAGTAAAACAACCCTTTTAATTAGCTCAAGTGACAAAGGTCTGTATTAGAAACCTGATGGCCTCTTGCAAATCACAGTTCACTTCTGGTGTTCCATAATACCTGGTTTTAGGCTTTTCTGTTTCAACAATATAAAAGTTGAATGCAAGAAGATTACATTAAATAGCAATTTTAAAATGACACAATCACGCTGTCTCAAGTTAGGAAGTCTATAATCATTTCTTATGCAAAATGATGTGAAAATCTGCATTAAGTCACAGACTTAAATTACATAATTATCATAATACATGTATGTCATTTGGAAAACTGTCCCATTTCCCAAAGAACAGCCACTGGGGACTGGGAGAAACTTGGGTTTTGTTCCTCACTCCAGGGAGCAAGTGCATAAAGGAAGTATTATGCAAAAGTATATTTTTCTGTAGCACTGAAAGAAGCAACAGATTCTAGAAACCAACGTGTAGAGGACAGTTCTTCATGTTCTTCATGTTGGAAGGACCTTAGGAGGTCATTTATTTCAGGCATCTCCTCAAGGCAAGGTCAACAATGGATCCATATCATGTTACCTAGAGCTTTTTTTCAGTTGTGTTATGGAGACCTCCGGAGCCTTTTGGGTTGTCCAGTCCCCTGTGTAGTTATCCTCACAGTGAACATCCTTACTTCCATCCAAAACCTGTCCTTATCAATTTATGATGATTGTCTCTTGTTCTGTTGCCATGTACATGTACTTCATGAAAAACTGCCTTGCTGATAACCTCTCCATAGGTACTGTGGGGCTGTTTTGAAGCTGTCTCTGCTCCAAGCTGGACAAGCCCAGCTCCTCCAACTTCTCCTCACAAGGCAGATGCTTCAGTCCACCCTGACCATCCTCGTGGCCTATACTGAACTCACTCTATTTTTTCAGTGGCTTTCCTGAACTGGGCACCCAAAACACTTCCTAGATGCAGTACAAAAAGTGCCAAGGAAAGGCAGGGGTTGGTGATCTCTAACCTCAGTCTACTGGCTGTGCCCATGCTGGCAGAGCCCAACATGCTGTTGGCCTTCACAGAAAGCAATACTAGAATGTGAATTCCAACAGAAGTGAAGCTTGAGAGAGGACCATAAGTCTGAACTTTGGATTGCAAAAGCACTGAACCCATACACAGGATGATGAAGGAGAAAACTTTATATTTAATTTTACATTCTGCTTTTTTGATCTTTACTGAAGCCTTCTGGTTAGTTCCATCAGGTTTTGCTACTGATAAGATGTTTCTGTAATACACAGCACATGTCACTGTTTCGTATTTATATTTTAAGCATTTTAGGTCAGAGTTATATGTCTAAGATAAGAAAATCACTGGTAATTTACTTTGTGCTAGTATAACAACATAGAAGATTTGAGTAAGCATCAAAAGTTTTATATATTCCCTGGAAGCAAAGTCTTATTTTACTGTTTAGCTATATGTCAATCTACTTGTCTCCAGCCTGTAACACCGTGTCCAACTCTACTTTGCATATTTATGGGTAGAAGTAATTTAAAAAATGTGAAAAGTCTTTAAATAATTAGTAAAGTACATAAGCAGTTGTTTTGGAGTTTTTTTCTGGACAAATCTGTAGCTTATTTTTAAGTAGTGACAAAATTTCAAGAAGAAAACAAAGGATACTGAAAATGCTTCTTTTTTTTTTTTTTTTTTTTTTTTTTACCCAATTTCAATTTTTTTTTCTTTAAATTTTAAAAGCTTCTTTATTTCTAAAGATTCACTGTATACAAATACTGGATCCTTTGTATAACTTGGAAAAGTTTCAATGATTATACCTAGGCTCAAAGATTTGCGTCACAAATACAGAAAATCTATCAGACCCTAAAATATTTTTAAGGACTGTTATGACAATGATTAGCATTTGTGTTTTTAAGAAATTCAGTGGACTAGCACAAGGCTATGGAATTCATGTATATAATTGAATCTTTTTGTAAATAATCGCTACCTGGCAGACCCAATATCCATCAGAACAAGTGGTCATGGTAATTTCATTGCCATAACTTCTTGCTGATTTCTTTGAAAATAAATAGATATGAACTAATGAAGGAGTGATATTATGTGATGTTTTCCTTTTTTCTGCCATTTTCTTTCAATTCTCATTAGTCCTGAGCTTGTGGATGTGAACTATCATTTGACTAGTTGTCACAAGACAGTGCAGAGGCCAAGAATTTAACAACATTTAAGGAAGCATTAGAGATTTACACAGATAGAAAGCATGGCCTGTGTTGTAAAAGTCCAGATTGAAAACATTAATGTTAATAAAAAATCCTAGGAGGAATATGAAGCTTTATGATTCGAGACTTACTTTGTATTTATTAGTCTGTGACAAGAAGATCAAATTATCCCGTATCTGTTTGGTGTGAAGATTTTTGCCTGCCTGACAAATCCTGGGTCAGCCACCATCAAATGACATATAGCTATGGTTCAGTAATAAGCCTGATTCAAAATGGTAGTCTCTGTGTTAGGATATCTGATATATGTTATCTCTTATCAGGATCAGGGCAGATTGTACATTTAATGTGTATGCTGTGTTTTTTAAACCAAATTTCATTAGAGTATCACAGTATCTGGATGCCTGATGGAATGCTTATATTGATCTCTGTCTGTCTCTACTTTCTTTCAGATCAATCAACCAAAGTCAACCCATAGGGAAAGTGCTTTTACAAAGACACTTCATTCATGGCTTTTTTTTTTTTTTGGGGGGGGGGGGGGAGGAGGGAGGGCAAAGAGGTGGGAGGTGAAGGGAGCATTAGAATAATTGAGACTCTGGGTCACTCGGCAAAAGGGATGTTCCTTGGAAATGTGTGAGCAAGTACACATGTCAGAGCTCTGTTTAAGCATCATGTCAATTTGACAAGAGCATCTGCAATTAGAGTTCTCCTCACTATTCCCTTTTTCTTTAAGTGATAATTAAGAATTGCAGAGGTGGTCATATTGTGCTTTCTTATAGACACTGGGGATGCTCCCTTGTGAAGGAATAATGAATGTATTGCCTTCTGAGTAAAATGTGTGCTTGTACTGCAAAATGGCATGATCTAACTCCTCTACATGGTTAACTTTTTCAGCATTTCAGGTACAACTTAATCCAAGATCCATCTCCTATCTAATCCTTTAATTTATGTCTTTAAAATAATGTAAGATATTACATTTTTAATCTTAAAGTTGGCAACTTTAAAAGACCATTTTCCATTAGTATAAGCGAGTCTAAGCAACTAGTTGGCCCAGCAGTATATCCCTTATGTGACTGCCATTCTCAAAGAATTCAAGAAAGAATCTCTCTTCATCTCTACCTTGAGGCTTGGTGAACTCTAGTTGCAGCAAGCCAGCTGTGGGAGAGAGTTTTGAGATTATGGGCACATCCACTAAAATCTCCCTCACTGGGGTTTTTAATCACTAGGTGTCAAATCTATATACGTATTTTTGCATTGACATTTATTTGTTCATTAACTTTATTGATTTCTTGTGTAAGGCCAAATCTAGCTTGTTCTGGTACTGTTTGTGTGAGTCTTTAGGGACGCCTTTCAGGCATCTGTGCTGTTATACCTCTGTGGTATTGTATTATATTATACTTCACTAGGAGTATGCTATTCTTGAACAACAACAAAAATATAGTTTTGGCACATGACCAAGCAACCAATGAGAGGAGTAGCAATGGGAAGGGATGAATGGAGATAACCCCTACATTATCCTTCTGGGAGATGGATTTTGGAATCAAGCCTAAGCACCTTGGGGAAGAAATAGAAAAAAGACTGAGGAACTCATTCTGATGGCAAGGACTTCTGAGACTACCATGTCACTGCCCCCAACCCAACAGCCATGTGCTTGGATGTCCTTGTCCCAGTGATGTGTTTAGCCATCAGTAATGAGGAATGTAAGGCGAAAGGAGGAATACAAAGTTCAAGTTTAAGACATCGTGTTTCAAAGTGGCAGAATTAACAGCTTTGATTCACAGCTGCAGCAAAAACCATCTCCAACATTGAGCTTTTCTTACCCAGGGTAGCAAAAGAGTCATTGAGATAAAACCAACCAACCAACCAACCAAAAAAAAAAAAAAAAAAAAAAAAAAAAAAAAAAAAAGCTTACTAAAGTTAGCACCTTTAAATGCCCTAGGGAGTGAAGAGAAGTTCAAGAAAATGAGGAAAGTTTATTATGAAAAGTGCTTTGCCTGACTAATATAAGCATTTAAAACTTGAAACTAAGTAGTAATCAAGGACAACCATCAGTGTTCAATTATTTGAGCTTTCTCTGTGCAAGTCACTACAGCAGTATCTGAGACAGACAAGGAATTCAGGCATTAAGGTGTGGGCCCTTAGACAAAAGAAAGATGATTTCAAACTTCCTGGCTATGGACCTCCTAGAGCTATGCATTATCAGCATGTAAGGAGTAAAAAACATAAATAACACTATTCCAGTAAGCCTGTGTAACCTGTCTGGCTGCAAATTATCTTTCTGCTTGCCTGATACCTCTTTCCTCACTGTCATAGACACAAAATGGCTAGTTTGCAAGTCATTACTGAAAACACAGCTTTTATTATTTATTTACCTATTTATTTATTGCTACCAACATTAAACAATTCTGACCTGAACACTGGGTTGGTGTAAAGTGATCCAATAATCCAAATAGAAGGCAAAGGATTAAGCATAAACTGCACTGTCTTCTAAGTTTTCACTTTTGTGCCAGCTCCTTTGCAGCTGTGTTGCAAATGATGTTTCCAGTGCTTAGCAATGTTAGTCACTGATTAGACACAGATTCAGATTAAGTGGAAGCTGAAACTAGACACAGCTCCTGCTGAGTTATTATTGCTACTGACCTTAAATGTTTACAAATATTTTATATATTTTTCTTGTTGTTGTTGTTGTTGTTTGTTTGTTTCTCTCTCTTCCTTTCTGTAGACATTTACTAGCAATCAGGTTTCAACCTACTAGAAGCTTGCAAGCTTCTTTCATTCATACTATAGCCTGAACCTTCTACTCCGATATTTCTTAGCGTGCTGTAGCAAAACAGGGAAATCTTTAGACAGGAAGCTTTCCAAACCTTCAGGACATTCTCTTGAATTTGCAAATGGTTTCTTAGAAAACTAGTTTATATTCCTATTAGAGAATCTATTTTGAAGCTTACTGAGGTTGAGGTTTTCAGCACAGCCCTGAGCAAAGAATCAAGCATTACTGCAGCACATGGTGCAGCCCGGGATTATGCCTTTTTAGCACTTTACAAGCACTCTGAGATGGTAGCATTTTGAGAGAGCAGGCCTATCAAGCTGCTAACTCTTCATTATTTCCCACACATTCCTTGACAACACATTAGGCCTTAGGAGGATTGTGATGGAGTCTTGCTTTGCCTCTTTACTGAATATTTCTGTAGATACCAACCACATGAAGTTTAACAAGAGCAAGTGCCAGGTCCTGCACCTGGGATGGGGCAACCCTGGCTATACGTACAGACTGGGTGATGAGACACTGGAGAGCAGCCCCACAGAGAGGGATCTGGGGATTGTATTTGACAGCAAGTTGAATATGAGCCATCAGTGTGCCCTATCAGCCAGGATGGGCAACCATATCCTGGGGTACATCAAGTACAGCATTGCTAGTCGGTCGAGGGAGGTGATTGTCCCGCTCTACTCGGCGCTGGTCTGACCTCACCTTGTGTACTGTGTGCAGTTCTGGGCACCACAGTACAAGAAGGACATTAAACTGTTGGAGAGTGTTCAGAGGAGGACGAGGAAGATGGTGAAGGGCCTAGAGGGGAAGACGTATGAGGGGCAGCTGAGGACACTGGGCCTGTTCAGCCTGGAGAAGAGGAGGCTGAGGGGGGACCTCATCATGGTCTACAACTTCCTCGCAAGGGGGAGTGGAGAGGCAGGTGACCTATTCTCTGTAAACAGCAGTGATAGGACCTGCAGGAATAGTGTTAAGCTGAGGCAGGGTAAGTTTAGCTTGACATCAGGAAGAGGTTCTTCACCGAGAGGGTGGTTGCACACTGGAACAGGCTCTCCAGGGATGTAGTCACTGCACCAACCCTGTCTGAATTTAAAAAGCAATTGGACTCTGCATTAAGTCGCATGGTCTAAACTTTTGGGTAGGCCTGTGTGGTGCCAGTAGTTAGACTTGATGATCCTTATGGGTCCTTTCCAACTCAGGATATTCTATGATTCTATGATCCTATCATCCTCGTGAGCCTTCAAGCAACCGATAGGGGAGCTCTTTCCCCTGACCTCTTCCTTTCTGTTTTGGTAAAAAGTTATCATCTGTGAATAGAATCAAAGTGTTCCTGAATCACTTGGCTTTGAAAAGAACAGCATCATTGCTCCTAACTCTTGATGTCTATGGCATATTCTGCTGGGTAGAACCTTTAACTATCCATGTTTTATGCTTGAGAAAGAAAGAAACATGAAATTTTCAACACAGACATCCCACATAAGGCACAGTATTGATCCAGAAAGAGTGACTGATGAATTTATAGGAAAAATAGGAAGATGTGTATTTTTGTTTGCATCTACTTACATGCTCACAATCAAGCTGCTGTGTTTGTGACCTAGCAGATACATTGACTTTGACTCTGAACCATATTGCATCTTTGCCACATACCCTGTGTATGAATGAGCAAGAATGAGCAAGCTGAGAAATGCCGCTGTGATGGTTACCTGTATTTGTACTGTTCAGTTCCAATGAACAGTAGTTTCACAAGAATGAATTCTCAGTCTATTTAAATGTATGTGTGAACTGTTTGTTCAGTGAAAAACCAGGAGCCCTAGCCAGAAGAGTAGATGTGATTAGTAGTTAACATCACTTTTTCTGATCCATGCATTCCTAAACACTCACCAATGGCAGAACTGTGAAATAATGCTGATGGTGCTCTCATATGGTGAAAAGTATTGACAGTCATGCAGTGAAAGGCTAAGAGCAAAGTCTTCTCAACTGTCACCATTTCAGATCCAAGGCACTGCAGCCCAGCTAGCTAATATTAGAAACAAAAAATAAAGAAATAGATAAATAAATAAAGTAAAATAAAATAAAAAGAAAGACTTCTCAATACTTTTGCATATGCCATCTTGAGTACCATATATACTGCTGATACAATTTGGGGGTATCATATTTCCAAAGTTCATGGACAATGAAAACTATGGAGTGAACAATATCTTCAGATAAGATACATAGTATTTCCAGTATTCAGTTCTTTTCCAGAGGATATCCATAGGTATTTGTTGCACACATAATGTAAATTTTTGACAATATTCATCTGCTTTATTGATATATTTCAGCTTTTTGATTCACCATGCAAGGGTCTTTAACAGTATTTGATAGCCATTCTTTAAATGCGGTATTTTTTCTTGCAAGTAAACCAATAATTTGAATGACAAAGATGCCATTGCATAAAAGTGCATCATAGTCCCAGAAAAAAAAAAAAAAAAAAAAAAAAAAAAAAAAAAAAAACCTTTTCCCAAAGTGACTAATTCTAGGAAGGCAGTTGGAAGGCAGCCTGTTCCTCAGACTTGACTCCTCTTGTCTGTGTTGACCTTAAGGGCACTTTGAAATATCTGGGTTCAGTTTTTCTTCAAATCCTGCTTGCTCTCACAGTACTCACATCCTGTTAGGAATCTTCTAAGTATTTGTTTTTGCCAACTATGTGAAAACATCAGGGGGTATATTTAAAATACAGAAAGGTAAACTGGCAATGAGCATATAGTGAAGCTGAGGAACAAGACAAGTCTCTTTTCCCTCCTCTGAAAGCAGTGCTAGTTTCAAGGACAGTTGTGAAATTCTCTCTCAAACACAGCCGCAATGCTTTTTCTCCACCAGAGAGTAGAAATAGATAATGTGACTCAAGGGTTAATATAGTATGAGGGCATGTGAATTTGTTCGATATTACCATATTAAGAATTAATATATATTTATATGGTATTATAGAAGATATTATGATTTGGTTACAACAAATGTTTTTATATATGAATTTAAATTTTTTTTGTGTCTATATCAGTTAAGCTCAGATCTCATAACACAGGGGCATCTTGGCAATATTTTTTTCAAAATCTCAGACTAATCTCAAAAATGTTTTCTCCATCTGTTCATTATTAGTAAAAACTACCATTCTGTTGCAGTTTTCCGGCAGAGGAGAAATAGCCTCACAGCAGCTACCAGCACTGTGGGATTCAAGAACCCCAGTAACAGCCTTGAAGTCTTTGCACGGAAGTGATATCATATAAAATGCTTAAAAATGTACCAGCCTGAGATGTGTTTAAGAACAACTATCTTCCCATTATTTAAATGTCTAAGACACATCTCTGACATATATGCAATTCTGCCTGATTCTGCTTTTGGATTGTACACCATATTAATTAGCCCTCTTTCTTCCCTTCACTTTCTTCCCTTTATTCTGTTATTTCATCACATCATATATCCATTGCACGCTTTTCTTAAATCTTGGTTATTGTTTTCCTTTTTCCAAGTCATGTATTATACATTTGGGTTATTACTTCTGTTTCACTTTTAATAAGAAGGTAAAGGATTACTAGTATGATTTTTCTATCTCAATAATTCTAATACTTGTTTCATTCATACTGTAATAATTTTCTGTAGAAGTTACGAAATCCACTACTATTTTGAGATAACAGAATTGATACCTATTCTGTACATTTTCAGTTTCAGAAGAGGTCAAGATGACTAGCATCACCCAAAGCTGTTCTTTCTTAACATAGTTAGCAAATATAACCATGTAAAACCCAATGCTTGCAAACACAAAGATTTGGAAAACCTGAACAATACTTCTAAAACAGTATCACCAAGTAAACTTGAACTGAGGAGCTGCCAATTTCCAGCACCTTTAGGGGTGCCTTAAGGGAACCTTTAGGTTTCCCTTAGTTTGTAGAGACATATTTCCTACTGTAAATGAATGTTCTGTCCTTTTACTGATTGAAACAATCTGACGCAGGCAAGAACAAGCAGAAGCTCCTTGAATCTCCTCATGTTGTAAGAAAACCAAAGTGGAATGTTGAAGATTAAAAAGTAGGTCAGAATTAATAAATGTATTGTAAAGTAATCCACACTTTAAATCCTGATATAAAGTGGGTGAAATTTCTGAATTTCTGCTCTGTTCCAGTAACCAGAGATTCACCCTAGCATTTTTATTATGCTAAAATTCTTGTACAAGTAGAAATGGCTAATGCATATTTGCATCAAAAAAGTAAATGAAAGAAGCTGCAAAATTATACTCCCAATTCTAAAACAAAACAAAACAAAACAAAACAAAACAAAAAAAACACAAACCAAACCATACCAAACCAAAAATAATAATAATAATAAAAAAAAATCACTTTGGAACAGGTCCAGATGTAATACAAACAGCCACTTTTACCTGGGGGATATATGCAGAAAAATCATGACCTTGGTTAGGTACACTGGAATTCACCAACTCACTCCTTACTAGCCTGCCTTTCTTCCTCAATTGCAAATAAAAAGGATTTCTTCTGTTATATGCAGAACAATATCTTTTATTTACTATTAACAGACTATTTTTATGGGTTGTATTTTATGACTGAAATATAGTATATGATTAGCTGCTCCACAGATCTTGCCTTGTGCTGGAAAGGACAATAAATTGTAGCAGTTCTCCCTGCTGATTCTGCCTCTGGGTGCAGCTGGAGCTATTCCATCTTTGCTTGCAACACCTGGTATGATGCCATAGCATCCTGCTCCTAATGGCAGATATAAAAGAAGCAGAAGCAGTAGAAGGATGGCAGCACACTCATACTTTGAAGAACATAGGCATTAAAACATAAGTATTTCTACACTGCAAAAGCACAATCTGGTGAGTCTCCACTCCTCTTTCTGAGAGAAAGAAACTTCCTGCTCACATTTACAAATAAAGTCAACATTCAAGGCTTTTTTTATACTTAAATACATGTCTTCAGCTGTGTGGACCTCCTAGTGTAGTTCATGTGGATGTTCCACATAATACTTTAGCCCTTGCTTTTATAACCACTGTTGCTTCTAAGGATGCCTATAGCTTGCAAAAACAGTGATGTCATTAGTGAAATTCACAGTAACAGGAGCCAGAGGGGGGAAAAAAAAAGAAAAAAAAAGTCTATTTGTCTGCCTGCTATTGACAGTACATCAGAGGTTTGTGATGCTTTCACGGGCTTCACAGGCTTAAGTGATTGGTACTCCCTGAGTACCAATCACTTAAAGTAGGAGAGATCCCTCAGACACCTCACTTACCAAAACACGTTGTCCTCACCAAGACTGAGATCCTTTCTTATTTCCTTTATTACTTTCACCTTTAGGTAGGTATACATCTCTATACACATATAAATATAGATAAACATGTGTATATATATAAGAATATTCAATAGTATTAAGAAGCACGAGAGCACTGAAATTTAATCTTCAGGACACCTAAATTGTTAGACTTACACCTCAAAGTGTTTTGGACTACTTAAACCCACCCACTCAGGCAGTTCCTTGGCACATAGGGGAAGTTAAGCATGTTCCAAGGACAATTCTTAAAAGGGATATGGAGATGACTCCTTATTCTGGAGACTAAAATAGGATGGACTGTAGCAGTTAAGCAGTTATTCTTGGGGACAGAGGATAGGTCTCAGAACCATTGTTTACTGGTACACAAATCATGTTTGTGCTTCAAAAGGGAGGCCAAGCTATGTGACGTTTAAGGAGAAAACACTTAACCAAATATTTTTCACTTTTCCACATACTTGGAGTGTGAACCTTTTTCTGTCTCATCCTTTGTACACTGGAGCTCTAGCCAGCTCTCTACTCTTGTAGCCAGGATTTTGAATACAGTGTTGAAAAATGTTCAAGCAGGCACTTAGACCCTATGACATTGGATATAGCATACTATGCAGCTCTTGAGATTGTGTTTTTTATTTTTCATATTTACAGTATTATTCCACTGAAATTAATGAAATTATAGGTTAAATATGATTAAATATATATAATTTAAACACCATTAACAGCCTATGCATTTCTTTAAGGATGTTGCAGCATCCACTACAGTAAGTCCCTTGAGGGATAGTTATGCAGAGCTCTTTGTAACCTACATATAAGTTTAGGTTTCCCAAATCCTGATGCCTGGGTTTCTCAACAGAGAAATGAGCAATCAGGTTTAGGGTTTTGAAAATCTTCCCTGCCTTTTAAAAACATGAGTTTGAGAATTGAGAATTACTAGAATAACTATCTTTTTATACATACATATGTTGCAGAAGCTGTTCGCAAGAGCTTGTGGGTAAAATATTTCCCATGCTAACAAAGCTTGAAGTGAATTCTTAGCAATTTGCAGTATTTGGTTTGTGTTAAAAGTGCCTCCACTACTTCTGAAAAGATGATGTTGACTAAAATCATCAATAGAACTTAAGACAATTCATCACTGAAAGCATTTGTAAAGAAGCGCATCAGAGTTACCATTTTCACCATGAAGCCAAGGTGAAGACTTTTCCTTTTTTTTTTTTTTTGGCTGTTCTTTTTTTGTCCAGTGTGAAATGGTGGAGGCATTGAGAAGGTGTCACTGTGGCCATTATACCATGGCAACATGCACAAGAAACCTACCTTCTCTGAGCGCAGTCTTGAGCATACCCTTCCGTTAGTTGCTGTTGTCCTAACATGGTGGAGTGTCCTTGCTGCAGAAAGCCAGCGGGGGCCAAGGACAGAGGCAGCTCTGACATTGCAGGTCGCTGCAGGGTGAAGAGTCGTGCCGAGCTCAGAGACCACGGTTGTCACTCAAGGAATCATTAGCAATGAAAGAGAGGCGATGAAGCTTGTTGTGTTGTCATCACACTGTAAGGAGGTTGGCTGCAGCCCAAATTAGCTTGCTTAGGGAGTGTGAATCAAAATGACATGTAATCTGAATGTTAATGAAAAATTTCTCTTGCTTTAGACTTCAGATTCCATCCAGAAAGCTGTCATCTGGAAGACATTATCTCTTTCCCTTCCTTCCTCATGCTCTCTTCTTAGGATATATGTATTTGTAAGTATGTATGAACAGTGGAACTATTTATTTTTCTTCCTGAAACCTGCACTGCTTAGATCATGGTTTCCAGAGCACTGTGTTTTATTCAGAAATGGCCCTGTGTGATTAGGAATTTTTGAATGTGTGCTGTAGCAAATGTAGAAGGAAATCAGTACAGAAGATGCCATGCTTTTCAAGCAAGATAATTACATGGGTTTCATAGGCAAATAAATGTCACAACACTAAGTGTTGTTATACAGTGGTGCAGTTCCACTGTCACAGAGAAGGTTCCTATTTACACTGCCAGAGGCCTGAACTGTTTAAATGTTATTTGTGATATTCATCCATGTTAAACTGTCATTCAAAATCACAAGTTATTCCATTCAAGAGGGTAGAGTTACCCCAATGTGAAACCGGTCATCAGTGATGGAAATTAAAAGAAATGCATACAGTTTGTGATGATTAACCTGCAATCATATATCTCACCACTTGGCAAGGAGGATAAATACTTTAAATCTGTATGTTTTCTAACAACTATTAGACACTCATAGGTCTGCCAAATTCAGATGTCCTCTTCTCATCCTCATGCATGTAAAAGGCAGCTGTACAGGTGAAAATCCTCTCACATGGTGCCCACTGCATACTTCTGTTCTTCATAGCACATTTAAAGGAAATTGTTGTGCATCTACTACAAAGCAAGTAACGATCAGTAAGTACAAAAAACTCTTCCTAAAAGAGTCAGTAGAAAATAAAGTACTTGCCTGAGAAACCTGAGATCATAAAATGTTGAACGCTACTGGTCTAATTCATAATTGAGTCAGTAAACTATTTGAATGCCCTTTCCAAATCAACAGACGGACAGATTCTGGCATAAAAGAGAATATGAATGCCTAAACCTCACAAAAGGAGTCTGCAAATTTAAACAGACATTTCAACACAGGAATGTGAGTGCTATCACTGACAGACAATTAAGCATTTGTAAAAGAATTAGGATAATTTGAGTTTTTAAAACATTATGTTAGTCCAAAAAAATCAGATTTTCATGAATATTAATACTTAAGTTTTGGTGGACTTTGAAGATTCTGTATCTGGGCTTTTTTTCAAGTTACATATTTACCCTTTCCACAAAGCTGTTTTTTTTTTTTTTTTTTGCATGTGAGACAGTAGCACACTCAAGAACAAATGTGAAACAGATTAAAGGCAATCAAGACTATTCCAGTCTGGAAAGGATGGCTGTATCTGCCTAAAGTTGAGTTTCTCATTCAATGTTATGCTTAGTTAGTGTGTACACTGATGTATTTTTAAATATTGAACCAAGAACTTGGACTGAGATACAAAAGGAAGACTTAGGTAGCTAAATAAAATGTCAAGCATGCTAGGTCAATATTGTAGAGCTGTAAAATCTAAAGTCTTATCCTGAGACACCCACATTTTCATAAGCAAGTAAATTTCCCTGGGATTCCTTGCATGTGCAGTTGCATGTCTCCTCCACTTTTAACATAGACAGATGTAATCTGAGCAAAAAAAACCTTACAGAAACAAGAAGATGTATGCACCACATGGACATCACCTCATGAACCAAATTTGCAAACCTTTGTGCCTGTTGTGCAATTCCTGAGAACAAAATTGCTTTACTCTGCATTCATTTTTTCTAGCAATAAAACTAGTTTAACCACTTTCCTCACTCCATTATGACATCTGCTCATCCCAGTGCAACTACTTCTGGGAACAATCTATAAACCAGATCAAAGAAATGACCCAAACAAACACTTTGGGGTGCTCTTTTTCAAGCCACATTATTCACTGAAACACTCTCCAAGACAAACAGTTCCATCCACATAGCAAAAGGTAGAAGTAACTTTTGTTACAACAGTGCATAAAACACCAGACATGCATTTGTGGGAAAATCAGTTTATAAAGTCTTTAAATATGCTGGCGATGTGACCTGAACAAAAGAGCACCATTAACTGGACCAGACCATAAAAAAAAGATCTTTCTACTGAGTACAAACTCACATTACTTCAAGTATCTCCTCCTCCTTCTCTTCCTTAAAAATGTATTATTAGGGAGAAGTCATCTTTAGTGTTCATGCTTACAATGTATTTCTACTAAGTCAGCATTTTTTTGCCTCTGCTCTTGTAGACCAGCAGTCATCTGATCAATGATACCAACTGGAAATACAGTACACTTGAAATTCCTTCCAGGACAAACTGCTTTCTTATGGTTTCATACCTGAGAATTTATTTCTTTTTACTGTTAAAATAGAGTCATCCTATTACCAAGGCCACATCAGTAGCTAACCCATGAAAACATTTATATCCTTTGATTCATCTTGTGTGGGGAAAGGGGTGGGGTAATTTATCTGTCAGTAAAGTCAAAAACTGTTGAAAGCCCCATATAGAGTTCATCTTTTTTTTTTTTCTTTCTTTTTTTTTTGTAATTCTTGCACAATGTAGTGATGTAGTGATATGAAGCTTAGATGGGATGATCAGATAAATTTGAAAGTGTGCCAAATTAAGAAGTAATCTATAAGGAACTGTAACTCAGGCTTGCTTCCACTCACTTAGGTCTAATTATAGCCACTTTACTGATGTGAAAGGTGGTCTCATTATAATTTACATGCTTAGAAGCCGGAAGGTGTAACATAGAAGAGATTGGTTAACTGATTTCCATTTTCCTATAGCTCCTCAGCATGCCATTTAGAATAACCAAGACTTTTTAACACATGGGTAAAAAAGGAGTGAGTGGAAGAAAAGTGGAAGAAAATCTAATTTATACCACAGGATCACTGTATTTAATAGAAATATAAAGACTATGTACGGAAAATGTTATTGTAAACATTAAATACTTTGTGATGAATACTAGCAAAATTAGCAGCATTGCCTGGGATTGTCACAGAATAATTTGCATTTCTTCATCTAAGAAGTCTTCTCCCCAGAAAGAGGTGGCACCCTTTCTACTACCTGTTGGGAAGAAAGCCTGGCTTATGGTTTACCTAAAAATCACATCCAGAATTAGTCTGGGAGAATGCAGATTGTTACAAGTCAAAACCTTTTGAGGAGGTATGTCACTGTTAGAGTGTTGACTGGTTTAATTTTTTATTTTCTTTTTGACAACAAATTTATTCAAAGTGTGACTGGAGTGTGACTGGAGAAGGAAAAAGAGAGATCTGTTTTTTCTCCTTTCTGTAGTCTCTAAGCAAGTCCTGGGAAATTTTAATAGTCTGCTATTGCAGCTTCTACTGCTGCTGTGGCTGTAATATGACCTCAGCCTTTGAACATTCCTATATTTAGCCATTATTCTGAAACGTTGCCAAAACCTACCGAGGAGTGCAAAGTAAAGCAATGATATAAAAACAGGAGCTCCCTAGAGATTCATGGCATTAAAACAAAACAAAACAAAACAAAAAAACCCTCCTTACTTCTTCCTTCCTAAGGAGATTTCTTTTAGCAGCAAAACACTGGGCCTATAAGTCCTTCAATGAAAAGACATCAAGAATCATTTATGACGGAAGACATTAGGCAACTTAAAAGCCAGCTCTTAGTTGTGTAATCTACACCCACCTTTGCCAGGTAATACACAGATCATTGACCTGTGACAGCTGTCAAAGCATCTTAAAATTACAGTGTGATGCAGAAGAACCGTGAATCAATACCAGTGCATTAGCCTCCAGTGCTGCTGGAGGAGTTCTCTCTCAGCAAAAGCAGATAATATGTGCAGCTGGTTAGACATTGTGCCTTTGTTTTTCCCCTTAACTAGCAAGATTAAGTATAAAAAATTGACTACCCAGGACTATTGCAGGTAATTTTAATTTATGCACTTTTTTTTTCCAAACTCACCACACTTATCACACCTTCTCGAAATTGTGTACTGTGCAGTACTCTCTGCTTCTATCTGAAAGCCACTCTTCACACAAAATGATCAGAAATATGCTTATATATTGTTGTTTCATTGTCTACATGCAGTAAGGGAATGGGGGTCACACATTGTCCAGGATGACCTCATGCTGTGCCAACTCAGGTTTCAAGTTCTGTTAGTCAGAAGCATGAACTGAGAGCTGAAGTTCATGAGTTTACACCAGAAGGATATGATTCATTTACCCATAATTGCCAGTTTTTATGTCACTACTAAGACTGTCTTGTTTGCAGAAACTGCTGATGTAGATTAATACCATACAGGCAAATTCTGAATTTGCAGAAAATAAAAAATAAAATGGTGCAGTTCTTTATTTAGGGGCTCTGTTTTGTCTGCCATTTCTGCATGCACTGTTACCAGTGATAACACTTGGAGCTGAGCAGGCATGTTCAGAAACAAGATGAGGTCTAAACCATATGATTTGTTTAAAAGAAGATATATGAAATTTCCTCTAAACTCAGACACCCTGACATTTTAGACCTCTTTTTTTTTTTTTTTTTTTTTTTTTTTTCTAAAAGAATTAAACAAGGAAGTATGAAGGGTTCAATGGAAGAGGTTAAACATCCAAATTGTTTGCATGTGCTGTTTTAACTGCTTCCTTTTGAAAACAAGCAGTTTTAGGCCTCGGCAGTTCTGAGGCCCTTTTACATTCCAGTAATCCAATCTCATTTGAAGGTTGTTATTCATCAGCTATTAATTGATTTAAATCAATTTTTGATTGCTAAAATTCAACCAGGTGTTTTCTTTAGTTAGGTTGGGGGGATTAGTTTTCCTTTTGACATTAGTTTTCCTTTGTATGACTGAATGTGAGTATTTGTGTTCAGATCCAGAGTAAATGTCTCATCTGAAAAACAACAGATCAAGAACAGTCTCTCCAAGTGATATTTCCAATTACGTTTGAAGTGTGCAGCTCACAAATTCTGGAGGATGACCTGAAGTCAAAGCTACAAAAGCACTTTATGTTATAGTTGTTCATATGGCATGAATTCATGGTACAGTTTCTCTCTAGAGTTACTTTTCCTGATAAACATCACTTTTCCAATTCAAATTCCATTCTTTTACTTAGTTCTTTTACTTTTTATATAAAGAGCAAACACTAATTCATCCTTTGCTCAACATATTGAGAATAAATAAGTACAAATGCTTCAAAATTTATTCAGAAAATTTAAAGTATTTTAATTCCAGTCTAAATATAAATTTAAGAAGAAGACAATATGTTTTGTTTGCTTGTTTGTTTGTTTGTTTGTTTGTTTTTCCGCTATTTGTACCTTTTTGACCTCAGTCTTGGAAACACTCAGATTAATTTTGAAAATGTCAATAGTCTCACTATAATACTGTACACAGAAATCCAAATTTCATTCACTCTCATTCAAAACCAACAACAAAAAAAAAGGTAATAATCAATCATGTCTTGTAAAACAGAGTCATAAAGCATAATAACTAGAAATGTTAACAGATGAGAGATAAAGGGAACCATTCTAAGGATCTATTCCCCTTGACAAGTGGCATTTATTTAAACAGTCTTATTGCTTCAGTCTCCTGATTATTACACAAATATTTTATGCTCTGGTCGTTTTACAAGTATATCGGCTCTTAGGAGAAGTGTAGTACTTTTGTTAGTGCTCTATGAGACTACTATAAAAACAAAACAACAACAACAACAACAAAACATACAACAAAACATACAACAAACCACCACCAACAACAAAAACACCTGGGAGGTTTAAATTTTATATCTGCAGCTCTACTAATTATTCTCTAAGGGATTAATTAGACTAACTTTTTCAGCTTTTCAACAAGTTTATATTCACATTTATACTGACTTAAGAAACAGCTTGCACTGTGATCACACACAAAAAAATCTGTTTGTTTCTTTAATGTATGAATAAGATGATAAGGTCTCACAGTGGTTACAGTTAAAATAAATCTACATGCCAACATAATATTTTTAAAGTGACACATTCTCATTTCCACTTGTTTTTGTCCTGAGTTCTCCGAGAAAAGTAATTATTTATAAATAATAAAAGAAAGATGAATTTGGTTAGAAGCTGGCCTGGTTTGTAATGTCTTCTGTGTAAGAGAATCTGATTATTCAATCAGTTTGTGAGGATATCTTATGGTTAATATATGATAAGATACCTTATTAAGACTTTGTTAATGTCTTTCCCTGGGTTTTCAATCAGAATGTACTTTTCACATTAAGCCAGAACAGACCTAATTAAAAAATAATCTCCCATCTTTTTTCCCTTGTAGCTGAAGTCCTCAGCCAAATTTCAGAAATAATTTTTTGAGAAAAGAGTTTTAGGTCTCTATTAGACACTGAATTGGCTAACCCTTGGTCTGATTTTCATATATCTAGGGACAAATTAGGACTCCTAACTTTTAAGTACTCAAAGTACACATTTCCAGAGAAGCTTGCTAAAACTGCAACCTCTTAAAAAAAATTGAATCATTTTAGGGATTTGAAAAGGATTTGAAAAGGAGAAGGTAATATTAACCAAAATAATAATAATAATAATAATAATAATAATAATAATAATAATAATAATAATAATAAATTCTAATAGTCACAAAAGCAAAACTCTGTTGGAAGTGGGCCCTGACTGTGCTAGGTCATAACCTGTGCCCAAAGTCAGTTCCAGCATGTGATTGTTGGTCTTGGCCAGGACTGTGCATAGGAGCATTCAAACAACTAATAGCATAGAATAGCAATTGCAACACCAGTGAAATATCCTTCAGACCCTAACCAATCACCTTTCTTGCACTTGTAGAGCTTAGGGATATAGTTTAGTGGGGACTGCTAGCGTTAGGTCAGAGGTTGGACTCGATGATCTTGAGGTCTCTTCCAACCTAGAAATTCTGTGATTCTGTGATTCTGTGATTCTGTGATAGATATGAATAAGCTTTACTGAGATGGTAAAATTACTTTTAAGAGGCTTCAGAACTGATTTTTCAGTCTCAAATCCTCCCTCATTTTCTGTTCTTTACTAGGGTAGTCAGTGTTTGCCATGAGAGAATACTCTGCCAAACTGAGCATGTCAAGGCACCAGCTGACAACCAAAGTCCTGCAGCTCTGTTGAGGAAATTCTCAATATTCATGGACCCGTGATCATCCTGTCTGTCACTTTCACAGCAATCCAGTACTCTGGAAATATTCATCAGTTCATTGGATGCCAATCTGGTGTAGTATTTTCAAAAATATTCAATTTAATGCTGCAGTAAAATTATGTTCATTCTAAATATGTGTCCACAGAAATAAAGCAGCTTTGAAATTTTGAATTTTTGAAACAGATAAAAGTCAGTCATAACAGAAGTTTTCTTAATGGTTACCCATACTATAATTTAACTTCAGGATCTTTGTTGTTTCAGCTGATGAACCTGGATATAACTTTCCAGAATGGACAATACCTTGGATAAAGGAACCTTTTATGAATCTTTCTGGTCATTTGGGATCTCACTGAGTGTATATACATTCTGAAAACTTTAATCATGAAAATCACTTCTATTGAGATATGACATCTCAGCTAATGAAATATTATTGGTCACTGCTAGCTTTTGATACGTAAATTGCTCCTGAAACATGCCTAGAACTTCCCTAGACAGGTTTATTAACTGATATGTGCACTAAAAAATAAAAGAAAAAGAAAAGAAGAAATGCATATGTGCTTCATCTTAAAACTGGTGTTCAGTGGAAATAATTGATTTGTCATGGTCTATATGCCTTGATTTTTAATATCCAACCTGTTACGTAGTTTGAGAATTACTTCCTATGCAAATACTTTCAGTGGGAGAAAAATTCTACCTCACTGTTAAACCCATAAAACTTATGACTGCATTTGTAGGATGGTGTTGTGTTTAAATTATGCAGCATCCCTCATGTAACCCACTAGATTTCTGGAGGACCACCTCATGTTGTGAGCAGTCAAAATATTTGAACATTAAATGTTTGTAATTTCCACACTGTGTGAAAGCTCCTTGAAAGCAAAGGAACATTTGCTCACCTTGTTTTTACCATCATTCTGAGACCACTGCAAACAACTTCCTTCTAAGAAATGGGGCTAGGTGGGTAGATTTTAAAGCATTTTTTTTGTGATACTTGGCTGTGACAGTAGGTATATCTTATACCTTTTTAAAGTGAAAGATCAAGGGTATAAGTGAGATGTGTAGAAGCAGTTTCTACCCAAGCTAAAGCCAAATCCAGAGTGGTTACAAATAAGACTAAAATCAGTGCTACCAAATAAGCAGTAAAAATATGTTTTGTTTTTTAAACTAATCTGACAGTTTGATCTCTATGGCCAGCTACTGTGTAGAAGCAGTTCCAAGGCCAGGCTTCAGATTCATTATTCCTCTGCTGCAAAGACAGATGGGAATAGTACTTTTAATTCCAGCCTTACTCAGGATGGTAACAGGGAAATATATTAGAGGTAGTGATTTGGGTAAAAACACTGCGCTTCAGTTCATGTAGTCCTAGATACAGCCTATGAGAACAAAGCCAGGTTTATCTTGCAGAATGTTATGTAGCTAGTTTACATATTTTAAGTCTTTCTGGTGAGTTAGAGGCTAATGCCTCTAAGAAGACTTTTCTTCAGTGAACTATTTATCTAACACTTTAACTGCTTAGAATATTTTTGGGGGGAGTTCGCAGGGGTCTGGTAGCTATGGCTTCAACAGCTTTATAGAAGAATTTATGCATTACAAAATGGTTCTTGCTCATAATTAAAACACTGAGTTTTGCCTTAAGCTACTTATAGGTTCTAAAACACGAGGCATAATTTGTGAAGACAGGAGACCTATTCTGTAGGCAGTGAAAAAGTGAAGTTTTTCAGTCTTCTTTAATAGAGAGACAAAAGTTATTCCTTATTTCTGAAGGGTCAGAACTTCAAATCATTTCCTTAAAGTGAGAGATACCAGCTGTCAAACACGAAGAGTGTGTAACAAGAAATTGCCCAGACAAGAACGGTGAGCAAAACACCTCAGCTTGTAGGGTTCTATTTTTATTTTTCTATTTTTCTATTTTTCTATTTTTCTATTTTTCTATTTTTCTATTTTTCTATTTTTCTATTTTTCTATTTTTCTATTTATTTTTCTATTTTTCTATTTTTCTATTTTTCTATTTTTCTATTTTTCTATTTTTCTATTTTTATTTCATTCTATTTTTAATAAAAGAGATTGAACTCCTTTAAAGTTGACCATAGTTTTGAATTAAATAGTAAACAGCTACCCACCTACAAAGCTATGAAAGCTTCCACAAATTTTAATTTTAAAATTTACTGTAGTACCCCCAGCAAACTATTGCAATTAACTCTGCCACTGCATGCAAAAGCAGCAATGAGTGCCAATTTTACACTTGGCAAATTTGGAAAACCTAAAGATGATGTACTTTCTGCTTTGCAATATAAGAGCTTCCACCCATTGGCATTAGTAGTCATGGTGTTTAAATTGAATTTTCTTTAATGTAATCGCTTTTTGCCTGCTATGTTTAAGGCAGTTTAAATCAATATCCCATGCATGTAATTAAGAGTCCATATCTGTAACCACTGCAAACACTGAATCCTCTGAAAGAAAAAAACATTTTTGTACTGAATTTCTTACTTTCTTTCACTACATTTTTACAACAGTATTCACTTTCATTTGATTTGAATTTTAAGAACAAATTATAATAGGTTTAATAATACTTGTACAAAGACAAAAGTTTCCTTATCATGTACAAAAATGTCTTTACTGAACCTTGAATGGAAAAAACAAACAAACAAACAAACAAACAAACAAAAAAATCTCAACAAGTATTCATTGAAAGTAAAAGTTCTGATCTCTTTTATTCTGATAATAAGATACAAAGTAGTGGTTTAATCAGGTTAGTCCAGTCTTGCACTTTGCATTTAGCTCAGGATCCACGCACATAACACTTTCCAGAATATGGTACATCTTTAATACAGTGTTTGTGGCTACATTTCTACCACTTCTGGACATCTGTGGACAGGGATTTTCCCCATATTAGTTGTGTCCAGTGAATGGGTAGTCTAAGAAGGAAATGCTATGGTGTCATGCAGCCACCTAGGAGGTCACATACCTTTCTTCTAAGGTGGCCTGGCAGCCAGTCCAGCTTAGGGCAAAGCACAGGCTTGGTACTGCTTAGTCTCACAATCTCACATAATATAGTAAAGGTAAAAGGTGTCCTCTGATGAGACCTAATATAATAAGTGGGCAAATACACACTGCATATTATTCAATGCCATCAAAGTTAGGGAATATGCCTGAGATACCTTACCCTAAACATATTTTTAGGTTGATATTGTGGAGTTGATATATAAGCTGGTATATAAGCCTCTTGCTATAGATCAGGGTTTCTGGTTTAGGTTTTGTCATGCTATTAGAAGAAACTTTGGATTAACTAATTACAGAATACTGATTTCCTATGAATAAGGAAGAAAAAACATTTACCACTAAGGTGCATTTTCCTTGCATACTTCAGCTCAGGTGCATATGTATTTCCTGCACTCAGAATCACTACCTATTGTTTAATAGTCCAAGCAGGGCCAGACTTCTGGTCTACATCTCCTGACAGAACAAAGTGTTACTGCCATTCTTTAAAGCTTTGCTCCTGTCAGAATCCAGGTGCTGTCAAATTGGCAGAAGACTGAGGATGGGCAGATGAACTTCTTACAGAGAGAATTTTTGTACCTGAAGCAGAGCCCCAGGATATACTATATCCCAAATATTGGAAATATAGGAAACAAGGAAAATAGGCTAAGATGTGACTTGACATTTTTTGAAGCAGGAAAGTGATATTTCAGCTTTTATTAGAGACATGAATACTTTCTTTAAAGGAAGGGTCATTCAATTGCAATGAAGGATTTGGCTTCAGAGTAACAAGAGGAGGCTTCAGCACAGCAGTGACATCCTGGTAGAACAACCAAGACAAGCCACTGCCAGCCAGAGAGGGCGGCCCTGCCACCAGAAGAAACTACATGACTTTCCTTATTTTTCCAAATGAGTCATTTCAAATGAGATTCCTTTATTTTTAAAATTTGTTTGGAAAATGAAGCTTCAAAGAATGTTTTGCAGTGATACAACCTGCAGGGAGACAAGAGAAGCTTTCCCAGTGTCTACCTACATCATAGTAGTCTCCTCAAACAAGAAGCATTAACTTAAACCAAATGGTTTGTTGTTGTTGTTTGTTTGTTTGTTTGTTTCACTCATGACTCAAAAATGTTCAGCACCAAGTACACAAGCTATCAAAAACTCAATCATTGAATGATGTTATATATTCTAATTACTAAAAATGATGATTGGGCACACACACACACACAAATAAAAAAATAAAAAATTTGGGTGAGGAGGGCTTCTGAGTTACGTTGTCCATGAGAAAGGGACATTACTGGTTTTATTCCATTCAAAAACAGTGAGGTGTAATGAAGACTGAAGGCCCAATGTCCATGTTGCACTCTTTAGACTTCATCAGAAATAGCACTAGGGTGGCACAGGCAGACAGGATATACCAAAAGAATCTTAGCCAAATGCATAAAGAAAAATATATTAACAAGCACTTCAATAAACTGTACTTCTAAGATCTTATGCAAATTAGTAATTGGGGTAAAGTATAAAGAATTTGTTATGACCTTTTGACAGACATAGTTTAAACTAGTAATGCACATTTCATTCAGTTGCTCTTAATTACCGATATGATATCAACCCAATCTTCAAATTTGATATTTTATGGGTCCTCCAAAAGAGGTCATTTGATCAGTGAATATAAATATATACAATTAGAATTACTGAATATGCAAGGTTTTGTGAAGAGATGTTGTAAATACTGATATACACTGGAGGAATATTTGAATTGACACATCTTTTTTAATGCTGGGAAGCAATAAAATTGTTGCCTACCTTCTGGTATCTCATTGTTTAATCAGTATGAATTCCCTGTAACAAGCAATGAATTCTAACCTAATTGAAACAATTAGCCTAACACTGTTGTCAAGAAAATACACTATTATAAATCATGACATATTAAGTTTTAATTTCTTAATCTGATTTGAAGTATGACTGCACACAGCCTCTCAATGATATTCACTGTTGATAATACAAATGTTGTCTGTAAGCCTGAAAAGTGATCGATGTGAGTCTATATTGGCACGTGGGGTTTGCACATTTATATTACATTGTAGAATCTAGTGTACAGGGATAATGGAAATGATGAAACACTGCAGTACTTATTTATAGTTGGCTGTCCCAATCTGGGAATCTTTTCTGCAGGCCTTAACACCACTTGGAAACCAAGACTCAGGTGCGTGAAAAAAAAACACCTTTAGGAATAGCATATTGCTAAATGAAAATAATAATTACTATTTTAACAAATTATTTGTTGAACACTTAATAATTATTATTAATTATTTAATTCTTAAATGAAATTCTAAAACTGGAATTCTTAAGCTGGACAACAATGGTTTATTATAATCATTATGATAGGAATTGTGTGTTTACATGAAATGAATCCTATTAAATAACAGACATATACATAATAAAAAGCAGCTCTCCCGGGGGACGGGGGATGGGGAGAAACAACTACTGTTTCTAAAAGTCTAATATCGAATGATAAAGTTAATAAAAAAGGAAAATATTCTCAAAGATATTCTCAATATAATTTTAGGGACAGGAGAACTGAGAAATCAGTTTCAGCAAGATGTTTCTCATTCAGATATGTATGTTCAACTTGTCATCTATAATATCTAGAATATCTAAATTCTTTCATAGTACAGGGATAGATATGGATACTTACTTCAGATGTACAGTTTATCTCACTCTGGGGTAAATAATCAAAAGCAGCTCAGAATACTTATGCTATAAATGTGACAGTTAAGGGAAATCTTGTATTTTTTAGCTCACACATAGCCAGCTCTCCACCATGGAATGTGCAAGAAAGCTTTCTTTTATCTAGTCTTCACTAGACAAAAATTAGATGCCCAGTCTTAACATTTTTTTCTTCTTTTTTTCATATAAAGACTTATGTGCACCCACCAAGATCATTTTATGCACAGATAAAATATATCCAGCTATACATGCTGTTTTAGAATGATATTTTATATCATATAATAACCCTGAACATAGCTTCAGCATAGGAAATGACCAAGGAGGTTCTCTACTTCTCAAAGGAAATTGTGTCAAAACCTACATCCTGTCCCTTCTTTGACCAGATAAGTTACATTTTGTTTTATTTAACAGTCTCTCTGGCTATTTCAGGTTCTCTCTGGAACTGCTTAACTAAATATAGCAGAGGAGATATTTTTAAAGGAAATGTTTTCATAAAAACAGGAGAGTTCAGTTCTGCATGGAATGACATTTAATGTATGTCAAAAATATATTTCTGGGTCACAGTTTCATAATCATTGCACAATTACTGGAAAAATGTATATAGAATGGAATAATTTGAAGCAGAGAGTTTCTTTGATTTCAAGACAGTTTCCAAATTTGTTTAAACTGTTGGATTCCTATGTTATATCAGTCAAAAGATCCTTCCTCCTTGATCCAATTAAACCTAATATGGTGAGATGAATTAGTCAACAATCCTGTGTTACTGTTACTACTATTAGACTCTTTATGACACTATCAATAGCACCACAATCTTTCTGTAAAGATTGTAGTATTTCCAACAGTTTACATTTTTTTTTTTTTACTTTTTTTTTTTTTTCCCCTGGAGCAGTTGAGTCCTATATAAAGTTTTCAAGTTAGTAATGGTGATGTTTGGATCATAAGAAAACAGCCACACATCTAATTTTGTGATAGAATAGTCCCACATATCAGCAGCGTCAAATACAAAGAAGAGAAGATGTGGAGAAAGACTTGGCAAAGGTTTTGAAATGCGGAGTCCTAAATGCAACATTTGGAAACTAGGAAAGAGAAAGGTCAATGTTGGTCTAACACACTGCTGGGAGAAATATCCAAAGCACCTCTAGGAGCTGGAAAAAAAAATGTACACCACGTGTCCATTAAAAGAAATTTATTACTATGATAAACATTTTGCTTCTTGTAAATGAAACTGAACTCTTGTGTTTCTGGATCTTGTGGAAGAAGACAGAACTCTGTGGTTTTCTTCTGTCCATGGACCAGAATATTTTCATTTCACTTAATTCCAATGGAAAATAATTCAGACCATGTGAGGTGAATACACTCTTGCCTTTGCTGCTTTTGCACTTTAAGAAAACCTTCTCACTTTTCAGGAGATTGCAAGGAGGATCTCCCCCAGACATACTCCAGGAAAATGATGGAAATGACAATTACATTTTGTTAAAAAACAAATGTTAAGACATAAGGTAAAATTATGCCTGAGTGCACAGAATTTATTTGTCCAATAAAGATCAAGTAATAAAAAAGATGAAAGACTTATTAGTTGTTCTCAGTGGGAAAGTGATTTGTACTATTTTATTATACAGTACAGATTGCTCTTCAGTAACATGTAGAGCAAAGTACTTGAACAGAACATAAGTGTCATGTGAATCAAAATCTAAATAGTCTGTAGTCTGTTGGGGGTGTATATAATAATTGTCTTTTTTTTTTTTTTTTTTTTTTTGAAAGCAAATATCAAATCAAAATAAGGGCTATGTTAATTTGAACTGGACTGGGGCCTCAATACGGAGCCAGGGGAGAGGAATAAGCTATTGAAGCTGTTCAAGTCAGCAAGCACACCTCTTGATAGTTGGGGTTTTAAATTGCTTCCTTCATCCTCACCTCACTGGTGCTTACAGTATTGAGAGCAATGGTTTCATCTCTGGTCTGATTAATTTTCATGGTACTTACAAATTTGATTCCATTATAAATTGCCTTGCTGAAGTACTGTCTCCAGTTAAGGCAAATATCTGTGCATAAGCATGCATAAATTCACCAGCACTGACTGGCACTAGAATGTTTTATTAAAACATGTAGTATTAATCTGCAGGTTCCTAAAGTGACATAAGAAAACAGTTTGGATGTTAGCAGATAGGAGCAATGTAAGTCTGCCACAGTAACACGATAGTCCTGTTACAGGCTCTTGGAATTAAAATTAGTGTTTACTACTTTTTTATGTCCTGTTTTGTTCTAAGCATTTGGAATTCAAGTAAACTCATTTAGCTATTAATAGTAATGGCTGGAGCTAAATTTGCTTGATAGACTGAAAATACTCTAAACATAAGAAGAATTTCAAAAATGAGACTTTAATAAACAAAATAACCTCTTTTTAGGCATCATTTTCACGTCCTTCTCAAATGTAAGGAAAAAACTAAATACAAACTATTGAGTGAAATAATGTCTACCTCAGGTCAAAATCAAATGGCACCAGGAGGAATTTATTCCCCAAGCACTTTAAAATATAAAATTACTGAAGTTTTAAATATAGGTCACTGTGAGGACAGTAGAAATAATGACATTATATATTTCAGGAGTAACATTTTTCTTCTCTCAGACACATATGCCATCCTCTTCATTCACTTATTCAATTCGTCCACAGCTGGTAAAATTAAAGATATTTTAAAATTTGATTTCTTGGAATATTTTTGTGTTTTTAGCCCTCAAAGCTTTGCAGCTGGTAATTTCAATATTTTATTGCAAACCTCCCTGCATTCCAATGCAGATTCTTTTTCTTCTTGCATTATATAAACATTCCCTTAAGTACTACAGAGTATGTTTCAATTGCTGAAACTTAGGAAAAGTGTACCATAAAGAATGTTCAGAAAGTTTCTTATCACAGGAAAGCTTTTTCAGAGAGAGATAAATTCCTAGTATTTTTGAGATTCCCAAGGAAGGAAGGAAGGAAGGAAGGAAGGAAAGAAGGAAAGAAGGAAAGAAGGAAAGAAGGAAAGAAGGAAAGATACTACATAGCCCAGCATACTACATTCATGTTCAGTGTCAAAATGTTGGCTTTCATGGCAAATAAACAAAAATGTTAGACCATGCTAACTGTCTAACTCTTAGAATTGATAAAGAAATATTTGTATTAAAAATAATACTTCTGAAATGAAAATAAATTTTTTGGAATTAAAGGTTGCATTTTGGGGAGGTGTTTTTAAGAATCCCTCAGGTCTGTAGAGTGAAACTGGTAGATTCCTATCTCTCCTGATAGGCACTTCAAAGTACAAAATAAAATGCTTTACGGATGGTACTTTAATCAGAATAAATTTGAATAAAAATTGAATAAAAAAATGATATTCCTATTTTTTAATTTTAACTGTCTATAAAAAATATCAAAATTAGATACTTTTAAAATGAACTACTAAATTTGTTCCTAGAACATGGAAAAACAGTAAAAAATACAAAGTTTTATCAGAGATATTATTGGTATGAATTTAATAGACTTAAATTTTTTTTTCTTTTAGTAACATGATGTTTGAAGTACACTCAAGACTGGGAAAAAAGCTATAACATTGTACCACTGGGTTTTATTCACATGCATGTAAGTACATACTCAATTAGGGGAGAATACAATTCATTCAGCCTTTTTATTTTTTATTATTTCCTTCAATTAAGAGTAAGACTCAAGATTTAGAAAAGATAATAATAAAATCCAAGGAATAAGAGAAAAGGGTGTGTGTTTTCCTGGTCAGTTCATCTGAGTTTCAATGAGTCAGAAATTAATTCTATCAACTGAACAAGTATTTCAAGTCAGCAAATCAATGACATCGAGTTGCCCTATTATGTTGGATGCACCTGAGTTCAAGCAAAAGTTTATGGGTTTAGAGTGTAATTTCTCACCAAATGGGATAATTCAGAAATGCCAATGTTTACCATAAGTGGTAAACATAAGTGGTAAACATCTGAAACAACTTTAACAAGCAAGAGGGTAACTATAATTTTAAAGTTGTTGACTACACCATACATAATGTTTTTAATTCTAGCGTTGTTTTCAAAGATTAACAAACAAAACAACAAAAAAATAAAACAAACAAAAACCAGTAATTTATGTTCTGTCATACAATTAATCTAAATATTCATTTTATGTTCACTCTTATAAGATACATAACTACAACAATGTATTCTTATGAAGCAGGTTAAGAGAAGGACCACCAAAATCCTTAAAAAAAAAAAAAAAAAAAAAAAAAAAGACTAATTTTCAGGAGGACTCAAAACTTTCTCGTTAGTTAAACCTTGACTAACTGTTACTGCACAGACAATGGTCTCTTTAGGAAAAACTGCATTATCCAGTACTTCTTTGAGTCATGTTAAGAGTAAAAACAAACAAACAAACAAACAAACAAACAACAAACAACTGGTACTATACTATCCAACACAAATTTTTGCCTGATATATTAAGGTTGAGAAGTAACTTAGATTATCTTCAAAAGGTTCAAACCTAAGCTAACTCTGTTGAATCCTTTTCATGCTCCTGTAAAATCTAAATCTGACTTTTTCCTTATTTCTGGATAAAGTGACATACTTTCCTAATGTGAGATCTTTCTGCTTTCTGCTCCTTGTTTAAGTTCTTATAAAGTCAACAAGCACCTGGTTTCCAGCATAGTGATGAACAAGCCAGCGTGACCTAGGGTTATCTGCCAATGTATTCCATTTGCATGATGACTCTTTTGACCTCTATTAAGACACCATGGTTTTTAACATCTTAATGTACAGGAGATAATTCTTGAAGTGTTTATTTAAACCACAGCAACAATGAAACTTTTGAATAAAAAGTTTAGATTTAAATACAAATTCAGAAAGCACTAAAAATACACAATCCTCTATTAAAATAAACAAACAAACAAATAAATAAATAAATGAAATTCTTGTCACTGAGACTAACTGGAGGAAAAAAATGAAGTATTTGCTAGAACTATCTGACCCGTGCTTTTTTTTCTTCAAATCTAATTCAAAACTGAATACTTTCGGCCTCCTTCCAATAAAAAAGTATTTTGCCCACTGGGAGGTTTAATTATTTGTGGCTTGAATAGTTTTTTGAAGATGTGAAATGTTGTGTTCAACCTAAGTTCTCTCTATTCTTTCTCACTCACTCCCTGGCTAAACTAAACTAGCTAAAATATTATTATTTATTTATTTGTTCCCCTATAGATATACATGCTAAATGCAAGGCAGAGTAGTTCTGAGGTTTTGCATGGAGGAAAGGTCCTATTTTACAGGTTTATGTTCCTTTGCTGACTTGTCTTTGCCATCAGCACTGAAAACACCAGGCTTTTCTGCTGAGCGCCAAGTAAGCCAATATGATCTGAATTATTTGTTACTGATAATATTGAACACAGCTTAAATCACAGCCCTGTATTGGACACAGTCAGTCCCAATTTGAAAAGCGTGCAATTCAAATGAACACAATAAATTGTGAGATTGCTGAATCTTAGAATGGCTTGGATTGGAAAGGACCTTATTGTTAATCTGCAACTGAATATTTCAATCAGAAAACAAAAAAAAGTGAGGTTATACTGAACATAAAAAATCTGATTTGGGGATGCATCAGTAAGAATATGAATGTACAAACCCCCAAAGTTCATCAGCTCTTAACTTTTTCAGTTAAAAGCCATGTTAAGGTACTGTACTTCAGGAAACATGTGAATGTTTTCTCCAGTGGAACACTCCACTAGTGTGAAGTAAGAAAGAAGGAAAGGATCAAAAAAAGGACTGAAATCATAACCCACAGGAAAATAATGATGGATATAGGTTTATTTAATCCAGCAAAGAAGAGTGAGGTTGTGGTGGGTTGACCTTGGCTAGCTTCCAATCACCCACCAAGGGCAAACCCCTCCCCTCCCTTCCCCTCCCCTCCCGTCCCCTCCCCTCCTCTCCCCAACTGCTAAAATCTTGCCATATAAAGTCAATACAGAGGAGAAATTGTTAATTCTTCAACTCCATTAAATAACTCCATTAAATATATATAAGGAATATATATTTAATATAATGTATATATGGAAATTACTAAAAAGATAAACGACATCTGAAAATGCGTAGAGGCTGGGGAATCATTAGGGATGATGCTTGTCCCATTCCTATTTTACTACTTTTTTCACCTTTCCTTGTCATACTGAAGAACATAGTCATTAAGACAGAATACTGGCTAAATAGCCTGGTCTGAACTAGAGCAGCTCTTCTTATATCCTTATATTCATAATTTTATAAAAGCAAAATGACTTTTTGTTAGCTTTGTCTTAAATGTGACAGGCAGAATTCAGCAATATATTCTCACTAGACCATTAAAATATGGACTTTGAAGAGAATATTTTCTATATCAGACTGAAGACTTCAAAAATACACAAATGATTGTAGAAGGAATTTTTATTCAACTAGGAGCACTCATTAAGGTAGTGATACCAAACCTCAAGATAAATACAGTAACCAAGGATTGGTCCATGTTAAGGGATAAATTGAATTCTTCCCTGTTTCAGAAATTCCACCCTTAGTGGACCTTCTTTATTCATTGTCTTAAAATAAAATACATGCTTAAAACATTCCTGATGAGTGTCCAATATAAACAGTGTTAAAAAAATTCAACCACCTCCCTGAGTAAGAAAATATCATTGTAACGAACAATCAAAGAATGTTTGGAAAAACAGAGGTAACTGAACATGAGACACAATTAGACTATGATTATGTACATTTTGTAACAGGCTAAATACTGAAATTTAACTTAAGATGAAACTTTACAGTAACCAGTAGGGACACTTAAGAAAAATAAAGAAAAATGGCAAATGATTCAACAGACAGGTTTTCCATGTATTTCTTAGAGATTTTTCCAAAATGTAAAGATACTGCGTACCTTCCAGACTTGTTGGATGGGAAAGTTAAAAACAGCCTTCCTTTCTACCTTTCCCAACTTACAGAATTACTGAAGAAGAGCAGTCCAAATCTCTGTATTCTGCTGTGTTTGGTAATAAATGGCCCTTTTATCCAACCTTTTAGTGTTGCTTAATATTTCCTTACCACTTCTGTAAAGTAAGTGGTCTTATCAATTATGTTCAGAGATACACAGGTAACTCTGCTGCAGGCAGGGCAAGTAAGCAGAATGCACAATTGGAATTAGGTGAAAACAAAAGCATGTAGAAAATGGTTAGCTTGATTGTTTTACTGGAAAAGTAAAGTAGACATGGCAAATATTTATTTTAACAATGAAACCCAGGATTATTATTTATTGATTATTTAATGGTTTTAAAGAGTCAAGCTGAACTCCAGTGCACGAAGATCCTTCTGCCTTTGCTCTTAGAATGTCTGTTTAAAGTCCATGCTGGCAGATAGTCCATGTTTGCAGATAGGCAGCAAATGCAAAACACCAGAGACTTAAATTCAGTCAAATTTCCACATTTACATACAACACTCCCTGAAAGAAATTGAAAGCAGAGATACACCCACTATCACAACTTCAAGCTTTACTCATTATGATTCCAGGAACGCTGCTGGAAGTCTTAAATCATGTTAAAGTTGGTCTCTAAATAGGATTTTCAAACTTCAGAAGAAATGCTTAAGCAGGGTAATGCTCTTTCTTCTTATCTTGCATCACCAGTGCTTACACTAATTTCAACAAAATAATCTCTAAAAGGCACAGATTTTGCAAATTAGCAACACAGCATCCATTGGAATCCATCCTTCAGATCATCTATAAGCTTTGTGTTAAGAGGGGGAAAAAAAAGGAGTATAAAACAACAATGTAAAAGTTAAATCTCTGCCTGCAGCACACTGAGTGATATGATTATTGATACCAGATTCTGGTTTTCATGAAAAGCTTAAAGGAAGTTCTTTATAAAGTGGATCAGCTAGGCTGAAACTGAATAACATAATGGGTTTTTACAGCACTCTTTGCTCTTGTTGCCATACTCTTGACTAGTTTTTCTTAGTATTTATAAGACTTTCTCAGGAGTCTTCTTCTTCAGAGTTGTGGATTTGGGGTTTTCTTTACATTTTTAACTTCCCCTTTGTAAATTACTGTTGTCATTCCATGGGACCACAATTGTTTATTGTGAAATTCACTAATGAACAAATGACCCTGCCACCTGGAGCACTTACAGCCTTGTGTTAAACTCCAGCTATACAAAAAAAAATTCTTCCCAGACTATTGATTCACTGGCAGTGTTTGATTGTACCCTGGAGGCAGGTGACAGCTAAGCAACTGGGTTCTTACTGTTTTACACTACCTATTACACAAACTAAATAAATCTTCTCCACATTAATTCACTTTTTTTTTTTTTTTCTTTCCCCTCCCTTCCCTGCTATGTCACAGTTCAGTACTGAACAATTGGTATATTTTCACTTTCTGGGAAATTGAATCAAAATTTTTCATAATCTGTATAAAGTCAAATTTCTAGAGCCTCAATTTTGCTTTAAAATAGTGACAGCATTCATTGTGCTCTACAGATTTTAGAAAATATTGGGTCCGAAGCATGACTACATTAATGATTATCACAGTCTTCTTATGTTACCCTGATTATCTCATTTTGAAAACATTTCCCTTAACTAGAAATATGGGGAACATCTACAGTGTCAGATTTCTACTCCTGCAACCACAAATGTAGAAAGCTGGTGTCAGGGGTGATTAAAATGAGATTACATTACAATGATCAGGCTCACCTAGAATATAACTGTCCCAATGAAAAGCTGCAAGATATCTTAAAAGAGTCTTCACAACTTGACCAAAATTACATTGATCAGACAACTTCCTCAGGATGAAAAGTAACCCCAAACACATAGCTAATAACTACAGAAAGAAGAAAAGTGAAGGATTCCACAAAGTCTGTATTCTTGTACTGAGGGGTGTTAATGCAGAACACATATTTATTTTTAATTTATAGTGCACAATGTCTAATGTGCACAATATTTACTCCCTAATTTAGACCATAGTGTGCATCACTGTTTTCTTAATATCACAGCCATCTTAAGAAAAAAGCTGTGGGAAATAGGAAGCAGTGATCCCAAAGGGTAAGAGAAGCAATCAAACCATAAAGCTTTGGACATTCATGACAGGATGTCTTTAAAGTCTTGTCTTCTGTTTCTCTATTTTCTCCATTTCTTTCTCCATTGTCTTAGCCTCAGTTTTACTTTGTACCTAACCCTGAGATTTTCTTGTCACACCTGTTTTGTTCCCTTCTCTTTCTGTGTATGTCTTTCTAATTCCCCACCTTAAAATAAAGTATTATTATTATTATTTTTTTTTTTTCTTTTCCCATGTTAAACCTTTTTTTTCATCTTTTATCTGTCACCTTTGTCTCTGTGGCTTAGTATCATCTATGTCTCTTATTGCCATGTGACCAGTCAAATCTGATGATCAAACACATGGAATGGCTTCTCTATAGGGACCCATTGTGTAAGTTAGGACTCCTCAATATGTAAAATGTATAATAGTTTAAGGAGGCTATAACATAAGTCTTAAAAATTGTGACAGCTGGCCATTTCAGTGGTCACAGGCTATTTGAAAACAAGGTGCCACCAAATGAAGCCAACACGTTGTTGTCTTTCCAACAACTGGTAGTAGATCCTTACCCTACCAAGAAGCCCACCAAGTATACTCTGGGAAAAACAATGAGTCCAATACCTCTTCTGCTTCTAGTCTGTTGGAGACAGAGTGTGGACCTGGTGATAGCCAAAAGAGCCCGTGTTTAGACAAGGTTGGCCAAAGTTGGATCTTATTTTCAAGTACAAAAAACTTCCCAGTAATAAGCCCTCCTGTCCTGTTCAGCTACTCACAGCACAAATGGAAGAGCTAATAAAATTAAATTAAACTAAGATTGTAGTTTAATTGTTATTTAATTTTGTGTTTAAAAAAAAAAAAAAAAAAAGAGTTCAGTTGGAAAATTTTGTGGAGTCCTACACAGGGGAGTATGGCTAAATGAATTAATTAGGTAACCAAAAGATATTTAGCAGCATTGAAGAAAACACACTTTCATTGTATCTTTTACAATTATAACTATGTAAGTCATTTTCCCATATTAGTCTAACAGCAGGAGCATTTGAATTTGTCACTACTTTTGAATTTGAGGTTATTTGGACTGATTGGGACATTTAGTATATGATAACAATATATGACCGTCTGTCATCTGTTCTCTCTTAATATTATGTATATATTTTGATTTGAATCTGAAATGATGTTATTAAAAAATAATATAAATATCTTTCATTTCTGTTTTATGCACACCTGTCTTTCAATTATGTTACTGTATCAATTCTCATTAAAAAGAAATAATATTTAAAACTTGTAAAAGGAAAATATACAGCTAGCAGGATATTGTATTACTAGAAACAGACAGATTGCTCATGATTTTTCCACTTTACATTTTGAAGGAGATATCTGCCACAGGAGGCTATATTAACACTGAAATTAAGGCAAGGAAAGAATAAGGAGAATTGCAGTCCCACATGCTACATATACTTTCCATGACTATTCTATTTCCATGACTACATCTGCCTAATATATAGGGGCAGAGATAGTTGAAAAAATTAGAAAATGCTGACTGCACCTTCACTAAACTTAACACTAAATAACAATTCCTACCCATATCACCAATCTGTTTCAGTAATTTACTCTTTTAAACTTAGGCTAAGTCCTTCCTTTAGTCTATGCATACCGTTAAACAGTTCTTCTAGAGACTGGTGAGCCTCACCTCTGTGCCTGGAAAGATTATAGAAAAGTTCCCCCTGGAAGCAGTGTTGAGGCACATGCAAGACAAGGAGGTGATCTGAGACAGCCAGCATGGCTTTACCAAGGAAGCATTTACCTTTGTTGAACTTCATACCTTTGCTGCCCAGTGTTCCAGTCTATCTATATAGTTTTGCAGAGTCTCTCATTCCTTTAGAGAGTCAAAAGCACCTCAAAGTTCAGTATCATCAACAAATGTGTTGAGGATGCATTCCACTCTTGCATCCAGATCATTGATATAAATGTTGAACAGAATTGAGCTACTGAGTGTCTGCCAACCAAATATAGCCTCATTCACTATGATATCTTGAGCTTTATTGTTGAGACAGTTCTTCTTATAGCTTAGTGTGAATGTGTGTATCTTGCAGCTGGACAATTTGCCTGAAGGATGTTGTGAAAGTAGTATCAAAGTGTGGTGGTTTTACTCAGGTGGGCAGCTGAGTTCCACCACAGCCGCCCTCTCACTCCCCCATCTCAAAGGGAAAGGGGGAGAAAAATATGATGCAAAGGGCTCAAGGGTTGAGGTAAGGATGGTGAGATCACTCAACAATTATCGTGATGGGCAAAACAGACTCAGAGTAGGGAGATAGTAAGATTTATTGCCTATTACTAACAAGCTAGAGAAGTGAGAAACAAAGGAGAAAAAAAAAAAAAAAAGCCTTCCCCTCATTTGCCCTCTTCCACCTCCTTCTTCCCCACGGCACAGGGGATGAGAGCGACCGTGAAGGAGTGGTGGAGATGAAGCGCTACAGACTGAGCACAACCCCCATTCTCCCATTCTCCTGCTTCGCTCGTGGTTCCCCTGAACAACTGTGGTGGAACTCGGCTGTCCACCCAGTAAAACCACACAAAGTCTTAGAAAAATCCAGAAACATTACATCCACTGCCATCCATTAAGTGGGTAACCTTATCATAGAAGAATATAACATTGCTATCATGGAGGGCTTTTACTTCATGATCCATGTTGGCTATGCCTGACATTCGTCAGGCATTGAAACACATTCTTTAAGTGTGTTTCAGTATTCCCCACTACAATATTCTCCATAACTTTTCCATGGACTGAGGTTTAGACTAACATGTCTGTGGTTTCCTGAGTCTTCCCTTATGCCTTTTGTTGTTGTTATTGTTTTGTTTTTTATGTATATGACATTGGCTAGCTTCCAGTCAGCAGGAACCTCCCCAGACTCCCACGAAATTGTTGAGTAGTCCAGATATAATGTCCACCAATTCATTCAGCACTCTGGGGACAATTCCCTCAGGCCCCATGAACTTATGAATATTGAGCTGATACAACTGTTCTCTTACAATTTTGGTGACCATAGAGGGAAAGTCACTGCTTCCTCCAACTCTGTAGACCAGGCAGCCCCAGATCTATTATTATTAAATACTGAGTTAAAAAAGCCATAAAATGCCTCCACATTTTCCTTCTCTTTACTTGTTAGGTGGCCATCCACTTCAAGTATCTGTCCTATGTTTTCCCTTGACCTCCTTTTCTCCTCTTGCCAGTGACATACTTGTTTTTGTTTGTTTGTTTGTTTGTTTGTTTTTGTTTTTGTTTTTGTTTTATTCCGACACCACTTTGACCAGTATCAACTGAAGTTGAGATTTGGCTTGTCTTGTTTTTTCCCTACAGATGAGAACTATAGTTCTGTACTCTGTGAAGTCACACCTTGCTTCCAGAGGTCATATATTTATTTTTCTGGACCTGGTTTCAGAAGGAATTCCCTGTTCAGACAAGTTGGTCTTCTTCCCCACTTGCTTGACTTGTGGCACAGTGGAGTTGCCTGCTCCTGGGCTTTTAAAAGTTGATTATTGAAAAGTGAACTTCTCTCATGGCCCCTAAACCCTCTTAAGTGGATTCCCAGAGATCATTGCTAACTATCTCCCTGAGAAGCTCAAATTTTGTTCTTTTAAATTCCAGGGTGGCAACTCTGTTGACCTTTGAAGCAAATGAAAAACCTGTGACTTTCCTAGAAGTGGAGGGAAGGATAAAAGGTGAGAAGTAAAATTTTTGAGGACATCTTGTGAAGGGAAGAAACCATAATATGGAATGAAAGACTATATTTTGCATTGAAGTGTCAAAGAAGTAGATGCATTTGAGGCCACTTTACTCTGAATATTCTCTTATTTTTCATCATGACAAAAAGATTCTAATACAACAGAGAAATATTTGTAGCTATCTGTGTTTATTCATACACATATGCACACATATATTGATACAGAATCATAGAATCATAGAATGGTTTGGGCTGGAAGGGACCTTAAGGGTTGGAAGGGACTATCTAGTTCCAACCCCCCTGCAATGGGCAGGGATACCTTCCACTAGATCTGGCTGCTCTTGAAAAGCCAGATTCTGCAGCCTTTACCCTGGAAAGTATGTACTCATTTTAATTGAAACAGATGAGATTATTTTACGTCAGTACTTTTCAAATGGAAGTACTATTTCCATTTGAATTTATAATCTTCTCCCTCCTCCTTACATGCAACAACTAATCAAGGAACAGGAATATCCGATGATTCTTTAGTCCTTTCAGAATGAACAAGAAATTGTCTGTAACTATTTGTAGCAGACTAAAAAATTCGCTCTCCCCTTCTAAAGGAGACAAGTTGTGTAGACATTTAAAAGTAGTTAGCTCTTTGCTAATGAAACATCTGCAGCCACTTCATATAACCCTTCCCTGAGGAACTGAATTGTTCACAGCTATAAATCATCATAATTTGTTTGCATTTTTTTTCATTTTATCTATGTTTCCAAGTCAATTTTAGAATTAATCATTTTAAAAATCGAAACTTAATGCTTTCTTATTTTCACCCTTCCCATATCTTTTTGACCCTTGGATGTCACAGCCAACAGGGTATAAAAGTTGTCTCACATCAATAGAATTCACTCCACAAGGAGTAATGGCTGCAGAAGTTGTCCTTTGCTTTGTAGGACTCAATCTACCTCAGTTGAAGGTGAAGAACTGTTATAAATGCTGACCGCATCACTTTATAAATCTCAGTGCATTACACCTTTTCCATTTGTTAAACTGATGCATTATAGAAGAGACTTAAACCTCTCAAACCTGAAAGCAGCAAATCTGTTAGCCTGAAGTAAAGGGTGCTTAATGGTGTTAGTAAATAATGTAAGTTAATAGATGTTTTGCAGTCTCCAAGAAAAAGTAGTGTAATACAAAAGACTTGTTTTGTAGTAATGCAGTGAAAATTATTTGGCATGAGAGATTTTATAATTCAGATACATAGACAACAGCACAACTGACAGTCAAACATTACAGAGAATGGATTACATAATGATATGGTATTATAAAATCCTTTTTCTTGGAACAATGACAATTTAAACTCTTCTCATGTTAGGATTAAAACCACTGAAATGTGAAATGGCTGGTATAATGTCAAAAATGATGCACTCTTTCTCCATTCCAAAAGCCAATGACCAAAAAAAAAAGGGAGAGATGGAGGGTGGGGAGGGGAAACTAGTGACAATCTTTAAGGTGGCATCCATTTAACTCCGTGTGTGTGTGTGTGTGTGCATGCACATGTGTATGATTGTGTGCGTGTCTGTTTTTCTCATCACATGAAAGCTTTTTAATTAGAAAGACAGAAGGGAGAAGCATACTAGTGATTTATGATTAGACAGTCTATTATTATTAGGTGAACTGAAACTTAAACAAAATTGTCTTGAGTTAGAACAGCCAGAAATCTTACCTTAAAACATAAAACTCACCCAGTCTTTCCCATAACAAAATTATTTCATGATGCCCTCTAAATTACTTATTCAGATTTTTATAGAAGAGACTCTTAGGGGGGAAATATAGAGTATTATCGTATAAACTGAGTCTGTATCTCTGGTTTCACTAGCTGAACAAACATAAATTCAGAGCTTTTTTTGTGTGTGTTTAATAGAGTAAAACTTACCCCCTTATAACTGACATGAAATGACAGACAACATGGAGAGCTTCCCACAGGATGCAACACATAAACAGATGGCATGCAAAAGTGAAATTTCCAAAGAGTTTTAAAGGACCATGTAGACAAAACAGTAATCTAATATAGAGTTCAAAAAACTCTTGTTTGTTTATTCATTTATTTATTTAATGGAGCAAACCTCACTTTTAGAAAGCATTCCTTCATGATCACATTTGCAGGTCAAGATTAGGATGATGAACAAGTGTGAAAAGTATGTAAAAATCTTTCTACTCAACTAACATGTTTCTACTATTTTATCATTTTATCATTTTCTTTCTCTCAGTCATCCCAGCTATAGACATAATCAGACTGACTTCTGATTACAGGTCCACTCTGTATCAGTTTTTACAAATAAATAAATAAATAAATAAAAATATATATAACTCATTGCCTCTCCCACACAAAGGATAATGTTATCCAACTGTTGATTATTCTTTAATTTCCTCTGCTGACACCCAGGGCCTGGTTCTCTCTTTTACTTTAGGAGCAGAATCACATATCAATACTGTGTCTAGCAACGCACATGGCCATGGTGACTTTTCTTATGGTGGTTGTACTTCAGCAAATTTTTTCACAAATATAGACTAGGACCTCTAAATCACTCATGTTAGTCAGATAAGTCTTTTATTAAACAAATAAACAAACAAACAAAAATATGTAACATTATATACTGTATATAACTGGGTTTACAACATATTTACAGACACTGAATGACAGACACAGACACAGATAATGACTTAATGACAGTCATTGAACACTGACAGTGTTAAAATCATATTATATTCATATAATATGATATAGTAAATGTATCCTGTTGCCGATGTAATCATATTAATTAATATGGGATTTCATAATCTACACTAAAATAACACTTATATTTGTCAAAAAGGGCAAAAAAAGGTTTCAGACATATCTTTTTTGTTTTTCCTATCTGAAAATATACCTCATTGCAGTACCACAAACATGAAGCAACTGAATAAATAAAGTCAACATTTTATATTTCATGACCTCATTTAGCTTCTATATAAATGATATAGCTGCATCGCAAAGGTACAGAATTACAGAATGAATCAAAGTGTGTATAAGTCAGTTGAAATACCCCTATTGATTGAAATAACCTTTTCATGAGAAATTGAGTGAACCTGCTGGTCATAACTTTACTAAAAGTTTTGATTTCACCTGAAAAAAAAAAAAAAAGTAATAAAAAAAATAATAATAATGAAAGTTAAAAGTTCTTTCTTTTTTTTTTTTTTTTTTTTCTCCACTCATTCCTTTATTAGTAAAACTGATTAGAAAAATAATGCATTTTAACATTCAGCAATTATTTGAAAATCAGATGCTTCAAATAGATAATAGTTACTGAGCCCAATGAAGAAAAACATTCTTTCACATATACAGCATAAATTGTCATAACAGTCACATAAAAAGCAAATGTTTTAATGAGCCTTCATTAATGGAAACTTGTTGATAGCAACAAGAAGTCAAAGTTAGAAATTGGAACCACACTAAAATTGCTAGTTATATCATGTATGTTTCTACATTAACTACATAGGAAAGAGGCTTGATAGTTCAGATCTTTTGGGTCAATATGGTGGCAATAAAATAACCCCAAATTAAAGATCTGTTCTATTACAACTCCTGCCTTTATTTTATTTTATTTTTAGAGAATATGTTTTGCAATACACTGTGGAATAATTACTAATGACCAGAATATAATTATAGTTCAAGTACTACCCTCTAGGGTTTCCACAGTATCCACTGCTATTTATACAAGAAGACTAGGTACAGTATGGGAAAAGGGTAATATGGTTTTCCAGCGTATGGTTTTCCAGTAAGGCAACATTAACAAAACTCATATACTCTGAAATATACACAGCCAATAAAGCCATTCAGATATGCCGTATTATAAATATTTTTACACATCACATCTAAGCAAAAATGTACTATCAATCAGAAAATATTTGATCTCTTTTTAAATGTCCAGTGATGATCAATATTTCAGGTGCACACTTTTAAAAATAAAAATCTTAAACAATTTCTTACTATTCCATCTCTGTCTCTCTCTCTTTCCCAAAAGAAAATTTCACTGGACTTATGAGCACTGAAAATTTTGCTTCAGTATCATCAGAAAGACTTTTCTAACCAAATCTAAAAATAATAATCGGCCTTAAAAGAATATTAATGCACTGATGTTATTCTCTTTGACTGATTTTGTTCTGTTTTGATTTTCATAATCTTTTGTTCTATTACTATTCAACAGCTCATTTGTTGATAATCTATATATATATAGAGAGAGATATATTTGATCTTTTTTATTGACTTAGTGCTACATTCATGGTCTCCAAAAGTGTATAGAATCTCCAAACAAAACTTAAATCCTAACTAGTTTGTAATTTTCCATGGCTTCCCATGAAAACAGATGAAATATAGCTTTTTCAGTAGAACTGAAAATTCACAAGAGATCTTGGAGACGTTAATATATATGAATCTAACTTGAAAAAATTAGAGATTTGACAAACTCATCACTCATCAAAGTTAATTAAATTATAATTAATTTTCATTGACTTTCATGCACTTTAGATCATTTCTGTTAGCCAAGGTGTTTGATATTTCTAAAATAGACGCATCTGTACTTAATTTTGTTATTTCTTTGAATTTCTACTTAAATCAACTGTATTGTATTTCTAATACAGTTTGGATTTTATGAGTTTTTTTAGGTTCCCAAGGGTCAAGGACAAGTTTACAGTCTCTCAGAAGCCTGAGCTGACAGACTTTACTGACTCACAAGACAAAGAAGACTGGATCCTCTTCTCTGCTCAGGGGAGAAAGAGGCCCTCCCCCTTGCCTCTGAAGTACAGATACCATGCTGTGGGGATGGAAAAAAGAGAGTGTGTCAAGACCCAGCACAGAACTGTCCAAACTTGGCCCAATCAACCACCTGTATTAGAACCAGTGCCAAAAAATAATAATAAAAAAAAATTGTGAAGGGTGTTAGTAATTGGAGATTCTTTGCTGAGAGGCACTGAAGCACCCATTTGCCATCCAGACACTTTCTCTAGAGAGGTTTTCTGCCTGATGGGGGCTCACATTTGCAATATCACAAAAAAAAGTTACAAGTCTTGTAAAGCCAGAGGACTACCACCCATTCTTCCTCTTTCATGTAGGGTCAAATGAGGCTGCAATGAGGAGACTCTGGAATATCAAAAGGGACTTCATGTTCCAGAAAGATGTTGAAGTGATCAGAAACACAGATAGAGTTCTCGTCTATCCTTCCAGTTGGAGACTGGAACCCAAGAAGAAGGAATGGATCAGGTGAATGATTGGCTTGGTGATTGGTGCCATGTTCAGGATTAGGGGTTCTATGATCTCAGATGAACTTTTGAGAGACTGGACATGTTGACACCAGATGGGGCACACCTGTCCAGGTGGGGCAAGAGAATTCTGGGCAGCAAGCTGGCTGGACTTATTAGCAGAGCTTTAAACTAGATTTTCCAGGGGAAAGGGATGTACTTCATCTTGACAGACAAGAAATATGGAACATAGACTGGCAGTAAAGTCTGAGGCAAAGAACTTCTTGAGTAATTCAGTCTTTTCCATGTCTGTTCTCTCTATGTCTGCTTTTCCATGTCTTGAGTCCCTGAACCTCTGGGCAGGGTCTGGGGGAGCAAAGTCCCTCCCACTGTAAGCAAAGAGCGGGTTTGAGACCACCTGATCAAACTGAACAGGTACAACACACATTCCAGAATTCTGAGGGAACTGGCTGGTCCAGTTGCCAAGCTACGTTCCATCAGTCTTGGCAGTCAGGTGAAGTCCTCAGTGACTGGAAAAAGGGAAATATCACTCCCATTTTTAAGAAGGGTAGAAAGGAGGACCTGGGGAACTACAGACTGGTGAGCCTCACCTCTGTGGCTGGCAAGATCCCAGAAGAGATCCTCCTGGAAGTAATGTTAAGTCACGTGCAAGACAAGGAGGTGATCTGAGACAGCCAGCATGGCTTCACCAATGACAAATCATGCCTGACCAATCTGGTAGCCTTCTGTGATGGAGTGACTGCATAAGTTGACAAGACTGACCAATGTCATCTACCTGGAATTCTGTAAGGCCTTTGACATGGTCCCACAAAAAAAATCCTTATCTCCAAATTGGAGAGAGATGGATTTATCGAGTAGACTATTTGGTGGATAAGGAATTGGCTGGATGACCACAACTAGAATGTTGTAGTCAATGGCTTTATGTCCAGGTGGATAACAGTGATGAGTAGTGTCCCTCAGGGGTCTATCTTGGGACCAGTGTTATTTAATATCTTTATCAATGATATAGGCAATGGCATCAAGCACACCCTCAGCAAGTTTGCAGATGATACTGAGCTGAGTGGTGCAGTCAATACAAGAGAAGGAAGGGATGCCATCCAAAATGATCTGGATAAGCTTGAGAATTGGGCCCATTGAGCCTAATCAGGTTCAACAAGTCCAAAAGCAAGGTGCTGCACCTAGAATGGGGAAATCCCAGACATAAGTACAGACGAGGAGAAGAATTCACTGAGACCAGCCCTGCAGAGAAAGATTTGGATGTTCTGATGGATGAAAAGCTCAACATGAGTCAGCAGTGTGTGCTTGCAACGCAGAAGGCCAACTGCATCCTGGGCTGCATTATAAGGGACCAGCAAGTTGAGGGAGGTGATTGTCCCCCTTGTAAGGCCTCACCTGGAGTGCTGTATCCAGGTTTGGACTCTCCAGCACAAGAAGGACAAGTGGACGTGTAAGAGTGAGTCTGGAGGGGGTCCACAAAAATGATCAGAGGGCTGGAGTACCTCTCCTATGAAGAAAGGCTGAGAGAGCTGGGGATGTTCAGCCTAAAGAAGAGATGACGTCATCTCTGGCGTGACGTCATTGCAGCTTTTCAGTACTTAAAGAGGTCTTGTAAAAAGAATGGAGAAGGACTCTTTACTCAAGCAGATAATGATGGGACAAGGGGGAATGGTTTCAAATTAAAAGAATGAAGATTTAGATTAGAGGTTAGAAGGAAATTCTTCACTCAGAGGGTGGTGAGGCACTGGAGCAGGTTGTCCAGAGAGACTGTGGGTGCCCCATCTCTGGAAGTGTTTAAGGCCAGGTTGGATGAGGCCATGGGCAACCTGATCTAGTGGGTGGCATCCCTGCTTATGGCAGAGGGGTTGGAACTAGATGATCTATAAGTGCCTTCTATGATTCTCTGTTTCTATGATTCTATATGTATGCAATGTATGTTTCAATTGCACAGACACATGCATAATATACTTCTTGCATTAAAAGGAAATATTCCAATGATAAAATAAATTATTTTATTTGTACTTGAACTTAAATAATACAATACTTCTACATAATGCACTTCATTATTTTATAAAAATTTAAGCAGTTTCAAGTGTGTTTTTTTCCTTTTAACTTACAGTGGGTACACAAAAATAATTTAAATGTATTGTACATGTTATTTTATGTTATTATAAATTGGTATGGTACAGTACAATATACAGTTTGAGTTTAAATATCTGTATGTCCCTTAAACTTAATTAAATTAGCAGGATTTTGCTTGTTCTTTAGTATTTTGAGCATAAAATATTCCTTTCTATAAAAAGAGTACACATTAGGTTAATGAATAGAAAACACAATATTTGCCATAGTTCATAGTTTTAAAACTTAAAAATTACATTGAATAGATGATTCATTATACCTTAAAGAAAGACTACTAATAAAATTTGCTTATCAGTTTGTCTTCCTTAAAAACTAATCTTTAGTGCGTCCACCTTGTGTTAATAAGCTATCTCAAAAATTCCCCAATGACTTAATAAAATCAATCACTGTGTTCCTTTCATTCTCCATCTGTGCTAAGCTCCAGATTTTATAAATCAGCAGGGTCCAAATAGTGAGACTGTCTTGACAAAGAACAAGATTATGTTACGTCAAAGCTATTCCAGTGCATCTGCGTCTCAGGCACCGGAGATCAGGAGAAGCTGATTCAGAAAGCAGGTTTTCTTTTAGGTTTCCCTCTTACAGAAACAATGTTTGACCCTTTCGATAGAACCAAACTTTTTTGTCTTCAAGCTCATGTTGTCTGCCTTTAGATTTTCCATCTAAGCCAATAGCTGAGTATGATATCTATTACTATTCCCTTATTAAAATTGTATAAAAAGACAGTTTAAGGTGTTTATTTTCTCTTTCTGCCTGGAAGGAATGTCACCTCATCGTGTCTGCTAAGAGTCCTGTTAATCAGTGTATTGCTCACTATTGCCAATCTAGTAAAATCTACAACTCAAGCTAAAGGAATACACAAAAATTGTGAAAGAGGTTGAGTCTATGGCAGCTTTGGGCATTTGAGGGTTACACAAGAACAATGCTTATAAAGAAAACTATGCTTGTTTTAATTTTATTGTTTTGTTGTTGTTGTTGTTGTTGTTGTTTTCCTCTTTGTTTGTTTTTACATAACCCTTGATTTCACCTCTGATTTGAGCAGAGCATTGGAAACTTAGGTGAATATGAATAAATATGAATATTTATATGAATAAAATAATTTGAAATGAAAGGCTCTGCATGTCTATTTGGTTTTGCAGAGCTATGCACATGGGACAGCATCTAAGACAGCCATATGTAAGAGCTCTAAGAACAGCTTTATAAAACACTACATCTCCAAAATCAGACAACCTGATATTGTGAAATAAATGTGTATGCTCCCTTTTGCTTATGATATTGTAATCTTGTGGGAATTCAAGAGGGAAACAGAACTCTCCTGAAGCCTAGGCAACTATTTTACACAGAAGACTCGTTTAATTACCACGCTATTTATTTCTCTCCCCTTATATAATCTGTTGCATATACAATAAGCAGCATCTTTGCAAAACTCTTAATCTGTGGCCATGCAGGTAAAAGCCATTGCTGTAATGTGCACAGAAGCAAAAGAGAGCTGTCTGCACCAGTTTTAGTAAGCAATCATAGGCACAACACACATACTGTTCTTACATCTCATATAGCTTCCTATCAGCTACCCAATCATCTGTATGTGGAAACCCAATGGAAGCTGTTGTGGTTGTCTATGCAGATATTAGACATGCTCAGCTATAAGGAGCCCTGTTTTCTGATGCATCTTCTCCAACTTCTTGAGGTTATACAAATCACAAGCACACAGTTTGAGCTCAGCCTGAATGTAAATCTCAAGATGAAAAATACACTTAGCCAGATAAACTAGTCTGCAGAGACAAGAAGTACAATTCTTCCTTTTCCAGTAGCCCTTTGGTACCTCTTTGGCAATGGAGAGAGACTTTAAAGGAATAACTTTGATCTCAGAAGAGGAGTACAGAGGAATAGAGTGCAATCAGGGTTTGGAAGTGTCGTGGTTTAACCCGACCGGCAGCTAAACACCACGCAGCCGTTCGCTCACCCTCCCCCCTCCCTCTCTGGGACGGGGGAGAGAAATGGAAAGTGAAGCCCGTGAGTTGAGATAAAGACAGTTTAATAAGGACGGGAAAAAAAAAAAATAACAAAATAATAATAACAATAATAATGATGATGATACAATGGTGATAATACGAAAGTAATAATAGTATGTACAAACAAGTGATGCACAATGCAATTGCTCACCACCCGCTGACCGATGCCCAGCCTAACCCCGAGCAGTCCGGCCCCCTCCCCCCGGCTAGCCACCCCTATATATTGTTTAGCATGACGTCAGATGGTATGGAATACCCCTTTGGCTAGTTTGGGTCACCTGTCCTGGGTCTGTCCCCTCCCAGCTCTTACTGCACCCCCCAGCCTGCCCGTTGGCAGGACAGAGCAAAGGCTGAGATGTCCTTGGCTTAGTATAAGCACTGCTCTGCAACAATTAAAGCATCGGGGTGTTATCAGCACTCTTCTCATTCTAAGCCAAAACACAGCATTCCACCAGCTACTAGGAAGAAAATTAATTCTGTGCTAACTGAAACCAGGACAGGAAGAAACTGCTGTAAGCAGAAGGAAAGGATGTCATCAGCTAGAAAAGCCACACTGACCAGTGCAGTCTAAAAACTGGAAAGCATTAAAATGTTTAGTCATCTTCCCCTTCCGACCACACAAAATACTGCACAAAATCTGACCCATGTTCTGCAGAAAATGTCAACAATTTAATTGCAATGTAAGGAAAATAATGCTTGCTTGCTATCTAAAGTAGAAAGACATGGCTGTGCTCTGCAAGCCTTGTGAAACCCAGCTGAGTGAGGACTACTAGCTACCAATGCCTTGATTCACATCTGCTCAGCAGCCAAGGTCCCTAGTAATTCTTAGCTTATCATAAGAGAATCAACACACAGCACTAGTGAATTCACTGTGGGACAATATCCAGGTGTTTTAGCAGAGAGCCCTCCACAGACTGGAGTGAGTACAAGTACTGAGATATAGCATTGATGAGTTTTTACAGCTTCGTCCAATCATATTTTTAAACTTTGCACATCTGACCTGTACTGAGGTTCGGATTCCTAAGATTAAAGCCAAGAAGGAATTGTAACAACTGAGAAAGGCCTATTTCCTCTAAAATTTAATTTTATGAAACAATTACACCACTGTTCTTCACAGTTCTGGAATTTCAGCTGCATGTACCAGAAGTGTTAAGCAGTGTCAGCTGCACATGAGACTCCCACAAACTATAAATTCCCATTTCAGTAAATAAACCAAGACTTTTTCCAATTTCCATTCCTGAAATGGAAGCTTTCAGCCTCTCAAAGTGATTGCTCAAAATGCCTCCCTGGAAAATGATTTTTTTAACTCTTACAAAATTACAGTAATTTCTTCCTTATCCTTCCCAACCTAATTTAGGCCAAAATAAATCAATTGTATCTGCTATATTAAAATTTAAATGCATAATTCCACATTTTAAACATCAAAATTACATGTTTAGAAATGGTAATTTTTCACAAGCTGGCATTTTGGAAAAATAAACATCTATGATCAAATGAACTTTTTTCTCCCTGACATTTTTAAATTTATCAGAATTTTGTATTTCATTGAAAAGCATTGGAAACATTTTCAGTGTGTCTGTTATTCAGAAATATACCTATGCATACATCCATGTGTGTTGTACACCAGCCAGGGGGCTATTAGGGAATGTTTCTCACTTAATATGGGCATATAAGCATCCTTTTCTCATTACACTCATGTTTTGAATTTCCTTTCCAGTCTGTTTCAAGTAAGTTTCATGCAGTGGTAGGAATTTTCATGTATCACTTATTCTTTGCATGTTTGGGAAAAATAGTAATTAGAAAATAACAATTTCACAGGAGTTATATACTTAGGCCTGTGTTTTAAATGCTAAATGATTCATTTACTGTATCGTGGTCTTGCAACAGTATGCATACAGTGCAATACATGATCACCTGTAATTTTGTCTTTTTTTTAGGCATTTTAAGGTATTATTTTCAACACCAGAGATTTAGAGTAATAGTTTTCATTTAATTTGATAAAAATATTTTCTCAGCAACTATATTTTTCAGCCACTGACAGAAGTAGCATGTGGAAACGTGTGTGATCGTGTCTGCGTGAGTATGCAACACTGTTGCATATACTATGTTGGTCACCTGCAATGAATGTTTTGTTTACAGCGTCTCAGTAACTTGCAACAAATTCACCATAATCCACTGACTTTAACCACTGGGAAAAGCTATTGGAAGAAAGGAAGATGTATACATTAAGGAAGAAAAAAAAAAAAAAGCATTCACAAGAATAAGAATGATATATATACACCAAGGTTTACTAATGCCTGTGGCTTGTATCAAGAGGTTGGTATCAGATAGATAAATCATCTGCATTCCATTTTATCAGGCTTTCAAATGTAATTGATATCATCCATCTAGACCACACAGGTCTATACTTCAGGTAAAAATCAAAACAAAGCTGTGTGGTCTAGTTTGTTAGCACTATAAAGACAACTTATTGTTAACTTTAAGATAAGTCACTGCATTTAAATCTATTTATAGCCACCTTAGGTAAGTATGCCTGGATTCCTTTCGACTTTTCAGGTCAAAGTCACAAAAGCTGTCACAGGAAAGTGTAAATTACACTTCTTTGTGCTAGCAAATCCTTTTGCATAGGGGATATAAATATATTTCAGCAGAAAACAGTGAGCTATTTCATTGCTATCTTCTCTCAGGATTTCCACAACAAAATAAAAGAGTGGGCAATTTAATTTTGATAAAATTATCAGTGGAAGTCATTGAAGACTCACAGTCCTTGACCACCACACTTTTATGCAATTGCCTACTTTTAAAAGCTTGCACTAGCCCTTCATGCCAGGAAACGAAGCAAAGGATATTGCATCTAATTTGCAATCTTATTTACTCCTAGAAGAACAATTAAAATAGCTTCCATTCACCTCCCTTGGAAGAGAAGCAGTAAAGGGAAAAGAGTACTATACAAATCTAGCTGTTCTAGCTTGTAAAGACAGAAATAATAATAATACATATATATATATGAAAGCCTGTCTAGATCTAATTCTCCAGGCACCCACAACAATGTAAATTTATTCTATACCCTGTCACCTTAATTTTTGGCATATCATTCTCTATCCCTATAGCTAACCCCACAGACTCCACTGTCTGCGGAGTTATCCCAAGCAACAGCAGAGAGAGTCAGGCTTCCTGATGCTTCAAAAAGTCAAAATAGGAAATAAAGATGAAATTTAAGGTACAACAGATGGAGCTTCCTTGGACTGCCCAGAGGTACACAAGCCAAAGAAAAAAATAAAAATAAAATAAAATAAAATAAAATAAAATAAAATAAAATAAAATAAAATAAAATAAAAAAATAATAATAATTAAAAATCTAAAGGGGAGGGACCATGCTCTATATCCATCACTGAGAGCCCTCTAATAAAACAGGACATCCCTAGAGCTGCGTTTCCAGGTTCACACTGGCATGTATCAGAAAGCCTGGACAGAGGTCCAAACAGTTTACAATCCTTCTCTCACAATTACAACTGATCAAGGGGGGGTTGACTTATGTCTGCTATTTATACTTAATGCCCCGTGGCTTCTTGTTAGAGTGGGCTGTGCTGTGACACAGGTGATTGATAGTAAGTTAATGGCTCCATTGTCTGCAGTAATGCAGAGCCTACAATTCTAATGCATCAAATTGAATGGGAGCTTTATCACCCATGCTCTGTGCTTTTAAGTGTTGTTGTCACTAATACTCCTAAAAGTAAAAGCAAGCAAGGATCAGGGGCACTAGTACTAGCCTTTTAGTAGTAACGTTATTAATACTAATGCCCCAGGGTACAGAAGTTATAGGAGACGACTCCTCAGAGTTCTTTTTGTGATCAACATATTAGGATAGATAGAAGGGCATTTTTTCACCTTGCCTACAGCAGTGTCTTGTGTTTTTTGTTCACCACTGCAATTAATTTCTTACAGTCAGTTACTCAAAATAACTGCTTCACCTGTTTTAACTATCTTTATTCAATGTAATCATTGACTCGTTTCCTCCTGCTTTATCAAGCATATGGCACTACACAGTCTCATTTCTTTCTCCATGATATTCCTCATTGCTGAAGTGACCGGCAATTTGTACACAAATGAGAGTGGCTTACAATTCAGACATCTCTACTGAAAGCAAGGAACACCTACCACTAATTCTAGAATGATTTCAGCTCTGTCTTTAATAAGTAGGGAACTTTAACTTAACGTCATTGTACTGCATCTTTCTTCTATACTATTCATAAATACCAAGTATATTGTATTCTTCAGTATCTGACAGATACAGATGAGGATAGAGTTGGAAACTGGTTGTTTCCCAAACCTTTGGCTTCTACCTGCCTGTAGAGATTCCTTCACCTGACAGATTTCTTCATAACTACACTTGTTGAAACAGTACTACATAAAGAAAACAAAAAACCTCAGCACCCTATATTTCGCCGTCCTACACTGACAGCTGGGGTCCAAAGAATTACAAAATTCATAGATTTTTATAGACATATGCTCCATCATTGTATTTTTTGAATATGTAACTCAGCGAGTAAGACACAAAGTTTATTACAGTCCTATGACATAGAATCATACAATGGAATCATTAAATGATTTGAGTTGGAAGGGATTGTAAAGATCATCTAATTCCACCCCTCCCCCCTGCCAAGGGCAGGGACACCTTCCACTAGACCAGGTTGCTTGAAACCCCATCCCACCTCACCTTGAACACTTCCAGGGATGGGGCACCCACAGCTTCTCTGGGCAGCCTGTGCCAGTGCCTTACCACCCTCAGAGTAAAGAATTTATTCTGAATATCTAATCTAAACCTACCTTCTTTTAGTTTAAAGCCATTATCCCTTTTCCTATCATTACACTCCCTGACAAAGAGTCCCTCCCCAGCTTTCATGTGGGTGCCCTTTAGGTACTGGCAGGACACTATATGGTGTCCCTGATGCCTTGTCTTCTCCAGGCTGAACAACCCCAACTCTCTCAACTTGTCTTTGTAGGAGAGGTGCCCCAGCTCCTTGATCATCATCAGCCCTTCTCCGGACTTATTCTAATTCTATGTCTGTCTTGTGTTGGGGGCCAAGGTGGGGTAACCCCTTCAGGTGGGGTCCTCCAAGAACAGAGTAGAAGGGGAGAATCACCTCCCTCACCTTGCCGGCCATGCTTCTTTTGGTGCAGCCCAGGGTATGCTTGACTTTCTGAGCTGCAAGCGCACAGCTCACGTCAAGCTTCTCATCAAACAACACCCCCAGGACCTTCCCATCAGGGCTACTCTCAATCCATTCTCCATCCAGGCTGTATTTGTGTTTGGGATTGCATGTGCCCACATACAAGGTCCTTTCCCCAGGACCTTGAACTTGCCCTTGTTGAACCTCATGAAGTTTGCATAGGCTGACCTCTCAAGCCTGTCAAGGTCCCTCAGGATGACATCTCTTTCCAAAACATATATGAATATATATAAAGCAAAAAAGAAGAAAGCAAGAGAGAGAGAGAGAGAAAGAAGGAAAGAAAGAAAGAAAGAAGGAAGGAAGCAAGGAAGGAAAGAAGGAAAGAAGGAAGGAAGGAAGGAAGGAAGGAAGGAAGGAAGGAAGGAAGGAAGGAAGGAAGGAAGGAAGGAAGGAAGGAAGGAAGGAAGGAAGGAAGGAAGGAAAGACAGAAAGACAGACAACCAAGATAATGTCAATTTTCAAATGGATAAAACACTTTTAGTTCAGAACTTTTACTACAAAATGTAATAGCAAAGAACACTTAGGGAAGACACAGCAAATATATAAAATCTAGATGATGAAGTAATATTACCCCTTTTCTGCCATAAAATCCTTGAAATATTCTGTCCAGGACTTTGTGGGCAAAAATGTATGGTTCAGTGCTGTATAGTGTTGGATTTTAACATGAAATTTCATCTGTATGTACCATCCGCCTGAGTTCAGACACAGCAAAATGTTTGATCCATCCTGCTGAGTGTGAGAACCCCCTATAAATGTCCAAACTGTTCAGCTTCTGCCGAGGAACAATTTTCTGGCCAGTAAAGAGGACGTATTCAGGGACACCCACATGGATGATATTCCTAAGAAAATATCAGTATTACAGTTTTCATCTCACTTTTATCTGCCCATCAGAATTTTATATACAATTTTATCTCCCACCATGAAGAAAAGCAGTCTTGAAATTATTCTATATACTACATAACATGTAATTGTGTGAGACACTATAAAAGCTGATCCAAAGCTCCAAGTGTCAGTACTACTGGCACAGAGACATAACCAGAAATAGAACTTTTTAGAACACTGATATTCTCTGACAAATCTGTATAGAAATCATATATGAACAAAGACTACAGGATGGGGTCCTTCATACATAAATCCTAGCGTGTCAAGGACATTAATCCTATACTTCTGGAGAAGCTGCTGATGCATATTCCCTCAAACAATATACTTAACATAATAATTTAAAATAGAGAAAAGTACATGGAAAAATGTTAATTAAACATAATGACAATGATGTGTATGCTTCTCATAAAAATGTAAACAACAGCACATCATACAGGAAGAAAAAGAATCTGCACCAGTTACAATTTTTCAGTCATTACCAGTGAATCAAGCTATTATTATATATCTTGTTTCGATAATTATTACTAGTGTTTGTGGTGGCAGAGAAAGAAACTTCAACTTCCTACCAGAAGGGATGAGTGCATATATCTGTAAAAGAAGAAGTTTCAAGGGACTGAAATAGATGAGAAGATAGAAAAATAAAATCTGGTTATGATTTGTTCTCCAAAATTCCTAACTCCTCCTTAAGTATTATTCATCTTGCTAACTTTACCTGTCATGTGTCAAATATTGTCTATATGTTTCTGCTTTCTGAAGACTCTTGCATTAGATACATGTAATTCAGAATACAGAAAAAAAATAACATTAGATCATTCAATACAGAAAAAGTATATATGGAAGTAGTTAAAGATTTAATTAAACTATGCATAATTCTATAGGAGTTCAAAATTTGTAGTGGTTTCCTGAAATAAACATCGGCTTTCTTGGTTGAACCTCTATCAGTTATAAGATTTCAATAAATAAATCATGCAGAGAGAAGCAAAGCTGGAGAAAATATCATAAAATATCTGAACAATCCCTGCACCCCCCGGGAAAAAAAAAAAAAAAAAAAAGTTTCTTTAACCATGGCACATTATTAAAATGCAAATTAGAAGTTTAAGAATGTGGAAGCTTTTAATTCAATCCAGTAACAACATAAACAATATTAAATTCGCAGAGCAACAGTACTTCTTACTTCAAATTAGTACTTCTTACTAATTTGATCACCTATTGTTGCTTTAGTATGATACGTAAACATATGACTATAGAGTTTTCATTTTGTTCCCCCATCGAATTAATAAGAATTACAAGGAGGGTAAGGTAACCTCGGTTCTGGCCTAGGGTTTTTGTAGTTTCCAAACAAGACACCAGTGGAAGTCTTTTTCTCCCTAACAGTAGCTTGCTTTTAAAAGTTAGAATAGAATCTTGTTTCTTGGCAGTGCTAGTAATGTTAGGACATCACCTTAGCATAACAACTGTAATTGTACAACCATAACCGTTCCCCCCAGTTATGTTCAGCTTTAGTTTATTTATTACCAATGCCTGGCACACTCTCAGTAATGTTTTTTTAACTTCTGCTTTGTATTTTTTCAAACAAAATATTTTATACTCCACATATATTATCATTAGAGGTCCCCTGATTAAAGTTCTTTCTCTTTGACAAGTCTAAATGCAATTAAAGAGCAAAAAAGTTATGAGAGAGTTATTTCTTATTTTGCTTTTATTTGTCCATCATGATTTTTCTTTCTCTTTGGCTCTATGCTGTCACCTCCCATCTGTGAAGAAAAGCAGCCCTAAAATGATCCTACAAAGATCTACAACTTGCTGAGTAACAGCCATTTAATGTGATAGCAAATGACAAACTTAACCTAAGAGAGAATACATTGATTATATTTTGTTACTGATACTAGTGTACATTACACTGAAATCAATTTGCATTGAAATTTGGTATTTTAAATAAATAAATAAAATAAAATAAAATAAAATAAAATACCTTTTCTCAAAACACTTAGATTCTTCCTCCACTCATTAACCAACCTGGGTGTGTTTTTTTGATGAGAAGCTCCACATGAGCTGGTAATGTGTCCTTGCATTCAGGAAGTCAACCATACCTTGGGTTGCATCAAAAGAAGCATGGCCAGCAGGGTAAGTGAGGTGATTCTCTTCTACCCTGCTCTTATGAGACCTTCCCCATTCATTCCTTTGCCTTCTTTCAACAATATTTTTGATATAGCATTTCTAATCTTGTTTGGAGATCTCATTCAGTCTAAGAATACAAGGTAGAGGGGACATATTTGTCTGTATTATAGGCAAACTATATAAGATCAATCACTGTTTAATGAGGCCTTATTCCTATCATCCTAAAGTGAACAGGCAAAATCTGCACCCACATGAGACTGATTTACCTTAGAGGGGCCTTGAACAAGCACAGCCATCCACTGTTGGGATGCAAGTAATGACTTTTGATCCCTAGATCCTAGTTAACCTAATGACTTTGCCGGTATGCATCAGACCAAAAGCAGATAATCTGACATCTCCAAGAAGTGGCAGAGATACCTTTCACTGGATAGTCTAAGATGACTCTATTTTGTACAAACATCACTGATTTCAAAGGCAGAAAATGAATACTGCCCTGAAGATATGGAATTGCAGACATAGTTAACATAATTTTTTCAGCACCAAGTTTAATTCAAAAGGATTAAATAAGTGTATTCATAGATTTTTAAACCAATCAAATATAGAAGCCATTTCCTGCATTAATTTTCCAGCTAACTTAATTATACAGCCCCAGGCTCTGGCTCATGATCAATTAACAGAGCTGTAAAAATCTGGAGCCCAAGTCTACCACATATTAATCACCACATCTGATGTAAGGAAAACAGCCTTTATTGTGGTTTCTGGTTTTGAAATCAAACCAGTAACCACAGCTGATGTAGTTGTATTCCACTTTAAAAAAAAAAAAAAAAAAAAAAAAAAAAAGACTTTTTTAATTAGTATTTCTCATGACTTAGTAATGTGTGGGAATGATAGATGCTTGTATGTGAACAAGGTCTGAAGAATATTTAAAGCAGAAAAAATGAGTTCATTATGAACTACCAAGCAAAACCAGGCTTATCTGCCTGTCTGTTGGAAAAAAGTTTATAAGTACTACTCACAACAAAATATTTTCTGTCCGATATTGCAACTGCTTAATTGTTTTCCTCTTCAGGATGCAAATACTGTCTAGTTCATGATCTACCAGCAAATCAATTCATTCAGTTGATTAGCAACTTTAACCATACTTTACTAATTTGAGTATACATTCCCTTCCTGCTCCACACACCTCTTTAGTTCAATAGTGGTTGAACAGTGGGGCATGCAGTTATCATTCAGATTTCATTTCTGTCTTAGCAAGTGAACAAGCCTGCTAATGTGCAAAGTCTGTGGTGAATCACCCAACAGCTGAGGCAGTCCTGTGAGTTCACTGAAAATTCATGTGGATTAAAGCTGTTCAGAAGGAAGATGTTACCACTAAGGTTCAAATGGACTTTTATATAAATAGGTAACAAGAGCAAAAATGTCTTCAATAACATTAGGGGGAAAAAATCAATACAAAAACAAAATAAACAAACAAAAAACAGCAACAGAAAAAAAAAATGTGCTGACAGAATTTGCTCTGGTCAAGGTGATGCATACTGTGAAAGCATACTAGGCTGACAGTGAATAACCAAAGAAGGAAACCAATGAAAATGAGGGAAAATTAGATATCTCTGGACAAAGGTTCCAACTGTAAGGAAGGTTATTGAGCATCCTTCAGGAGAATATTTTCAAAGCAATAAATTCAAGGTCACCGAAGTACTCATTTTGCATTTGATTCAAAAATAGTGCCTATTCAAGTGACTTGATCCAAAAGTCCTTTAGAAAGGCTTTCAATGAAGTCTCTGAGCAGTGGATCAGTCTCATCATTTGCATATATTTAAATGCTGTGTTGAACTGGTGCCACGAACACCCTATGGAGAGCAAAGGCCAAATATTATATTGGAACACAGTTATAGTATGACATTTCTTGATTTACTTTGTTAAAGTTGCTTTGAAATGGTCTGTGCCTTTCCAGAAGGTGAAGTGTAGTTTTGTTTATGTCTGAGACAGGAAACTGCATATGGAGTTATATGCTAACATATTTTTAATTCTAATCTCTCTATCATCAACCATACACGCTCAGAAAATGCTCACCCTCCTTCCGTCTATGCTGATAACACATGTCATTCAGGTAACAGTATCTGTGTCAACTGTAGCACAATTAATATCTTTTTTTCACCAAAGCAGAACCTTGTTTAGACTTGGAGGCTAATAGAAATTTTCCACTCATGATCTATGCTTGAAGAGCATATCTGTTAAACCAGATGCAAAGACATCTGTGGCAGGTATTAGAAACCATTCTTCTCTTTTACAATCAAATGATTATGCTAGCACTGTCCTTTCTTTTTATTCACCCAATGCATTAAACCCCACATCCTTTTTTCAAATCCCATCTCAGTGATATGGAACCCCAGGTTACACAAATACCAGGAATGACTCCTTAAGATTTTAGTACTACAATGGGGACTATCAGACCCTCTTAAACTCCTCAGAATTAGATGTCTTTAATTTTCTTTACTGTTTTCTCGTGGAGGGTGAAAAAAAAAAAAAAAAACTGTATCCAAAATCCTATCTGTTAAGTGACTATGGTAAATTAGGGAAATGAGTAGAGTCATAGCCTGAAGGTAAAAACAGGAAAAGAAAAAACAGAAACCACACACACTATTGTTTTGTTGTTTTCAAAATGACTAGTAGAATGTGTGAACTCTACATGTTCCTGGGATGGCTGGAAGTTTATATTTGAGACACTCTTTGCCCAGTTAATCCTAAGGTTACATAGTTAATATACCTTATTATATTCTAGTAAGACACAATGAATTTTAAGAAAACCTCAGTGAACATATATGTTTTAGAGTACTCTGAAGACTATTAAATAGGAATGATTACCCAGGAAAAATAGTACTAGTTTTCAGATGCTGTATGAAATTTGAAAATAATAACTTTTGGATAAATACAAATCTGAAGCACATTAACTTAAATAGGGAGATTTTGGAGAGAGAAGGTAATATGCTGTGGACCTAAGATGACTCAGAGAAACAGGATATGGTCTCTTCACCTGAATTAGGCATTAATACAGCTCTACAGCAAAAGCCTTTTGACCTAAAGCCCTTTAGATTATCTATAAAATATTATAAGTAAATAGACTGTTGAAAATGATAAACAGAGGAATATAAGGAGTCCAAAACTACAATTTCCAACCCTCAGGAGTATGACCTAACCATCAGACTAGAAACAATAATGTGTGAGGACATTCCACCAATCCTACTGATAACTGGAGACTACACAAAAAGAACAGAAAACTTACAGGAGTTTTGTACAATTCAAACAAGAATTGTGCTCTTAGGAAAATGCAGAAGATATCTGAGTTGTAGATTCTGGCCTCTGGCCATGAATTGATACAAGCCTTCCTTCTAACAGCTATGGCACTTGGAAGAGAGGTTTTCATCTCCCTCTGGAAGACAAATTGCACAGCTGAGCATTCAAAACAAAAGACTAATATAAACTGAGAAGTTTACAACAATTGCACAATAATACTACCATTATATGTAGAGTGCACTAGTTAGCCAATAGGATGACTTAGCACCTTAAACTATGAGAAGGTTTTCAGCTGTGAATTTCAGCTTCACAGACATAGTGAGGAGCATAAAACTCAGGAGCAAAGAGGATTTCAAAAACACTTCTCTTTGGTATTCTTTACTTGCTGGTGTAGATATTCAACCCTGTTCAATGCCAGCTGTTGTGGATTTCATTCCTTAGCTCAGTCTTTCTATCCTATACATTGAGCAGGAACTGTGATATGTTTATCTTGCTGGGGTTATGAATTCAGCAAGGCAGACATGAAAAAAAAATAAAATAAAAAAATCAGCTGAATTCTGTTGGCAAGGATAGTTCTTAGTGAATGCTTTCTTCATTCTAGTCTTCTTTCTACCCTTAGCAAGGGTAGGATTTCCCAGATCAGGGCTCAGAAGAAAATGTCAGGGATTGACCTAAAATCAGAGACTGCTCTGCAATTTTGGCTTATAATATTTAAGTGAAATAGAAGGTCATATTTTTTACCTGAATTTTGACAGAGATGTGAGAAGAAAAACAGTTGATAAGGATAGCATCCTGGCTCTATTTAAACTCAAATTCAGGTATTCAATCCTTATTATTTTGCTTAGTTTCTCTCCCTATCCCATTCTCCATTAATTCATTCTTCTACCTGTTTTTCATTATTAATTTTGTCCATGCTGTTTTTTCTGTATAGTACAGTTTGATATGCAACTTGTTTTTCTAGTCTATGTCTCTGTTCCTAAACCACTAAACCTTACACATCAAACACTTTCATGTGTGATTCATTTTGCTTTTGGAACATTCTGAGCAATTTATGAATTATCTTTTTTATTCAGATTACACTTCACCCCCAGATAAATCCCTTGTTCACCCGCCAGCAGAAGGAAATTTTAATTACATGACTACAGAAAACTCATGTTTCTGCCAAAGACTTTGAATTTAAATTATTTGGGTGGCACACGTGATCAGTGGTCATAGCATATCTTTCCAGAGTACCCTCACTTTTTCTTCTATCACTTGGGCTAACTTGATAATGAAGCAATGTCTTGGATGGTAACTGTAAATAAGCATTGCAAACCGTATCATGTGCAAAAGACCATACTTGTGCAAAAGACCATACTTGGTGTTTCTTGGTGCACTAAAACAAATAAAGCATAAAAGTTTGAAAACATAAGAGAGGTTGTGATCTGAACAACCACATCTGTGCAGAAGATAAAAAAAAAATTCATCATTAACTTTAAAACATACCAGGAGGCTATGCCTCAAGATTCCTAGGTTTGAAGAAGCCCACAGTAGACTATAAAGGCAAGCAAGAAAAGAAAAAGGGTATTCCATTCCAATTATGAAAGAGCATGTACTCTTCTATTATGAAAACATGCTAAAAATAAATGAACAGAGCCTCTCATTTTATAAACACTAAAGCTGCATATGCACATATTCAAAGGTATGAACACATATATCGTGTTCACTGGGCAAAAAATAATCCTTTATTATTAATAATATTATTTATTATTATTATTTATTATTATTTTAAATCATTCTTAGTTATTTATACATAGATGGCAGCATCTTTGTGTTAAGTGTCAGGGGAGAAAGAACATACAAAGACTTTACAGTGTTAAATCTCACTAGTGCTGCTGCACAGGTCAATTCCCCTTTATAGATTCCAATATTTAAGGATTATATTACAATATTTAATAAATATTTAATATTTAAGGATCCCAATACTTAGGTAAAATCCCATTCTCTGTTAAGTTTCCTGTGTTCTTTAAAGTAATTGAACCTCACCGTTTGAAGAGGTTGGAAGTGCTTCCTTTTTATCCCATGAAGTTTCACCTCACATTTTACCAACACCTACATTTACAACTTGTTATTTCCACTTTCTCAGTTTTGTTCTTCAAGAAAATGTCAGGCCCGAGCCACAATAGTCATTCAAGACAATGTCAATAAAGCAACAACAATACAAGCAAGACTACTGACTTTGTCCTGTGGATATACAGGAGCTGCCAAAACTGTGGAGTAAATGTCTAGAATGCAAAGAAAAAAAAAAGTCTATTTCAGTACATTCCCAAAGGGAAGCTTGAATAGTCTGTTTGGCTATGAATCTGGCATGTCTTAAATTTCAGCCACCTTATTTGTTGACCCAAGTTATATTCTTTTATTATATTCTTGTTGATTGTATAATACATGTAAATTTCACATACATTAAATGTACCTTAAATTCTTCTCTGATTATCTTTCCAGTGCTGCTTTTCATGCAAATCAAAAAGTTGTAAGTGGGATCTTAGTAGATGCCTGTTGCTAATGAAAAAGGAGGGGAGCCAAAAAAACACTTTAAGTGTATGAACTGAAATACAGGAAGTATTAAAAATATAATGCCATAATGCCCCCCCACCCCCTTTTTCTTTCTTTTTTTTTTTTTTTTCTTTTCTTTCTTTTCTGAACATTGCAGAATGAATTTGTCTGATCTGAATACATGCTCTGATATCAAGTAGAATTAAAGGAGTTTAGAGTTATACATACCTATTTTCAAAAGCAATTATCTTCTCTTTATTTTTCTATTATTATTATAATTATATATATAATGCACACATTTCTTTATATTATATATAAAGAAAGAAAGTGACTAAGACAACAGGTCTAGAAAAAGATTTCAAGTGAGAATATAGTGAACGTTCTTAAGAATTCACTCAAGCAGAATTTTTTCCTTTCTTTGAAAGTACATAAAAGTATATAACAGGTTATTATTATTACAAAAGCCTATTTCCAAAAGTTTCATGCAGGTAACGATTTTTTTTCTTTACATTTTCTTTACATTTTCTTTTCTTTTTCATAACAGTAGTTATGCATGGTAGAGTTGATTGATGCAAAGCACAATACTAAAAGCTGCACCTACAGCTTTGAATATTAAAACATAAAATTGTATTAATAGAAGTGTAGTAAACCTGAATAGTTTCTGCACAAAGGTACTATTTTTAAAATATAGGTTAAAATTAGCATAGTTCTACAAGTACTATATTTTGTTTTCATGTGAATTATCTTTCCTTGTACTTGTTCTACTTCATGACAACATTCAGAAAGCTTTATTTCAGCATAAAGCAATAGGACTTTCCTTTGAGCACAGCAGGAATGGCTTTCTGCAAAAAGAATATTTCAAGGAGTTTTAAAACAAGGAGATACTTTTTCTTCAAAGGTTTTATTTGTTTTTTATTATATGTCTACGTGTATATATATATGTTTATATAAATTTTAATTCTACAGATATTCATTGGTGATTTAAACATGAAACAAACCATCTTTTTTTTTTGTATATTACAAATACACTATTGCTTTTTTAACTGTAAGTAAAAGCACATTCAGTGTGAAACAAATGAGAATCTGAATGATCAGTTAGTCAAACTGTGATACATCACAAGGAAACGCCTTAAGATTTGTACAATTTTATTTTTTCACTTAAAAACCCATTAAAATCTTAGGTTTAAGACCACAGTTCTCCGGTGTTCTTACTTTTCTATTTCTGAATAATCACGTAGGTTTTATTTTGCTTTTTCACAGCCTTAAAACTGATAAAACACACTGTTCATGGCAATAATGTTTTACTTTACTCTTAAGGCAATGAAAGACATCTTGAAGGGATCTTCAAGATCCTACAAGTGGATCAAAGGAAATCTAAGCAATTGAAAGTCATTCTCAAATGCTCTGCTGTTTGCTCCTGCTGAAAAGACTATATATATAGCATTTATATATCCATATATATATATGAAGGGATGCAAGACACAGAGTCCTGACGGCTCTTGAACAGGAGATGTTTATTGCCTTTTTCACTACTACATATACTTTCCCCATAGTCCCACGCGCTGTCCATGCACCCAAATCTGTCATACAACTGGTTAGAGACCCTCAGACATGTGCCTTGAGCCAGACAGCAGTTGGCCACTGCCCAAAGCTCATCTTTAACACTGTAGCCAATGTACTTTATCTCAACCTTGCTCAAGTTTTTGTTTCTACCACTTGTTTCCTCATTATCTCTAATTCAGGGATGTGTGAAACAGCATGAAGCAACCTGCAAATTCCTTTCCCATATATATACACATATATATTATTTTCTAATATGTTTATATATATATATTTTCTACACTAATGTCACTGCATTCTGTCTATCACTCCACAGGTTATTGTGTTAACAAATAATGTAGTGTGCTCTTGGTGGTACTCTGCCACTATATCACTATGCCACATGAAAAAAATGTTGTAGTACTGCAGCTGTGCCAAATTTGTCCCCAAATTCATCTTTCAAAATATATTACCTTTGCACACAAAAAAATCAGACATTAGAGACGGATCTCCCTGGATAGAAAGCCTATAACTGTTTGTGCCATCACAGTTACCAGGCTGTTGAGTACCTTGCTCATCTCCACCATTTAAGAAGGGCACTGAAGAATAGTGACAGTGGCAACATGAGGCTGGGGGACCCTTACAGCAGGAGGAGAGGGGAGAAAGCAACATGGAATAAAAGAACATCTGTGTCCATCAGTGAGGTTTTAGCTTCCCAGAGCTCTTGGACATCAGAAATGAGAGGAGCAAACTGAAGTGGTGAAAATTCCCATTCCACCAGGGAAGAACAGAAAACATTGAAAAAGTAAAGAGCTACTAAAGTGTCTGAGCACAGCTGTCCAAGCACAATAACAAAATCTGAACTGCTTCCTCAACTATAGCATGAGATGGTAAGAAAAGACTTCTCTGTTTGTTTTCAGCCTTCTTCTCTTGCAAAAACAGATGGAAGACTGTCTAATCTTAAATCTTTCTTAAAATATGCTTTTTTCAAACCACACACATATATCCTTACTTCCTGTCCTCCCAGAGTTCTGTTTTTTTTAGAGATCCTCTGAATAAAATGTTGGAGCCATGTTGGAGCCACTTCAGGAAAAGTATCTTCTATCTTTCAGATCTACACCATTCTTCATTTCAGAAAACAAAGCAAAACAAAACAAAACAAAACAAACAAACAAACAAAAAAACCTTACAAATAATGTCCCTCCCACTTATATCTTTTTGCTGTCTTTCAAGACACACACATGGACTATGTCCTTTAACCACAGTATTTTTGCCCTTTGTTTTTTTAAATCTAGCCTGTAGTGCCTCCGCACTTTTAAATATCTCAGCATAGCTGCAGCTCTCCATCTCCATTGACCTCTTTTGTTTTCGTTTACAAAACATGGTGGTGGAGGGAGATCTGATACCACTATTATACATCTCAAATGGGAAGAGGGAAGAAGGAGGAGTGCAGACTGCCCATTCTGCAAACAATGAAACAATTTTCAGAAGATGCATCCTGATGTTGAGGAACAGACCATACCATGAGTCTATTTCTATAACCTAAAGAAATACATCAGAATATATAACCCATCTCTGATGACAGAAACTGATAAATAAATCTCTGCAGTTAATATTTTGAACAAACCACCTGAGATTTACTAAATCAAGGATGAATTTGGCTCACTGGTTTTAGAATACAAAACTCCTCATGCAAACACTTATATGCACATTAAACCACCATCAAACTTTGATGCAGAAATATTTATTTCAGGTTATTATGTAATTTTTGCTACACTTATTAACCTTTGGTCCCATGATAAATAATGAAATAGATTGCATAAATAAGCTAGCTCAGTTTAACTGATCTTTACTACATTTATGACTGCAAGTTGGAAAAAACTTTCTACAGTCTACTCCAAGAAACATGATTTCATAAAAATAAAGAAAAAAATAATAACTTATTGAGAGCATTGTGGCTCCCATTTTTGTAGTTCCATTTTTAAGTTCTCTTAAAAATTCTATTCAAGAATTAAGATTTCTATTTAAGATTATACTTGGAAAAAAAAGTCTACTTAAAAATATTTTTCTTACTATGCCTCTGGTAAAACAAAACAAAACAAAACAAAACAAAACAAAACAAAAAAGAGAACCTATTTAATACATACTTAATGTATTGAATTTTTAATATTGTTATTGCTCATTTTGCAGAAATCTGTATTAATTATAAATGCAATAGCTTCATCAAGTAGTCTGCAATTTCCATCAATGAAAACACTCTGTTTTCACCTTATCAATCTCTGTGAGGATTTAATATTGTCTTACTTTTTTTTTTTTTTTTTTTTTTGTAGGAAAAGGAGAATTTTAATCAGACGCACTTATTCTGAGAAATCTCAATAAGAGTTTCACCACAAAAGTTGATATTTACCCTGTTCATTGAAGTATTTAATTCATTTAGAACTTCAGAAAGGACATGGAATGAAATCAAAGTTCTTTTTGGAACACAACCTTTCATTTAAGTTTCTGGGTACATCTTTGTAAATAATTTAAATATGTCAGAAAGATACTGTTTAAATACAGGTTACACTGAGACTATGGACTCTTGGTTAAAAATCAAATCAGGGCAAAAATTCCAGTCTGGTGATATAAAAATCTCACCACTTACTCATGAGAGAGTTAGGCCAAAAATACTTGAAATGCCACAGCATTAACTCCATTAGATTTCTATCATCCTGACATTTGAGATCAGTTCTCCAGAAGAACCTCTCACTGTCATAAGTTGAAACATTATTAGATTTAGAAAACACATTCTTCTGGTTTTATATCTGATCTGGAACAAATCCTCAAGGGACTACTAGGATGAAAATTTGAGGATATATAATTTGAGGATATATATAATACAATTTGATGAAAGTAGCATAAAAAGCAGCAATTACTGGCATTTGTGCATATGTGTGATCAAAATCAGAGATCAGACTAGATAGAAAGAGTAGGTTATCCATTCAGATGCACACGTGCTATGATTTCAAAGGAAGCCATGAATTCACGGCAGTATTTAAGACTCAAAATGACATTTTCCCCCTTTTTCATTCTCTTTATAACCACACCACTCTTGGGACTGTAATTGTTTCAAAGTGTGAAAACTTATGTAGAAATTAATATTTCTGAGGACCATATATATATATTAAAAAATGAAAAAACAAAACAAAACAGAAAAAAAAAAAAAAAAAAAAAAAAAAAAACATTATGCATACTCCATCTATAAACTTAGGCAGTTCAAAACCCCAATTCAGTGGGCTGATGGAGAATGAGAGAGCTTGTAAGCCTGAACTTCAACTGAGACCAGAAATAGTTTACTTACAGAACAAGTGATTTTTTTTTTTTTTTTTTTCCTGGAGAGCTGCCCATTTTAGGACTTGCACACTTCTCTGGCCCCCACAGAGGATTAACCAGATGTTCAACAGCACATGCGTAACACACCTGCTTCATACTGAAGCATTTGGCTTTGTTAAGGCCAATGAATGGGAAGAGCTGGGAGGAGCAGTGGAATGGAAACAAGGAATTTAGATGTGGATGTTCATCAGTCAGGGCTGAGCACCCTACTGGGAAATCCAGACACATCCAGAAGCAGGAGATAGCCATTACCGGATTGAAAATTTACCAGGTACTTCAGAAGGAAAGTTTTTTGTGGAACAGCATAGCTGCCAGAGATCCCTAGAGAGAAGATAGGCAAGGCAGTAAGTAAGGTTACTCAACACAGAAACAGCAGAAGGCAGATGTCAGGATTTAGATGATAACTGAGGTAGCTCTCTCAAGTAGGAACTCTGGGTTCCAGTACCTGTGACATTTGGGATAGAATTTTGTGCTTTTTTAGCAGATCAGTCAACAGTTGAGTGAGGGGCTGAAATGGTACTAGCTGTGACAATCCTCAGCCTGTTTCCTGACTTGAAGATAAATGCCATCCTTCCCCAGTGATGAAGGGCCAAGGTGGTGCACACTAAGTGTACTGGTCACACTACAGAAACTGGGAATTCTGCCTGTAATAAAGACTGGGAAAAAAAAAATCTGCATATTTGCTGAAGTTTGGAAATAAAAGCTTAAAGTTGGTATGTTTAAATTAAATATACATAACACCAGAGGGAAAGTCTGGGTATAAAACAGTAGTTAGTCTGTTGTAGCATTGTTTAGGAAAAATAAATAAATAAATAAATATTTAAATACTAATTATCTGCAGTACTTCCCACGAGCATTAAAAAAGTATTTTACCAAAGCGTATGACTGAATATCCAAGACTCTGTGATCACGTCCAAGTATGTTCAAATTGGAAAAGCTTGGTAGGGCTGATATTTATCAAATCACATTTTTTGCCCTTGGAATTTTTGTAAATTACAATAAATCAAGACTGCCTAGGATACTAGGATTCACTCCCATACATTTGCAGCAGGCAAGCTTGCTTCCCAAAGCGGCAGATTCTCTTGCATTGCCTGCCTCAGCAGGGGATTACTCATGGGATCCGCTGCATTCCTGCCTAGGCCCAGCCTGCCCTGTAATATTTCTGGTTCTTTTCACAGCCATGCTGGGTAAGCAGCACCACAGGCTCTAGCACTTCAGTCACTACTCAGTCCCTCCACCTGAGGCTCAGAGGGCCCTAGGGGGCTGTAAGGTCCAGGCCCACCAAGGACAACAGGGCTCGATGTGGCCCACAGAAGAGAAGCTAGAATTTCTTAAGAACCTAAAACATGGTTATTTTTCATATTGTCATTGCTGTAGTGTTGAGATTTTAAGAAAAAATAACCTTAACATGCTTGGAAAAAACAAACAAAAAATCATGCTGTCACCTTTATCAGAATTATATGACCTATAAAGCAAGCACTAGGATAACACATTTTAATGTTTCTCTTGTTTATATCACTGTAAATGCTGCAAGTATTCAGTAATACTCTCAGAATCCATCGTTTTTATAGGTAGGAAATGAACTAACTCCAGCCTGGGTTGTCTACTTTTCATGTAAGTGCTCAGCTCCTACCTTTGCAAGAAAAAAGCATCTCTTCCATGGCACTTTGGGTGGTCCATGATTCCCAGTAGGTTGACTGACTGGTACCCCACACAGTGTTGCCAGTCAGTTCTGTAAACTAAATATGCTACTTAGAAATACATTTGCATTTTTTGTGCCCTTGCTGAGAAAGTACAGGACATAGTTTATAAACAAAATTACTCTGATCAAAGGAATATCATGTTATGGACACTCAGAACAGGAATGACAGAGTTACCAGACATGAGATATAAGCCAGGATATTAGTGCCAAATTCCTTTCAAAGTCTGAACAACCAAGTGCCTCAGCAGTGCCAGAAGCTCATGTTGTAGATTGTTCCATGTGAAAAGAACATAGACATTTTTACTCCCTCTTCCTCCCCCCCCCACCTCAAAATAATAACATATATATTCTATATATTCTTATATAGAATATATATATACGTGTATATATTATATATATATATATATATATATATATATATATATAAGAAAATACAGACATTCAGACAGAATTTCTATCTGGTTTTTATTTATGTTTACTAAGTATGTAATGTATATATTGTTTTCACAGTCTCTAATAGTAATCCTGTCATTGAGACAAGATGATTTGCCAAATTAATAGTATAAACAGAACAAAGAAAATTGTCTTGTCCTGCCATTTCCTGTTTTTCCTTTTGTGTCTGTCTCTTTAGCTGGAGTCTTTCAGTTACCCAAATATTTGAGGTTCAGCTGAATGACAGCCAGGTGGGCTGTGCTGGCAATTAGCCCAGAAAATGCAGACTAATAGCCCAGTGATGATTAGAAGGGCAGCTGAGGAAAAATGGGACTAGTAGCTATTTGGAAGGCAATGTGCAAAAAGTGGCTTTTCAGATTTCCGTATCTTTGTTCAGTGTATAAGGAAGCAAAGGAAAATTGATTGTTATCTACAGGGCCATGGTAACTATTCATATTAGTCTTTTGGGTGTTTGTTTATTTTGTTTTGTTTTGTTTTTGAACAATTTGAAGTTGTTCTTGAAACAGAGCCAAATGTTGCTCTTTTGTGGGGAAAAACAAAACAAAACAAAACACAACATTTTAATTAAGTTAGATCTACTGCTTATGTCGTTCTCATGACAGGAATGTAAATATTGTAAATATTAAGTAACAAATTAAGACAATCTACTGGTATTAGTGTTTGTAGAGAAAGCAAACTGTAGAGTTTGGTGAAGTGCTGACATGTTGATCTCCCAGGGATGATATATGGACTATGGTAATGTAATGCCTGGAAAAGTTAGCGAAGGTTAGGAGAAAACACTGAAGCTTTCTGATACTTCCTAAAATATATATCTGCAGTACCTTCAACCTAGCCAGTGTTTATGTGTCCACAGCACATAAAAATGAACAGAACATATTACTTATTAAAAATTAAAAACCTCTATAGAGGGATACTTTCTTTTAGAAAACAATCTAATTATATAAGCCAAGAATTCGTATTTCATTAAGTCACCTATAAACTTTGAATAGTGATACTTAGCCATTAAGGAAGATACTCATAGGTGCACATGCAGATGTCTATTCATATTTACAAATATTTACATTTTTTCTGAACTAAGCTGAGCCTCAATAATACCATCTCACCAGGGCTGACTGGAAGAGTGCATTCTTTTTAGCAATTTATACAATGAATCTAGTAGTCTCAGAGTAAAAGAAATATGCTTAAGTAATGTATTACAAAAAAAAAAAAAAAAAAAAAGTTGCATGTGGTGCATGTAAGTGAAAATAGAAACTAGAGTTGTAATTGATAGTAGATCCATTTCCATGAAAGACAATATGTTTATTCCCATACATAACCATAGACCTTGAGTCCATATAAAGAACTAAAAGGAGAATTAGTAATCAAATGTACAATTCCAAAGTTGCTCATGCTTTCATGCTGACTGAGCAGGTAGTTCCAGAACTACTTTATTGGAGAGAAGATTAGCCTTGGAGATATTTTCCAGGAAAATAATGTTGCATTTAGGGTGCTTACTATTCAGAAACTCAACAGTCAAGGAGCCAGATAGAAAGTGGGAAAGACCTTGATGCTTAATGCCTAATGCTTAATGCAATCAGCTGAAGTAGGGGCAATATTTATGACCAACAATATTCTTTCTACAGGACTCTGTAATTTTATCTAACAATGGTTTGCTATATGTGTTTTCTATTGGGCAACATAGCCTAATTTTTCTCTCAAAGTGCAGTTTTCACTTGTTTCCTTAAGACCAGCAATACCATAAAAGCTTCTGCTGCTATATTATTTTAAGAAGAGTTGCAGCCCAGTGGGAACACAGGGCTTGTGTTCTGAGCAGGACAGACAGACTTGACCTGTAATAAAAGTAGCATCATCTACTTGTTCTCAATGTACCAACAAGAAGAGTCAGGCATCTGTCACTGTGTTAGTAGATACCTCTGTGAATATCTTTACATAGATTTCATTATTTATTTATTTAATTATTATTATTTTATTTTGTAACTGTACATTGGTAGTTCTTATTTCTGTACAAACAGCCTGAAAGATTCAATGACAAACTTTTGTACTTCAGAAGGAAACATAAGGAATGACATATATATATTTGTATTAGGATTTCTTTAATAATCATAAAATGAAATATAAATTATGTGAGAAACAAAATCAAATAAACTATAACTTAAATAAAAATAAAAATAAATAAAAATATTGCTGAAAACATTACTAAAACTAAAGACCGAGGATTAGCAAATATGTATAGGAACAAATAAAAAAATACAACACCGAAAATGAATTACAATTGCAAAAGCCATAGAAGAAGTTATGTAAAAACATTAGATAAAAGACAAAAATGAAAGCAAGTATAATGAGGAAACTGAGCAATTTATGGACACTTGAAAGAAATGTGCTTACATATTTAATACTTTCTTTAGTTCAGTCTTCACAAAAAACCAATTGCGACCAGATGTTTAACTTAATTTTTATTAATAAAGAAATAGGAACACCAACCTGAGAATGGAACAATCAATTAAATAATTTAAATACATTCAAATCACATTATGACTTGACAAACATCACTCTGGAGTATTTACAGACTTAAGAAAAGTGATTTGAGCCCTTTCATTGGGGGTGAAGGAAAAAGAGAGTTTTGTGGAAGGTGAATAAGTTCTAGAAAGTCAGAAAACAAGCCTGAGAACAAAGGACTCAAGGAACTACAGAAGAGTCAGCTTTTCTCTGGGAGAAAAATAACTGAAGCAAATTATTAAACAATCAATTTGTATTCACCTAAAAGACAAAACACAACCAACATGAATTTGTCAAAAATAACTCATGTAATTCAATTTTTTTGACAGGATAACAAGATTTAGGAAAGTAATAAATGTCAGATTTACATGACACTCATAAACCAACTGGGTAAATATGCTTTGAGCAAAAGTGCTATACAATCTTGCTTAGAAAACTTGTTAATAGCTTGTTGTAGAATTGATAAATTATATTACATAATGTCCTTCACAAGGCTGACCTGATATTATTCAATATTTTGACCACAAATTTAGGTGTACTTAGAAAGTTTTTGAATGACAACAACTTGTGAGGGGGTTCATTTTGAAAGGCAAGATTGGAATTCAAGCAAATTTGGAAATGGAGCATCCAAAAAGGCAGATCCAAATACAGAAAAATGCAGAGGAATAAACCTGAAAAGACAGATAAAATGCACATGGAAAGGATGGAAAACCATGTATTTGGGAGAAATATTTCAGAAAGATTACATACAAGATACAAGGCTAAAAACAAAAACAAACAAAAACAAACAAAAACAAACAAACAAACAAAAAACTGGTAACTTTAATAGTAGCCATTCATAAGACTGAGTCAATTATGTCACTGTATTTTGTTATGGCATACTGAAATGGAGTCCACATCTAGTTTTGGGGCACCCAGTAAAAGATAGATTCAATACATTAGGATCCAAAAAGAGAACAATAGATGTAGATAAATAAAGGTTAAAAAAAAAAAAAAAAAAAAAAAAAAAACAGTAACAACAGCAAAGCAACCATGATTTCCATGAAGGAAAGAAGAAGAAGAGAAGTGAGGGAGAAATATGGTGTTTAAGAGAAGAGTAATCAGTCTTTTTCACACCTACTAGATGTGGGATAAGAGGCAATTTCTTTGCTTCCAAGCAAGGAAAACAAGGGAAACAAACAAATATACAAACAAAACACCTGTAAAATAAGTTATATTGGAAGATGTTGAAACTAACATCACTGTAGTATTTTGAAAGATGCATATCTTTCAAAAGGACAATAAAAAAATATAAAAATAAATAAATAAATAAATAAATAAATAAATAAATAAATAAAATGTGCTCTGAGACAGAACAACTGCTACATGTAATTTCCACTCTATTTCTTGGATTTCCATAACTGTGCCATCTAGAGTCTAGCTTTCTTTTTTATTTTTCTTTTTATTTGTTTGTTTGTTTGTTTTTACTTCATTTTCAAAGAATTTTTTAGACATTGGAACAGGCTGCCCAGGGAAGTGGTGGAGTCACCATCCCTAGAAGTCTTTAAAAGACTTTTAGATGTAGAGCTTAGGGATATGGTTTAGTGGGGACTGTTAGTGTTAGGTCAGAGGTTGGACTTGATGATCTTGAGGTGTCTTCCAACCTAGAAAATTCTGTGATTCTGTGAAGCAATGTAGCCAAAGAGTCAGCCAGGTGCCTGTACAACCAGAGGTTATTAATCACCATTCAGAAAACCTTGCCTAGTTTTCAGACAACATTCTGTTACTATATATAATGATAAGAAAAGTTAATCCACTAGGTAGGTAATGTTGTGTCTTAGGATTTGTGAAGTGCCATAGACATAAAAGTAACAAATACTTTGTGCTCCTGCAATTTAACATCTCCATTGTACAGACAGCAAACAGATTCTGAAGACTAATTAAAACATATATTTTCTCTTGAGTTCATCCTGTATGCCTGTCGCATGCATATAAAACTCTAGTTCACTAACTAGCTGTATAAATTTTTAATGAATTAAATTTTAAGGTTTTTAAAAGTTAATGGTTAATTTTTAAGGAATGTTTATATTTAGGAAAACAAAACAAAAAATCTCAGCATATGACAATAAAAAAAAGAAATTAAGTTCTCAAAAATTTATAATACATTTAAGTTACAAACAAGATCAACCAAAGACAGCATAGGTAAAGTTAATGCCAAAACACTTTCCAGTGGAGTAATGCCTAATAATATTTTAAAAACATTTGTGTGTGGTTTAATATGATTCAGGTTTTTGTCAGATTTATGTCTCAGCTCATGGTAGTTTGTAGATTTTGAGGAAATCAGTGTAGGAATAAGCACTATAATACTTATAATACTTATAAGCCTTATAATACTGCAAATCTGAATTGTGCTGCTGTTGTCCCAAACTCTACTGGTTTATAATGCAGGGAAAATAAAACATCTTAGAAAGATGAATGTAATCTTTCAGAAAGTTTTTGTCCCAGACCAGTATTAACTCCATGAATCACATCTATTGTGCTTTTAATTCATCTTGACACAGAATTCAGTTATGTGTTATTTTTTGTTGGCCTTCACTCTAAAGGGTTTGGGATTCACTTCCAAAAAAAATAAGTGAAATGAAATGAAATGAAGTAATAAAATAAAATAAAATAAAATAAAATAAAATAAAATAAAATAAAATAAAATAAAATAAAATAAAATAAAATAAAATAAAATAAAATAAAATAAAATAAAATAAAACAATACAATACAAGAAATAAAACAAGAAAGGGATTCAACCTGGATGAATTCTGGATGAAATGATTACTTTTACTGAAAACCTATGAAAGGCCCAATTTAGCTCAAAATACTTCTGTTTGTAGACTGTGGCATCACAATCTTGTACAAGGATGCTCCATGAAACAACACTGATCTGATGCTATACACAGTGTACATCCAGACCTTTGGGAAAATGAAGCACTGCTGATTGATAAGGAGCTATTGATGCAAGTGTAGATGCAATTTGCATTTCCTCTTACTTCGTTAGATTGCAAGAAATGCTGTAGGGAATATTGAGTCAAGTCCTAGTGCTATAACAGGCAGAACATATTTATTTCACTAGTCGTCACAGGCAAGACCTCAGCCTGCAAATTAGTGACTTCAATGACCTGTGTAAATTTAAGAGTGCCTTCAGGTCAGTAACCCTGCAAGTAGTAGACATATGTAAAGTACTATTCATTTATGCTTAAAACTTGAAGTCTAAACCCGGATCCAATTAGTAATAGCTAAAAGGATTTACTTCTCCAGCTTGTAAAGAAACCGGAACTGAATTGAAAAAAATTAAGAGTAAGTGGAGTAGTAAAAAGACAAAATAAAATCCTTGGCTAATACTTCAGGGTGCAAATCAAACAGGAAAAAAAAAATCAGGAAATTAGAAACATTTGCTGTAAAATCAGTTCAGCCCCCTTTTATATAAATCACGAACTGTATGCTGAGATATTATCTTATTCAAAGGAGCCCTGTCTTATATTGTGGACTGGATTGGGGATTCTCTCTTAACAAGCATACATTTAATATTTAGTTTTATTCCAATGCTGGCAGTATGGCCTGAGATCTTTCTGTGTCCTATTGTGAATAGAAAAGTATTGAAGAATTTACGTTTTATTTCTTCCCTTATGTAGCTCATCTTTTGAACAGAAGTACTCTCCAGAAAGCAGGAATAGATTACATTCTCTTTTATAAATATGTACACGGGATATTGAGATGGAAAGTAACAGTAGAGTTAGAAAATCCATCATGCAGCACCTTGTTAACTCTCAGGGTTACCATCAACACAATTGAAAACTTGTAGTTTAAAGTTGTGATGTTCTGCAATTTAAAGTAATTGTCAACCTAAATATACAATGAAAATCAGCATCAAATGTCACATATTGTTCTCTTGATAGGATGTGCATTTGGTGGCCACAGAGAAGCAAGATCAGGACTTTCAGGTTCTTTTCCAAGTTTCTCAAGATCATGACCTCCAAGTTTCTACAGGAAAATAAATAAATAAATAGAACAGAATTAAAAAAAAAAAAAAAAAAATCTAGTCCCTTTTGTAATTGTCCAAATTGTAATCAAAATGGATCAGATTTCACTTTGCTCCATTAGGAGTGGGTACAGGAAACTGCTCAACTGTTTTGTCTGAATTTGTTGCTGTTAATAATAATAAGGAAGAAAATTAGCCTGAGGCAAACACCCAGTTTGTGGAAAATTCCAGTCCATATTCCAGTTGGAACAAAAAATTATAAGCCATGAGAAACAGGATTTTCTTGTAAGAAGAATCAGACTCTCTTAATATTTCCACCTTTAAAATACTGCTAAGTGGAAATAAGGTTTTCAGGCTCCAGCTAGTTGTGAACAATATTTGGCCTAGTTGGAAAAAAAAAAAAAAAAATCCATCGAAGTTTTCCTCTTTTTTTTTTTCTTTTTCACTAAATATTTTAGAAACAGTAGGTTCTATTTTAAATGTAAATAGTGTAAGCAGTAAGGAAATTATCTTTAAAATTATCACAGATTAATTCAGTTTAAATTAAGGGTAGATACAACTAGTTCTGCAAGAAGAAACTTCATAATGTGAAGGAAAACAAAACAAAACAACAACAACAAAAAAACACTCTAGGGGGACTTCCAATAAGAAATTCAGAATTTCATTAGTGAAGTCAACTACATATCTTGGGAGGACACACTATTATCTCTCAAAATCCCAGGTGTAAATTATGTCCAAATTTTGGTTTCTATACTGATTAATCTTTCCTGAAAGGCTCTAAGGGGCCTATTTGGATTAATTCCTCTCCCAACATATTTTTGGAATAGGGAGAAATTCTAGGAAAAAAATGATAAAAAGGAGTTAATCGACAAAATATGCTACATCTTGGGAGGTCAGAAAGTAAAGGGATAAAGTGAGAATTGCCAAAAGTCAAGCTGAGTTAGGCCTTGCAAAGGAAATGAAAACAAGTTGTAAAAGGTTATTTGGCAATATAAATAAAACAAAAGAAGAAAGTGAGTGAGTAAGCAGTGCAAATGGATTTGAAATTCAAGATTTAACAGGTACGGACGAGAAGCTAAATGAATACTTGGCTTCAGCTTTCAGGAGGATAACTGTGACAAAACCAACATGGACATGGACAATAGGAATCGGTATTGGAAAAACAAGTTAACACAATAAACTTGGAAGCAAAAATCAAATCAGAACAACAGATTATTTCTATCCAAGTATTGGGTACTGAATACTGAAAAACCTGAAATCTGAAAATGCAAATATGATATTGTTATAAATGTGAAATTGTTATAAATGGCTCAGGATTCAAATTAGGATTAAATAAAAAAATAGGATTTATTGAAAGAATATAAAGGAATAGAGGTAAGCAAACAGCGCTGGGTGCACCGGGAGTCTCCGCTCCACCAGGACGCACACCAGTTACATCAAGCAGCTGATTTTTATGCTCCTAGACTAATACATATTCATTACTACTTCTAAAAAAATAGATTATTAAAATTAGCTTCCGGGGTGCAGTCCCTCCTACTGGAGCATGCGCAGTCTCCTCTGGGGTCTCTTCTGGGGGTCTCTAGGGGTCTTTCATGCTGAAGGCTCGTAGTCTTCCTCTCCACCTTTGTACTTACTGGGCACCATACCAAGTTTACGGAACATCTTCTTCAAGTCTTGTCTCCCAGCTGCCCTTCAGCTTCTTTCTCCTTCCTCTTTATCTCTCGGCCCCCCCTAACCAGATACCAAAGATCCACATAGTATCCCATAACAGTCACTAGTTGTTATCAGTTGTTCTGAAACTCCCAGACACACAAGTAATTAAAACATTCTTCCCCAGCCATTCACAGACACATCTATAGCAGTGTTAGAAATAGAAGTCCAGAATAACAAAAGCAAACAGGTTCATAAATTTAAGGAGTGATAAATTGACTAGAATGAGGGGGAGACTGGGACACACTGCATCTGTGGTTCAAGAATTAAGTTGCCAGTGCAGGGCCCAGAGGCAGACAGGATTCAAACAGAATTGTTCTTTATGGACACGAATTGTTAAAACATTCCTCACAATCCCTTATCTTCTTTTTAATATCAACAATTCGTGTCACTTCTGTTGTTAATAACTGGATTTCATCAGTCCGTTCTTGGAGGGTCCAATTCTTAAACATCATAATTGACATATCCCCTTCCCTTTTTAATGAAGTTATTACAAATGTACTATTTATCACCCGGTGTATTAATAACGTAAGGCAAGGTATCATACAAGGTATATACAATAACATAATTACACCACATGACAATAAAAATAACACTCTTTTAACCCATGGTCCACCAGGCAGCCATGAAAATAAATCCCATTCCATATCCTTCCAGGTTTGTGTTTGCTCGCTCACCTCCCCCCTCCTTCTCTGGGATGGGAGAGAGAAATGGGAAAGTGAAGCCTGTGAGTTGAGATAAAAACAAGAAAATAATAACAATAACAATAACAATAATGATGATAATAGTACTACTAGTAATAATGTGTACGAAACAAGTGATGCACAATGCAATTGCTCACCACCTGCTGTCCAATGCCCAACCTAACCCCGAGCAGTCCGGCCCTCCTCCCAGCCTGCCTGCTGACAGGACAGTGAGAAGCTGAATTTGGCTTGGTCCTTGGCTTGGTGTAAGCACTGCTCTGTAACAATTAAAAACAATTAAAACTCCAGCATATTATTAACATTCTTCTCATCCTAAACCAGAACATAACATTCTATCAGTTACTAGGAAGAAACACCCTTTTTATCAATCTTTAAACAGCAATTACTAAAGCTAAATTTTCCACAGACTTCTCCTTCTTGTGCTAGTAAATAATCCAAAGCTAGGCAATTTTGATACAAAGCAGTTCTCATCTTTATAACTCATTTAGATCAGTTCTCATCATTTATAACAATATCACTTCGTTGTCTTCATTGATAATAGAGATTTCACCCTGTCCTAAGTGGACAGGGTGAAGGAATCGATTTTCAATTTTTTTAGTACAGATCTCCAAATAATATTAAATCGTAAGACCTTTTCTTCTAATAAGATGAAAATAACTCAACGTGATAGAATGATATATTAAAATGGTAGATTTGTCTTTTTGTGCCATATTGGACTACATTATCCTTGAATTGTAACATTAATATGTCTTTTGGAGAAGAAATTTGGCTTTCAGAAATTTTTGTGAGCTTTTGAAATAAAATCAGATTTTTGTCATGTTTCTTATTCATGGTAATTCTATCTTAATGTTAGTGTCAACAGTAGTAATTCAAAAATTATAAAAAGAAACTGTAGCCATTGAACATCAATGCCTTTTTTTTTTTTTTTTTTTTTTTTTTTAAATTAAAGGTTTATATTTTCAAAAGGTATAAATTGCCAAACCGCTTGTAACACAGTCATAATTATTTATTGGTATCCTTGGTAGTGTGAAGACATTTATTAACCAAAGAAATCTGGAAAAAGTGACAGCTGGTAACCAATGGGTAAAATGGGAGTAATATTGTACCTACAGGGAACTGTATTGCTGTACAAACACAGTTCTATGTATATATTTGAAAGACAGAAAAGGCAAGTTAAGAATACATTGATAGAAACACTAGAAATGTAAAAGTTTCCTGATCCATCAAGGTAAATGTAGTTGGAGATAAAACTGTAAAAAATTAAAATTAATATGTATAGCTATTTCCCTGAGTTCTAACATCACACATGATAAACGCTCCCTGAGCGGGAACATCTACATTTTCCCAGAAAAAAAAAAAAATCTTCTGGGGAGAGTGTGGGGAGAATTATGTTAATTTCTTACAATGAACTGTAAGAAAGATAGCACAACACACTTCTGTTTATGCTGGAATGAATACAGTAAAGTTACATGAGGGTAGAGGCAGAATGAAGAGTTAAGTCTACCCAAGAATATATCTTAGCTTTAGTCCAGTCATCCATTTCATAATACCAGAAAATATGCACACACAAAAACATAAAAATAAATAAATAAATAAAATAATAATAATGAAAAAAAAATGATGAAAGAGATATGCAGCCTGTATACTCTTCTGGGACACATACAAGTCATTTTTAAGATCAGGCTGGGAGTTTCCTTGAATTAAAAAAAATAAAATAAATTGAATTTCTATCTCAAAGGAATCAAATAATGACTATGTAAAATTGTATCCCTGAATCTGCAGTTGCTTCAGATAAGAAAGATGTGGCAGTGATTTCTGCTGGCAACAAACTGCTGTTGAATTCAGACTGCCCAGCTCCTAGAAATGAGGTGCATTCATAGGATCAGTGCATTGGATAATGAGGTGTAAGATGCTCAATTGAGTAATTTTTAAATGTTACAGTAAACACAAAGCCAGAGCTAAACAGCTTTTATGCTCCACAGAAAATGTACACTGGCTGGAAAGAAGTAATTTCTTTCAGAAATTAGGATCTAAACTCAGTAAAACCAGTTTACTGTTGTTGTTAAATATATACTTGATAAACAGTGTACATACAATGCAGAAGTAGTAACTCAGAAGCCAAATATCTTTATTACTAAGAAAATAGTAAATACATCTAAATTGGCATAACTGCCGCCAGTCAAGTTTGTCTTTACCACTGTGCCCAGAGAGAAAAAACATTTACAACCCCATACTTTGGTTTTCTTAAGGCTTATCAGCATGGTGTGAGTTCCTAAGAGAAACACAGAGACAGTGTTCTGAAGTATCCCCAGAGAGTACCAGTTTTCAAAGTAAAATCCTAAGACAAAGCTTTTAGAGTAATGTTATGTAAATAAGCAATAAGACTGACTGAGGTTTCAGCTGTAGTGCTCTGTGATTTTTCTTTGAAAGTTTTTTACTTTCTGGAGTTCACTGTAACCTCATTATGTCTTGCTGACACTTTCTTGAGGAGAAGCAACAGCTGCATAATACTGATAAACCTTAGGAAGGCTGAAACCCAGGACTGTGGTTGGTGCTCCAGTATAAGTAGACCATATCTAAAAGCTGTTGCCTGGTGTCATATGCTGTGGTTAAAACTCAAATTCTGTCTTGCAGACAGAATTTTATAAAGAACAAATTTATTAAGTTATAACTTATATAAAGTTATATAAGTATCATTCATACAAGTAGATATCTAAAAAAAATAAAATGATTTTTAAAAGAATTGTGTATTGTTCTTCAATTTTTTATACCGCAATTATTATTATATAACTATTAATGTTGACTGAAGTAAAATCATTGCAAGGAAGTTGAGAACTGAGCTCAGAAACCACTTTATGAATTATTCATTATTTTTAGCAGCCACAGAATTAAATAGGTGAGATTTCTAAAGCTCTTGATTATGCAGCAATATCATAGATATATATTTAATATGAAATATTTAATTATTGTTGATAATATTCTATATTGAAGTATACTCTGTTGTTCCCAAATATATCACCCCAGGCCATGACAGTTTTCTCTTACTCGAATGACTTAAACCAAAGTATGAAAGGCGTTTTTTCTTTCTTGTTGTTTCTGAAGATTATAAAAATAATATTTTCCATTTCCTTTAACTTCCAAAATTTACAAGGAACCAGAAAACAGAAGTAAAATAGTCCACTCATGCACTAGCATTCTCCTATTAAAAATGTTTAGGTAGATCTTGATTTTCTGTTCTCCCAGTCTCAAAATGTAGAGAGGAATAAAGGATGTAGAAAGAGATAAAAAAATTGAAAAGTTGATAAACACAACATGAAAAGTTGTATATCTCTCATAGAACTCATTTGTTTAATTTAACAAAAGTGAAAGAGGGATTCTTCATATTTAATGACTATTCAAATCTATGATTGAATAAAATAGAGAGGAAGGACATAATCTGTGCCTCAGAATATAAATCTATTTCTAATTGATAAAGATCACTTGCCTGTATTTAGAAACCTGCCAATGTTTGTCCTGTGCCATGTATGAGAAGTATCCTTGTTAATATAATCAGTAACAGGAAGTGATTTTCAGAGGCACTCTTCACCTTTGAATAGAATTCATGGCAATTTGGACCTTTGCAAGTCTGTATAAATATATAAATATTTTGTACAGAAAAATGAATGTCCATGTTATTTCAGGTCAACAAGAATGTCAGTTCTCAGACAGGACTGCTAAAGATTCGTTTGGTTGTCCATAGAGAAGATGTCCATAAAGAATAACTTTTGCAGATTGTTGAAGTCGTTATGATTCTGAAATTCTTCAGATAAAACCAGAAAATTTGCTGCAAGTTTCAACAGTAGTTGCAAACTCAGAGCTTGGCATTTGGAGGTCATCTTAATCAAAGTAAATTTGAGATAGGAAAGACATTTGATCTCTTGTGAAGATGTCTTTAGTTTGATTGGAACTCAACTCAGTCTTTTCTTTAAGTTCATTTCTTTGTAGAGTATGTCAAGCATTTCTAGTGTGGTGAATGCTTAACCTAAATCCTGGACTGAATGGAGAATTCCTATGTCATCAAGGTTTTGCTCTGTAGTAGACAAGTGTGATATATAATTCCTTCCATGCTCCAATCTTTTTTCTAGCTGTATGAATCTTTTTGCCTTGTATTTATGGGCAAGCCTGGGCAAGTACACTGACATAGCAGCCAGTGATCAGTTCCAGATGCTCCAGAGAAGCCTTAGTTTAGAGATGCAGTAAATCTCCCAGTTTATGTTTCGTCAACATCTTTGCATCTGAGAGATCAATTTAGAGCCTGAAAATAAAGTTTAACTTCTTACAAAATGTTGATCACTCTCATGAAGAGTATGGATCGTTCTAGAATCCATTCAAAGGATTTTACTAAGTCCTTGACTTAGCTAATATACCGTTTGTAACAGGGAACATGCAACTAAAATACATTTTTTATAGAAAACAAAACAAAACAAAACAACCACCAAAGAAACAAACAAACATAAAAATTCTTTATCAGTCTTCAATTTCCTACCTCTTTAGTTTCAATAAATGTCCCATTGCTTCTATGTTGCAGAACACAATTTCTTAAGCTTTACTGGATCTTTTATCCCATTAGTTACTGAGTTTCTTTCTAACATATACAATTCCAAACATTTTATTTTCTTCCCACTTCTGTGAACTCTGCTTATTCTTCGTTGTACTTGCACACACTACTTACAACAGCTGTGTCTTCATTTAGTTCTATTTTCATAGAAAATATATGCACTTTAATTCTGATATACAAAGGATATGAATTATTCTCATCCACAGAAACAAAATTTCTAAAAAAAAAAAAAGTAGAAATGAAAATGTCCTAGAGATGCATGTTTCTCCTTTAACGTCTTTTGCTAGTCACAGAGTCAAACCTTGCATACTTTCATTTTTGAGACACCAATTTCAGATTTTTTATAGACATGTTAGTTACTTAAGACTACTAAGGGTTTCTAAAGAAGTCTTTTACAAATTGCTAGCTTTGAAATTGAGACATTTCCTCACCACTACTAGATAGTGTGCAATGAGGCATATACATACACAATGATCTTCAAAGGATAAAAGTCTATCTCAGGGAAAACCTGGTTGAGATTTTCAGGGGTGAATGAAGCACATGAAGTGAATAAAATCGCAAACTGTCAAGTGGACTTAATTCAACGGAAATCTTTTTCAATTGTGTTACCATTATGCATTAAATTTCCATAAAAAGAATGTAACTCAGGATACAGACAAATCTCATATTTGCTCATCTGTATGATTTTTGCCTCTAGGTATTTTGGTATTCTTCCTGTAGGAGTGCACTTATACCTATAGCGAGGATGTTTACATGCACTGTGCAGGTATCAGTGCTGCTGTAAGTCTGCTGTCTGGGGAACTGGAAGGGGTGCCCTGCTGTGTACAGGCTAGTTTTTATGGCACTGTATTATGTAGTATAGACATAGCTAAGAATACAAATAATAACCATTTTCCCCACCTTTCCTAGCTGACCCTATATTTGAAGACCAAGTACATCCCAGGAGGTGGCGATTTAGGGCACTTCTTGAGATGTCTGTTATAAATAGCAAGTTCCAAAGCATTTTGTAACAGAAATACTCAACGAAATTGAACTGGCAGGAGTGGTGATACAACAGATGGTTGTGCCACCATTCAGAGGGATCTCATCATAATTTGACTGCGTAGTAGAATGACTGCAAGGAACAGGATTGAGTTACAAGACCTCTTAAAAGTTCTTTAAAAGTGTTGGTATGATTGCAGAAGGTCTTAGGGGATTTTAAATAGAAGTGGTTGTAGCTATGTAAAGCTGTAGCTACATTCACTCTCTCAAGCTTTCTCCATATCCAAGCTAACACCACATTAAGTGATTTTGAGGCCAGTTTATTTAAACCACTGTAATGAAAACAGCCTAAGCTAAACCAACCTAAGCCCCTCTCCAATTGCCTTAAGAACATCTACACAAAAGATTAGAATGTCTACATAAAAGATTATTTATGTGCTTGAGACATCCACTTTTTACAACTGTTTCAGCTAACCTAATAAGATATTTTATTTCCCCCTAAAAACCTTGCAGGTTACTTAGCAGCAGTTTAAAAAGAAGTTGTTCTGTGGCCAATGCAATTAATGTAGCACATGTTCTTTACAAGTGGGATTTCAAAGTGATCTCATATGTGGGTTCTCTGATATCTAATAAAGGCTGAATTCAAGCTCTGTTTCTTGTACCCAGGAGCCCACCATCCTCAACACAGTCAGAATTTAATCTATTTAAGAAAGGTCTTTACCTCTATCTCTAAATTTAGCTACAATCTTTAATAAAATGCAAACGCTGCTGGACTGTACACGTAGATATGCATGACCAAAGTGCTAATGAAATGATGTATGTGCAGAAGGTGTCTGGTTTTAAGCTGAGGGTTTTGGCAATGCAAAAAAAATGTAGCATCTACTGACAAACTTCTGGTGTTTCTAGCAGGCGCTTTCTCTGTGTATCTTCCCAAAAGAAGGAATACCCTTTTGGGCTCATGTGCAAGAACAGATGAAAAAAATAAATAAATAAAATGCAGAGAAAGAATCAGGGATGGAATATCTGGAATTAAGAGGGTTTTACTTATGCTGGCATCCTACAGCAGGTTTGGTTTCTGAAATTCTCTGATCTTTTCCAATAGGCATACAACACATATGGATGCTTACCATAGGAGATAATTACTGTAGAACAATCAGTCCCAGAGATGAATCCCAGATGTTAATTATTACAGCAACATTCACATACTTCTGAGCACTGTCCTGTTATACAGACTGTGTATAATTAAAAATGTGACATTTTTGTACTTTTTGTCAGAAGCTAGCTAATATATCCATTGAGTTTTACTCCTGTAATCCTTACACACTCTTAGGAAGGTGGGATATTAAGTATCAGAAGACTATAAAGTGACATGACTATTAAGTGACAGATTTGCCTTTCCTCTTTTCCATTGATGGGTGAAAAAGGGATGAGATCTATTTGTTCTGAATATCATGTCTAATCTTTCAAGTATTTTTAATTAAGATGAGCTTTCAGTACTGGGGATTTTCTAAAATGATAATACAGAAACACACTCTGAAATTCAGGGCTGCACAAATCTCCAGGACAACAGAACTCCCTGTTTGGAAATGTAAAACAAAACTCCAGTTCTATTAAACATATTGACTAGACTCCCGTGCTTTCCAGTACCTTTTACACATGGTTTTCTGCTTAACACCTTCAAGATAGATACGTTTTTCTAATCTCCTTTAGAGAGGATGCAATGGCATTTGTCTTAATCTATTGGCATCCACTGACAGTTAATTACCAGTAATTCTTAGTCAGAAGGTCCCTGTCAAAACTCAGTGTCCACAGCTCAAAATTTTGACTGGCTGACATGAAACTTACTAACAATGAAAATTTGTTATTTGATTTTGTGAAGCTACTACAGCACTTTTATATCAAAACACACCCAAATAATAAAATTTCTGATAGAGATATTCATAAATTCAAATCTGTAATTTAACTATAGTGAATATTGTTCAATATTTCATGTTTCAAAATCTCCCTCACAGTAAATTTGCATGTTAAAGCACTTTGTGAATTCCAAAACAACCTTACTAAAAACATTATTCAAAAGTTCAGATACTTTAAAGCCATTTTTTGTGCCACTTATGTGTTGTAGGAGCAGAGACAGTCAAGGCACTGTGAGAGAAACCACAGTTATGGTCTGTATAAAGTTTTGACAGAAATATATAATGGAAACAAAGAATGATGGTCACAGTTACTGCAGAGAGAGGTGAAAGGAACAGTGGTAAAGACCAAGGAAGGATAAACAGGTTTCCCAGAGATAAACAAACAACAAACAATAGATTATAGCTATTTATCACTTGTCACAGTGTCATTTAGACAAGCTTCATTTTACAGAATCACAGAATCACAGAATTTTCTAGGTTGGAAGAGACCTCAAGATCATCGAGTCCAACCTCCAACCTAACGCTAACAGTCCCCACTAAACCATTTCCCTAAGCTCTACATCTAAACGTCTTTTGAAGACTTCCAGGGATGGTGACTCCACCACTTCCCTGGGCAGCCTGTTCCAGTGCCTCACAACCCTTTCAGTGAAGAAGTTCTTCCTAACATCTAACCTAAAACTCCCCTGGCTCAACTTAAGCCCATTCCCCCTCGTCCTGTCACCAGGCACGTGGGAGAACAGGCCAACCCCCACCTCGCTACAGCCTCCCTTGAGGTACCCATAGAGTGCGATAAGGTCGCCCCTGAGCCTCCTCTTCTCCAGGCTGAACAAGCCCAGCTCCCTCAGCCGCTCCTCGTAGGACTTGTTCTCCAGGCCCCTCACCAGCTTCGTCGCCCTTCTCTGCACCCGCTCAAGCACCTCGATGTCCTTCTTGTAGCGAGGGGCCCAAAACTGAACACAGTACTCGAGGTGCGGCCTCACCAGAGCTGAGTACAGGGGGACGATCACCTCCCTAGCCCTGCTGGTCACGCTGTTCCTGATACAAGCCAGGATGCCGTTGGCCTTCTTGGCCACCTGAGCACACTGCTGGCTCATATTCAGCCGACTATCCACCATCACTCCCAGGTCCTTCTCTGCCTGGCAGCTCTCCAACCATTCCTCTCCCAGTCTGTAGCTCTGCTTGGGGTTATTGCGCCCCAGGTGCAGGACCCGGCACTTGGCCTTGTTGAACTTCATGCAGTTGACCTCAGCCCATCGGTGCAGCCTATCCAGATCCTCCTGCAGAGCTTTCCTACCCTCAAGCAGATCGACACACGCACCTAACTTGGTGTCATCTGCGAACTTACTGAGGGTGCACTCGATGCCCTCGTCCAGATCATCGATGAAGATATTAAAGAGGACCGGCCCCAGCACCGAGCCCTGGGGGACGCCACTAGTGACTGGCCTCCAACTGGACTTGGCTCCATTCACCACGACTCTTTGGGCCCGGCTATCCAGCCAGTTTCTAACCCAACGAAGCGTGCGCCAGTCCAAGCCAAGAGCAGCCAGTTTCTTGAGGAGAATGCTGTGGGAGACGGTGTCAAAAGCCTTGCTGAAGTCAAGGTAGACCACATCCACAGCCTTTCCCTCATCCACCCAGCGCGTCACTTTGTCATAGAAGGAGATCAGGTTCGTCAGGCATGACCTGCCTTTCATAAACCCATGCTGACTGGGCCTGATTGCCTGCTTCCCCTGCAAGTGCTGCATGATGACTCTCAGGAGGATCTGCTCCATGAGCTTTCCTGGCACTGAGGTCAAACTGACAGGCCTCTAGTTTCCTGGGTCTGCCCTCCTGCCCTTCTTGTAGATGGGCGTCACGTTTGCTAGCCGCCAGTCGATTGGGACCTCCCCCGATAGCCAGGATTGCTGATAAATGATGGATAGTGGCTTGGCCAATTGGTTTTAATTGCTTAAAACTACAAAATTGTTTTTTGAAAATGTCTCTGTCCCTTACTTCAGTTTCCCAAGGTTTTTTCATGCTTGCTAACTGCCTGCTTACTTTTATTTCCAGATAAACTGAAGTCAAGACATGTAATCTCTAGTCCCATGTTGTGGATGACACTTTACAATGAAAAATATCGGACATTGGCTTCTCTTCCAGTTCTTCTCTTCTTTGCATTTCTTCCCTGCCTCTGCGGTGGTTTTACCGTGCTGAGCAGCTAAACACCACAACCTCTCTCTCACTCCCCCTCCTTGGATGAGAAGGGGGAGAAGTAAAGCAAAGAACAACTTGCAGGTTGAGATAAGGATAATTTAATTAAAGGGAAATAATAATAATAATTAAATAAAGATTATTATGAACTAAACAATTTAACTAAAGGGAAATAAAAAGGGAAAGGGGAAAAGGGAGGGGGAAAGGGAAAAAAAAGGGATGAAAACAAACAAATAAAACAAATGAAGGCTATGTGGAAGTGCAGAGGAAAGAAATTACTCTCTACTTCCCACAAATGAGCAATGATTGACCACGTCCTTGAAGCAGGGCCTCAACGCACATAGCTGGTGTTTGGGAGGAGGACCGACGTTTTCCCAACGAGAGCCCACCCCTCCCCTCTTCTTCCTGTTTCCACCTTTTATTGTTGAGTGTGACATCATACAGTATGAAATATCCCTTTGGTTGGTTTAGGACAGCTGCCCTGGTGATGTTTCTCTCCTCACTTTTTGCCCACCCCTTAGGAAGGTTATAGAGAGGGGAAAGGGACAGATTAATCCACTTAAATTTGAACCATAAGACTATGTTTACATTATGTGTTAAGCTGAGGATGGGCACTAACATTTTTCCAGTACCAGCTGTTGACCCACTGCTGATCTACACCTAAGATCAGATCTCATTTGGAATTCGTAGCGACTTCACTTCAATGAGTCAAATCACAGACCTGTGTTCATTTGTCTCTCTCTTTTTTTTTTTTTTTTTTTTTTTTTTAAGGTAGGTTCATCTAGTCAGTGGAGTCAAAAGCACCTTCAGATTGACCACCTCAAGTGAAACAAGGGGAGGAGGGGAGCCCTGACCAATTCTGCTCCTGGATGAGAAGCTGAAGCCAGTCCTCCAGGTGCACCTTCTCACCTTTACAGAGATGAGGTTTGTGGCCATTTCAAATGTGAAGTGTCACTGTTAATTTTAATCTCATCTTTGAAGTAGCAAGAAACACTTGATCATATTTTAGGGTTAGCTTCCTAACACCTCCTTCTAGATGTGATACACTTCACAAGGTGAAGAAAATCCTGTCATAAGAGATTGCTCGTTGCACAGCCCAGGGCAGGCAACACACTAGCTCAACATCAGCACCTTCCCAATTTAACCCTCGAGTGAGTGAGGATGTTATCCTTCCTCTCAATATAGTGTGACATAAAGCAATCATAGATAGGCTTTAAAAAACAACAACACAGTCTGTCTGTTTTCTTGCATCATTCTCCCCCCACAGCCCCTTAAATTAATAAATATGTCCTTAGAAATGTTTTGAGAACTGACTCCAAAAGGCATACCAACAATTACTTCTGGTTCCATTCAGGAGTTACCTGATGAAAAAAACACAAATCCCAAAGAGGCAACATGTGGACATCAGCTTTTAAACCTCTCGGATGAAATCCACATCGAAAGAAGGAGAAATATTTTGAAGCTGTATCTTCTACTTTTTAGATTATCTTACCAAAAAAATCTTACTCTATAGAGAAGCTTTTTCCTCATATAGGTTTTATAAATAACTGATTGCTTGTGGGATTGTCTAGCTCTGCCTACTGACTACAACATGCCTGGATGGATTACTGGGATAGACTGTTTTAAACTTGATGGAACACACACCACATTTTTAAAAGTTAAAAATAAATAAATAAATAAATAATAAACATTTGGGGAACTTAGACTCCAGTGGTTTAAGAAACTTGAAACTGTCAATGTAAGTCAAAATCTCAATCAGCCAACAGAACTACAGAATCAATCATGAGATGCCTTCAGGAAGGTAAATTATATAGACAAGGAAAATCAGTCTCATATTGTATTTCAGACACACTTTGGAGTCTACTGTGATGGTACCATGATGGACTGCAGGTCTTGTTATTTTTATTATATTTGTCAAAATTCCTTATTACTTTGTAGGTTGTAGTTCCTTAGTCCATCTTTTATTCATAAGGGGATAATTTTTTTTGGTATTAATTGTTATGGAATTAGTCAATCTATCTTTACAACTACCTGGTAGAAATTGAATTACTCATTCAATTTCAGTATTATATATTAGAATAGTTTCTGGAAAGCCTCAATAACATCTGCATAAACATAAAATAGAAATTGTTCATCAGTGAAAGTTTTGAGACCTAGCTTTTTAATTAATTTTTTTTTTTTTTTTTTTTTTTTTTGGGGGGGTGGTATTTTTTGCCCTGAAAATTCTGTTAAAAACTTCACACACAAAAGATATGGTTATGAACAGCCTGAAAATATCCTGAGTGAACACTGGTTCTCCTGTAAAGTACATCTCTGCAGTGATTCATGGAGATATATCTTGATATAAAAGAATTTGAATATTTATTCTCTAATGAAAAAAAGATCTGTGACGGATTTGCTATGGATTTGTGCTGTCAACAGGCATGCAAAAAAAATTCTGCAATTTGTAGAGACTATGCTTGCATGCTCAGAAAATTCTGTTCCTTCCCATAGCAAAGTATTGTCAAATTTATTAATAAAACATAATGGTAGAGAGGGTGTTAGTTAATAACCATCTGAAACTGCTAAAGACAGGTGTTTTTCTTCCATAGTGCACAGGTGCACAGGTCAGGAGATTTCTCTCCAAATATTTTTTTCAAGTTTCTCTGCAGTTACTATTGCAAGTTCTATAAAATAAATATAGTTCTATATTAAAATAAATAAATAAATAAATAAATAAAAATTTCAATTTATTTTAGAACTGAGTCTCATAGACATCTATCTTGAGAAAATGGATTCATCTTGTTGAAGCCTTCAAGACAGTTAAGTATTCCTAAAGTATTCCTAAAATCATGGACATTTAAACTTGAATTACTTTGATTTGTAGTCCCAACTTTTGTTCTGTTAGGTATAGGATATGTATATACATATGTGTCATGGTTTTGGCCGAGACAGAGTTAAATTTCTTTGTAGAGGTTTACACAATCCCGTGTTTTGTTTTGTTTTAATGAAAATAATGGTCATAACACAACAATGTTTTTTATTTGTTGCAGAGCAGTGTTCACATAGAGCTGACTTTTCTGTTCCTCATGTTGCCCTGACAAAGAGGTGGCTGGGGAGCTGTGAGGAGACAGCCAGGACTGCTGGACCAGGCTGGCCAAAGGGACGTCCCATAGCATGTGTCATCCCATCATGTTCAGTAATAAAGCCTAGGAAGAAAGTAGGAGGATGGAGGGACATTCACTGTGATGGTGTTTGTCTTCCAAAGAAACCATTACGTGTGAAGAATCCTGCTGAACATGCTGAACATCTCCCTGACGTATCGTATCGTATGAGTTTCTTGTTTTGCTTTGCTTGTACACATGGCTTTTCTTTTCCCCAGTATATTACCTTTATTTCAACCCACAAATTCATTCACCTTTGCTTTTCTGATTCTCTCCCCCATCCCACCCTGAGACAGTGAGCAAGTGGCTACGTGGCGCTTAGTAGCCTGCCAAGGCTAAACCATAACAATATGTACATAAATGTGTGTGTGTTTGTGTGTATGTTCACACACATTCATATATGATATAAAATTGAAATAACTAATATGGAAATAAAAATAATATGAAAATAAAAGATCAATATAATAATAAATGATAGGGAATATTCTTGGAAACTGTTAGGCAGCCAGCCACAATGCATTACTTAGAACTCTTGATGGACACTGTCCTATTAAATATGCTCTGGGATGAATGAAAGTTTTCAGGGATAATGTCATTGAACCATTTATCTAACATCTTTGCAATAGTAGTGAATTCAGAGACCCATGTTAAAACAACATAGTGCAAAACACAGGGAAAAATAAAATTAAATTAAATAAGCAGACAGATATTCGACAGCTTAAAAAGAAATAAAGACTGTAATGTGCATGTAGCATCTGGACTATTCTAGTCATATACAATTAAAAAAAGAAAAACTTGTTCTTTTCAGACTAAAGTCGTGTGCCCAGAAGGTTCTTCAAAAGTCACAGTAAGAACAATGCCATACACACTTAGCATGCATGACAGCCATGTGAAGAGGACTGTGGTCAAAAAACTCATTTGCTTCACTGAATTTAGCGCTTCAGAAAATGCTTTTAATGGCTCAAGCTACGAACTTTTAAAAAAAAACATACATATTTTGTAGCATCAACAGGAAAGTAAACAGTAGTGAGTCTAATGAAAAGACAGTTTAAAGAATTAAAAATACTGCATTGTGTATAAGACCAATTTATTTCACTAGAAAGAGAGTATTTCAAAGATTTGGTGTAAGTCGAAAAAGAGTAGGAAAAATGAACACCCATTTTGGTGGAGTAATCTCTGTTCTTCACCAAAATAGGATGACTTCAGTATTCAATTGTTAATTTACTAACCTGGACCCATATAATTGTTAGTGCTCTTTTATTATGTATGCATAGAATTGTTACCTAAAAGTCCCTGCCACTGATCACTGCCCCATTAAGAAAATTAATACTAGCATCTACAAAGCTAAAATTAAATATTGTTCCTGTCAAAAGCAATTTATCTGTCATGCATGCTTCATAACTGGTCTTGCAATTGCTACAACCATGAAGTCAAGGTTTCTTTTTCAACCTGATGCATACGTTGCTGCTGTTGTAGTTAGAGTATTGATTTTACACCACTAAGGAATGTACCACAGCTCTTATTGATTTCACTGAGTAAATCAAAAAGACATTTTGTGTTGTAGTAGGTCTCACAAATGAATAAAAATACAGCAAAAATTTTGATATAAAAAACATGTGGCAGCTATAAACAGCTATGAAATCAGCATAACTTTTTAACTATTTCTTTAAAGTGGCCAAAGGGTTACCTAGATGGGCCTACAAATATTACTGCAGTATACTATTTTCCACTAAAAACAGGTTTCTGATTTTACGTATATACACAAAAGATATAATATAAGGGGGGGGCGGGGGGGGGAATCCCATATTTTCCCTCTCTAGAATTCAACTTTTTTTTTTTAAAAAAGTGTTATATACTGGTAGAAAATCAAATGGACATCAATACTAACAAGAGAGAGTAATGAAGATCTCTGAACTTTAGTTATTTTCTTAGGCTCACAAAATGCACACAGGTCTTTCAGACAGTGCAGGAGCTCAAAAACCTTTTCCTCTGTGTGAAGTCACACTGGCTATTGATGGCAGTAAGGATCTGTAGACTGCTGGACCCAAAACAAGAAGAAAGTACAATAAAACTAAGTCACCACTAAAAAACAGACTTCACAAAAATGCACTGAGGTTGTCAAAAATGGGATTAAGAGAACTTCTAACTATTCAATATAAGGTAAAGGCTCTTTACAGAAGCATGGACTATAAGGGCCTTTCTTGTGTATTTTTCTAGATAACTGGTTTCATGCAGCATAACGATTCCTGTAAATAACATCACTATGAATGGTTTTAAAACATACTTTGATATAATTGAAGCCAAGAAGACCCACCCAAGTTGAGCTTCTCCAAATAACACCTAGTGCTAGTAGGTCAGAACAAAAACTGTGGGCTTTAATGGTGCTGCACTACTGTACAGGTACCGCTAGTGTTGCAATTCGTTATTTCTTCCCTTTTCTAAGGAATGCCATCAAACTATTCAAGGTACTACTCATTTCAGCAGCAGCAAATGTCTTTCACTGTGTCACTCATGAACCAAGCCTAGATCACACCCTTCACAGACAGGCACTCCTGTATTCAGGACTTCTGTTCAGCAGCCCTTCTGAAATAAATGAAGCTCTGTGTGTCTGTGTGCAGGAGCAGAGGGAGCTGCTTATGAGGACATCTTTCATTCTTTCATTCATGCCAGCTGTGTACACACCAAACAATTCCAAATTCACTTATATTATTTCCTTTAATAGTCCAAGGATTATTCCAGGTAAAATTGATTTCATAGTTAGTTTTTCAGCAGAGCAAGCCATCTATTCTTCATAAACAGTCCTAACAACAAATCTTCTCCAAAATTTAATTTACACCTTTAAAAATGTCAGGACCTTCTAGTTCTGGGAATGAATATAGTATGATATCTTTGGGAAGAAAACTGCTGCAGAGCCTCTAGCTGTTTAGAGTAAAAAACTCAAGAACAATTACTGTTACTGAAGGCAAAAACATAACTCCTTTATAAGAATAAAAAAAAATAATAGGGGTTGAATTCACTAATATCAGATAAGTTCCTCCCCAAAAATATATACAAATGGTGCTCAGAAATTTCTGATGGACTCTGTCACATCCTATATCATCTTTAATATCAGAATGACTTGATGGTATCAATGAAACACATACCATAGTAGACATATATGCATAAATATAAGCAGATACATATCGTAATACATACATATATGCATATGCATACACGTATGATTGAGTCCTGAGGTCAGAACTTACCTTGACTTTGAATCATGTTTGAAAAAGAACAGTAAACATTTAATCATTGAATGTATCACGTATCACTGGTAACTGAAACATTTCAAAACTGTCCTGTGCTTCTTTTTCCTTTATTTATTTATTTATTCACTTTTATATCGGCTGAAATACTGACCTCTTTTTCACTTCCCTATATTTCTCTCAGCTCTTCTTCTTTACCTTCTTGATATTTTAGGACTAAAAATTCCTTTATTCATTGGCTATGCGATCTGGTTGTGAATGACAGATTCACATAAGTAAATTAGAAGACTTTTTGCTAGGTTGCTGTCTCAGACAGTGAATCTTAATCTTTCTCTTCATTTGTTTTTTGTTTTTGTTTGTTTGTTTGTTTGTTTGTTTTCTCCCCATTTCTCATTACTGTACTCATATTACCATTAAAAGGTTTGTATCTTATGTTAATGTGGTAGAAATGAAAAAGCTTGTGATTTCCTGCCTCCGTAACAACTTGATATAATTATAGGCTTATAATTCATGGTTACTGATACATTATCTTTCAATTTTCACATTGTCTTCTTGTATATGGATTTGTATCTGGGAGACATATATTCATAGTTTCAATAGCCATGGGGAGTTTTTGAAGCAGAAGGTGGATATCATTTTTACATAAATATAATTATTCCTCATTTTATGTACTAGAACACATTTCCAGCTGTTAACATTATGAGTTCCTGGTCTCTCTCATTTGATCGTATCATGTTGAATTTCTTTTTGAAAGCATTTCTACTTTAGGCAGTTCTCAATGTAAAAAAGAACAAGTAATGCTAAGAGAAATTTTGCTGCAGTGAAATATTTCCCTAAGTTGCAGGTAAAGAGTACCATATAATTTGTAATGATAACCACGGTAATGAATGCATGGAGTAGTCAGCTATTACTAACGGTAATTGATGCACCTTTCATCTCTTGTCAAGCAGAGTGGTGTGAATTAGGACCAAAAGACAGCTATCAGCAATCTCATTTCCGGACTCAAACAAAAGGAAAAGAGGTGCATGTCTGAGCTGATAGCTTTTGGCCCTTTGATCAGGCCCTATCAGAAGTCATCCAGACTTAGTAACCTGATTTCTCTTCAATGGGTTACTGTCTTTGATGTAGGTAAAGTCTTACTGAAGATCATATTTATGAAGGAAAAAAACATCAGGATATAATCAAGGAGTTACTGATTCACATAGACAGGTTGTCTTGGCATCCTACTTTCCATGAGGGAGGTAGTAAATAAGGTCTGCTAAGATCATTGAAAAGTTATTTCTATAAACAACCTACAACACACTTTTCTTCTGAAGGTTGTGTTTGCCCTCCCCAGTGTAACAGGAACTTAGGCATAGTTCAGTGTTAATGGAAGTTCCAAGCAAAATAACAGAAAATCAAATTTATTCTTGAAAGAGGGGAGGGAGTGAATTGCCTGTTTGGAAAGAAAGTGTATTTGGAAAATTTTACTTCTAAATAGTTAGACAAATGAAGAAAATTTCAGAGCAAGACTTTTTCAAGTTTTACATTCTTCTACTATAATTCAAGGATATCAAGTGACATATTTAAAAATATTTCAATCAACCCTCATTTTCTTAAGTACTGCCAGGAATTATTCTGAAAACATTTTGTGCCTTCAGTGTTGGTATTACTTTTATGATAGGCCATGGAAATACTTAACTTAATCAAGCATTAAGGAAGACACTAAACAATGTTTAACATTATGTAAAACACAGTTGGAATAAGTACAATGAACCTACTTGTACAACAAAATTATAAGGCATCTTTTGATATAAACTTTCCAAAGTCTTTCTCTCAATTTCACTGACATGGTATAAATTTAATAAATAGCTAAATTCTCTTCACAACAAATGGATACTCTGTATTTCTGGAAAAAAAAAGAAAAAGAAGAAAAAGAAATCAAAAAACTACTTCAGAGTGGAAGAGTACTGCAATGTATTTCACTCTGTGCCCAGTGCTTTTATTTTTTCTAATCCAACCTCAAAAGACCTTGGTCTGAGACATCATAAATAAAACACTTTTTGAACTCTCTAAATGCTTAGGGAAATAAACAATATCCAGCTCAGTCTAAATCATTGAACAAAATATCTATGATGGCTGAGAAAATATGATAGAAATACTTTTGTAGACTACCATCCTAAATATAATTATTATTTGTTAATCTTCACAATTGCATTACATTGTGATGTATGGCAAGGTGTAAAAGAGCAGAACAACCACTGTAGCTTTAAGAAAACATTTATCTGCCAGGGAAAAAGTTAGCCTTCAATAATGCATGTTGCATAAATTTTCTAAATTTTAAGTACTTTTATAATCATTTAAATATGAAAAGTACAAAGTAAAATAACAGAATTCTGACCTTATCAAGGGAAAAATGAATTTTAATTTGATTTAAAAAGAGATAAGGTTTAATTCATGGTATTAAAAATGAAATGCACTTTCAGAATACTTTTAAAATGTATTAACTGTTAATCAAAATTAATTGTTTGAAATCTCCATGAGTACACTGAATATTCATTAATTGTTCAATTTTCCCACTTCAGATGTCCATAGATACAGAAGATACAAAATAACATAGCATGGTTGTTTTTTTAGAGGCATTGTCTTACTTCTCACCTTTTTTTTTAAATCAGTGAGAATATAATAATCTTTATATTTGTTATTCTGTTCAAAAGCTGATGATACATTTGAATAGGAACCTAATTTGTTTGAAGAACTGGAGAGATCAGTGCATCATCATGTGTGCCTGTTTTTGAAGCTCCTTGTCCTTGTACCCTCATAGTGACAAGTGAGAAATACATAACTGGAGAGGAGAAGCAAAATTTCTCCAAACACATTGCCTGCACAGGGAAGGTATCAGTAGTGATGTGAAGTGTGCTTGGCATTTGGTATAGAGTGTTCCTAGCCCCCATGAGTGGTATGACCTCTTGAAAAGAACTTATATGTACTAAGGCTTAGAAAGAGCTACAGCTGGCTACAGCTGGACACCACCAGACTTAGGCTCTATACAATAACGTGTGTCATAAATGCTGTCTAAAACAAATTGAAGACTGACCTAAACTGAGTTACCTATCTGTTTTAGTTAAAGCTGTGGAAACAATAGGGCCTCTAAAAGAAATCTAGCTTGGTCACAGTGTTGGCAAATGTAGCCTGGAAGGAAAGACAGTCAACCCCAACACTATCTGACTTTACTACTTAGCTTGTTCATTTGTTCACAGCTGTCACAGTACAATTTGCTTCAGGTTTGTGCATTGGGATCTACCTATGTGCTTTATTTAGTATAATCCACTTTTTTCCCCAGCTAGTAAGGAAACTACTTTCCTCACTGAAGATGGTATTTGCAGATGAACAATGATATGTGACAGAGACAATTAGAGGGTATTTTTGTAAGGACAAATCTATCCAGAGGAAATGCAATCAGTTTCTGATTCTCTCAGATAAGGTGCTCTCTAGAAAATATTTTATGGAAGAGAATTATGAAAAGTCAGGAAGAATGTATTCCTCAGAATGAAATCTCTTGATGCTATATTAAAATTATTTCACATGAAAAATACTGCAGAAAATCACGATTTAATTTGAGGGCCAAAAGGGTAAAACATGGAGGCCAACAGAAACCTAGAGCCAAGTGCTGTGCTATACAGGGTCTGCTCTAGGACAGGCTTGCTGTAAGGAGTGTGGATGGGAGCCAGTTGATGAATGTTACTTGTGTTGTGAGTGGTTTTCCTTTCACCTGAATGAAATTTTGGACAATGGGAGGATGCCTGTAAATAAGAAAAACCTAAGACATATAGCACTTTGTAAAGATGCAGTCCAATTCTCTTCCACTAATGTAGACATCAACATAGTGTTTGTTAAAATTGTGGTAGAACCTATGTGTCTTTTACAGTCAAAACTAAGAAGCTGTATGAAAACAGCAGGGATAATTCACACTTTTGAAAGATCACAAGTCATTTACATTCATTTATAATAAATGGTCTCTTTTTTTTTATTATTTTTATTTTTCTTTTTCTTTTTTCTTTTCTTACAGAGTCCCACATATTTATTTTTAAAAGAAAAAAAAAAAATGTTTTCATGTGGAATGGACTGGAAATACCTATCAGTCCTTACCTTACTTCCTCAGATTGGAAGTGCAACTTTAGATGGAGAATATGAACAGCACATTTTCTTACAGCTCTGCCACTCTGGGCGTTTAAAGGGCTAGCTTAAATGCTTAACTGCTGCTTTGAGGATGCTGGACTGCCATGTACTGATTTGCAATAGAAATTTAAAATCCATGTTTTGCTCATGCTTACTATTTGCTTTAATTCTGATTTAAGAAGAATGTTAATCCATGCAGAGTATCTAAATCCTGATAAATGTTATGAGTTGTACAGGATAATTCTAATTTACTTATGAAATTAGATATCTATTTAACTGTAAGCTTCGGTATGTGCTGGAATGTGTGCAAGGGGTATTATTTTATTGGTTGATGCTGATTGCTTGCCGGCTTTTCTTAAATACTTAAAAACAACAGCAACAAAAAAAATCCACCAAACAAACCTTTTGACATAGCTTTTCAGCTTCCAATTTCCTTAAGTTTACTCTGAGTTGATCTTCCCCAAAAGTCAGCCAAGGAGAATTAAAAGCACAGGGTAAGTGTGAGAATGGGATAAGTTCTCATTTTTCTGCTTGTTTTACATAGAGATCAAAAGATGTCACCTTTTCTTTTCCTTTTCCTCCTCCTATCTTCAGGACCTGAAAAACTACTGTGACTTCTATATAGAGGGACTAAGTTGTAAGATTTTTCCAGACTTCTGGCTTGTAGCTTTTGTTCAAGGTGTGTGTCATATTTCAATATTGCAGCTGTATCCTGTCCTCTTTACAGCTAAGTAAGATGGCTTTAAGCTTCATGTCTACAACAGCCAAAATCAACAGACTGCTGTATGTATCTCACGCAATGTTATTTTGAACAGATAGCTTCATTTCATCACCCCAGGACTGACAGAGTAAGGACTAACTAAAGAGAAAATAATCTCAAGCAAGGAGTTATAGCTTCAGTCAGATATGCAAAATGGCTTAGAGATATGTGTTGGCAAACAGGGTAAATGTCAGTGCAGAAATCTGACTTTTTATAATGTGCTGACGTACATATTGCAGACAGGTCACATAAAGAGGAAAACACCAACAGAGGCAGATACATACATTACACACAGGCTATTGATGGCTCATGCTGTTGTAGCCCTGAGAAACAAGTATTGAGATTTTCAAGGACAGGGCATGGCCAGAATGTAGACTTCATGGATTATATTTGCTGACTTAGATGAGACAAGATATTTCTCAACTACAAACAAGAGATTTCTGTGGTAAAGCACCTTTTTTAAATTCTAAACCACCTCAAAAGAACCATTTGTTGGGTTGATCTGATCAATTACCTTCAAAACTAGTGCCAGTCTTTTCATTATGCCCTGGAGTATATCCAAAGAAGGGCTACAAAGCTAGTGAAGGGCCTAGAACACAACTCCTATGAGGAGCAGCTGAGGGAACTGGGGTTGTTTAGTCTGTAGAACAGAAGGCTCTCTACAACTACCTGAAAAGAAGTTGTGTGGAGCTGGGGGATCGGCCTTTTCTCCCAGATAACAAACAATAGAGCAAGAGGGGATGGCCTCAAGTTGTGCCAGGGGAGGTTCAGGTTAGAAATTAGGAGAAATTCCTTCCTGAAAAGAGTTGTTAGGTATTGGAACAAGTTGCCTGGGGAACTGGTGGTGTCACCATTCCTGGAGATGTTTAAGGTAAGGTTGGATGTGGTGCTTAGGGACAAGGTTTAGTGGGTAATATTGGTAGTAGGGGGATGGTTGGACCAGATGATGTTGAAGGACTTTCCCAACCTTAATGATTCTATTAATCCATGATTTTATTATAAACTTCTGCTGATGCTAAACGTCTATGTCATCCCATATTCATCTATTTCCCTCATCTAAAATTAGGTTGTCAGTAAGACATAAGCAATTTGAAGACTAGGTTTTAAAGGCAGGCAGATCGTGGTAGAGATATGATTAATACCCAAATACTCTGCCAACTTTTCTGTTTTCTAGTAAAACCTGTTTTAAAGATAGGCGTTTTCCCAGTTATCAAGAGATGTGCATAATAGTAGGAGGAGCAGTGGCTATCAGGTTAAATAATTCTAATTATATCTAGAGTTCTCATATATTCTCAAAGTGAACAGACTAAGAGTTTAAAAAAGAGTAATTAAAAGTAGGCTTCTCTAATAGCAAACTTTAATAGTACTTGCAACCCCTACAGATTTCAAAAAAAAATCTGCCAGACATGATTTTGACAGAATTATACCTATCTTTAATAATAATAAAAAACTACTTATTATTATTTTTATTAATTGTAGTAATAGCAACTACAACAACAACAACAACAATAATAATAATAAGTCCATGAGGTTAAACTTATATGTTAAAGGTGTAATGAGTCTATGAAATCCCAGAGGAAGTTAAGAACTTGTTTCTGATCTCACTTAACACCACTTGTATCCTGTCTAACTGTTGACTTCAGCAGAATAGTTCCCAGTTTTCAATTGTGTAAACAGAAGTAAAATAAGACTCTTAATATCTGGGCTTTACAGAAGCCTACAAGGTATGTTTTATCTCCCCTCTATTAAATCTTCTGTGTTAGTTAAGTAACATATTCCCAAGGCCATACTAATCTTGCTGATGATTCTGGTGCATAAACAAAGTGGATGTTTTGGCAGAAAGCCTTAAAAACTGGAATAAGAAAATTTTGAGTGCTATCCAGCTAAAAACATCCATGGTCTTTGAGGTTATGCAAGGCCCTGAAGTCTACAGATGCTGGCTGTTTAGCAGGCCAAAATATTCAGAGACATGTTGGCCTTCAGTGTAAGGTGAAATAAAAATGTCTCTGTGTGTGGTGGAGAAAGTTTAGTAAAGATGATGGAAAGAAGTTTCAGAAATCTGCTTATGTTTGTTGCCTGATCACCCAGCTGTGATCAGGGACTCTGCGTTGGTCACTGCAAGACAGAGTGTCACTTGGATGTTTTGGGTCATTACATAGCTATCATATATGATAACACAGACAAGAACTTCAAAATTGTTTATGTATTTATTCTCACACCATCCACATCAGGCATGGGAACCCACAAGAAGGCTCTAAACCCCAAACTCACCACACCTACCTTGAGGCATTTGTCTAGGGTCATAAATACAGAAGCAGTCTCCGCAGAGAAAAAGAATTTTCAGAGACTGGTTCAGCCCAGGTAGATTTCACTAAACCTCTGGAAGTGCTTTTCTCTCCATTTACAATCCTATAGGATGATAGTACTAAGCTTTTAACTTCAGACATATAACTGAAGTGTCTAAATTTAATGGAAGGAATCGAGACATCAGTGTCTTTTTCTTGATTTAATCAGCTATAAGAGAGACCATAGTACAGCAGGAATGAAATTAAGATCTCCTCTAAGTCCCAAGCCTTACCTACTGAAATGTTCTGCCATTCAGCTTCCATCTAAACACCTAGACATCTAAAGGGTCAAATGAGAACAGAAATGTTAGGTGATTATCCTAAGGTGAGCTATACTCATGTGTCCTATATTTAGCGTGGTGTTTTTCCTGTTTCCCATCAGTGACAAAAAATGAGTATATCTCATTTTTTGCCCAATGTTTGAAGGTTATGTGTACTTTTTCCTCCTTATTCCCCAACCAAGGCCACTTAGTCTGGTGGAAGCCACAGCATCTATGTCAGGAAGGAATCGTCTTTCATGGGGACTGATTTTTTGTGTCCAGAGTTTCCTACAAGTCTCTCCTGCTTCCTGAAGCAGTAATGCAAATATGAAATATTCCCATGACCCATCCCATGGGATGAGTGTTAGTTTTGATGTCTGCAATGAAACTATTTAGCAAATATTGTTAAAATAAGTGCATACATGTCATGGATAGCTAAGAAATGTATTTTAAGTCTAAACACAGAAAAAAGTTTGGTATCAACTCTTATACTCCATGCTTAAAACCCATACTGGTCATAAACCAATTATGTTGTTGGGTAACCCAACACACAAAGCTGGTCACTTATTGTCCCTCAGTGGGGTAAGGAAGGAAATCGGTAGTGTAAAAGAGAGAAAACTGGTGGGACAAGATAAAAATGGTTTAACAGGTAAAGAAAAATCTGCACACACAAGCAAATCAAAATAATTCATTCATTACTTCCGATCAGCAGGCAAATGTTCATTTCTTTCCAGGAAAGCAGATCTTCATCATGCATATTTGGGAAGACAAATACCATCACTCCAAATATCACCCCACTTCCTCTATATTCTCTTGAGTTTTTGTTGCTGAATATGGTATATCTCTTTGGTCACTTTGGGTCAGCTGTCCTGGCTGTGTCCTCTCCCAGCTTCTTGTGCATCCCCGGCCCACTCACTGGTGTGGCATTGTAGGGGAAAAAAAAAGTCCTGACACCACGTAAGCAATGCTGAGCAACAAATAAATTATTCATGTGTTATCAACACCGTTTTAATCACAAATCCAAAGCATAGAACCATATCCTTTACTAAGAAGAAAATTGACTCTATCCCAGCCCAAACCCATACATCATTGGAGAAAAGAACTTACACAGAGACCATTCATCCTTTCATTCCAGTCTTCTACTAACTCTCTATTGGTCATTTTGGCTTTTGATATTACTGAACAAGAAAAGTGGTCAGTGTTCTCTCTCTGTACAGACTCACGGATGGCAGCAAATGCCCTTTGGTGGTGGTTACAGCAATGGAAGCAAAACAACTTCCAGTGCAGAGGCAAACCCATCTGGGCTGCTGTATTGTGGCAAGATATTGCTGCCCAAGTAGAAAATCTGGATGTGAAAGTACACCATGTAGATGCTCACATACCCAAGAACTGGGCCACTGAAGAACATCAACAGGTGGATCAGGCTGCAAAGATTGCAGTGGTTCAGGTGGATCTGGACTGGCAACAGAAGGGTGAGTTATTCATAGGCCCATAACATAATCATGGGCCCATGACTACTTTGTCCATCAAGGAAGAGATGTAACATAGGTGGGCTCATGATCGAGGGGTGGACCTGACCATGGACACTATTGCAGAGCTTATCCATGAATGTGAAACATTTTCTGCAATCAAGCAAGCCAAGTGGTTAAAGGCTTTTTGGTATGGAGTACGATGGCCGAGATATAAATATGGGGAGGCCTGGCACTGTTTATATTGTGCTCCCTCAAACTCTCAATGGCACGCATCATGTACTTACAATGTTGGAAGCAACCAACAGATGGCTGGAAATATGTCCTGTGCCCCATGCCACTGAACACCATCCTGGGCCTTGAAATAGTAACATGGCACCCTGGGAAAAATTGAATCAGACAATGGGTCTCATAGGCTTACATTACTTCCTTACATTTGTCCAGAAGAATGGTATTTATCTCATCTAACTGAGACTTCTAAAATTAGTTTGTTATGTCTAAACTAATCATTCTATGCACTGTATTCACCAGACAGGAATGGCCATTTGCAGGTGGCAATGAGTCATTGCCTATCTTTAATTCTATGTGAAGAAGTTGTCTCCAAATGTCTATTTTTTTATGTCTATATAGAAAGCACCAGGGCAGAGTGCAATCTACTCTAGGAAGTCAGCCTTGACCTCAGGTATCTCTATAAAGTGGAGGAGACATGCAGAATACCACACATTATTATTTAAATAATTGACTAATTTGAACAGACATTTGTACCTGCTGAGGATTACAGGTCATCACAAGTGACTAGCTGAACACAACTCTTCAAAACAAAGGCAACACAAGATTTATCAGAGAATTCTCTTAGATAATTCAGGTATTTTGATATTTCAAATGGTTTGATAACTTTTTCCCTTGAAATATATAGTTAGAATATTGAATCTCACAACCCCCCAAGAAGGAAGGGTCATGAAGTCAAGGAAGGATGTCAGCCCTTTTAACAGATACTTGTCCACTGATTTGAAAAAAAATGAAGATCTGGGTAGACTCTTAATGATCTTTTAATAAACACATTTCTTCAAAAAGAAGCAACTGGGCAACTGCATGTTATGTAAACCAAACACACACATCAAAGTTAAAGATTTGTTTGTTCTAAAATTAGGATCTATATCAGCTGAGAAGCAAAAAGTGCAGAAACCATAGAATATACTGAGTTGGAAGGGACCCGTAAGGATCATCAAGTCCAACTCATCGCACTGCACAGGTCTGCCCAAAAATTTAGACCATGTGACTAAGTGCACAGTCGAATCGCTTTTTAAATTCAGACAGACTTGGTGCAGTGACTACGTCCCTGGGGAGTCTGTTACAGTGTGCAACCACCCTCTCAGTGAAGAACCTCTTCCTGATGTCAAGCCTAAACTTCCCCTGCCTCAGCTTAACACCATTCCCGCGGGTTCTGTCACTGGTGTTTACAGAGAATAGGTCACCCGCCTCTCAACTCCTCCTCGCGAGGAAGTTGTAGACTGTGATGAGGTCCCCCCTCAGCCTCCTCTTCTCCAGGCTGAACAGGTCCAGTGCTCTTCAGCCGCTCCATATGAGGAACCCTCATGCTCCTCATGAGGGCCCTCTCGGTCTTTCACCATTTTTGTCGCCCTCCTCTGGACTCTCTCCAACAGTTTAATGTCCTTCTTGTACTGTGGTGCCCAGAACTGCACACAGTACTCGAGGTGAGGCCGGACCAGCACAGAGTAGAGTGGGACAATCACCTCCCTTTGACCGACTAGCAATGCTGTGCTTGATGCATACCAGGATACGGTTGGCCTTCCTGGCTGCCTAGGCACACTGCTAGCTCATATTCAACTTGCTGTCAATCACAACCCCCAGATCCCTCTCTGCGGGGCTGCTCTCCAGGGTCTCATCTCCCAGTCTGTACATATAGCTAGGGTTGCCCCATCCCAGGTGCAGGACCTGGCACTTGCCTTTGTTAAACTTCATGTGGTTGGCGATCACCCAGTCCTCCAGTTAATAGTCTTCGACTATTGTTAATTTTTGACTATTTGTCAATTTTGACTATTTGTTTATTTTTGAATTAACATATTTATGAGATTACTGGAGCCCAGAAAAACTATTGGGAATTTGAATAGTACAAATTTGATCAGGAAAATAAAGTTTCATTGTCCGTGTGACTGTAGCTATTTAAAAAGATTTGTAAAGAAATAGTTTGCTATTTCTTTTGAAGCTGCCTGTACTAATAACATTTCTAACTAGTTCTGTCTGCAGCTGTTAATTTAAAGCTGTACTTCTGATTAGCCATAACCATCCTAAAACATCTTCCAGTTGCTAATGGGCTCAGTGATTTCTTCTAGTAACCTTTTTTTTTTTTTTTTTTAGCTATATTTAGTATAGATTGAAATGTAAGAAATGTAGTTAGTAATTGATAATCATTTATTTGCTACTGTAATGCTGTAATGTGTCACTGCATTTCAATTATTTGCCATCAATTTCAAACAAATTTGTTGTTATCAGAACTTATCAGAAACCTTGAAACATACTACTCTTCACAGACGGCAGACTGTCAACTTATGTTCAACTATGCAATCAAAACAGTAGCGTTCTCAGTTTATTAGTCAGCTATACAGAAAGGCTGAACAACTGAACCATGTAGGAGTGATCTCACTACCTTAGAAATCTAATCTGTGCCTGAAGTATAGGAACTGCATGCTACCATGAAAGTAAAACAGGGGTTTATGTCTATGTGTGGATCCTTAAAGATTCCTAGTATTCTTCTTAAGTAATGCTATAATGGAAAGAAAGTTTCTCAAAGGGATTCAAAGTTTGTACTTCTTTTCTGATGTAAACAAAGCAAGTTAGACTGCTTTCAGGAAAAAGAAAAAGGATTGAAAGATCAGACTTCTGAATTAACATCACTTTTAACATCACAATTATTAATTTAATTGGAATTATTATAATTATTTTTAAATCAACAGTTCCTACAGTGTTATTACAGAAATGATAGCTACCACCTAGAAGCTATGAAATTGTATGGTGATGCTCAGAGTCTCTCTAATCCTTCTGCTAAAATACAACTTTGAAGATTGGTGAAGGAAATAGTTCTTTTGCCAAGATGGATTGAGAGAGACCTGGATTCTGGTCTCCTCTCTAAGAGACATTGTGCATTTTCTATTTTACAGGCACCACTAAGGTGTGTAAACAGCTTTAGAAAACAGGATAGAGCCTAGAATTCCTCCACCACTTCAGTACAGTAAGATGTTTTAATTCACTTATATCTTTTGTTACCTGAATTTTATAATCTCTTCTGTGTAATGGCCCAGATTCAGTAAGAGTGATGGAAACATCACAGGGTATTCTTTACTGTTCTTTACTCTGGTGTTTAGAAGAGGTTTTGGAAGACTGCACATAATGCTCAAATTCCTTTGGGTAGGGAAAAAAAAAAAAAGAAAAAAAAAGAAAAGAGAAAAAAAAAAAAAAAAGATTAAACCACAGATCTTCCCTTTCACAATCTTTTATTACTTTTTGTAATTGTACAGTCTCCTTTGTGGTTACTGAGAAAATGAATGGATGTTCTGGAATCTGATAGATAAGTTTTTTATGACCTAGTTTGAGATCTAACAATGTTTTTTATAAATCCTTCTCTATTGCACTAATAGGAAGGGTTTTTAGTGACACTGTATCTTTCTTTAAAAATATTATGTCAAATTTTCTTATAATTTATTTAACTGTCAGTTGGCCTCTTTTACATCTGAGTTACTTTTGTGTGCAGGAAGCAATATATGGAAAGAGTATCCAATAGTATCTCAGTTTCTGTTTTTCTTGACCATAATAAGTTCATTATTTTCAAGGCATCAAAAAAAAAAAAAAAAAAAAAAAAAGTATACAGCACATGATCCAATTCTCATTTCAAAGCGGTGCGAAGAAGTTTCTTACTTAATCTGAGAATTTGAGATTGGGAATGAGCCCAGAGACTTTTTCCTACTGCCAGGCTGGAAAAGCCTCCTCCAGTTTTTCAAGACAATGATCATTTTGCAATGTATGCTTTAAGCTACAATATTCACTTCTTCTTTGTTCTGGCCCACAGAAGATCTTTCCTCTCTTTTGCATCCTCTTCCCTGACTTTTAGCCAGAATAGACATTTTTGTTATTTTTTTTTCTTTTTTTTTTTTCTCCTAGCATAATTTCCTATAGTCTATAGTTTCCTGAGTTTGAGCTGAAATCAGGAAAATGCTTAGAGTTGTGGGTATCCAAACCATTGGCTTATAAGTAAAAAGATATCTGTGAATTCAATTAGCAAAAAATAGATAGAAAATTCAAATATCAGAAAATTTCCACGTCTCATATAAAACTGCCGTAAAGTTTATTAAATAAATCTTCTTGAAACCAAGATACTATGAAAAAAAAAAAAAAGCATGAATGAAAACAAATGAAAAAATAAAATAAATTGTCCTGACACTGATAATGAAGCCATAATATTTATCAGATTGTTTGACAAATCAACAATTTTTTCTTCTATTTGGCTAATATTTTAAATGTAATTCAACTAGTAATTAAGACAATAATCTACAATTTATGGATTTTTTTAAAATGTGTTAACAGAAAACACATTAAAGAAATTACTGGTGTAATCACAGAAGAAAACATACTTAAAGAATGTTAAAGACAAAAAGCATGGTCAATATTTTGCATATATCCAACATTTTGCAGAAGATATTTTATTACTTAGCAAAAGAATACCTATTTTTTGTTCTGAATCTTTACAAAGTGACAACACTATCCTGTAATATCATGGGACATGAAAATTATCTGACCTTTTATAAAAAAGACTGATTTTTATGGATTATGATTTTTATGGATTCAGATCTATTCCTTCAAGAGTAAAGCTAACCTGAGATTTCTACATGGATTCTGTTTGTTATAATGTGAAGTGGGGTCTTTTGCTTTTCTTCACATGGAAGCAGAGTTTTTTGGCCTATGGTATCAAAGTGTCCCCAGGTCAGTTTCAGAAAAAAAATAAAACAACACAAACTTTGAAGTGGTAAAAAATATTTGTGGAGAACATGAGTCATAATCTCACCTCTACCATTCCCAAAACTATTTTTTCTGCTGTGCCTTTCTGCCACAACTTATTTCTGAATATTTGGGTCCAGAATAGAACTGTTCATCAAGGAGACGAAAAAAAAATACTTGCATGGTTATGGAGTAGATCTATGAGCATCACGGAGGAGATGAGGTAGTAAGTGTTCATTTGAATTAGAACTGAGACGCACCAATAGGAAACTAAATGATGAAAATTTAAAAAGAACAAAATCTCCAAACAAAAATGAACATTTCTTTATATGCCTAACATTTCAACTGTGAGCCTCATTGTTACAAGTTGTTTGTTTGTTTGTTTGTTTGTTTGATAATTTACATAACCTCACAGAATTATTAGCCAAATTTGGACATTAGAAGTCCATTATGGATACTAATGATGGCCAGGAATTCTCCCCAAAACATGGTTGAGGATAGAGTAGTTGGGAAGTAATGTGATATTCTTTACTACACTTTAATACTTTTCCCTAAAGCTTTACTTTCAGTAATTGTTGGTGACAGAACATGGGCTGAGTGGAGGCTGCTTTTGTTTCTTCATAACTTCACCACAGGAGTACAAAATGTCATTACAATTATAGGCACTTACAGAGCATTATAGAAGTAATTCAAATACTTCTGTCTTTCATTTTTGCATGTCATATAGCCATTCTCTTCATCTAAGGTGTAAACAGGTTCTTTCCAAAAGTTTCAGAAAAACAATAATCAGTGCTTTCTTTAAATATGAGCCCAGTTGGCTTACTGAATCACACAACATTTCCCTACGTTTCTGCAGCAACATTTCCCTAATTTTCTGAAGTACTAACCATATGTCATATTTTTCATATCAGTTTACTGTTGAAGGAGACAGATATATGGTATTTCGTATTACAGATCCATCTATAAAGTCAAGACCTTCATCACCATGGACTTACCCTTAGCTTTCCCTCAAAAAGCTAATAGTTCGTGAAATAAAGGTGTTGATTTGCAAAGCACACTATAATAGCTACATCTCCCATGTGTCACTATAAAAAGATGATATTGTTTCAGCACATATTATGCTGAATTATCCTTCTATGTACTTAAAATTTCTAGCACATAAATGTTATTATAAAGTTATATCAGCAGTAAACTGACCTAGTATGTCCCTAGATGGCTAATAATTTTACATAACTCTTACTGATATTGCTTATGATGGAAATGAAATATTAAGCTAGGGACATGATAAAATGCTGAGCATTCTACAGGAGGCAGAAAAAGGAGATTATGTTCTCTTTGTCTCAGAACATAACAGGACACTTTCAATGCAGTTGGAAGAAGAGAAATTAATGTCATAAAAGAAAAAATATATTTTCTTACAGTAGCAACTAAGATATGAATTCATTACCACTGAAAGACATTAAGGACTGCAATTTAACAATATCCAATAGTGAAAAAGACGTATATGGATATCAGAAATACCTATAATAATATTTTAATTGCAATTAAAGTTTTAGAATGGGTACTAAAATATGTGTTTCAGGACGTGCCTGTGTAGATACCTCTTACACAGTCTTCTGAAGTGTACATGTACATACATTATCTTCTAACTCTGGCTCGTGGCAGCAACAAGATCCAGATGGGATGGATTATTCTTACTATGTAATATAGCAAGACTTGTCATAGACATAGAGTGATAGAATAGAAATCAATCTTGTTCCAAAATATTAAATATTTAATGATATATCAATAGCACAGATCTACATGAGTTACTCTATTTTTGACTCAACAAAAAATTATACTGTGTAGAATGACCTTAAAACAAATCAGATGCTTATGTGTTCAGATGTAAGATCTTGTATTCTCTCAATCTTTTTGACTCAGTGAATCAAATATTCAAAAAATAATAATAATAATAATAATTTTAGTATAAAACTCCTGACCTTCTGTAATGTAGACAACAGTTCTTAGGATCAAGGAATAGCTCTACTATTTTTGTAGCCCTAGACACATCTGCAGTTTTGGTCTCTAGATATCACCATAAAGAAGAAAAGAAATAGGAAAAAACGATTCAAGGAACAGTTTTTGAGGTCAGCAGAAAAGAGGAATCAGGCTTTCCTTTCTTGTTTTTCCAATTGGTGAGTTACATATAGAAAGGGAGAAAACAAAATGAGTAGTCTGGTAAGATACAAGATCAAACAGTAACCAGATTTTCTGGATAAATATTCTATTTATCCAGTCTCCATCAGTGACCATATGATACATGAAACTAAAAGAATAGAGATGGAGCTGTGTTATCTCCACTGCTTGTTACTTACTAATTATTCATTGCCATTCAGCTGCCTTATGCCTGTTTAATATGTAGTTCTATATAGTATTTTTATTCTCTTAAATTCAGCTTCTGCGTTTATACATCTTTCCTGTATAATAATATTAATAGGGAAAGTTTGGTGAAATAGTCACATTCCCTGCTGCCCTGCTACCATCCTTCCCTTAGCCATATTCAGCCTTCAAGTGCAAGGGACTTACATTGGTACTTTTGTCTGCAGCAGGTCTGAAAGACTTAACCAAGAAGGTGAAGCATAGAGATTTATTTCCAAGAGCAAGGACAAATGCTTGAGGAAGGGAAGAGAAACCAGAGTTGTTCTGAGACACTTTGGAGGATGCAACCTAATGCAACCTTATAGTTTTGACTTTCACTGTGAACTTTAAGGCATCTCTACCTATAAGTATATGCTTTTCTGGCCATATGGGTAGGATTTAGATCCTTGAAGAAAATTATCCTTGCCAATAAGTGATGAATCTGTGAGACAATAGTTCATTTCAAAGACATCATTCCTGGTGGAGCAGTAGGGGAAGAAGAATTCTGCAAACCTTGGATTCCTTCCATTCCTTACCAGAAGTACTCCGTATCTACCTGTGGATTTGTACATAATTTTTATTTCATCCTTCACAGAAAGTAATATCAGAAGGACATACATCTTCTGTGCACACAGCAGTGGCTATAGGGTTTTTTGGCTATGTCATCTGCCATAGGTACATTAATATAATACAGGATACAATATTATATTTATATACAACTTCTTCCCCCTTCTCACATCATATTGCCAAGTAATTCCTGATGAGTAAGAGATGAAAAAGTACATTTTCACCAGGACATCACTTCAGTTTTCAAAGAAGAAAAATATAAGAATCTTATGTCTGTGTGCACCAAAGGCAATATTGGAAACAATCTCAGCAGGTGCTGCTATGGCTAAAATAACTCACAAAATGACTTAAGTTCTTGTCTTTCATTGTTCAGTCCAGTCTATATGACTGAAATCCTTCGGTACACATTGAAGAGGAAAACAGACATTAAATCCATGGATTGTGTAATTTTGCCCATAACATATGTAGATTGTTTTTCAGCAGTTTAAACAAAAACTTCATAGCTAAAAAACACTATAGTTAAAAAAAAAAAAAAAAAAAAAAAAAAAAAAGAAGTAAAAAAATATATATAAATAAATAAAAAGGAAAGAAATCCAGAAGGAAAATAAATAAATAAATAAAAGTTCTGTTGTATAAATTTAGCATAAAAACAACATTGACATATCAAGTCAGATCTGTGTTGGCTATAACTGCATCAACTTTAATAAAGTTACTCAGCAACAGTGATTTTTTTTCCCTTTTATCCTAGTTCTTCCATTGCTAAATTTATAGAATATATTTAATTTTCTGTAAAACCAGAAGGGACAACATAGATAATCTGCTATATTTTTACTGAGATATAATTTTACTTTTGTGTGTATATTCTTATTTGGTTTGGTGAGAGTATTCTTTCATCAGAAAATTATCTGAATACATATAAATGCATAGATCCATAAAGAACAATGTATTTAAGTGGAATCTACTAAATATACCTCATGGCAGATGAAGAAACATAATCCAAGACAGATGATGCTATTTCATAAATACTTTATTAAAAAGTGAAACATTTAGAGTGATTTTTTTTTGCTATATTTTTAATGGTGCAGTATAGAATATGTATCAGTACAAAATTTCAGCTATTCTGGATAGAAATTTCATCATATTTTTGCACTGAAAATAAACAAACTGTTTACATGAACACAAACATACGTTACAACTGATCATTTCTAAACAAAGATTGAATTTTGTTTTCTTTCTGCATATCAAAAAGAAAAACAGAAACTACTGAAGGGTGTGAAAGAAAATTGTAATATATCATTCAACCTAAGCAGAGCAGCCCAATAAGTCTAAATAATTTAAATAATTTATTTATACTTATGTATTATTATATTCTAAAGAATTTAATCTATCTTTGCTACTACTGATTATTAGAATTCTGACTCTTGGTGGTGTTCATTCTGTGGCACTGCTAAAGGTTTGTTGAAAATGAAGACAGTTAAAATTGCTTATAAAAATGCAAAACATTATTCTCCTTTTATGTCTTTGTTTCACTGAACTCTACAGGTAAGCTGTCTCAGCTAAACAGGATTCTTTATGCATTAATCAAAAATAATTCATCTGAGTCTAGGCAGACTTCAAGCTATTTCTCTTCACTGGAAAATATTGAAATCCTGGGGCTTAGGATAAATTGGAATTTGAAGAATCACCTCTAAAATGAAACATGTTGAGGTGAGGCAGACTATGCCTCAGTTCTACCACTGCAAATTTCATTGTGTTTCATTATTGTCTTTCTTCTTGGATTTCTAGAAAGGAGCTAAACTAGTAACCAGCCAGGAGTTGAATAGTCTGCAGGAAATTAGCACACACTCCAAAACTAACCTCTTGGAGTGAAAGAATAGACTGATTCTTCAGGCACTAGGTGTTAGGTTATTCAGTAAACTCTGTTTAATTTAATTTGTCATTTTACATATAATTCAGAAGATTAAACTCCCATGACAGAGCAATGAAGAAGGGCAGTATGGTAGCCTGGGTCAAAATAAAGCTAATGTTTTTGCTGGGATTCTGCACACAGATTCAGCCAGACTTGAAAGCACAGAAAGATGAATAATCAGCGTGATACAAAAGAAACGGTGGTGTAGTGAACCAATTATTGTTAACTATTAATAACAGAAGTTACATCATGTACAGACAGACTTCTGGTACTCCAGTATTAATAAGTACTGAATGTAATTAATTTTCAAGTTTTCAATTTTGTAAGTTGTGAGATGTCAGATAAAAAACAAAACAAAACAAAACAAAACAAACAAACAAACAAAAAAGAATCATAAAATGTTTTGGGTTGGAAGGGACCATAAAGATCATCTAATTCCAACCCCCTGCCAAGAACACCTTCCTCCAGACTATGTTGCTCAAAGTCCCATCCAATCTGACCTTGAATACTTCCAGGGATGGGACATCTACAGTTTCTCTGGGCAATTTGCCTCACCACCCTTATAATAAAGAATTTCTTCCTTACATCTAATCTAAATCTACCCTTTATTGGTTTAAAGCCATTACTCTTTCTACCATCACTACAGTCCCCCATAAGGACTTCACAGCTTTTCTGTAGGCTCGCTTTAGGTACTGGAAGGCCACTATAAGATCTCCCTGGAGCCTTCTCTTCTTCATGTTCAACAAGCCAAACAACCCCAGTAAAGAGACTGAAATGTTAACAGTATATATACAAAATAATGATTTGCCAGTTCTAGCAGTAGATTAGTAGGTCTATAACACAGTCTTCAAACCAGTATATTGCAGATGTCTTAATACTTTACAGATTTTTCTACTTGTACATATATAATATGTACAAATACTTTTTTTGTACAGTATAAATTGCTCAAATACTTAAAGGGTATTTGAGCAAATCTGTCCAATACTTTCTAAATAATATGGTCCGGTTCTTTCTGAATTTCCTTAAATCACTCTCTACATCTTGTAAACAAAGCAGGAATTGTATTGCTCAAACTGGGGAACATAGTCAAAGATTAAAAGACCAGGAGAGATTTAGATCAAGAGAATGGGATATGCTTATTTTGCTGAAAAGTATTTCCTTCTATTTTATTTCATCCAATTATGTCTACTTAATTCAGAAGAGATTATTAGACATTTACCTTTATGTCTTGTTTCTTGTTTCTTTTTTTTTTTCTTAAGAAAAGGAGGGAAAAAAAAAAAAAAAAAAAAAAAAAAAAAAAAGGACGAATGAAAGGAATACATTTCCATATATTTCTAAAAGTTGTTCTTAATTTGATTTCATTATTTATCAAAATAGATCTTAGCTATCCCACAGGATGACCTTTCCTGTTAATAAAGTGATAGAATTTCTCAACATTAATTATGATCAAGCTAAAGAGCCTTTGATTATATGTGCATTTTTTCTTGCCTCCAGTTAAAGAGAAATACCTCTGTATTAAAGCTTATAAAGTTTCTTTATCAACATGGGTTCCTCTTACACGTTATGTATTGGCAGGAAGGAAGGGTTTCAACTGAACCTCAGTCTTGATCTTTATCTCCAACGAAAACTAAGCTACCTAGAAAATATTCTTCAAGAAACAGTGACAAAAATGCACACAGGAATGAAGGAAAGAAAATACTTTATGCATGCTTTTCCACTTGCATCCTTATACAACATATATAAACAGAGCTAGTTTCAATACAGTGAGGACAATATTTGGGATACTTTTATACAATTAATCTAAACAAATGCTTAGGCATTCTATACATGTTATGGAACAGAATCTCAAGAATCTGTCCTTCAAACTGAAGTAAGTTGGAAACATTGACTGAGTAAGAACAGTAGAACACAAATCCTTGTTTTCTAATTCAGCACCATCTTTTGCAGTACCTGGGTACACACAGAAAATAAAGAATCAAAAAAGTTATGTTCTTAATATTCAAGAGGAATACATGTAATCAGAAATTCAGACAAATGGAAAGATTTCGCTGTTCTAAAATAAAAATACAGCCTCCTTTGTCAACAAAACAGAGTCAGGTTTTCTAAGAAAGCTTACACGAGCCTGGGACAGGGGAACAGTGAGACAACAAAGTCTCTAATCTGTCCTGCTCATTTAAGCAGGATGAAATCTGTTTGGCAGACCAAACTGCAGACAGTTTTAGTTCCCAAGTAAATCTTGTTTGCAAGGCTTAAGTGAGGCATATGCCTTTACTGACTGTTGAAACAAAGATGAATTTTATCGTTTATGAATAAACCAAAAAGAAGGGCAGCAAAAAACATGAATAATTTTTCTAAGGTTTAGTTTCAAGAGCAAGATCGTTTGTACAGATACAGAAAATATTGGGGGAGACAGGAAATTGAGAAAAAGGAAAAGGAAAATGGAATGAGAAAGGGAAAGGGAAAGGGAAAGGGAAAGGGAAAGGGAAAGGGAAAGGGAAAGGGAAAGGGAAAGGAAAAGGAAAAGGAAAAGGAAAAGGAAAAGGAAAAGGAAAAGGAAAAGGAAAAGGAAAAGGAAAAGGAAAAGGAAAAGGAAAAGGAAAAGGAAAAGGAAAAGGAAAAGGAAAAGGAAAAGGAAAAAAGAAAAAAGAGAGAGGGAAAACTGAAACAAGAAAATTAGGAAATTAGGCAAGAAGAGAATGGTACATGATTAGCTATTGTACTAAAACAAAGGGAGCAAGATTTAAATGTGTGTATATGAACATTTTCATGAACCCTGAAAATCAGTTTTAACAACCTGTGACAGACTGATCTGGCTGGGTAGAACTACGTGATCTGCCTGGGTTTTCTAATGGACTATAACTCTTTATTCAAAATGCATTGCAATTATAATTTCCCCATTTTCATTTCTCTGCTCAACTGATCCCTTAAAGGTTGTTTAAATTGTAACAGATGATGAAGGCAAATTAATTGAATTGCTAGATATCAGCTGCCTTATCAGTAAAGAGAAAATCACAAACATAAAAGATGAATTGAGCGATGTGATTAAAATGCTATCTGTTTGCTTGAAATGTTTCTTATGATTTTTGGAATATTATGAGGTTTTAAGATTGGCTCTGTCCTCACACTAAGGTAGTAAATCCATGATATCTCTCAAAGCAGAATGAGCAGCCTCAGACAGTGTATAATAGCAAGATTTTTATGTCACTTTTCATTGAAAGCACTCCAAAGGTTTTACACAGGAGACTGTTTCATTAGTCTTATTTTACAGCTCATGGAACAAATGTACTGAGAAAGTAAGTGGCAAAAAAAAAAAAAAAAAATGGGAACAAGTTTGCTACTGAGGTCTTACAATTCCAATGTCCTAACAACTAACATTTATTTAGCCTGTTCTTAGGCTTCATTTCAGCTGCTCTGAATCACAGAATCACTAAATGATTGCTGTAATGTAAACTGTTGCTCTTCCAAATGTAAATCTTCCTTCCTTATTCCAGGCTTTTCCCCTGGTCTCTGGGATGTGGATTCCTGAAGGCTGGTCCTCCTTGTAAAGATGAGGCAAGTAAAAACTGAAGATGTAGACTAGAAGAGACATACAACATTATGTGCTTCACTTGTGACTGGAGGAAGTGCATGTCAGAGGTTCAGTACAAGTGTTTGCATGTATATAGGAATCCATAACAAAATTGTTGCAAAGATTCAGTATTAGCTGATGTTCTCATCTACTTTCTATTCTGACTTAATCCCACAGTAGCCCTGTAGCTCAGCACTCTTTAGACCACAGCCAGCATATGACACTCAGCTTTAGGACCCCAGTGTGAGAAGAGGTCCTACTTAAACAACTTAGTAGGTAAACCTTTAAAAAGATAAAGAGGACAAGGATACCATAAAATCATAGCACAGTGAATGTAAGTTCAGAACCACAGTCTCTAAAACTGTATTTGCATCTGTTCATGGAATCTGGGACAGGATCAATAATCTTACCAAGGGAGTCATTGTATGGGACAGCAATCATTTGGGTAATTATGGTGCTGGTTATAGTACTGTGCTAGTATAACATCAATAGGCAGCTAAGCACCATCACACCCATCTCTCTCTCCAGGCATTTCTGGTGCCCAAAGTTGGACTCTCAAGAAACTTGAGACAGGAACAATAATTCTGATGGGCAAAACTTGGACTGGACATTGTTTGAGAGTGTAACTATGAAGAATATGTGTTACTGTTAATGTGGTGGAGGGACAAGGGGTGGAATGTGTATAAATTGTCTATGTTGTTGTTGTGATGGTGTTATATTGATTTTTGTTTGGGCAATTCTTATTGTTGATGTAAGCGAAGTTTGTGAAGATTATGTTGTGAATGTTGATGAATGCATATTTTAGTGATAATTCTTAAATATTTTTTTTACAGAGACAAGGGATAGAATATATTGGGCCTAGGTGTCAAGGTTTTGATATTGAGGGGCTGCAGGAGTGGCATATGTGAGAAGAGTCCAGAAGCTGCCCTACATTAAATAAGAGACAATTTCAGCTGGCTCCAAAAGGGATCTTGCTGCTGGGCAAAGCTGAGTCAGCTTGTTGAACCTCTGTATAAGGATGTTCAAGAAAGGGAAAAACTGCTGTGCAACAGCAACTGGGAGAGAAGAGTCAGAATATAAGAGAAAGAGCCCTGCAGTCTGTATTTCTTCTGTTGGTTTAGTGGTAGTTTGGTTGATTTTTTTTTTAAGATTTTTTTTTTAAGATTTTTTTTTAAGAGCTATACTCACAAAGTCTGTTTGTTAAAGGCTTCCCTGTTTTTTCTGATTGTATCTATGCTTACCAAAGTATTTGTTCCTGTTCTTGTGTTTCAGAGTGCTGAACTGCAGAGTGCTGGTTCCTGCCCTCAAGAGACAAGAATTGTAGCATTAGGAATTGTAGAGATGAGACAAAAACATAAATTTTCCTTGTCATCACTGTGCATAGGCAGAAACTCATTATTTACACCCTGAGCATGTACTTTATGTTTTTCTTTTGTTTCTTTGTTCATTTTGTTGTTGTTATTAAAAATATAGCTGTAAGATGCTCACATACCATACAATGTCAACAATGTTGTCATAAAAATATTTCCCTATGGTTTTACATGCCATTCTGTGACATATGACACATTTGTTGTTGGTGGTGACTTTTTTGTCTTTGTAAGAGATACCTTGTAGAGCACTCTCACCTGGATTCAGTGGGTAGTAAGTTACCCATGAAAGAATTCATCTGATTTTTTTCCTAAAACAAATGTACAACTAAAAGTGTTTCAAGCTTTGTCAGGAATTCAGAAATGAGTAACTCTGATTTTATTATCAGAGTAGAATAGTTATGGAAACATGAATTAGTTATAGCTTGAAACTTGTATTTTGTATGAACAGAGTTTCAAATATAATACAGCTGAAGTATGACTGACTGTCCTGAAAGACTGTCAAAACATGATATGTCAGATTCAGTTTCTTTCCACAAACTCATCACAACCTATTTTGATAGGGAAGGGATATAGTTTAATTATTTGTTTTTATCTGACTCCAGACCTGACATATGGCACTTCATTAAGTTCTCTCCATTTTCCTGTTAAAAACAACAATCAATAAAGCAAGCGTACGAGTTCTGGCACAAAAGAGAAACTCAAAAAGCTGTGTCATCCTACAGGGTCAGCCAACCTGAAGTGAATACCTGACTTCTAGGTTTGAAGGATAACTGTGCCTTAATAACACAGCATATGTAACAGCTTCTTAGCAAAGGAACTTTTGTTTTACACCTTGGAACTATTTCTGTAACACAGAGACCAGTAATTTATCAAAATCAAATAATAGGTTAACAATCTACTACAAAAATACAGGTCAGTATCCCAAAATCTGAAATCAAATCAGAAAAACAAAAAAAAAAAGAAAGACATAGGTAAGTTGTTTTACAGTTTAGTAGGTTACTACCATCCTGTGATGTTTCTGAATGCAGGAAACCCATTCTACAATATATATAAATTCAAGATAGATACAGCAACTATGACATTATTTGAAAACAAACAAACAAACAAAAAAACAGAGAACATGACAGTGTTTTGTCAGCCCCTCAATAATACAAATAGTTTTTCAGAATTTAGGCTAAGCTTTTCAGAGGTAATGAAAGTCTTCAATAAAGCCTGACGTTCTCTGCAAGAATGATACTTAAAACAAAAGGTACCATTAGGCATATTCTGGAGTACTGGTGCAAAATAATGGTATCTTCAACTCATACAGTAAATTTCATCTGGGGAACCAAAAATGGTCATATATTTTAGATATATCAGCCCCTGATGGGTTTTTCTGCCTACAGATCACTCCAGGTGTGTTCTCTCTTGCTGAATTTCCATTCACATTGTATTTAGTGACCTGCTTCCCACATGCAAGCAAGCAAGACTTCAGTCCTTGAAGTACACAAAAGTCCAAGGAAATAATATTTTATCCCTACACCTTTCTACCTAAACCAACATCTCCCCAGCCTGAGCAAGAACTTGGGTTTCTAGGAGCCATGTTCCTATCACCTCCAACCCTGAACAATGTCAAGAGGAATACCAGAAGAAAAGCCTCCCTGTCAGACCACTTTCTGTCAGTAGGAAAACAGAGTTTGTGGCATTCTTCAGGTTAAGAAAAGATCTGCCACCTATCACCCCTTCATACTATTTTGGCACTGGCAAAGTACCACTCTCCATGCAAGCAGAGTAATGGGTGATTTTCAGAATGAAAATCCCATCACAATTTCCTAAATCTATTTGGGATAATTATTTCTAATGGAACCTTTATACTAGTGACAACAAGAAGTATACATTCTTTCTTTGGAAGCATATAGCATGTTAGTAGACAAAAGTTACTTCATACTAAATGAAGGAGCATGACACAAATTGTCAAACACATAGTCAAATGGTTTGAAAAGCAGTTCAGACTTACAAACATCTTTTATCTCTTTTGAAATACCGAAGGGTCTGTATCCTCTGTGGGTGATGTTAAAGCTCTAAAGATTCAGATAAATTTGGGAGGAATGTGTTGTTATATTTTAACACAGGAGAGAATTATTGTAACTCAATGTATTCAACCCAGAGAAGTGACGTTTTGCCATAGGGCAAATATCCTTTTTGCTTTTTCTATAACCAAACTACACAATTTCAAGTACCATTTAAAAAAAAAAAAAAAGTTTTTGTTTTCCCTGAGGCTGTTTTCCTTCCTTTTTTTGGAAGTACCTTCCCTAGTGTTGACAGATATTCAGTATAACTTCTGCTTGTGCTGAGAACATTGTCATTCCTCCTTACAGCATGAGGATACCTTTCAACAAATTTTGTTGCCCTCTGAAAATTTGCTGGAACTGACAATATCCCATATGGCAATGTACTGCGCTGGCATAAGTGGCAAAATTTCTTAAATTTCTACTCCAGATTCAGTGGTTACTACTTCTTCAGGTTACTACAGATTTTGCAATGATCTCACACAACTCTGCAAATCCTGCTATGTAGAAAGGGATAATTCTAGAAAATTGAGCCACAGTAACATTGCAGTCCTCTCAAGGGCAGTTGGCCTAGTCCCAGGAAACCACAGGTGATGGGAAACTGCATGCAGAAAACTTCAGTGGCAAACAGGTTTCTTCTAAATCACCTTAGTCACAATTTCTTCTGCATTTTAAATATTAGAGGGCCAAACATAGAGATTGTCATCTGTAGTTGTTTTGCTGTCTAGTCTTAGTAAACAGGGTTGCTCATGCACTTCACTGCTAATAGCTTGTCACTGATCACAGACACTTAAGGTGCTGCACTGTGCTCCTTTTGACCTTACATTATTACTTGACAGGTCCTACTTTTCTCCAGACAAAACATGGTATTTATGTAATCCTCCTGTCCTTCCTTTTATCTCCACATAAGAAGCCCAATATTTTTCCCCCTTTCTCATTTACATTCCTGAGTATGAGGGGATGAAAACCTGCTGTCTTTCCATTTTCTACCTTGGCAGTTGCCAGTTTCAAAGCATTTATGACTCTTAGCTACTATTAATTTAAAAATTGATAAAAATGAACTCCTCTGAAGCAAAAACACCTTTCTCAGTAAAATGCCTTGGCATTTTACTTGAATTGGTTGTAGTGTTCCTGCTATGTGTGTGAATCTTGTAAATTCTTCATTGTTGTGCCTGTCACTGTTTCTAATTCTATTCCCCCAAAATGTTCAGTTTCCCTTTTGCCTAAAATCACATTTGCATTCACTCACTACATATAACACCACAAACTGGTGTTATTTGATGGACGGAATATCTCCCACTCTATCTCTAAGTAAACACTGTTTGGTTGGTCTTCTTAAATGTGCCAAATCACTATTGTTTCATTTTACGCTTCACATAGTAGTAGGAAATGTGAACTACTAGTATTCTGCTTTGGTGTGTAATACTTGAAGTCATCAACATTTTACCTCTTGCTTTCTGCAGTTATAACAAATAGAGAGGGAGTGGATATTCTTCCTGTAGGTGGCAAAGAAACAAAAAATACATATATATACATATGTATTTTTAATATATTTCTTCCCATCCTCACTTTCTGAAATAGTTTCACAGACTTGAAATGTGTTTCTGTCATTATTTTATTTATTCACAGGATTTTCTACAAAATAACCCATTTAGATCAATAGAATCCTTATGATCAGAACTGTCAAGAGAGCTTCACACATGCAGACGTTCAAATGTGCATAATGCATTTTTATATACCCTTGCTTGGTTTGAAAATCTTATTCCACATGAAGAGTAAGATGCTGAATCCTTCTGAAAGGTCATTTTTGTATATAAATTCTCCAACTCTCTTGAACATCTTCTAAAGCCTAAGTGCTTTTCACCTTGACATAGAATCATAGAATCATAGAATATCCTGAGTTGGAAGGGACCCGTAAGGATCATCAAGTCCAACTCATCGCACTGCACAGGTCTACTCAAAAATTCAGACCATGTGACTAAGTGCACAGTCCAATCTCTTCTTAAATTCAGACAGGCTCGGTGCAGTGACCACTTCCCTGGGGAGCCTGTTCCAGTGTGCAACCACCCTCTCTGTGAAGAACCCCCTCCTGACGTCCAGCCTAAATTTTCCCTGCCTCAGCTTAACCCCGTTACCGCGGGTCCTGTCAATGGAGAAAAGGTCTCCTGCCTCTCGACACCCCCTTACGAGGAAGTTGTAGACTGTGATGAGGTCTCCCCTCAGCCTCCTCTTCTCCAGGCTGAACAGGTCCAGTGACCTCAGCCGTTCTTCGTACGTCTTCCCCTCCAGGCCTTTCACCATCTTCGTAGCCCTCCTCTGGACACTTTCCAACAGTTTCATGTCCTTTTTATACTGTGGTGCCCAGAACTGCACACAGTACTCGAGGTGAGGCCGCACCAGCGCAGAGTAGAGCGGGACAATCACCTCCCTTGACCTACTAGCGATGCCGTGCTTGATGCACCCCAGGACACGGTTGGCCCTCCTGGCTGCCAGGGCACACTGCTGGCTCATATTCAACTTGCTGTCTACCACGACCCCCAGATCCCTCTCATAAGATAGTAAGTCTATTCTTGTCCACAGTTCTCTTTATGTGAGAGAGCAATGCAAACTCATATAATACAAGAACTGCAAGCAAACTGAGGGGCAAAGCTTATACCTTGGGGAGAGAAAATGTCCTACCATTGCTTCAGAGAGCAAAATCCAAAATAACTACAATTGATCTAACTAGTAATGGCAAGACCTATGAAGAAATTGAGTAACAATTATTACAAAAACCAGCAACCTGATGACTTCAATACGTGATTTTTTTTTTCATACTACCGGGAATTCTAGTTCAGAGGCACATGGTTATGACATAGTCTTCCACTGTGTTCAGCTGTAGAAATGACACCTTATCTTGGCCTGTTGACTTGTGTATTAAAACCAGATGTTCGCTACACCTTTTTTTTTTCCTAATCATTGTTGTTCAGAAATAGAGCTTAAATTTTTATTATTTTCAGATGAAAAGAAAAAGTTGCCACTTTTTATACAGAAAAAAAAAAAAAGCAAAAAAAAAAAAAAAAAAAAAAAAGCATGATTTTAATGAGAACCATCAAGCTGTTTATACATCTATCTATTCTCTGGTTCAAAATTTTGGAGTTCTTGTAAGCTAAAATATTTTTGAAAATATTTTGAAAGCTATTCATAAAGTGTTCTTTTTTTACTTCACTGGTTCTGCTTCCATTTTGGTCAATGTGTTAAGCTCTGGAAGCAGAATTCTGCAGCTATTTCAAATGCTGCAGAAGCACTTTCTCCTGTGATCATGGTTTTAACACAGATCTGAATGGCATTACCTAAGCTGACAAATGTTAGCATCTGTTAGTGGAAAAGTTTCCACATGTTGGGGTTTTTCCACCATAGTAATTCCAACATGATGTGAATATAAGATTTATTAATATATATATATATATTGCCACTGAGATGGTTAGCAGAGCTCTGATGTATAGAGCTTCATCTGGGGAAGTCCAGCGCAGGAAGCTGACCTGTTGCACTGATCCTTATTCCTTTGAGCAGACATGGAGTGATCAGAGACCTGGATCATAAACTTAGTTATTACTTTTATTTATTTTCATTTTGATTATAATAAATGGTTGCAATGCAGAATTGTAGTGTCGTGCCCCCAGACCTATCCATGGGTACAGACTGAGTTCTTCCTTTGGAATTTCTACTCCTTAATAAAGGATGCAGCTAGAGTGAGGTGCATTATAACCACAGGCGTGAATATTAGTCAAACTGCACTGAATACTGATACATGATATGTGCAAGGAAGATGTCCTTTCATATGACTTGCAAGGTGATGAAATGCTTACAAGCAACAGTTACATTTTGGGTGAAAATAGAGAATTTATGAGTGATGAATTGGTGTGAAAAACTCTTATCAGTGACTTTGCTTTTGTCTGCTAGGAAATTATTTCAGCCATCAAAATCAACAGTTACTGAGTTGGCTGAAGTAAAAGCAGATTAGATGGAATTTAATCTTAGACAAATCACCTAAATGAGCAGGCTGGGGCAATGGGATTTGCTGAAACACTAATTGTAATCATTGCTGCATGATTTTGTGTTGGCATTTTGAAGCAATACAGTGAATTGAAATCCTGGCCTCATGAAAGAAATCATTAGAAGAGAGGATTAAATTCTGCTTCCACTTAAGTCAGCACATAAAGTTTGATCCCAAGTGTGCAGTCCTTTGAAGAAATGAGTTGGAAATACTTATTCTTTGAAGACTATTTCCATTACAACTGTCTTGTAAAAGACATGTAAACAGCTATATATGTTATTAAAAAGACAGTGCAAAGCTACCTGGCTTTGCTGACTCAGTATTTTATATTGAGATTTCCATCTAGGGCTTGATATAGACTGAAATATTTCACGTTAGGTATTAAGAAAGAATAATAAGAATAAGGAAGCATCCTCCCAACTAAATCAGGAGTTAGACTCAATGATCCAACTCAGGATATTCTATGATTTTAAAGCCACAAACCACAAAAACCCACAAAAACCATAAGCTCACTCGTGTCTACATCACATTGGTTAAGCCAAGACAGGTCTCACTTACAGTCCAACTCAGTTCTCATGTAAGTGAACAAGAAGTTTGGCCAAGCCCTAATTTGAAATTTGACTCTTTTATTATGACCAGCTTTATCTAGTCCCATCAGAACTTTCAATCCTGGATTTTAAAATAAATAAATAAATCAAATTATAAATCATGTATCTTTAGTATTTGAAATTGTTAAGATGACACCTGAACATAATGAAGAATGTATAGAGTATTGCAATTGTATTGCACCATGGCTCTTTGTCCTGATTCTTCTCCCTGGGGGTAATATTGCAGTTTTGCATAGACAACCTTACTATTATCAGGATATGTGTCACAGAATCACAGTACATTAGAGGTTGGAGAGTATCTCTGTAGAGCATCTAAGCCAACTGTCTTTACTCAAAGAAGAATCAAAGAGACCAGATTTCTCAGAACCATGTCCAATCAGATTTTGTCAATCCATCTCTGTGGATGGAGACTCCACAGCCTGTCCAGGTAACCTGTTCCAGTGTTGGACAACCATCACTGTAAAAAGTGTTTTCTTATATTTAAGTGGAATTCTCAGTTTGTGCCCACTGAATTTTGTCCTTTCATTGAACATCACTGAGAAAAATGCCCCCCTCAACCTTCTCTTCTCCAACCTGAAGAGTCATACCTATCTCAGCTCCTGCTTGTACATCACATCATCTAGTCCCTTCATCATATTTGAGTTCTCTGGACTCTTTCCAGTAGCTCCACATCCCTCTTGTACTGCGGACCACAGAACTGGACAGAAAACTCCAGATGTAGTCTCACCAGTGCTGAGTACAGGGAAAGGATCACCTCCCTTAACCTGCTGTCAATGTTCTTTCTCAGCCCAGAGGGCTGCTGGCCCTCCTTGCTGCAAGAACATATTCTGGTTTATGGTTAACTTTATGTCCACCAGGACTTCAAGAGACTTTCCTACCAAGCTGCTCTCCAGCCTGTTGCCACTGATGCACTGGCTCTTCTTCCCCAGATGCATGACTTTGCATCTTGTTTTGTTGCACTTCATGTAGTCCTATTTCTCCTGTTTTATGAAGCTCTTCTGTATGACAGCAGAACCATGTTTTACATGGACATATGCTTTAATGTATATTGAGTATATTCAGATACATTTTTCTTTAGACCAAAAATAAATAAATAAATAAATAAATAAATAAATAAATAAAAATGATAGAATTTTGCTTAAAAAAAATCACAATCCAAGTGGACAAAACATACTGAAGGTAGAAAAAGATAGCTACTCTTGATTTAGAGAGAAATATCAAAGTTAAACAATCACCCTATAGTTTAGAAGGAATTATGTGGTAAAGAATATCCACTACTACATACTTAATATCCACTGTAATAACCAAAAGATATTTTTTACATTCTGAATACCTCAAAATAAACCTACCATGTGTGTAACCCTATGTGCATCACCTTAGAACATAGTAAAGTAGGTCACAATTACACATTTTCTGTGGGAAAAAAATACCAAGCGCACAAAATGTTATTAATTCTCCAGTAAAAACAGCAAGTGAATTAACTCACCTGTCTTGAATGTACTTCCTACTTCCTTTATAACATTTGAACATACAAAAGCAGCCAAAAGCTAAACCCTAAATCTCTCTTTTATACAGCAAGCTGTAATTTCTTTGAACAATTACACAAACAGTATTTAAGATGCAAAATATAACCCATGTTCACAATATCTTTAATTTCATATATAATGCCAAGTTAATGCCTGACCTATTATTGTTTAAAACTTGTTCAGATAAACTTTTGTTAATTGTTTTCAGGCATTTTAACTGCCCTTTGAACTTCCAAAATCTGTGTACTGTATGTATCGAAAGAACAACACTTCTCACCCCTCAGTCTGTACTGTAACACTTATATATCACTAGAAAATATTAGTTTTATATTCATTCAAATTCTGGATGCAAAGCATGCATATTCATTATTATGTAAATAACAAGACTTTTTAGATATAGCTGTTGCTTACATGTACTTATAGAGTTAATAGAAAAAAAAAGAAAGTATTCTGAAAGAATTGTTTATTCTGGGTTTCTAATCTTTCAGCTCTTATATGTGAATGATATTCTTCTGATTCTGTATCAACACCACTCAGAAGCACAATTTTTACCAAGTGAACATATGCATTAACAACACGGGATTTTATATCATATTTTGCATGCCCAAAGCTTGTATACATATATGTCCATTTTTTTGAGTACACACATATATCAATGAGTATACTTTATATGTATATCCATGTACATATCAGGGAATTTCTTCTTGTATGAATGCAAAAAAAAAAAAAAATAAATCAAAATAATTTGGTATTGTGTTTAAATATACATTTGAAACTTTGCAGAAGAGCTAGATTGTACTGTGAAGTAATGTAAAACAAAAGCTTGTGAAAACAATGTGTCTTGTTTTCCATAAGCTATTACCCCAAAAGGCTGCAACTGACATGCTTATTGAAAGCCAGCTTTACACCGTTCTCACCAATTAAAACCAAGAGACACTTCAGCCTCTTGGTGATTTATTTCGGTTTGGTTTAGTATTACCTGGTGCACATTTCTGTCTCGTTAAAAATAAATAAATAAATAAATAAATAACCCCACAGAAGTCTCATACATACAAACATTGTAGCTATCTTCCAAGCACCATTGGCCTTGCCCAAAGACAAGGGCGCCATCTCCTGCCACCAGTCCCTGCACCTGGAGAAGGCAAGAGACAAAGATGCTCACAGTAAATCAAAGGAGTGTGGTATTTGCAGCTGGGGAAACAGTCTGCAGGCCATGAAGAAAATTTTCAATTATTTTTGGAGATATTCACTGTCACTCTATTACTCTGCAGCTTACAAGGTAAGGAGTCAGACAGATTACATCACATTCCTGAGGATGCAATAGTTGGCAGGGTTTAAGGAATAGAAATAGCATGAGGATAAAAAAATTAAATATATATATATTAATTAAATTAAATTAAATCAATCAAAGCTAAGGTAAAATAGGATATAATTTTACACATTCTCTCATTTTAGAAAAATTAAGAATATTTAGAAAAATTAAGAATATTAAAAAGGATTTTGAATCCCTGGGGAGGTTGTTGAGGGGGTCAGGAGTGCAGGTAGTGTTCTCCTCTGTCCTCCCGCTGGGTGACTGGGATGCAGATAGAAGGAGCAGAACAGGACAGGTAAATGACTGGCTGAGGTGGTGGTGTCTGGACCAGGGATTTGGGTATTTTGATCTTGGGCTGTCCTTTGAGAGGCTGAGTATGTGGGCTACAGACAGACACCAACTAAGTAAGTAGGGCGCAAGTGTGTTGGGGAGCAAGCTCTCTGGGCTGATTAACAGGGCTTTAAACTAGTTTTGATGGGGGAAGGGTGGGGAGCTAAAGGTGACAGAGAAGGGCTGGGGGAAGTTCTCACTTCTGTCACTGTTGAAGACAGGGAAAAACTTCTGAGCTCTCCCATAGGATTGTCTGAGGGCTCCTCAGAGAAGGTAGCTTTCCTGATCCCCCATCCAGTATCTTCTTCTTGCATCCCCCTAGGGGTAACTGCACCTGCTGCTTCCCTAAAGTGCCTGTACACCAATGCACGGAGCATGGGAAATAAACAGGATGAGCTCGAGATCTGTGTTCAGTCGTGGGGCCATGACCTTGTTGCCATAACTGAGATGTGGTGGGACAGCTCGCATGACTAGAACGCAGTCATGGAGGTCTATGTCCTCTTTAGGAAAGATAGGCTGGGGAAGCAAGGGGGTGGGGTTGCCCTTTATGTGAGGGAGCAATTACAGTGTACCCAGATCCAGATGGGGGAGAGTGAAGGACAAGTGGAGAGCTTGTGGGTAAGAATTAAGGGGTGGGCTGGTATGGGAGACATGGTTGTAAGGGTCTACTACAGGTCTCCAAACCAGGAGGAGGAAGTCAATGAGGCCTTCTACGAGCAGCTGCTAGGAGCCTCACAATCACGAGCACTGGTCCTCATGGGGGACTTCAATTACCCAGAAAGGTTGCTTGTGAGAGCTGGGCTACATTTAAGCAGCACTTCTTCCATGCTCAGGATCGGTGCATCCCGAGGAATAGGAAATCGGGGAAGGGGGGCAGGATACCCGCTTGGATGAGCAAGGAGCTCATCAATAAGATCAAAAGGAAGAGGATGGTCTACGAAATGTGGAAAAAGGGCCTGTCCTCTTGGGAGGAGTATAGATGTGTTGTCAGGACCTGCAGGGATGCGACGAGGAAGGCTAAAGACCACCTGGAGATGAGGCTTGCGAAACAGATAAAGGATAATAAGAAGGGTTTTTTCAAGTCTGTAAACAGAGGAAGACTAGGGATAATGTGGGTCCCTTGCTGAATGAGGGGGATGTCCTGGTGACAGGAGACGTTGAGAAGGCAGAGATACTGAATGCTTTCTTTGCTTCAGTCTTTGCTTCAAGGACACTCCCCCAGGACTCCTCGCCCCTGGCAATAGGACAAAGGGTCTGGGAAATGGAGGGCTCCCCCCTGGTGGACTTGGGAGTGGTTTGGGAGCGTCTGAGTGGGCTCAATGCACACAAATCCATGGGTCCCGATGGGATGCATCCACATGTGCTAAGGGAGCTGGCAGATGTAATCGCTGAACAGCTCTCTATCATCTTTGAAAGGTCCTGGAGAATGGGTGAGGTCTCTGAAGACTGGAGAATAGCCAATGTCACTCCTGTCTTCAAGAAGGGCAGGAAGGAGGATCTAGGAAACTCCAGGCCAGTCAGTCTCACCTCTGTCCCTGGAAAGGTATTGGAGCAGCTTATTCTGAATGCCGTCTCCAAGCAATTGGAAGAGAAGAAGGTTATGATGAGTAGTCAGCATGGATTCACCAAGGGGAAGTTGTGCTCGACCAACCTCATTGCCTTCTATGATGGCATCACCAGCTGGGTAGATGGGGGGAGAGCAGTGGATGTCATCTACCTTGACTTTAGCAAGCCTTTCAATACTTTCTCCCATGACATCCTACTAGCAAAGCTGAGAAAGTGTGGGATAGATGAGTGGACGGCAAGGTGGGTTGAGAACTGGCTGACTGGCCAAGCTCAGAGGGTGGTGATCAGAGGAGCAGAGTCTGGCTGGAGGCCTGTGACTAGTGGTGTTCCCCAGGGGTCGGTGCTGGGTCCGGTCTTGTTCAACATCTTAGTCAACGACCTTGATGAGGGAATAGTGTCTGCCCTCTGGCAGATGGGCAGGAAGAAACCAAATGAGAATTAATAAGAGCAAGTGTAGAGTCCCACACCTAGGAAGGAACAACCCAAAGTATCAATACAGGCTGGGGGATGACCTGCTGGAGAGGAGCTTTGAGGAGAAGGACCTGGGGGTCCTGGTGGACGACAGGTTGACCATAAGCCAGCAGTGTGCCCTTGTGGCCAAGAGGGTTAATGGGATCCTGGTGTGCATTAAAAGGAGCGTGGCCAGCAGGTCAAGGGAGGTGAACCTCCCCTCTGCTCTGCCCTGGTCAAGCCTCACCTGGAGTACTGTGTCCAGTTCTGGGCTCCCTGGTACAAGAAAGACAGGGATCTCCTGGAAAGAATCCAGCGGAGGGCCACATAGATGATATGGGGCCTGGAACATCTTCCTTATGAGGAAAGGCTGAGAGTCCTGGGTCTATTCAGCCTGAAGAAGACTGAGAGGGGATCTCCTCAGTGTATATAAATATCTGAGGGGTGGGGGACAGAAGGATATAGCCAACCTCTTCTCAGTGGTTTGTGAGGATAGGACAAGGGGCAATGGCTGCAAGTTAGAACACAGGAGTGTCCGCACTGACATGCAAAAGAACTTCATGGTGAGGGTGACAGAGCATTGGAACAGGCTGCCTAGGGAGGTTGTGGAGTCTCCCTCTCTGGAGATATTCAAGGCCTGTCTGGACGCCTACCTGGGCAGCCTGCTCTGAGGAACCTGCTTTGGCAGGGGGGTTGGACCCGATGATCTTTCGAGGTCCCTTCCAATCTCTACAGTTCTGTGATTCTGTGATTCATCTGAAGTCAAGCTAGTGTGCTCAGCCATCTAGTATTACAAGGGTACACCATTATATGAGGCTGTCACACATTAGACGAGTCAGACACAGAAGAGTAAAAGAGGCAAATAATTTACATTGCTGTCTGCTCTTGTCAATCAGCATAATTAATCTAGCTCTGCATCTGGCCCTAATGAGGATAAGGTAGTTAAAATTGTTTTGGTGAAGCAAACAGGAGCCCAGGAAATGAAACTAATTGTAATCTGAATTAGAGCTCATTGCAGTCCAAATATATTTAATTATAAAAGAAGAAGCCACCATAACCTCTGGAAGGTGTCAGTAGACACAGAAAAAGTAGGATATCCAGAAGCTTGAAGACTCTGGAAACATAAAACTGTTTTGCTGTAGATGGTGAAACTTGTATTAACAAGAAGAAAATAAATAAATAAATAAATGTAATTTTATGCTGAAATATGCCTCTGTCTTAGTACAATCTTTATCTTCCCAAATAAAGTTATCCAGTATGTAGAATCCTAGTTTCTAATCTGAGTCAATGACTCAGTCTGTGATCTTGAGCTAATCACTTGACCTTCCTCTGAATCAGTCAAGCCAGCTGGAAAATTGGGTGGAAACTTCACTTTACTGAAAATCAGATTCTGGACCTAAGATGAGTTTTTCTTCAGAAAATAAATAAATAAATAAATAAATAAATAAATAAATAAATAAATAAATAGACTGCAGAGAAGAAAATAAATTATTGTTTATCCTGAACACAGGGTTTGAAGGCCAAACCAATAATGATATGATGTTTGCCCCATAAATACCATGACACTGTGTAAGGCTGTCCATGTAAATAAAATGTCTGCAGTTACTTTGTAAGCAAAGTTATTCATGTATATATAAAAGTTTTTAAACAGTTTTGTGATTCTGTGATTGTACAATCAGTTCAATCTTTCAGCATTTAAAAAAATGAGCTTTCTCAATGGTTGAAACAGTCTTGCAAATGGAAGGAGAAAATCTGAAGCTGAATAAAATTTATGTAATTTCATAACAAGGTTTCAAACTCATCCCCAACTCAAATCAGTGAGTCTCAAATGAGAATAAAAAGTTTTTAATATTAATTGAAACTAGAAAAAAAAAAATCCACAAAAAAAATCTTTTAATGTGATTATTAAATGCTTGGAGAATAATGTGTAATGAATGCAAGATTATCTGTGTTTCGGTAGATATTTATTATTGAACTTGCTGTTTGACAAAAGCAGATTTTAACATATGCTGTTCCATATATGCTCTGAAAGTAGACTATTTTAATTTGTGAATGGAGAATCTAGTATGCCCTGATTTTTTTACACATATACTGTCAGAGATGTCAATAGATAAACAGGAGAATATACAACATAGCCATAGAAAACAATGTTTCAAATATGTATAGCAAACAAAATAATTTAAAGGACTGTTCTAGCCAACAAAAACTCTTGGTCTTTCATTTTGCTTCCTTTATCATATTTTTCTTTCATTTCATAATAACAAAAAGTGGAAATATTAAAATGTGCTGCAAAGAATTTTTTGAAGATATGGTTTTGAAAATACAAAACAAAAAGATTTATTTTTATGTTGTGGCCCTGAAATGAAACACTTCATTTCATTTTACATCTCCTTTAATTTCTCAGACTATAGAATTCCTAGTTCCTTTATACTAGTATGGGTGCAGACACTTGAACAGATCATATTTCTTTTGAACAAATGCAGTTTGTGTGTGTGTGTGTGTGTGTGTGTGTGTGTGATGCATTAGGATTTAAAGGAAGTTGGTTTTAAGCTTTTTATAGTCACGTCTAGTAATTTTAGACAAATTTTAGACAAATACTCAAGTTAGACTTCTTAATTACAGAAAAAAAATATTGGAAGTATGACTTGAACCTAGGATCTACCCTATCTACATACCATGGGAAGTTTATTCCTAGGAAAAAAAAAAATAAATATATATATATATGTTTATTTATTTATTTATTTAATAAATATATTCATTTCCAAATAAATGATCATCATTGTCACATTACCATGGATATATAAAATAGCTGAAAGCAAAGTTCTGGAAGACAAACCACTAACAACAACATATGTGACAAATATTTGAGAAACCAAATTATATCACAAGAGAAAGGTTGGCTTTGGATAAAAGCCATAGGTAGGTGGCTTAAATTTTGCCTAAGTCAGTCAAAGACAAAAACTTATAACATCTCTGGCTAAAATCTCTGAAAACTGGGATGGAATTGATGGAAGATGATAAAGAAATTCAGGTGTGATTTAAGGTGATCCTAGTTGCAATGTGAATATGGCCATTCATCCACTCCAATTCATTCCAGTGTTGATTGAGAAAAGTTTTGGTCAAGTTTTTTGAACAGCCATCTTTCTACTCCCACCAAACTGATACCGAAGTTCTCTATACTTCCAGAAATTTACCTATGCTCTTGTTCAAGGGTAAGATTCTGCTTTCCTTGAAGGCAACACATTCAGTCACTATGATATGAGAAAAACCATATTCACAGCCAAAAAACTGATACTCAGAATCACAGCTAAGTTCACAGGACTGAACTAAAGTGTCAACAGTCCCTCAACCAGTTTGGTTTACAGTTTCACTATTTATCTTATTACATAAGTAATTTGTTGAACTGATGCATAATTTGTAGAACTGGCCACTCCTAGTGATATTTATTGACCATCATAGTTTAATATTTACAAAGATTTTGCCTCCCTCAATAATAATCTCTTACTCTAAACAATACATCTCTAAATAGGTTTCCTAACCAGTCAATATCTAGTTTTTAGACACAGATAAAGTATTTTGAATCACATACATTTCCATTACATTTATTTGACAGCTAAGCAGCTGATTCTGTTCTGATTACAGAAGTGGAAAAGCTACGTTCTCTAACCATATATATTTTAAGAATATGGAAAAGATTTTTTTTATTATTTATTTACTCTTGTATTGAAAGAAACATAATTCAATTTCTACTTAAAGGAGTATGCTTCATTAAAATATTAAAGCAACCTCTTCCATTTAAAGACATGTCTTTCATTACAAAGTAGAAATTATTTACAACTTGTCTTGTCCTCTATGCAATATAAAATAGAGCTTTATTTAATACTGAGAAGCAAAAATTCTTTAGTGTGATTACAGCAATTTAGCAACACAATACCAAATCTTACCAGAAAAGTTGATTTTGTACATGTAAAACCACCGAATGTTACATTCCTCTTTTCCTATATATTAAAAAACAGTGGTCACATTTCAGTTAACATTTCTATAATTTTATTCCACCTCTCAGATATATTCACAAGAGCCTAATAAATAGAAAACTGTAACTCTAACCCCAAATGACCAAAACTAATTCCAATCACTTAGATGCCTCAAGGTATCTAACATTGATCATATGTGTGACCTTTAAGAACTGAAAAGCTCTGTGGGTTTTTTTACCAGTGATTGCTCTCTTAACATGCCCACACCTCTGCGTGTGTGCTGAGGAGTTATATATCTGCCTAGTCCACGATGCTATTGTGATGACAGAGAAATAAATAAATAAATAAATAAATAAATACAAATATAAATATCTAAGACAGAAATGTTTCCTGTGCTGGGAACCACACTGTTCTAGCTTGATTACTTTTTTTTTTTTTTTCCTTATCCCTCTACTAACTTCAGCTCAGGATGTGTTCTGTTCTGGCTCTGGCCTAACCTTAGGAAACACATGCTATTTGTATGTTGCTGTTTATGTGTAACCTGGCTTCATGCACTGCTGTTCTACAAGACCCATAATTATCTCATTCCTGTCCCTTTCTTTCAGGTGTTTGTAGACACAGAGGTTATCCTTAGTCCTTAGTCTAGTCTGCATGACTTTGCTTGATATTTCTTACAAAGAGACAAGGTTTGATTAAAAAAAAAAAAAAATAGAAAGTGAATATATTCACAACTAATTATGAACCTGACAGATTACGCCTTCCATGCTTCAGGAATATGAGAGCAATCATGATTATGGAAAATGTATCATTCAGTATAATTATTTTGGGAAATACCTTAGCTCTTTAGATCAGTCCCTAAGTTCTCCACAAGTATTTTTTATTCCATATCAATTCTTGGTACTTGCAAGTGATGTTGTTTTTTTTCTGTGCTTCAACAAGGTATTTAAGCATATCTTCAGGTTATCTCATTAAATTTAAACAAGAGTTTGCACTTGTTCAAAATCAGTTTGCAGAATCAGACACCTGTTTAGGTATTACTCTTCAGATAGGTAGTTTGAAGAACTTTTGATAAAAATGAATGGAAATTACAGAGGTAAATCAATGTAATCAACCTTGCTATAATACAGCATAAAGGACAATTTGTCTCCAAGTAATAGAACAAAACATTTTTGTACATTCTCATTGTAATAGTGGTCATACTTGCCATTCTTCTGAAACAAAGTAGTGAACATCAAATACAGTTTTTCAATGTTTAAAGTCTAGGTCATGGGGTTGAATTTATTGATGTTTTCCTTATTTATAATCAAAAAAATGTTTATAGTTTGGACAGCACAGAGACAGGATAGACATGTTCCACTTATCTATCACCACAGATGACTGCAGCTATCAACAAATCACTTGGAGAGGATCAGCTGAGTGAGGATACCAACTAAAGATGAATATAAAAAAGGCTTGAATTATGTTGACAACAGAGGAAAAACAAACAAATAAACAAACAAAACGACACAATTTGAAATTCAGAAGCTGTCCTTATCATCATCTTTTCAGTGGAAAATACGCATCTTAAATTTGTCAGTCTATACACTACAATTGTTCCTCAATTTATCATTACTGATATAATCTAGGGAATGACCCCCAAGCAATATTTTCAGCACTCCCAGGGCCTACTATTTCTATCAGTCAGTATTGAGCTCATCACTCCAGATTTATCACCACTTATGTAAAATCAAGCAAAGCTGCCCCACTTGGCCTTTAGTGCAAACCAGGCTCCAGTCAGTGTTGAACTGGTGGTGTCTTCCTAGACTGTGGACTTCTGAACCCAGCTCCTGACCTGGCACACCTGAAGAATTAAGTTGTTATCTTCAAGATCTCGGTAATCTCCATATCTGGGGACCAAAGCATGGATTAAAATACCATGAGAAAGACAACACATAATCCCTTTGTTCCTTTGACAGTAAAAAAAAAAAAAAATTCTGTATTAAAAAATATATTGTAGCAGAATTTTGTGAACATGGTCTCATATTGCAGAACACTTTCCCAGAGAAATGAAACACCATCAGATACCTCACAACCTTCCCCTCATAGTGTAAACTGCACTCTGCTTCCTCAGCCATTCTAGCCCAAACCTGTTATTTCTCTGTATAACTTTCAAACTAAAGCCCACCACTCAGCTCATTTTCCCTGGAGGGGAAAGCAAGAGGGCAAACACAATACAGATGCTAGTCTTGCTGTTTAATCTAGTACACATTAGGAGTCTGGTACAAGAACCTACACAAGCACTACTGACTACACTGTTACTAATGAGTCTAGCTTTATAGTACCTTAAAAAAGAAGTGCTCCTCAGAATAACAACGTACCTCTTATCCACACCTTTCACTCAGTGACAAAAAGCCCAGGAAATAAAGTTAGAGGTGAGATAACAGAAATTTCATACTCTCCATACCAATTTAAAAGGTATTGAGAAGTTCATGCATTTTCAGATTATGTCAGGACGTCATTTGTCTTTGTTTGGCAACAATTCTCTAGTAAGCTTGCCTTTTCACGATATAAATGGGTCTGATGCTGTATTAGCACAGGGGACTAAACAGAAGCAGCCAGAAAGTACTACCCATGCATTTAAAAGCACAACCTATTTCACATGATGTCAAATGAATTTTCCCACTATCAAAGCTGAAACAGGATCTAACCATAACAGATAGCTATATTGCAGTTGTAGTGAGTAGAAATATCTACAGCAAAGCCTTCCTCAATATGCTCATTATGAATTTGCACTGCTTTCTTTGAATGAAGAGTTTAGTTCTTAGCCTCAGTTTTAGTTTACTTGCAGTAATGAAAACCGTTGTGAAAGGAATTTTATGTAGCTAAGGCCATTAAGAGAAAGGCACTTTTCAAACAATTAAATGTTTTCAAAGACTGGTTTTCTTTGTCAATTTATTGTCATAAGTTTTGCTTCCTGAGGTGGGAGATGTAACTAACAACCAAACAACTGATAATTAAATCGTCTGCAAATGATCCTGCAGAAATGGAAGATTTTTTATTTATTTATTTGGCCTTTTTTTTTTTTTTTCGGATAGTCTTCAAAAAGGAAGAGGAAGGACAGATCAGACCTTTTAAATATGAATGTTGAAGGCACCTTTTCATTTTGAGGTCTCAATTCTCATTCAGGACAAGTATGGAAATCCTAGTAACACTAACCTCAGTTCTGCATCTATCTAGATGGAAAAGTAGTCTTTTTCATGATTTAGTGTAAAACCAGGCCCAGCACAGCTATAAAGCTTCATTATATAAAGATTCATTAAAACATACTAATATTAAAAGGACAAAATCATAATTTTTATATTGAAGTTTTCATAAACTAATGTTATGTTTGAACTTACTGAAAAACATATTCCCTTCAGCCAACCACTGTCAGCAATATTAACAACAATATTTATATGGGACAAACTTACTACAATGACAAATTGTCTCATTTATGGAAGTGTCCACAAGTTCCCTTGTTATAAAAGTTACAAATTATATCAATTATTCATCACTTGATTATTATACCTTCCTGACACATAATAATATAAATAATATAAATTTGTTCAAAAAACAAAAAAAAACAAAAACAAACAAAAAAACCTTCTCCACCCCTTTCTCTCCACGTTCATTAAGAAGGTGAAGTGACTGTGGGCAATTCTTATGGGTCCTACATTTTTGCAGGTCAGAGTGTTCATACTGGAAGTAATGCAGGGAATTAGAGCTGTATCTGGTCAATCTATAAAATTTTCATATTAATATTTCAGCACTAATGTAATGGCATTCTGAGTAATACAGATTTTCCAGAGGGGCCCATACCCTGAAACTTCTGCTCCCAGCAGAGTTTTGTACTTATTTTGGAAAATGAATGTATACCACTGACTTGTGTACATATTTCTCATTCCCCAAAACAGTGCAGTGGTCTAGCTGAACCTAATAATATCTATCCCCAACAAATTACATGTCTCCAACAGTTGCTGTGGGTTGAGTGGAATTCAGGGAGTTTCCCAGGAGGCTGCTTGTGAGCAGATGTCTCTGCCTTTCTTTCCACCAGTGTTTTATGTAATGATGGAAAAAAGAGGCAAGGACTAGTAGCTATCCTTTTTTGGGGACACACATGTTGCAAATAATTCAGGCAGCACCAAAACCTGAAGAATTACAATGATTCAGTCCTTCTTTTAGCAATGATCTTTTTATTGACACCAGGAGGAAGAACTACAGAGCAAAATGCAAGAATGAAGGTGGCTGAACATCACTATGACGTGCACTACCGGACCACATCTCTTCTCCTCTACCTAACCTGAGTAATTCAGATAACTGCTGAGATAAACCACAGAACACACACCATGCAAAAAGCAGTAGAATTTCACTGCTACTAAAGCAGGACTAGATATGGAGCAATGGTTTTTATTTTTATTTTATTTTTATTTTTTTTATTTATTTATTTTTTGTTTTGTTTTGTTTTTTTAATTTACTTTGCATGTTTTCCTCTGTGACGGCTTCTTTTCCTGCTAAACCCAGAGGTCTTACTTCAATGCCCCCAGAATCTGTACACTTGTATTATTGATGCCCTGCAGACAACTGTGTTTTACAGGTTTGTAGACTCTTTGTGAAAAACTTTCTCAATATTCATTCCTAGATCTAAAGTTGTTGTACCCAGGATTAAATTATTCTGATAATGGATGAGTTATTGAAATACACAAATATAAGATAAATATGAAGGCACAAAGTGACATGCATTTCTAAAATCAGCACTGAAGTGAAGAGTTAGGGCCAGAAACATAAACTATGGAATACTACAAATCATCCAAACAGTCCCAACCCATGTCTGCTTACTGTAAGGTCCCAAAAAGAATATGCCTTCAATAAAAATCAGACTATACATCTGTAAAGTATAACTCCATGACACCAGTTCTGCACGTGGTTAAATGAAAGCATGACACAAATGAACTACTTACCTAGGACATGCAGTAACAAAAGAATGAATAAAACTCTGTTTTCCTGAGCCAGTCATCTGATTTCAATATATGAAAATGTTCTGAAAATGTTCCCCCTTACTTCTTCACAGAAGACATGAGTTCTGTCTGATAATGTAATACTTTAGTGTATGCACATTTGGGGGTGGGGGAGGGGTAGCATAGGGGGGACGATTAAACTAGAAACCTTCTAAATACAAAATTAATATGTTTAAAAGTTGTACTAAAGTTTTGATTCTTTTTTTTTTTTTTCATTTAATTTTATCTGGATATCATGAATTATTGAATTAAGCTTTCACAAATTCATTTATACAAATGACATTTTTCAGAAAAAGAATTGGTATGGTCTCATACAATGACACTGACTGTACTGGCAAATCATCCTTTCATTTCCGTGATGCAGGATCAGACCTCTGGCAAGCAAAAGAAAAAAAAATCTATTAAATATGATGTACTGCAGAGTAATTACGAGTTCCTGTAAATGATCTGATAATTACACCAAGTAAGTCCAAAAATAGTCTCACTTGCAGTTTCAGATCCCATGATGAAACACTGTTTCAAAAGACAGAAGTAATCAAGAATATATCCCTTACATTCGTCATACTGATTTCATTGTCTTTAAACTTACAATATGTATTTATGCTGTCACCAGGACTAAATAGATGCCGAAAGCAAATTTCTAAAAATATTCCTTCACAATTTACTAAAATATATTCTACCACATTTATGTCCCTTTCAATGTTGTATCTTACTGTCCTGGTTTCAGTTAGAACAGAATTAATTTTCTTCCTAGTAGCTGGTGGAATGCTGTGTTTTGGCTTAGGATGAGAAGAGTGCTGATAACACCCCGATGTTTTAATTGTTGCAGAGCAGTGCTTATACCAAGCCAAGGACACCTCAGACTTTTGCTCCGTCCTGCCAACAGGCAGGCTGGGGGTGCAGTAAGAGCTGGGAGGGGACAGACCCAGGACAGGTGACCCGAACTAGCCAAAGGGGTATTCCATACCATCTGACGTCATGCTAAACAATATATAGGGGTGGCTAGCCGGGGGGAAGGGGCCGGACTGCTCGGGGTTAGGCTGGGCATCGGTCAGCGGGTGGTGAGCAATTGCATTGTGCATCACTTGTTTGTACATATTATTATTACTTTCCTATTATCACCATTGTAACATTATTGTTATTATTGTTATTATTATTTTGTTATTATTATTTTCCTGTCTTATTAAACTGTCTTTATCTCAACTCACGGGCTTCACTTTCCATTTCTCTCCCCCGTCCCAGAGAGGGAGGGGGGAGGGTGAACGAACGGCTGCGTGGTATTTAGCTGCCAGCCGGGTTAAACCACAACACTTACATACCTAAGTAATAATCTTAATATAAGTAGAGCTTTAATTACTATCTGTTTCAACAGATTCTTCCATTCTTAAATTAATACATTCCATGTTAATAACATATCTGTGTTCTTACGTGCCAAATTCTGAGGAAAAAAATAAATTTCAATTAATAAACTAAATATGTTAACAATGAAACTAGAATTAAACCATTTAGTTAAAGACAGTTGAGATAATTTTGGAAATGACTTGGTCTATGAATTTTAAAGAGAGATGGAGGCTGATATACTAATAAGCTTTATGTTAGCCTTCAATATAGGATGACCATATTCAAACTACTTTTGAAAAGATTCTCCAGACTGAGTTAATTACAAAATTGTGCTTGGATGCACGTGGAGAATGCTAGCTGACTCAAGCCAAAACATTTTAATAATTTAACCATTTAACTGTTGAATCATTTCAATAATTCGCCAATTTAAATGAAAATGTTCTGGTAGCTGGAAGCATGCCCTGACAGTGCTTAATTTGCCAGAACTGACACAAACTGCACAAACCTGCAGTCACAGATGACCAAAAAACACTACTGTGAATTTTTCTATTCTCCTTAGGAAGTATAAAACATATTTTAATATAAATAGAAGAGAAGAGTGAATTTAGCAGCACTTTGCAAGCTCTAAATAAATAAATAAATAAAATAAAAATTAAAGGAAGATAACAGATTATTACATATTCAGATGCAAAATCACACTGGCCACTCTACATGTGGAAGGAAGGATTATATTCTAAGAGATCTAAATTATAGACTGTCTAATTATTGCTTATTTTGGCTGCATAGAAGTTCCAGCTCTGGTTACCCGAACAATATTTGTTACCATGGATTTAGAATCTGATATTAGATTGTAGCTTCCCAAATTATATTAGAAAACAAGGAAAACAGAGGAAGAATAGTCTTCCTTCTCTTAAACATCTATCAGCCTCTCCCATCCTTTACCTTCTGGATACACCCAGAGAGCAGTTTGCTTTAATTTTCCAGAATAGAAGTTACCACAGCTGTATTTCATTCCAGTATGGGGAAAAAATAAATAAATAAATAAATAAATGAAAATAAGAGTGAAGTGCATGTTTGCTCTGAATTTCCCATCCAAAGGACCTCTGGTGATTACTGTTGATCACTGCATCCAGCAACATATGTACCATAACCTACTTATTGATATACCACAATGCATGGGTTAAAAGATAAATCCTTATCCTCCTGTGTTTCTGAACATTTCAGAGGACAACTGCTCAGAGCTATAACACTCATTTACCTTATTAATCACTAAAATCCTGCATGAGAACTCCTGAGGAAAGGAAAACAAGAAGCCCATGAAATATTATGAATGATAACTATGTACATTATATGGTCTCTCAAAAAGTCCTGACAAATGATATTAGACAGTTTCTAGATGACCTGAAATAATCCAAAGGTCTTTTGCACCCACTTGGAAGAAATTTCTCAAGAACACCTGTGGCAGTGACACTAGAATCATAGAATCATAGAGTCATAGAATATCCCGAGTTGGAAGGGAACCATAAGTCCATCAAGTCCAACTCCTTGCACTGCACAGGTCTGCCCAAAAGTTTAGACCATGTGACTAAGTGCACAGTCCAATCACTTTTTAAATTCAGACAGTCTTGGTGCAGTGACTATGTCACTGGGGAGCCTGTTCCAGTATGCTACCAAGAGAGAGAGACTTAATCCTCTAATCTAATAAAGTGACCATTAGTCATAAAGTGACTAATAAAACATGACCATGTTTTTGAATGCTATATATAAGACTTCATCTAAATAGAATTACTGAATTACTTCTATTACTGAAGCAACTTCCAGTAGTATAGACAAAGACATCATATTTTCTCTTCGTTAACCAGAATCTTCAAAGTGGATTCAAATCTTTGAAGGAATGGCAATATGAGCAAATAAAAATGAGAGACATGGACTGTAAGAAAACTGTTTATGAGTTATCTGTAAAAAAAAAGCATACAAAATTCTAACACTGAAATGGTGATTTTAAGCCTTTGTTTTACGTAAGGCAAAATTGAAATATATATATATAAATATATATAAAAAAATAAAATATGTAATATATATAGTAGCAGCTTCATGAAAAGCAAATGGACTTTGTAGGTAAGAATAGTCCCATTTGACTTCAGGAATTTATAACATAGACATAACATAACATAACATAACATCACATATGATGGAGATAAATATTTTTAGCATGCAATGCATCTGACACGTCTTAAGCATCTACTTTAGGTTACTGTGGTGGTTTTACCCTTCTGGGCAGCTGAACTCCACCACAATCCTCTCTCACTCCTCCTTCCTCAGAAGAAGAGGGAGAGAAAAAATATGCTGGAAAGAAGGCTCACAAGTTGAGATAAGGATAATTTAATTAAAGGAAAATGAAAGAGGAAAACGAAACAAGCAAAAGCCATGCAGAAGGAAAGAGGGACGAAAAAGCTATTATTCTCTACTTCCATCAAAGAGCGATGTTTGGCCACATCCTGGGAAGCATCACCTCAATATGAGTAGTGGTTGTTTGGGAGAGCACATCTTCATAACCAGAGCTCCTGCTCTACTCCTTCTTCTCCAGCTTTTATTGATGAGTGTGATGGTAACATATGGCATGGAATATCCCTTTGGTCAGTTTAGGTCAGCTGCCCTGTTGATGTCTCTTCCTCACTTCTCGCCCATCCCCAGCCTACTGTCAGCCTCCTGTCTCCGGGTGATTTAGAGTCTTGATTGCTGTGATATCAGTGACGTGATATCTAGCCACAAGTGCAGAGCACAGCATTGTATGGTCCACTGCAGGGAAAGTTGACTCTATCCCTTCCAGTCCCAGAACAGTTACGTGAATCAATACCCAAATACCCATAAAAGCAGTCTAAGTTGTCTAGGTATCTAAAATTGACTTCATCTGATTAAAAAAGTCAAAAAGGTCCTATCTTACCTGGTGGGTAATAAATATTTTAATGAGTTGATAAAACATCCAATGGCAGGATGTTTTATCCTAGAGACTATTCCTGTTAAGGAATTTACAGCCTACATTTCACATTTTTCCTAACTGACAAAATGTTTCTTCAACTAGTACTTTGAAACCCTTGAAGTACTTAGACTGCCTCTGTAACCAACAAGTTTGAGGAAAATATATTACATATGTACTTCAGCAATACATTAAACTAGTTCCGAAACTAAACTGCAAAATCAAACCCCACAGTTGTTCCCAGGTCTAAAACATTCTGATAAGACTTATTCATTGAATGCCTTTGCTTTAAAAAAAAATAAATGTTAAGTTTGTTTCACATTGTACTAATGTCTTTAATGGTTTGGTTTATCAAGTGTACAATCTATAAACAATATATATATATAAAAATAATAATAAAAAAAAGTTTCTTTAATATGAGTTTAGAGAAAGGCATGTCCAGGATCACAAAAAGCATATCAGTTCTTATTGTAACACCACTATTGTAACATCAGTTCTTATTGCATCACCACTCAAAATGTTACGTTATTTTGATCTTAAATGTGCAAAGCAGTTAATTCATGCAGTTGTTTCTGCACTTATTTCATGTCTTTCTCAATTGTTTCTATCTCATCTTATGATTCAAGTTTTTTAACTTCCATAGTTCTAGTCACACTTTTTACACAGCAGTAATTTCTAGAAAAGTCTGTAGTAGTTTCAGTATTAGTGTATTTTAATTTAATTTAATTAAGACCTTTATTGTCTGAGGTCAGAGATGTATATGGAGAGGTGGATCCTGACTCCCTTTTTTCCAGAGAAAGAAAATTTTTCCAAATGAGAAAATTTTTTTTTTTTTCTTTCTTTTCTTTTTTTGGGGGGATGGGTCTTCTCAAGAAATGTAATATCACTGGCTAAGTAGTTATTCAGTTACTCACTGTTGAAGAATAACCTAATATATCAATGTGTGAAAGGTCATTATACCAGCAAACAATCAGAAAAAAATTAATTGGAAGATGAAATTAAAAAAAAAGTGGTTATGGACATTTTTCTTTCTTCTTTTTTTTTTTTTTTTTTTTTTTTTTTCTAAAAATCATTAATACTTTCATGAGGTATATTTATTCTAACAGTGTTGGCAGTGATTCCACCTTGAAACAATATTTTACATTAATGGTAATGTACACTGCAATGGTGGCTATATAAGAGTCGGTATTATTTTTATGATGCCTTCATTAGGTTACCTTATGCATTGACATCAGTATGGAAATCAAAAGCAGCAAAGTAATGCTGATTGGCTGCTTTATATGAATGTCATGCTGCACTTATGCAGAGGAACATTAATGTCAATGCCAAAGCCACACTGCGTTGCATATCAATATTGATGTTCCTATGAGCCTTGTTTCTTATTCGTTTTGCAAATGGCATGTTCAGAAAAAATAAAATACTATTTACAGTGAAGCCATAATGACTAAAAAGAAAATAATAATGATGTGAGTATAAGTAACACAGCTGTAACCATGGTAACTTTACAGAGTGAATAATTCATTGAAAATATCAGACTTGATGAAGTTGGACTCCTTTTACTGCAGTGGAATGACTGCTAGCAGACTGCAATTTTCTTTTCAAATGTACTTCTAACTCAGAAGTACCTGGCACATATATGAATGTATGTGATCCTCAATGCATTAACATTTAGTTCCTTTGGTAGCTGTGGCTAGAGAACAAACCTAGTCAGCAGGAAGATACCTATTATTTTTAATTGGAACTGGTTCAATAAGGAGGAGGGCTTAAATGTTTCTGTTTATGACAAATGATTTTTGTTTACAGAACTGAATACGAAGTCATAGAACTGCGGGCTCCCAATTCAGAAAAGAATTTACCTTTCATTTTCATCTGTATATAGACAAGAAAGTATGTGTCTGGTTCTTTGACACAGTCAGGAAATATCTTCTCAACATACCTTTGTTTTGCACCAAAACCCTAATGTGGAGTGCATTGGGAACAGTGTGGTCAAAAATCAACTGGCTGCTGTTGGTCTAACATGTATGATTAAGACATATAAGCTTCTATAGCCAACAGCACACAGGAGCACTAAAGTCAACATCAAATTCTGCTGTCTTTAGTTCTTCAGCCCAGGCAGATACTCATTTACACCTGGATCAGCTCAAGCACTGGGGTTTTTGGCACTAGTTCACTGCAAATTCATACCTTCGGGCCTTAGGCAGAAGGCTTAAACACTGCTATCATGCTATGCCTCCCTAAACTGTAATTCTGGCATCCCTCATGGACTTCATGAAATATCAAATTAGATCATACTAAGGCCAGCTCAGATAGGCAAATTAACACCCCATAAAGAACGGATAAAATTTTGCCCTGGTTTCCCCTTCTGTGTCTTTTTGTCCTTACTTCCTTTCTCCTTCCTCACCATTCCATAACTTCACTTTGTCTATCTCACACTATGTGCTGGAGACTGAAGAAAGGATTATGTTTCCCTGGATAACAACAGGGGAATGTCTTAGAGTATTTCACTCCAGCATATTCCAGAAGCTTTAAAGATACCATTTGATCCCACAAAAAAAAATAATTTGGTTTGTGATAAGATTTTGTGCAATCTCTTACAATCACAGATTGTAAGTGCTTGTTTCACATTTTTCCAGTGCTCAAATAAATAAATAAATAAATAAATCCTCAGAAGTGTTTAGGCTGCTTAATTTTACTCTTAATGAAAAAAAGTTATATGTTACAAGAACCAAAATAGTGGAATATATTTGCTTTTTCATATTTCAGGTCCTATTAATTTGCTGAAATCACATCTTGCTCATGTAACATTTCAGAGTGATTCAGAGACACACTGATAGAAATAAAAGATTTGTAGTTTAGATGCATGAAAATTTCCACAGGTATTTTGGGGTTGGGTATTCCTGGTTTTCTTGTTTTCTCATTTGATTTTAACTTTCATGAAAATATTTTTTCTTGCCTAAAAGCTTTTTAGGGGAGAAATTGTAAGATTTCTTTGAAAATTATTTTCAGTTGGCTATTGAATAATCCATCTTTTAATTCCAAATTCCAATTTATGTCCTATTGCCTTATGAATCATTCTGTATGCTTATCATAAAATGTGATGTAATTTAATGAGTTTTATTCTGCACTGAAGTACATTCTGAAATATATCTCCATATGAACAAGTTCTTTCTGAAGGCAGAATACATTTATTGCATATGACAGCAAAAGGGCAAACATTATTTAACACTGATTTAAATCACTGTTTTGTATTTTTTATGGAAACTTCTCAGGATCATCTAAGATATCTACAAGCACAATCTAAATAACCTCACCTCTAGCTTTCATCCAGAAAATCATCCTTGGAGATATTCAAAACCCAACTGGACAAATTCCTGATCAATGTGCTCTAGATAATGCTGCTTTGTGAAGTCATGTTGGACTGGATCTCCAGAGATCTTTGCCAACCTCAAAGATCTTTTTGTGCTGAGATTGTGTTAAGATCATTGATGGTTCTTGTAGTTTATTCTAGTAATCAGGCAGTTCTTTTTATTATTGCATAGCTTTTGTTGTTGTTTTTGTTTTTTACTTGTTTCCCCTGTAGAATTTACCTCACTGAAAGAAATACATCATGCATGAAATCTTTGTCAATACATGTCAATTCATGCAGAGCTTCTCACATAGAAAAGGATTAGCTGGATCTCTCAGGAAAGTTAGTATAATGCAACAGTTAGAGTTCAGTGTTCTTAAACCTATAAAAATTCCAGGCACAAATGCATATTCATGAAAGTCAGTAAATGACAAGCTTTAAAAAATCCAATCTTTAAAAAATAATAATAAAAAAAAATAAAAATAAAAATAAAAATAAAAATAAAGATGAAGCTAATCCAGAACATAAACCTTTTATGGTGGACAAAGTTTTGTCAACTTTCACTTGAAGATGGCCTGCATATGTTATTCCTCATTTGTCCTTTAATAGCCCTTGAAAATTCATGTTTCTAATTACATTCTACACCCGTTTTCTGTCTACATATTCAATTTTTTATTGAAAGTAAATTTCAGAAGCAAAAGATACAGACTTGAAGGATGCAGCACAGTTAGGAGGATGAAGATCATTCTTGATATGGGAACTACTGGGAGAAATGGAATGGTGACAAGAACAATTTTAATACGGAACTATTGAGGATATCTAAACAAGTATGAATAGAATAGAAGGTGCAAGAAGAAAAGAGATTCAGGAATACATCACAGGTAAAGAACTTACCCCAGCTAGATACCCATTAAAGCTAGTCCAAGAATGTTTGTATGCCTATGCATTTTCACGACCTATCAGAAAATAGAAAGTTTCCTGATAAAACTTATGAAAATATTTTAAAATATTCTCAACTTTGGTCCAAGGATAATTTGGAGGATCTAAGAAGATTACAGAATCCTGAGACTTTTCTAAAAATGTCATGTACTCTTTCCAAAAGAACAGAAGTCAGAAGAGGATTCTTACGTTTTCTATACTAAGTATTTTTTCTTGTATGTTTTGCCATTCATGGCACATCATGGAAACAAAGAAGTATTTACAATCTGTCCCAAGAATTCCCAATTCAGACTATATCAGAACCATTTTTTTTTTTCCCCCTACATCAATATTATCATCATTTCTAAGTTGTGTGTGCATTTAAAGGATCCATTCTTCTTTTTGCAAGGATAATAGATCTGAGCACTTATGTCTGAGACTGTTCTGATCAGCAGTCTCCTGTATCTAAATGGAAGACAAAGAAAGTTCTGATAGATGGGGGAAAACAGCTGGGTTAAATAAATCATAGAATTGGAATCTGGGACGGAGACAGAAACAATGTTACTAGATGTCTTTGGCTCTGCTTTTAATTAGTCTACTATTTTACCCCATAAGGCACTCTTTAAAATGTTGCATAGAATGTCAACAGATAGATTTAATTTAACCAATATTTGGGATTTTCAATTTATTTTAATAAAGAGACAGTCTGTTTACTGGTTTCATTAGTGACTAAACTCTTGGTTAGCTTAAGAAAAGACTGTAAAAAATTGATTGACCTATATTCCTTGTAAGATAGATTTTTCATTCTTCCCTTTTCATATGTGTAAAAGGCATCAGAGACTTCTTCATTTAGCAGACTGGATAGCAGATATAATTAAATTACATATTCTGCAAATATATTATGCTTTCTGTTGCTTCACCATGTGAAACAAGCTGAATATCACCCACTGTGAGAGAATCTTCTTTTCTCAGGATAGATTGGATTTGCGGTAACAAGACAGAAAAAATTTAAAGGTAGATACCTAGTTTAAAGAAAAGCTTACCAGAGTATTCCTTTGTGCCTTCAAATAGTATGCAAAAGTTCACCACTCCTTTTTTTTTTTTTTTTTTTTAGTATTTGGGAACTAGATTAACTAGGTACCACTGTAAGCAACTCTTGTTCTCAGGCATCATCAGTACCAGTGCTACTGCTTCATTTTTATCTTCTTTTACAATAATGATAATGATGTTGAAGCTTACATACATGGATTTACATTAGACATCAAATAAAAGCCCCCAGTGAGAGGATTAACATATCAGGACAGTTGGCTGATGCATTTCAAGCAGCCCCTGAATTATATATGGCCCCCAGTGCCCTTATCATTAGGCAAAAATGTACTTACAGTTCATTGAATGGGACAGGATAAGTGAAATAGGACAGCTTCACTGGGTGATTGGTAGAAGGGTGTTGTGCAGCTAGATGAAATGGATTGTTGATGGCATTCTGTTTAAAAGTTCAATAAATGCATCCCCAGAGACTGGTGTTGCAAAATAATGTGTTACTTAGTTGGCAGACTGTCATGGCTGTATTTAATATGGTAGAAACCTTTATGAGACAGTCAATAGTCATAGATTTATACAGAAAAGGAAAATAGCTTTTCACTTAATGGGAAATATTTTTTGCATTATTTTAAAACAATCACAAACTTTTCTAGTCTTAAAAGATTGATGAAGATGTAGTTTACTGGGCCTCTTACACAAGCAATGGAAATTTAGATCAATTAAAGTGAGACACTAGGCAGAAAATTTAAGAGAATGGGAAAGAAATTTAAAATTCAATATGCAGCTGTTTGGGGGCTGCTCGTGCCTTCGTAGCTAAGGTTGAATTTTCTTTTGTATTCAGTCAGGAATTCTGTGTGTGTGTGTGTGTGTGCGCGCGCGCTCGCACATGTGTGTGCATGTGAATACCAACAAAACTAGTCTTCATCCTCAACATTCAACCTACAGCATTTATTCTTTTCCTATGGAATATGTTTTCTGAGAACTAAGAAGATAAACTTTTCTAAAGCTCTTATCTTCGATTTATTAGAAGTATTGTATGATGGATTCCCCTCTGGGGTTCTAGTTCAACAATTTCACATTTTATACATAAGGACATATCCAAATAAATGGAATTAAAATAATCATGCTTATTCCCAACTTTAAGAGTAAAATCCCAATAGTGTAATTCTTATGAAACCAAATATTTTAAATCCAGGAAATTCAGTATAATTGCACACAAAAGAAACCTACGCATGTATCAGAAACACAGACTTGAGGTATTCTAGCAAATGTAACACTGTCTTATGGGACAGGAAGTTAAAAAGGAATAAAAAGGAAGGCAAAAATCTAAGAAAATTTATAAAATCATTGTGTTACATTATTTTTTTCATGGAGTAACTAATTTTTTTTTTTCTTTTTATATGAATATCTTAGATTTTATCATGAGAAGTCTGTGGATAATTACAACATCCTTTTAGGATTCTTAACCCAAGATTACTGATACACATTTTCAAACCTTAACTTCAATCTTTATGTAGATGTAAGATCTGTAAGGACAGGTAATATGTTTTGTTAGGCAAACCAATACACCTTTTGAAATGAACAAGCACACAAAATATATGTAAGCTCTTGGTAACATCAGATAGTCAACTAGACTTCAGTGTCCTTATTTATTTATTTATTTATTTTTCCCAGAAAAGTCAGTCTGTTAGAAACTATTAAAACTGATAACCTTATCTCCATATACTCTTAAACAAAAATGACCATGGTAATATTATTGCTACATATTTATTTCTGTCCTGAAAGAAAATAATTTATTTCAAGAGACACATTTAACAAACCTAGAAACAATCAAACATAAATAATAGTTATTTCGTTAACATAGGCAAAATTCTGGATTCTGCTTAGGATACTGGGCAACAAAATATTTCAATCAGCAGTGGTCTCACTGATAACTTGATAACCAGAAGAACTGACCTTTATGTCCACACAGAAGACATATGTGGAATGTCATCTCCAGCTGCATGCTCTTTGTTGCCTTCAAAAATGACATAATACAAATATTAACAAAATTCATATGAATACATACAAGAAATTTTGAGGGCATTTTTGTTTGTTTGTTTTTCTATATTCATGCCCAGAGGAAAAATTAAGCTTTATTTTGCTTTAATGTTTGTCTTCCTCCTCTTTTCCCATTGTTAAGTTTGTGAAGAGAAAATGAATTACTAAACAGTGGCTTCAACTGTCTGCAACAAAGATGTTCAATCTGCAACTAAGCAGGCTGACAGGGAGGGAGAAGGCAAGACAGTGTTATTGTGGTTGTTTTTATCTATCAGTTCAAGAAGACATGGTTTGTTTCAAAAATATGTTTGTAGTACTGCTTGCTGCTCATAATCTGTTGCTTCTACTTTTATGTTGCTGCATCCAAAACGAAGGGAAAGACATGAAGCTCCAAACATGGCTTTCCAATACCTCTTTTGATTGTAGAAACTTGATTTTATGACTTCCTATCAAGTGAGAAATCATGTGATTAGGTTGTTGCTACTGTAAGAAATGAAGTAAATTAAGATTGAGAAGTGTGGCCTAGATGAGTGGACAGTGAGGTGGACTGGCAATGGGCTGGATGGCAGAGCTCAGAGGGTTGTGCTTAGTAGTACAGAATCTATTTGGAGGCCTGTAGCTACTGGTGTCCTCCAGGGGTCAGTACTGGGTCCAGTGTTGTTCAATTTACCCATCAATGACCTGGGTGATGGAACCAAGTGTAATCTCAGGAAGCTTGCTGATGACACAAAGCTAGAAGAAGTGGCTGATATCCCAGAGGACTGTGCTGCTATTCAAAGGGACCTCAGCAGGCTGGAGGGTTGGGCCAAGAGGAACCTCAAGAAGCTCACCAGGGGCAAGTGCAGGGTCTTGCACCTAGGGAGGAATAACCCCAAGAACTAGTACAGGATGAGGGGTGACCTGCTGGAGAGCAGCTCTGCAGAGAGGGACCTGGGAGTCCTGGTGGACAGCAGGCTGACCATGAGCCAGCAATGTGCTCTTGTGGCCAAGAAAGCCAATGGGATCTTGGACTGCATTCAGAAGAATACTGCAAGCAGGTCGAGGTGATCCTCCCTCTCTACTCAGCCCTGGTGAGGCCACACCTGGAGTGTTGTGTCCAGTTCTGGGCTCTCCAGTACAAGAGAGACATGGAACTAGTGGAGTGAGTCCACAGGAGGGCTATGAAGATGATGAGAGAACTGGAGCATCTGTCATAAAAGGACAGGATAAAACAACTGGAGGGTGTCAAGAGGATGGAGACAGTATTTTTCAGTTGTGCCCAGGATGTGCAACGGGCACAAACTGAAACACAGGAGGTTCCATCTGAATATGAGTGGGCACTTCTTTACTGTGAAAATGACAGAACACTGGAACAGGTTGCCCAGGGAGGTTGTGGAGTTTTCCTTCTCTGGAGATACTCAAATTTGCCTGGATGCCATCCTGCACAATGTGCTCTAGGTGATCCTGCTAGGGATGGGGTTGGACTAGATGATCTTCAGAGGTTCCTTCTAATCTTATCCTTTCTTTGATTCTATGACTGCCTGACCCCCTAGACAAAAAAGGCAATTGCCTCTCTAGTTGTAGGAGTAGCAAAATGGCCAAGATTTCACTGTCTGCTTCTCATTTGTCATAGTCCTGGGTAGCCCAGTGGGGTTCTGTTACTGCAGACACACAGAGGATAATGTATCATCCATGACTGCTCAGGATGGAGAGGAAGGTTCTCCACTGAACCAAGGCAGTATTGTCCTTTGTCCTTGCCTCTGACAAGAACAGCAAGGTTATCTGCACAGTGCTTCTTGTGGTTCTCACAACTGTCTTTGGTTCCTTTCCATATCTTTCCATGTTCTTTCCATGTTTTTCAATTCCTTCAGCCTTGGGGTGGCAAGATTAACCTTTGCCTACATTTCCCTCTACCTGCAGGCCGCACCATGAGGGTAAGTGAGACTGGCTGTGCCTCTGCCTCTGCTTATTAGGTTGAGTTTCTGGCTTTCTCACCCTTACCAAATACTGTTTTTTATACATTCCTAATAACCTGTATTCGTATACCCAAGCTTCTTGCTTCTATGGTAAAGCTATGGGTGGTCAGGTAGGATGTTCAGAAAACAAACAAACAAACAAACAGACAACAACAACAAAACAGCAAAACAGACACCCAAGAGCTTAAACTTGCCTAAGATTCTTCTGTATTTTATCCACATAAGTTTAAGGATTTCCCCAGAAAATGTTGGCTGCATTCTTTCAAGACTGTGTGTATAGTCCTGGCAACACTTGGAGCTCAAATTGAAGCCAGGGTCAAATCTGCACATAACCCTTAAGGTTCCAACAAGCCATTATTTGTATTCCTCTACATAACATTATATGTATATGATATACAAAGAAAACATTTTGAAAGCACTTTCTACAATGTAAATATAAATTTTATTATTATTAACAAGAAAAATAAAAACCCATGAAACAAACTTAAAATAAATAAATGAATAAATAAATAAATAAATAATATTTTAGCATGTGGAAAACATCTATAAAGAACTTAAAGATGCATAGTCATTACTGGCCATAAAACCCAATTCTGAGCAGTTGCCAAGCTAATCTTCTGTTTGAATGAAGCTTACCCAATCATTGATAGAAATAATAAAGCAAACAAAAACAGTTCTGATGGGTTTTACACAGAAATAAAAGTTGATATGTAAGCAAACTTCATCTCACCCTCATTTAGTAAGTTGAAAAACTACTGCAATATTGGATTTTTAACCTGATGAAAGATGAAAGGGTAAGTGAACTAACCAGTGGAAAATTAAATAGAGTGATGATATGATCAGTATTTATTAATTTTCTTAAGAGATGCATAGATTGTAATGACTTAGGCTGCACTTCCACAAACAGGATAATGTTTTCAGGTCATAAAAAAATGTAGCCACATGACACAAAGTGCTGTTGAGATAGAATATCAGCCTGATGTATTCATGATTATTGAAAAAACAGCTGAGTGGTTCATTTAAGTTTAGAAGCTTTGCCAGGTGGTTAATCTAGTGTCTATTCTGTCCCATCTGATCACCCTCAATTTCTTTTCAGTACTGCTTTGTATGTTGATATCAAAAAGATGTCACTTTAATTAATATATACAGGACCTCTCTTTATCTTTATCTTTTCTGACATCAGCTTGATCGAAAAAAATAAAAAATAAAATTAAAAAAAAAAAAAGCAACTGACTTATCCAATTCCAACAGCAAGACAAAGCTCGATTCCAGTCCACCAACAGACAACAGGAGCCATCCACATTGAAAGCCCTGTCCCTCACAGTTATGTTCTGCAGACTCTCTTCACTGCAGTCATACCTAGACCTGCTCAGACCTGCTCAGAAATACAAACATCTGTGTGAAGAACTACTGTGGGGAAGTCACAGAACCATGGCAATTATAATGCCATGCAAATATGTAACAGGTTTGAAAAAGCATAAGGTCTGCAAGAAGGCTAAGAACATCTCTGGAGAATCAGGCTATTTCTGAGATAGAAACAGGGCACAGGCTCAGTCCTTGAACAGTCAGCCATACTGCTTAATGTTAGCACATTCCACACTCTTGACCCCTTCCCTGTAAGCAATAAGAGCACTTAGTGTTTCGAGGGAAAAAGAATTTATTTCTATGGCTGTGAGCCACACTGTGATGTTTGCCCTCAGGACCAGATAGTGAACCCTGATTCATTTAATTCATGAAGAAGAGGGCTGCTAAGGTATCTTGAACAAAACAAACAAACAAACAAACAAACAAAAACAAACAAACAAACAAACAAACAAACAAAAAAACTCCAAAGCAGAAAAGCAGAATCAGGAGCTTAACCTCTATGTCTAACAGGTAATATACTGGACGCATAAAGTCAACCTGTGACTACAAGTTTCTTCCTTATATTTTCAAAAGATTAAGATAAAATTTGTCGTGAAGAAGGAAGGAATTTAGCTGGAAGGGGAAGCTGTTTTGACATATTTTTCTGGCCACACTGTTAGTTCCTGAGAGCTTCATCAGCAGAAATACATGTATCTTATAAAAGATATTTCAGTCAGGCTGTGCACTGTGTTGCAGCACACACCTGCTCACCAGCTGCATTTGCAATACCCATTCCCAGTGTGGAGAGCCATCAAGGCCTTGTCCATGATGCAGCTGACTGGTACCTGCTCCCACTCCACCTCCTGCTACATCCTAACACAATCAAAATGTCTGCCTAGGACTATTCCAGGCCTGCAGCCTCTGCTCCTTCAGCACCTGGCATCAGTCCTGTTTGTACCCTTCTGCAACTTCCTGGGTTTAACATACCAGAAATATCAGTATCAACTGGGGGAAAGCAAATGTAAGCACAGACATTGACCCAATCACTGTTTTATCCAGACTGGAATTTCATAGAATAAACTATGATTAGGAAAGACCCATATTTCTCCCCATCCCTCTAAGTAACAATTAATCAAACATCAAGCTTCAACTAATACAAGTTTTATAAACATTATCTCTACATAGGAAAGTAACATCTCCCTAATATTGCCTAAAAATTTTTGTTTTACTGCTGCCCTTCATAGATCACTGAACCCACACAGCATGTTTGCAAGCACCATTTGAAATAGCAGTGACAACAATACTTTGGCTGGGTGATCCTGAACTTGCATGAAGACATGCAGGATTGGCTTGGGTCCAGTGCGGAGTAGTTATGAGGAGGTAGTGAGTTGTCAGTGATCAGAATGGTCACCAGAAGGACAAAGAAAGAAAGGACTAGTCAAGCTCTCAATTCCTATCATACTCACTCAAAATCTACTTAGAATATCTTACACGCTGTCAAAGAAATGAGAAAGAAGACTGCAAAGCATACATATGTAGCTGCATAAAAAGTCTGGAGTGTACTCAGGTCACTGTACATTCTGGTGCCCCCAGAAGAAAGGAAGACAATGAGAGGTAGAGTCTGGTTGTACCTCAATTTCCCCAGAGAAATCCTTCAGTATCTTGCAACACTCAGGAACATCAGTCAGTGCAAAAGCAAAAAGTGCTCAGTAATTCAGCAGTTAGTGAAGATGTAGCTCAAATCTCCACAAGTACTCTGTTTTCTAACCTCAAACTCCTCATTTCAAATCTCTTCAGAACTGAATAATTTCAGAATACTTTTTCCTATACTTATGGGGTTGTTTTTTTTGTTGTTTTGCTGCTCCATCTTTTAATAAAGCCCTGATATCTTACTTTGTTCATCAGAAAAGCATTCATGAATAGACTTTAGAAAGCAGCCTGATTTTGTGTATCATGATGGTTTACTGCTTTCAGAGGAACAACAGTAAACACACAATGTTTACTCTGTTTACTGTGATACAGCATCAAAGTACAGTGAAAAACAAACAGAGATTTTACAGAGAATATTTTGGCAAGGCATCACCCTCTCAGTTGTTAGTGGTGGATCAGTGGTCAGGGACCTGTGTTAATGGTTAATGCACAAAAAAAAAAAAAAAAAAAAAAAAAAAAAGGAACTTAGGAATGTATGTGTAAGATTTCTAATTATTAGGGTAAATTTTTCCTAATGCATAGTTTTATTCTTATATTCAGGTGAGGAAAACCAGCTACATCTACTGAAACAAACTATCAAGTAAATTTATCTATTTGGATGAACTAACAGTGCTAAAGAAATACTTCTTTAGATTGTTATTCTTCCCCATAATTTACAGTATAGTTAAGGGAATACGTGTAAACTCAGACTGGAAATTTCAAACCTGACTACTCATTTACAAATCAAATTTCCACAAAAATAAAAGGAAGCTACTCAGTTCCTTGCTGTCTGCTTAGTGGGCAAGAATTACATACTTTTCCTCCAGGTAGTCACAGCTCAAATATTTCAATAATGCTTCTAGAAGTCTTTAAGGAACAAACCCCACGTATCAGCTTCCTGTGTTGAAAGAACACATACTCAGTATCTATTGTTCTTGACTTTGGAGGAAGAAAATATTTATCCCTTAAAATAATACCCATCATATTTTACTAAGGTTCACTGGTTGAATTTAATTCATATTTTTGACACTTAGTTATCTTTTTTAAAACCAGAGGAACTCATATGATTGGTTAGTTCAATTTCCTGTATGATCAGGCGTATGAGCCTTCTTGCTATTTTTGTATTAAACCTGTCATTAGTATTTGAACTATGCCATATATTTCATAGATACTTTTAATTATGATTTATACTTTTTGTAGTTTATGAAGAATTCAGCCCATTTCTTGGGAAATTATTCAAATCAGTAATTATTTGCACAAAAGCTTCCCTTGCTTTTTATCTGAATGGGCAATGATCAGCTTCTATGTACAGGATATTATATATGTTTTTATGTTGCTTTTGTCAGGTATGTTGTCTGTGGCCTTAAGATGAGTTGTATTTTTTTTTTTATAACCTGAAGTGTTCTCGTAGCTTGTTCAAGAATCACATCAATTTTTTTGACATCATGTTGTGTAAAACAGTTATATCCTTTCTTAAACCCTATCTGACATCTAATTCAATCTCCCAAGGAAATGGAAGGTGCCAAGAACTCTGATTTCGAGAGTTAATCTCTTCTAGCTATAGTATAACAGACTTCCTGTAAAGCAATATAACACTGTTTTTACTTGGACATTCACTACCATTGCATACCAAAATACTTTTTAACCCCGAAACAAATTTAATTCAAGTTTAGGTTCTTGTCTCAATTATTAATGACTAAAATGCAGATAGCAATCTCATATATTCATTCAAACTGTGGAATTTCCCTGGCATTATTATTTATTACTAGCTAGTGAATTTTTCATAATCCAGGGAAAAAAAATAAAATAATATTCTTTTCCTTGAAGATCATTCATATTGTTAAAAGCTAAATGCTGTATTAAGTATTTACTTTCATTACAAGCAATTCGCTCTGAGGAATATTTTAGTTTAGCTCAGTTTTGCTCTTGACAATACTGTGCCCAATATGCTGAAAGATCACTGTTTTGTATTACAATTAGTCACTGAACACATTATATGAGAGATTATCTTGCCCTATTTACAGTAAATATCTACAAGTTACAAGGAAGTAGAAGCTCTATTCATGAATGATTTACATGCTGCTGCTTCCCAAGGTTTTGTTTTATTCAAGTTGAAATTGGTATCCCAAGTGTTAAAGACATATTCTAAGTTGCTGTATGCTGACTGCTCACGGTAGTTTCTTTCTGAATCAGTATTGCCATGGCTATAATTTCCCCCCAACTGAAGGACGGATTTTAAGGAATAGATAGAGAAAATCAATGGCATTCCAAGATGTATGGTATCTAAGGAACGGTAAGATTAAAATTATTTTTGGTAGATGTGAACATACTCAGGCACTCTTTCAGACTCCAATCCTAACTCATCATAACAACCTTCTATCTTCTGTACTAGAAAGTAAGTATTGTGAGGTGTAGATTAGAACCCTGACCCTGGGTTCTATATGTTATATTATATATAATACATTGATTTGTAATTGCTACCATTCAAAATCTATCATGTGACAGTTTCTTTGATATCTAGGAAAGAGTTAATTTCCCTATAACTAAAGGAGCAAGTAACTTTGACAGATGCCCTATGATGTTTCCTACCTGAGGGCAAACTAACCTTCTGAATGTGGTTAATAGACAATTTAAAATTAGGTTTTCTAAAATTAGAACAGTCTGTTTTATTGTGGAATTCACACAAGGAATTAATTCAAGACAAATTGCAGGAAAAAGTTAAATATTTTGAAAGACGCTTTGCAAACTGTTCATCTGTAAGAATGTTGGTTAATACGATCCTTTTCAAGGACTTGGAAACAGAGTCAGAGTATTCATGTTTGACATCTTGGCTTTGCCACAAAATCTGCAATCCATTAGTCTGTCCATAAATGACATAACCGTTTGTCAAATTAGCAAACATTATGTCACTTGGTTTTTATATTATGTGTGCAATGGAATGAATTATTTTGGCAAAAGAGAAAGAAATGTGTGATAGTGACTCACCGGTGACAGACACACTGTACAACCTCAGGACCTGTTAGCCATCACCTGCATTTTGAGAGAGAAGCTTGCAGAGGGATTTAAAGCAGAGGACAGATTTATTATTTTTTATTTTTTTCTCATGTCTGCATACAAACCGGTCCTTCACTTTCTTTTTCAGTTTAAAAATATGTAACAAGGACTCCATGCACCACTCCAAAGTATTGTTATCTCTACTACAGCAGCTTTTTCCTCTGGTAAAAATTTGAAAAGTAAAGGTGAAATAGGGTCACTAACTTGTTTTATAAACAAATTGATGTGATATTCTGTTAGGTTCTCAGGACTGCATACATAAAGAAGGAACAATGACTTAAATCAAGAATCTTCCTTTCCTTATGGAAGTTCAGAATGTTTCTATACAAAATATAACAGCAGGATCAGCAGGATCAGTCTTAAGTCAGACAATCAATATTGTAACTTCTGAAGTGCTATTACACAGTTAACTTTGCCTTCAACTTCAACTTTATCTTCACTTGAACATGTTTTCTGAGTCCCTAATATTTAACTGACGATGTGCAGGGAAAGCAAAATCAGATGTAGCATTCAGTTATGGTTCACTGTACAGCCAGAGATTTCCTAGAACCTTGAGCTCTCTAACCAGCAATGGGAAATGTAAATAACTTGTTTTTAAATGACTCACTGATGTATGAAACAATAATCTAGCATGACAGTACAAAATGATCCTTAATTTTTAATTTTTTTATTTTTTTTTTTACATCAAGATGACTGAGAGGCAGTAGCATAACTGTTGTCAAAGTCTTTTATTTGTAATTGTAATTTTTTGGTAGGCAACACAGCAGACTTCTGAGACTGTTTTGAAGAGGTTAATGACTACCTTTTCACTATACGTGCTCAGATGAACCAATGAGCATCAAGAAGAAAACTTTCTATGTGCATGAGAAAAGTATAGGGTACAAGTGGATCTTGAAAGATTTGCATTAAGCATAAGCTACTTAAGAAACAACACATGAAGATTTTTTATGCATTTTCTAATAGGAATGCAGAGTTAACAAGTGTTAGAAGAGAAGTAATATGAGGAGAAAACAGACTGTATTATTTTACAGCTAAACGGATCAAAGTAGACTTCATGTCTGCACATCTAGAATTAATAAATTTTATAACAATGCAGATTCACTGGATAATTTATTTATTATTTTCTGATTTTTTTTATTATTATTATTATTTGTTTGTTTGTTTGTTTGTTTGTTTTTCTAATTCAGAGAGTTTTCCATTTAGTTATATGTTCTGGCATCTGCAGGTTGGAAAGACAAGAAGCTTTTCCTGTACTATTTTGTCCTAAATGTATCTCATGACTTGTGAGCTCTTTAGTGTCAGCATTGTTTATATAACATACCTCGGACTGTGCTAACCTGTCTGTCTGAAACAGTTTCCCACAGTGAGATAGTGTTTGATTTATCTCCTAATGTTTATGCTACTGAAAACTGACCTACGCAGAACTGGGGGCTCTTAGTAGGTTTGTTTGTTTGTTTGTTTGTTTGTGTTTTGTTTTGTTTTTTGTCAGCGAGAAAAAAATGCATAAAAATTCACATTTACCTGCATATTACTACAGACCTACACAAGGTCTGATAATCTTGGAGTAGCAAATATAGAATGTCAGTGAACTTAGTTTTATCTTTCCCAGTCATAACAGGCTTACACAAGTCTATTTTCACAATGTAGCACTTCTTTCCTCCCTTTTTTTCCCCTCTGTGTTTCTATGAAATGAAAAGCCTATTTTAGGCTTCCTGGGTAAATCTGTTTCTTCTGTCATAATTCTCCCATAAGAGAAATGTCTCTTCAGCTAAAGATAGAACATAACTCTCAGTTGATATCAACATGTAAACATACCACATTATTCTTAGAGATCCAAAGAAATCTCATTAAAAGATTTAAAGCATTTTCTTTCATTAACTGTGTTTGAATTCAGTGACTAGAGAAAACACTTAGGTTTAACAAAAGAAAATAAATTCAAGATGAGCTGCTAGTGTAATGCAGTGCCAGAAGAAGTAATAATTTTCTTTGCTGAAAACTTAACTTCATGTATCCCTGCTATAATATAAATTACTACAGCTTAAATTTAGTACATTGCTTTAATGAAAATAATATCCTGTTTCTTGTGTGTGTGTTTGTTTATTTTTAATTATTTTTATTACATGGGGGGGTCTTTTTTTTAGTTCATTAGTTTCCTGTTTATTTTTACACAATGACCCCATTAACTTTTTTTGAGCTATGTGATATTTCTAATCAATATAGGTGAGATCAGAATAAATACTTTCCTTCTCATAATTTAAAGCAGGTACCAGAATAGTCGTACAAGTGGTTTGTGTCCATTACAAATCAAGCACCATTGTTAGATAAAAATATGAAGTTAAAGATATGATCTGACTTGCAGATGAAGATTTCTAGTTAAATATTTGCATTGTCAGTGCAGCCTGCTAAAGCTACATGCTGTATTTGTCTTGTTTTACTCAGTGTCTTCATTTAAGCTTCATCTAAAGCTTGAACATGAGAATGTCCATGACTTGAAAAAAATAAATAATAATAATAATAACATACTAAGATTAATCTACACACTTTTATTCACCCTAGTAGCCTATGTTTATGGACTTTGAAAAGATGGGGGGAAAAAAGAGAAAAAGTGATTAGTATGTGGTACAAACACACTTGTTTTCAGTTCAACTCTGCAAGACAAAACTTGACCGCAAATTGATCTTGCTGCACATAAAATGAAAGGGACCATTATGTGATAGAATGCAGCTCAAAATGAAAGAATGAAAAAAGTAAAAGATGAGTTAAATCGGCAAGCATGAATCCTAGCCAAATGAGTGAAAAATGCATTTATCATTCCATTAAAGACAAGAATCATGATGGAATTACTGAAACAGAAGCTGAAGAACTTTTACCCTCTTAGAATTTAGAAATCCATACAGCCTCCCCATTGCTAAATTCTGGTAGATATTCTTGTCAATTTGTGATTGAAGTCAGCACCTATTATTGAGGTTACTTTTATGAGGCAACCTGGGAGGTGACTAGTGGACCCAAAGTCCTCAATGATGCCTGAATCAGAAACCTCATAAGGCTTTCTGATTGAAATGAAAAGGAAAAACAGAATTTTGATCAAGATTGAAGTGCACGGTTTGCTCTTCCAAAGAAGAAGCAGAAGTGAGAATGTCTTCCACTGTTCAAAAAATTTATTTATTTATCTGAAAGATTTATATTTATTATATTTAAATTAGGTGCATCTCAGAGGGGCACCATTGACAACTTTTGCCTAATTGTCTATATAAGACTGTATTGCTGTGCTTCATATACTTTACAGATGAGAATTTAAAGGTTTTAATATGATTGAGTGGAATGACAGTAAATAGAAACATAAGTTATCCTTCCTTGTGGAGATCAGAGCAACTACTGTCCATGCAAACTGCAAGGTTGTTGCTGGTGACAGAACTTGTCTACTCCAATGGCTCGGCTTTAGCCACCTCTTCAGGAAGAACCTGTATCTCAGCATTTTGATGCTACAGCATTTAAATATGTTGTCCTTTGCCAATGAAAGAAAGTGCTTTTAGACCTCATTCTATTCCCCAGAATGAATTATGAATTCATATTTTATGAAAGACAAGATTGGGTAGAGTTGTTGAGGTCTGCGCTTTAGCAACCTTACTTTTCTGACAGCTATTAAAATTTAGCAATATTTAATACATCACATATGTGCAGTTTTCTAGCATAAGTACAGTATGGGTTTCACAGTTCTATCCTATGAAATGTATATTTAGGAATCTAGCAATTGAGATCTTTGTTTCTTCTTACATGTAGTTCTTACATACAAACACAATTCCTTCATAAATACTGAAAGCACTGTGAAGAATGGACTAATTTGGATTATTTATTATTTTTTAACTCTACAGTATCTATTGTGATTTTGGTCCATTCTTTTTTGTCTGGTATATATTTATTCAGAAATAAATGTGGGACCCTCCATGAATGTTTTAAAAGTACTGAATATGTTCTGAATATTTATTTATTTATTTATTTATTGATCAAAGAACCATCACTGTTATTTTTAGGCTTATCAAGAAAGTTCAGGTGTATATTTTGAACTACATTTCCTTTCTTGGTTGTCATGCCTGTTTTTGCTTCTCTCAGAATCAAAATAATTGACAGAGTCATTTTCTAAGTGGGAAACATATGCTGAAGAGGGAAAACAAGCAATCCAAACTGGAGTATTAAGATGGATTTTTAAGCAGAAATACCAGACAACATAAGAAAAATCAATAATGAATCTAAAATGATTATCCTACTGCCCTATATTTTTAAATTCAACATGCAAAATATGAATAGAGAAGAGCTCTATAAATAAATAGGTAGGAAGTAATTTCAGTACATCTTTTGATTTTTAATGAAAAGTATATTGGGAAATACAGCATATGCACATAAGAAGACCTACCACTTCTCATCTTATATTGTTAAGGGAAATTGCCTAAAATTAAACAACTAGTAATTATGTTGGAAAAGTCATAGAGGACTAAGGAGGTGCCAGGGAAAAAATGCAGTAATGCTGTTTGAAGTATGTTAATAAGATACAGGCAACTGTTACCTAAAAATGTCAACTGAAAATCTTAATAAAATAAACTATCTACTCTGAAGACTGGAAAATGTACTGGTACAAAGACAGCAATGAAACTTTGATTGCTAAATAATAGAAGAAATCTTGCGATTCAATAACTTCTTTGATTAAACTCAGTAATCAATAAATAAAACTAGAGATTATATACCCTTTCACATTGCAGCTCACTTCTTTATGACAGAAGTTATTTAACCTTGTAAATTGGGGTCTATTCTATCTCCATTCTTACTGTTTTAGAGCTTGTTATGTCCCTACCTTTCAGGTGCTTAGTGAAGATAAACCCATTAATGATTATGAGATGTTCAGATACAACAGTGACAAAGGCCATAAAAGTTCCCAGAAAGGTAATTAGAAGGGAATGCATTATCATGCATTAATGTTGAATGTAATATCATATAGATAAATGTAAACATAATGCCTAACCATAGCCTAATGTTTAATTTAGTCTATATCTTGTCCTTTTGAAAAGAACTGGAAATTGTCACATGGTCAAGAAACTTGGGTAAATATACCTCTGACCTTTAAAATCTCAAAGTTTTTCATGACGGTGGGTTCACTAGTATGTCAGTTCTATTGGGAACAACACGTATCAGTAGAGAACTAAAGCTTAATTACTGTTGTCTCCAGTTCAGAATACAGTGCAGTATGTTGAAATGCTCAGTTGCATCAAATAGTCCCTTTGGTTCAAAATAACTACTTGTCATTTGCATTAAGCATTAGGTATTTGTTTGAGAGTTTAACTAAATCAAGGACACGATTATATTACGAGAAGAAATACGTGTCACATTACCTGAACTGGCATGCTTCATTCAGAGGTGTTCCAAGTATTAAAAGAGATCGCACAACACAGAACAGATCCAAGGAAATTAAAATCAAGACCAAGTATGAAAATGCAATTCATTAAAGGCAAATAGAATTAGAAATATTTTCCTGCAGATATTTCTGAGTAAAAATATTGGACCATCATCAGTGGTCCATTTAATTTAATGGGTCACAGAACGTAAGAATATGGCCTATTTTGTACAATAGAGAAATAAAGTTAAAATCTATTACTAAATGAGCTTTTGAAAATTACCATAAAACTAAGATTAATCTTCAGTATCTTTAGGTCAGTCTAATTATATTTTAAATATATATATATATATTTGGCGTGCTCTTTTTCTTTATAATACCTCTAAGCCAGTAATTGCTAAGCAAAGAGAGGGGAAAATGCAATATAAAGATGCTTCCTTCTAAAATATTTGAAATGTATTTGCAGATCACAGACCAGATGTTCATCTGCAATTTCATGTTCTACTATAGAACACTGAAATTCCACCTCTGCCAACATTAACTTTGCCCTACAGAATAAATGATCTTTTCATACAGTGACTAAGAAACCAGCTATTTAAACAGCAATGATGGTTTACACTGAATTAGCATGTTTCTGCAAGTATTCAAATAAAAATATCAGTGACTTTTGCTATGACCCTTTCTCATTTGAACATGCTTTCCATAAATATTTCCAAAAATACTGACCAAAAACTTTATAGCAGCATAAAATTTCCAATAATTGTCAGAAAATATTACAACAGCAGACAGTTGAACTTATATTTGCAATTTTTAACAAAAACTCTCACTCACCAATTCTGACTCTTAGGCATATCTTTGCAGAGATAAGAAGGAGATAAGAAGGAATAGCTGCATATCTAATCAGAACTAATACACCCCAAATGATGAATACCTCAAAGTGTATTCATAAGTAAACAAGAAGTACAAGTAGTACACGAAGGCCAAGACTTCTTGTAGAAAATCACAGAATCAATAACAGGATGGTTGAGGTTGAAAAGACTGTTTTGGGTCATCTGGTCCAACCCCCCCCTCCTCAAGTAGAGCCACCCAGAAGTTGGCCAGGACTGAGTCCAGGTGGTTTTCAAATATCTCCAAGGAGGGAGAGTCTAAGCAACTCTAAGCAACCAGTGCCAGTGTTCTGTCACTTGTGCAGTAATGAAGTGTTTCATGATGTTCAGACAAAACCTCCTGAGTTTCAGTTTATGCCCATTGCCTCTCGTCCCTTCACTGGCGCAACCTCCCTTCAGGTATATAGATTGATGTATATATAAACCCTACCAGTTATATACATTTATAAGTGGCTGGAGAGCAGCTCAACAGAAAGGAGTCTGGGAATGCTGTCTGACAGCAGGCTCATCACAAACCAGCGGTGTGTCCTGGCAGCCAAGAGGGCAAACTGCCTTTTGGGGTGCATTAAACACAGTATACCAGCTCATCAAAAGAGGTGATTCTCCTCTTCAATATTTAGCATTGTTGGGCCTCACCGTGAATATTGCGGTGTTAAAAAGGGTGTTAAGATAGTTGAAAGCATCCAGAGGAAGACAACAAAACTGGTAAAAAGGCTGGAAAGCACATCTTATGAGGAGAGGCTGAGGACACTTTGGGTATCTAGCTTGAGGAAAAACATTGAGAGGCAACCTCACTGCTCTCTACAACTTCCTGAGGTGGGGAAGTGGAGAGGGAAATGCCAGTCTCTGCTCTCTAGTAACTGATGATAGGATACATGGGAATGGCACAAAGCTGCACCAGCTTTCCTGGACTTTGGGAAAAAAATCTTAACAGTGAGGGTGGTCAAATGCTGGAATTGGCTTCCTACAGAGGTGGTCGATGCCTGTCAGTGTTCAAGAGGCATTTGGATAATGCCCTCGATAATATGCTTTAACATTTTTTTAGCCCTGAATTGGACAGGCCGTTGGACTAGATGATCTCTGAAGGTCCCTTTCAACTGAGCTATTCTATTCTACACTATTCTAGATGCACACAGATCTCTAATTCCTTGTGTTTATTCCCAAAATTGAGTGTGGTAGTATACATTTAGTTCAAATTGGCACACTAGCATTCTGGGTTCCTAGAGAGTATCTGGGGGAAGTTCCCATTACAGTGGAACACTTCCCAATGTAGACACTTCCTTGGTTACATGCAAATGATGTAGGTGACCTCACTTGGTTACATGCAAGTGTTAGAGGTGATCTCTTTGTGATCCCTTGTGTTACACTACTCCAGGCCCTTCGCTCATCAGCCTTGTCCATCACTTCCTCCCAGGATGGTTGGTTACTTTCTCTGCCCACCTTGTTCCTAGTTTAAAGTCCTCACTATCATTTCAGCCCTTACTGGCAAAGATGCTTTTGCCCTGCTTGGTGAGGCGGATTCCACCTCTTCCAACTGGACCTTCATCTTCAGAAAGCGTCCCATGGTTGGTTACAGAAATCAAAAACCTGTCATCAATATTATCAGTGCAAAAAATTGTTGACATGCAGTATCAGTCCCCTACTCCTTGCACCCTTTCCCCTCATCAGATGGATGAAGGAGAACAATGCCTGGGCACCCATACCTCTGACTATCACATAGAACAGTAAGGGTTAACAGTCAGAAAGATGGACAAACTTTGTCAGTCTCTCTGCAACCTCCTGGATCTAAACAACAACTTTTTCTAGAGGTTGGCAGATTGGTGTCTGTGTCCCCTCAGTACTGTGTCCACTCACTACTCTCACTTGCCCCTTCTTCCTGGTGCTCCTACATGGCTCAAAGTAAGTCAGCCCAGACACTTCACTTGAAAGCACACCCAGCTCCTCCTTAGCTTTGAGTGTAGTGAATATGTATTTCAGTTGAAAGCCTTCAGGTGGAACAGAAGCCTTCCTCCTGGTGGCAGAAGTCGCTGGCTTCCAACCTTTGACTTCCTGATGTAAATTACAAGATAGCCAGTCAGAAAACTGACATTATAAAACCAGATCCCAAATAAGAGTAGTGAAGTTTAACAATACATGCAGATTTCAGGGAATAAATTGATAACTATGTGAAAGGCACCACAATATGGCACCGCTGCATGTGATTAGCCAACATAACCAAGGAATACAAGTCCCATCTAGTTCTATTTGCATAATATGAAAGCATTTTATGTGTAATATTGTGTTTTTATGTTTGCCATGATCACAGTATCAGTTTGGGAACTCAGACACAAACCTGGGATATACTTCAACTAATTTCATGTATTCTGAATCAATAAATCTAAACTATAAAATATGATTTTAATTGATAATCACTTTATGTTTTAAACACCATGTCTTCTGTCATTTAGGTTGCCATGTATCCCAAATACATCATGTAAGCATATGTATAACTTTGAAGATGTGAGCAATGCAGGTATTATACAGGCAAATATGTTATCACTTCAACCTGTCTTCCTGGTGTTTATACTGCATAGCAATACTGAAAAAATCTTTGAAACTGGTAATCTGCTATGAAATGAATTAGCAGGTGTTTCTATAATGACAAAGTGCTACATGACAAGACTACAGTTGCTGAAATACATGATTATCTTATAAACCCATGCATACAGTTTTAGCTGTACTTCACTTTCTTTGTAAATTTTCATTTACCTTTTTTTCTGACTTTTCACATACGAACAGAACATCAAAACCAGGTTTACCTTCTTCATCTGTCACACACTTGGTTTTATCCAGGTTAGTTTTCTTGGTTAAGCCAGAAGAGGGTGTGGGTGTTGAGCTGGGGAGAGGGGGGGTGGGACGGAAAGGGGGTTAGGGGGAATTTTTGTTTTATACAGAGGACAATTATTCTGTTCTGTTATTTTGTTGACAAATATTGTATTGGATAGAAATATCCAGTGTTTCTCACTGTAAGTATGAGGCCTATGAAAATGTACAACTTTAGGCAAAGTTGATTAATGGAGTCTACCATGAGCCATAAAATAATTTGGTTATGTGACAATACATAAAAGAGATTATAATAAAGCTGAGAAAGGCACAACTGTGGTAAGGGTAAAGCCATACTGAAACCGTAAATAAATCACATTTCTTTTCTCACAGTTAGCTGCTTAACTGAGACAGAACCATTAATCCCAATTTCTACCCATTGAACTTGCTACCATTCAAAGTTCTCTCACTAATAGATGGACAATAGATTCCTTTGCCTGAAACTGTGTTGTTTTGACAAGTGGACAGTGGTACCGAAAAGCTCAGTACTTCCAACTCGCACAACAGCTGTTAGAAGTTCTTTCTTTCTCCTTGGTTTGTCTGGAGGACAGGACAATGAGCAATTGGCATCATTCTGTCGCATGACTGGTTTCTTTACACTGGTAACCCTTGAATAGTTAATATTTGTGGAGGCTAAAAAGGAATTTTTCCAAAAAATTTAATAATAATAATAAAAAAAGGATGGCAATCAGTTTACAGGTATAGGAGTATCTGAATTACACTCCAGGTTTCAGAATTTCTGTTTCTGTTGAATTCCACCACAAAAACATTGTTCATCTTCTCAATCATTGGCAATTAGATCTCTAAACAGGCTGTCAGGTAAGGCAGCTGCCTTGTATGTCTTGCATTTGTCGTTGCAAGCAGAGAAAGCATAATTATTTATTTCTTTTTTTGTTTGTTTGTTTGGTTGGTTGGTTGTTTTTTTTTCTGCTACTCTTAAATCTAAAAGAATGGCCACCTACAATTAAAATGTAATTTCTTCTTTGTACTAGTTTTGTGATGAATTTAAAATAACAGCAAACCTTTTAAATGTATGGTAAGATAAAGTGCAGCAGAGACAGCTTCTATGTGAGTAATTATGAGAAACTTTGGAGAAAGCTCTATGAAGCTTAAACTGCAATGGCATGTAACCTGTCAAGAATGGCAGGTAGAAAACTCAAGATCAAACATGCATCAAGGCTCAGGGTGAGTGGATGTTAGAGGTCTTTGCAAATAAATAAAATTGTTTTCGATATATGGTTAACTGGACTGTTTTTATCCATAGTTTCTGAGCTGTTCCATAATTATTAGCAAAATAGTTTGTTTATTTAAATATGACATAACTACAGTGAAAACCAAACCCAATGATGTTATTCTTATAAAAAGGAGACGGACTATCCAACAAATATTAATACTGTCAAACATAAGCTAACTGCTTTTTCCTTTTTCTTTTTTTTTCTTTTTTTTTTTTTCTGAGAGAGAGGACAAAATGATTATTATCATTATTATTGTGAATATTCTTTTTGTTTCCAGCATCCAAATGGTATCTAAGAAAAACAGAACCAATGGAATATCACTGTACCACCTAAAACTGCAGGAACACTAGTTTTATTGGATCACTCCTCTACTACTCTCCCCTCAGGAACAAAATATATATATAATATATATAAATATATGTATACTTATATATATTATATATATAAAAAATATAAATATAGAAATATGTTGAAATATATATATCTTATGTATTTATATATATATATAAATATATAGATACTTAGAGTGTAATATTAACTACCAGATGTAACTCATGGGTGTTCCATGAGGTCACCTTGACATTTTGGCTCCAAAAGATTCAGTGAGATGAAGCCCCATTTTTAAGGTGTAGATATTGTCTGTCCTAATAACCACTTTCAAATAAAATATTTCTAGTCAATATACTGACTAAATATACTGAATTTAGTCATTGCAGTACAGAGTGCAAGGATACTCACCGAGATGTTTCATTTGGCTTGGATAAACATGAATTAAATATAACTTCTCAGTATATAAGTACATTAAATATACTTAGACATATCTTTAAGTTTCATTAAAGATGGAATAGCTCAAAAAGTACTGGTAAAAGCATGATCATTTGTCCATTTTTTTGCATAAATCTGTCATGAGGAGGGAACTTCATTAAACCAACAGTGTTATCTCCTCAATACCCCCTTCTGTATCATCAAATGCAAGTAGAATTATCCATGAGGAACAACTGTAACCTGGTAAAAAAAACTGCAGTAGTAAGGAACAGCAATTCATATCTGAGAGATTTTATTATATTTCAGATCAATTTATTTATTTATCTAAGATTTTCACTGCAGTTAACTTCACATGTTGATTGTGTGCTGCTGCTCATCAGCTTCGCAGTCAAATACAGAAACACCAAGCGCAGAGAATGAACACATTCTCCTGTATTTCATTCTAGAGGTTTACTTAAGAGATGAAAACATGTACACATCCACTCTTACATGACGCAACAGCACCATGTCACCAGACAGAAAATGTAATTGCCTTAGCATTTCATCTCTTGAAGCTCAGTGACTTCTGCACTCAAAAAGAAATCTAATCTCGGGCTTTCTATAAATGCTGTCTTGGAGATGTCAAAGGTTGTCTTTTCTGCCCATCATTAGCAATGTGACACTGACATAAGGTAAAGTTACATATCTGGTGGCCATCTGAGCTGACATAGATTGCAAGGCCCTAGTGTAGGGACCTGAGCAGAAGGAACTCAAGCAGGGCAGGAACCATGTATTTATTGTCTATCCCTTGTTGCAGTAAGAAGCTTTCATCAAACATACACCAGAACGGTTTGCATTCAGAACAGTAGTCAAAGCAGTTATATGTTGACAAAGTTAGGGTCTCACAAGAAAATCTGAAAATGACATTTCAGACCTAGTCTAATTATTTAAATATGAAAAATGTGTTTATTAGTGTCATATAACTGAGATGGTATTATAAAAGTCTCGGTGTTTATTAATCTGCTGAAATTGATGACATTTCCAGGAATGTTTTACTGTAAGCTTTCTTAAAAAGACTTTTATTTTTACAATTCAGATGAAAATATCAAGAAAATTGGTATTTCTTTTTATGCTTCTCCTGATTTATAACACTCTTATGATATGTTCTTCTGAAAGCACCTTCTTGTACTAAAGGAATTGTACTCCTGAAATATTTTCTCCAACAACGTAGATGTAACAGTTATGAACATTGGAGTAATTCTCTCTCAAATACCAAGTTTTCTTCCTCCATCCAGTCAGGACAGTTGTATAACTGGTTTATCCCACCTACTCATGCCATTTCAGAACCAGACTTCTTGTTTTCCTGAATCTGCAGCACCAGCTGTCCCCTTCTACACAATAACTATCATTTGCCTATTTCATTAAAACACAACCTTGAAGATCAGTCCTTCAGAGAACCCAGCCCATTGAAAGTTTTTTTTTTAGAAATGTATTGACATGCATTAGGTTAAGCACATTTTAATTCTTTGCCCTTAGAGGATCCTGCACCATGAGGGCTGAGTAGCTATGCTATTTTGGGGGTAGAAATGGAAATGCAAAGTATCTTATTGCTATCCTTTCCTTTGTATAAGAGGAAGACACAGAAACATTAGGAAATAGGATTTTTTAATTAAATGTTTTAGTTTCTTCATGCTAACTGAAAGGAAAGAAGACAGAAAAGCAGCACAGGTAGTGCTTCTAGGATTACAGGTTGATGTGGTATCAGTGCTTTGCTCACAGTAATTAAAGTACATCAGGCACAGGAAGTAAAGCCTGAAGGGGACACATGCCTGAAAGAGAGGGTTTACCAAGATGTTACTGAAGCATAATCAAATCACAGTCAAATCTTCCCACCCCCACCAGTAGAGAACCTATAGCTATTTTGGTCATAAATTCAAACATTTTAATTAAAAACATTAAATTAATACATGTAATAAAAAGAAGGAATTATATAAGGTCATATGAGCATAAGGTCATATGAGCATCTCACTTCCCATCTGGGAACAGTTATATCAGTAAAGGGGAGTTTCTATATGAAATATATCAATATATCAATATTAACAGTGTTATACCTGTTTAACTAAAAGGATCAAGCTTTGAATTTCAAAATGATCCAGCTCTTACAGCTGAATATATTTAACATAACACGCTATTCCACAAGACAGGACACACTAATATATCTAATGTATGTGGGCACATATATAAGGGGCACAACAATATATCTAATATATGATAACTTCTTAACTAACAGTAAGCCTGTTTTGCATGTGACCATACCTTTAAAATTACGTAACATAATTAGATTGCTCACTCATGATAAATATACAGTACTCTCTATAAATATCCATATGTAACATTGTGCAACAAACTACAGATAAAAGGACTGTGTGAAAGTGTCAGCATATACAGTTCTAGAAATATAAAAGATGAGATGAGCCCTCCTTTTCCTCCTCCCCACCCCAAAAAAAAAAAAAAAAAAAAAAAAAAGGCTGTAAACAGAAAAAACTGCAAATGAAAGAAGGGCAATGAAAGAAGGGCAAATAGAGCAGAAGAAACCTTGAAGCACAGAAAAGAAAAACAGAGACACACAGAAACAGAGAAGACTGCAGATTAAGAAGTTGTGTCTCAGCCTACTCTTAGACAAGCAAAAGACATAATTTTTAGAGTACACAGTGAAAATGGAGTTCAAGCCAAGGAAACCTATGATATACTTCCAGGTTTTTGAAGTACAAAATGTAAGCAATATATTTAAATAAAGCATACATATTTACTACAATAAAGTATAAATACTTTCACCCATTTATAGAGGAAAATGGTTTATATCTTCCTACTTGTAACATCTGTAAAAGCCTGAAAACTTTTCCAGGATACCCTGAAAGTCTGATTTTCCCCAGCTGTAGATAACATTCCATTTGCATGACAAAATTCAATTGCTAGCACCCATGCAACTGAGAGTGCTGCCTTATTCAATGTGTTACTTTATAAAAATACTTGAAAGTCACCTGCTTCAAATATTTGGCTTATCAAACACTGAATACCAGGGTTATTTGCTAACAAGATAGTGACCCGGTGTTAATGTACAATGAGAAGACTTTATGTGAAAGTTGAGGTAATTCTTGGACACTTAGCTGCCTATCAGCTTCAGACAGGATGACAGTGCCTGCCAGAAAATAGTCTGTTGGCCCCCTCCAGTGTCACAGTAAACTAAGTGTGTCAGCTGTGGTATGTCAAATCAAATGCCTGCTAATGACTCACCATTTCATATTCTGATCTTATGGTTTCACCACAGCACATAAAACAGCTTCAGCAGCAGCTACCCTTAAAGAAATAATAATAATAATAACAACAACAACAACTGTTAAAAATAATAGACAATTTTTGAGGGTCAATCTACTCTGAAGAAAGGAATGTAACAAATAATTATTCAAGGAACAGATTTAAATAAGAAGCTGGTAAGTGATATGCAAGATCTGGCCATGGTTCGAGTCACTTTTTCTTTCTTTCTTTTCTCTTGTCCTTCTTACTGGTTTCTATTTTACAGCAAAGCATTTTCTTCCAAACCTGAAAACTTTTTTTTTTTTTTTTTTTTTTTTTTAAGTTTGTGGAATGAATTCATTTCAGCTTTCTCCCTATACTGCTCCCTATACTGTTCCACATATTTCTTTTGCCATCTCCTCTTGTACAGTGAATAAAGCATAAAGTTATCAAGAGAGAAGTGCAAATCTTTGCAAGGCAACAAGAAGAATACAGTACCAAAGCACTTGCCTCTTAGTCTCAGTACCAATAAACTCATTTCAAAGAGTGGCAAAGTAGTGGGTCCTTACCTTAAAGGTATCACTTCTTGGGCCTTTTTGAGAAAGGTATCAATATGAACTTCAGTCAGCTGAACCTGCCTCAGTAAGCTCAAATTTCCTCCCTGAGTTTAGTGCACCAAGGCCTTGAGAAGAGCTCCTCAGAAAATGGGAAATATGTTTTTCTTCTCTCACTCATTTTTCTCTGCTAATGCTTGCCACTGACTCTGAAATAATACTGAAAGGAGACTACAAACAGTTTTTACACCATCTTAAACAAAACACCTACTGTTTACTCAAGGCTGAGAAATCCAGAGAGATTTCCTAAATCTCTGCCAGATCCTAAAAAAGCTGGCAGAGTAGTGCCAAACACCTTTTTACAATACCCTTCCCTGAAGCCATCAGTGCCTCATGCAAGCTATCAGTCACCAGAATTTGTACTTCTGGAAGCTGAGAATCATCCAAGTTCAAGTGCTTGCACATCAGTTTGACAAATAACCCAGAACCATCTGTAGTACAACCTAGAACATTTCCCAGCTCCCAGAAAACCTGGCCAGCAAAGCAGAAATTGCAAAGAACAAGATACAGCTTCCTAGAATCCTTCTAGCATATCTGGGGTCTGACAATAGATTGGTGTGTGTGAGTGTGTGTGTGTGTAATTTCTTTAGAAGGCTCAAACATCTGGTCAAAAATTGGAAAGGATGATTTTCAAAATGTAACACACTGGTGCGGGTTCAATAATAAGCCATACAATAAAATTTATTCAGAAAAAAAAATATGTAACGTTTCAAAGGATTTTCCATTGAGTTTACACTCAAATCTCCTGCTGGGTCATCAAGTCTAGCTATCAGCATCATTCCAGGGCAAGGAGCAAGATGGAGAATTTCCACCCACTCGAAACAAAACAAAACAAACAAACAAAAAGCACAAACACTTAGTGTAGTAACATTAAGGTAGAAACCTAAGCCGCCAGCATTGTTCTGATCTCCTCTGTTCATTTCCAGTGATATTATGATTGCAGCTTTGTTTTTCAAGTTGCAAATTCAGTACAGGTGTTCAGATGACTTCTGTGACTATTTCTGTGCTTTAATAGCATATCTGCACTGTGGCTCCATCTAATTTAAATATCTATTACATGGGCACCTGATATTCCTTCTAGTCCTGTGATCCTAAGTACCAAAGATGCTTTTGTTACCAAGGAATGGATGAAGTGAAGATGCTTTTAGGTAGTCACAAATCTGTGCTTTTTATGGATGCAGCATTAACATTTACTGTTAGCAGCTCTTCAGGCTGCCTTCTGAAGGATCTGTTGCCAGACCTGGTAGGGCAAACCATATGAGGATGCCCAAAGTGTATAACATTTTTGGTGGGTTCAGTAACTGGTTTGCTGCATAGTTTTAACTCAACAGCAGCATCAGAGGAGAGGCTGGTAGGCAAGACAGGAGAACCAAAGCCAAGGCCAATCTGCAAAGGTATCAGGCATCTCTGGTGACTTCCCCTATTTTGTTGAATGTCCAAAAATTGTATTCAGTTGGTGAAGATTTGATTCAATGTTCCAATGCTGTCTTGGGTTTCAGCAAATTACTTCCCTCAGGCTGATATTTCCTATAGCTTTAAATGGATCTTTGATCTTTCTCAAGATTTTACAAAAAATAAAATAAAATAAAATAAAATAAAATAAAATAAAATAAAATAAAATAAAAATAAAAATAAAATAAAAATAAAAATAAAAATAAAAATAAAAATAAAAATAAAAATAAAAATAAAAATAAAAATAAAAATAAAAATAAAAATAAAAATAAAGAGGAGAAGTGGAGAATAAAGGATTTTGAAGAAGGAGGAAGATAAGAAAAAACTGTCTAAAATAAATAAATAAATACATCTACCTAAGTCTTAAGTCCTATGTCTGCAGGAAACAGGTATTACACCTTACTAAAAAGGTTGGCAGCTTTTCATTGAGTGAATAGTAACCCAGTTCTGCAATGCCCTTTGATTGACTACTGAAGCCAGATAGATACCAGCACTAAAGGCAAAAATAATACTAGGTTCTGAGAAATATTCATAATTGGCTGACATCTGCTGGCTGCAACTGAGCATTGGCATTGCAATCCCTGCAGTAACTCCACCATGTGTCAGAGAACATACATTAGCCTTTTATGTATGTATAGCCTATTTATATTTATGTATAAGACAGTTATGTAACGCACAAAGTTCTTCAGGGAAAGGTAAAACTGTTACTTTTCTAAACAAGTTTATGTATTTATAATATATATATATATAAACTCCTAAATTACTTCTAGCTTTATAAGATCATATAATTGGCTTTGTATTTTCTCATTACCCAGTCACTAGTGATTTTTTTTAAAAAAAAAGATACTAACAATTTAAGGGAACTATAAAGCACAGACTGAATATAGAAATAGGTATCTTGGCAGAAATATGCAACTTCTCTAGCACTTGAGCTGATTAATTGGCAATAAACTATCTAATAAAAACCATGTTATGTCCAATAATATAAAAATGTTCTACACAGAAATGTAAAAAAGTAAGGAAAATTGAAAAAATCATACATGAAGGGAAGAAAATATGCATTTTAAAAGATTTTTTTAACACTGCCTTTATTTTGATTCATTTATTTTTATGCTCAAATACTTCAATATTACCTAAGTTCCTGTGGTAAGTATGAATATGCAGTATATTACATAACTGATTAAACCTATTAAAACATTACAGAACAGTACTATTTTAGTATATTAATTTCAATAAGTTAGTTGCACTAATAGTGCTTTGACTTTGATTTTTTTGCTAATGTCTCCCCAATGACCCATTCACAAAATACATTGAGCCATCATCCTAATGAAAAATCCTGCAAACAATAGGAACACATATCTGATTTAATTCATGAATATTGCAAGTATTGCAAAAAATGAGGACTTTACCTTATGCCTTTAGAATACTTTTACTGTATTTATTACTGCTATTACTCACTGATGGGTTACTATTATTCAGTGATAGTTAACATGATTTAAGATAACTTCCATTCCTAATAGCATTTCCTAAAAGAACCATTATTACTATTAATGTCTTAAATAATACTTTCTCAATATAGTTCTGTAAAGTGAAAAGGTAAAGTTTGTAAAGGAGTGGTTTGAATGCTTCGCAGTTTAATATAATCTATAAGGTAGACATATTGATACCTAACATCAAAACACCTTTTAAGAAGCAGCAAAACTTCTCAGATCATTTATGAAAATGGGAGAAAACCTTTTAAAATGCAGAAACTTGTGATTATGCAACACTTACATAATTAAGCATACAGTTAACCTTGCCAAATTACAATATGGGTAATTTAATTTTGTCTGCCTGCATTTTGGCTGTAATTTCCCAGCCTGCAGTAGTTTAATGATAGTATGCTTTAGGCTGCTTTCCTCCAGTGCATGACTTCAAGGACATAAAAGACAACTTCCACAGGGGTGACAATATTATCTGTCTCAAAGCAGCCGAAATGTTCCTTTGCAAAGTCCATTTTACATCATTGAGGCCTTATTCAATAAAATACATCAGAAACTTTTTAGCAGTAAAGATGTAGTGCAAACATAGAAAGTTGAGGTACATTATGAATTTCACCTTCTTCATGCTTTTATTTAATATAAACAGAGGAGAATTGTAATAGATACCTAGTATTATTTATTACAGTTTATGATCATGGGCAGTCACTAACCTGAGGCTTCAAATCCTTTTTTTTTTTTTTGCACTTATTCATGTATAAGATGTGGGGGGAAAAAATCTACTTTTGCTGTATACAAAGATCTGTGAAGTCTCGTATGTACAGTAAGATGTTCTTTCTGACAGCCCACTTTTTTCATGTCCCCAGATTATGTCTCCTTCATGGGTTGCATGGCACCATGCCTCCCTCCTGCTCCATTTTCCCTTGTGCCAGAGGCAATGGATTGTCAGTTCCCCAGCTGCTGGCATCTAGTACACATAGTCAAACAGCAGAAAAAAAAAAAAAAAAAAAAAAAAGGTAGTGAGGCTGTTCTGCATCACAAGGATTGCACATCCCCTGACAGCAGCACTGTGCCATGGATGCCATTATGTGGAGGTCCTCCCCATCATATGACTACATGCTGCTGGCTCAGCCTCAGCCACTGGGAAGCTGCTAATTTGACAGTCTCACAAAAAGCACAGTGCTATTGTGGATATTGATGATTTTACAGATTTTGTCATTCATTATGCATTCCACCTTTGTATATTTTAATGGCAATTAGTGACCACAGCAGCCAAGGCACAAAGGTAGTATTTCCCTCTGGTGGGTAGCCAGTGAAATCTCTCAGTTTCAACTGCCTAAGATTACTGTGATGAAAGAATTTGTGTTTGCCCATCTATACTCCCCAACCTTGACAGGCTGACCATCTTGCCTTTGGCCTCCATCTTCAGCAGTCACCCTCCCAGGTTGCCTGGATCATTATCACATCACAAACCATTTCCAAAGTACATTTGTCCACAGCCATTCTGAATAAGGATTGAAAGATTTTGACTGTATGGACATAAACTGTGTCATGCATCTTTGCCATGTGATGATTGGAGTTTTATCCCAAGCCTGTTTTATTTGCTTGTAGCCAGCAGGAGGTCTGTCCTGTTTTTTAACCACAAATGAATTTTTCTGCCAGGTCAAATATGACTGAAGGCCAGTAATCACTATTAAATATTTACCCTTCTTTAAAATTCAAGCTTGTTTAAGATTCTGTTGTTCCTTTTAAAAGCAGAGCTTCACAAAAGGAGTTGTGTGTTGCTGACTTTCCCTGGGCAAACCATACCATTTTTTTCTTGTAGGCAACATCCCCTCCCTTCAGTGTTGCTCTCTATGTAAGGATTATTTCCCTCCTTCCATCCTGACTTTTTGGAGGTTATTATTTTCTTTAGCAACACATGGAAGAATTGAAAAGAAATCCTACTGTTACACAACAGGTTCAGAAAATACCCTTCTTAATATTCTCTGACACATCCAAAGAAGTGGTCATCCACCAGGTTCTTATCTAAAATTCAAGTTCTGTATGGAATTATAGAATTACAAGAATGGTTTGGGTTGGAAAGGACCTTAAAGATTATCTCATTCCAAACCTGCTGCCAATGGCCAAATCATGCCACTTACCAAATCAGATTGCCCCAGGCCTTGTCCAACATGGCCTTAAACTCTTCTAGGAATCCACAATTTCTCTGGGCAACCTGTTCCAGTGCCTCACCTTGGTAAGGCTCATTGCCTCATTGATGTTTGATACTTGGATGGAAGGAGGTAAGGGAAGAAAGACAGCAAGTCTTACTTGGTCTGGAAATTGCCAAGAGCTGCATGACACAGTGTAGGTACCAGAGATGGAATTATGAGCCAGCACCAAGAAACAAGATAAAGATAGCTAAGGAACTGACCACATTGAACAGAAACTCATATATACATATAAAAAGGAATCAGATGAATTGGGATAAGTGGTCTAAGGATTGGTAGACAGGGTGAAAACAGGTATAATGTGCGATATGTCACATAGCTTTTTATATACAAGCATTATTATGAACACATTTTCCAATAGTTACAAAGACACAAAAAAATCTACCAGTGATCTGAAACAGTAATTTATGTCTGTTTAGATACACTTACATCTTGAACATTTTAAATACATGAATCTCAGAGAGAGGAAGAATTTTATGAGTTCCCAAAAACATTCTGAGACTTCAACAAGTGTTTCAGGCGTCTCTGTGTATCAGCTTTTAGAAACTAGTAGTTCAAATAATGCTGATTACAACTTATTTTGCTTTCTCTTTTTGTTTGTTTGTTGTGTTTTTTTTTTTTTTTTTTCATGTCATAAAGTCAATATTTATTGCTGCTGTGTAATAAGAGTTAAGTTTTTCACTACTTCCTCTTTCCAGCACAAAGTAACTTCAAATACAAATTAAGTGCTATTGAGTCAAATTGTCCTTTCAAATTTGCTATAAGGCAATTTGCCATTATCTCGAATAAAGAACAAAAATAGAAACAAGATTTGCATTTCTTGCAGAAAGCATAGAAAAAGTCTATTCCAGGCTGAAAGTCAGGTGCTGAGAGTTCCTGTGTTTTATAGCAGCTCTTGCCAAATCACAGCAGCATCTTAGAAGCAACCTTCCCACTCTTCCTTAGTAGGATGTATTTCCCATTAATACATAATAATCTGTATGAGAACCACAACACCACCAAAAGGAAATAGTAGAAACTGACACAGTGACACAATATATTGTACTTTCAGAATAATATGTATTTGTTCGCTTGCTTTCTTTTCACATGACCTGGCTACAGACAAACAGATCATTATGAATGTCAGATATAACCTCGATGCAGTTACATTCCAGTCAAAAGTCACATTAAGAATCCACATAAATCATTTCCTTTTTAATTTACTTTAAATTTTGACAGCCATCAGACTGGAAAAATGTTCAATAATTTTTTAGTTAGAAAATATTTGAAATTCTCAACTTAAGCTTACTTTTCTGAAATACTGAAGATCTGAAATTTAATTTTTTTTCTTGAAAAAAAAATATTTTTCATTTGTTAGTTAAGACTGACCACATTGGGAATGAAGAAAATGATCAGATAAATAACTAACAGTTACTAGTAATGTATAACATAATCGCCCAAACATCTTTATTCAGAAAATGTGAAAAATATTTTTTCCATTTGTTATAACCTTCCAAATTTTGCTTAAAACATCTTTCATATATACATATATATATGTATTAGAATATGGTCTATTATTATAAACACGCATTTGCAGTATTTGGAATTTAAAGATGTTATTGCTTTCTTTCTAAGTCTTTAGTGATTGACTTGAAAGCTGAGGTCACTATCTAGCCATCAACTCATGTTTTCTAGACAGATGGCAACTACAGATATTCTTGGGATGAAACAAGGCACCGATGTAAGGCATAATGAATATGTGACAAGAATGCTACTAGGTACCAAGAAAATTCATAAGATACCATTCTAGAACTGTTTATCTAGGGAAAATAAATTGTCTAAGTCATATGAGTAGACACTTTGCTTTTAATCTAATCAAAATCCCAGATGAGGTGGCCAAAAACATTTGTACCTCATTTTAGCTCACCAGGGAGTGTTCAGACTGCTTCTAAAACCAAAACAAGCAGAGGATATAACAGATGAGACTACAGTACAATAACATATTCCTGTTTGAAGGCAAAGGTCCCTCATCTTATAATTCACTGGCTTTAGGGGTTCTTTCACATGCAGTGCATTGTGGGACTGAGGCTGGAGATTGGGAATATGGGAGTTTGAGGGCTGCAGTTTAACAGAATGGCTTTGCTTTACTCAGATATAAACATGCATTGGTTAGCTTTTATTTCAATCCTGTCTCAATCTGACTTAGTCTATATTTGTACTGAGGAATACACTGGTGCTGTAAACATATTTTATCACTGTTATCCCCTGGAGCTTCCCTTAGACTCCTTTATATAAAATCACTATCCTTGCTGTAAACCAGGATAAAGTCTAACATGCCCAACTTCAAAGCAACCAGGGAGATGAGCCTTAGGCCTAGAAAATTTAAGCACTTAAAATAGAGGTTAATTTAGTGCCAGGGAAAGAAGAAAAAAAAAAATAAATCCTACTAATTTATTTTTTTAATGCATGTCTAGAGGCGAAGCCCAGAGCTAAGGGTGGCACAGCATCTGAGGCTCAACTCTTCCTTGTTTTTTGTCTCTCTCTCCAGGGAGTCAGTAGGTTACTACTTGCACTTCAAAGGCTGAAAGTCACCCTACTCTTAGGTCAGGGAACAGGGGGCCTATGGATTGGAGCAAGGCTTATCTCATTCTTCTCTGCCTCTTCACAACCAACTTAACCCTAGTAGGAAATACCTCAATAGTTTTAAGATTCAAAAAGGTACTATCCAAACAGCTGTCAGTAGAATCCAGTGGCAAACAAAAGGCCCTCAGGCTATTTCACCTTTCTTACTGCCGGCACAGTAATAGTATACCAGCATATGCTAGCCTATGTTGGGTGGCCAGCATACACTTAGTGCGAATAACCTAACACTAACAGAATGATTGGAAAACAAAAGAATTTGTGGTATTTGAAACACTTTCGTTGTTCACCAATGATAAAAGGAGAATGTTTATGTGATGAAAATTAAAATAATTATAATTGTCCAGATGAGTTTGAAGATTGATTTAAACTCATAACTTGTGTTTATATTTTCAATTATTTAATTTTCATTTTAGACTCTTTGCAGGATTTTTAGGAAATGGAAGGGAAAGGACATAGTGGTACTGAGATCTTATCTAATAAATTTCTGTCCTTACTTATCTAATAAATTTCTGTCCTTGCTTTGATTGCCAGTGTTGACCTTCAAGCATCTTCTATCACATTATATCCATAAGTTTGTTTTAATATCTTCACTTGGTCTAATTACCTGGATCATTCTATGCTGTTCCCTACAGGGAAATATACTGTTGAAATTTGGGTTTTTAAATACTAATTAAAAAAATCATTACTGTGTGAATTAATTTCCAATTTTTGTATTTTCCTCTCCCTCTTGATAGCCATCAGAATCTGATAGCAATCTAGTTGTTGCCATACTTTAATTATACTAGCAGGATTCCTTTAGCCACCTGTGGTATAGGAAAATAAACTTTGTTATATTCCACCTCCATGCAAATCTATCTAAACTGTAGATCTAGCAGCTTTAAATATAAACTTTGTGTGTGTGTGTTGTATAAATAGCTTATCTGTATTCCCAATGTTTCATTATTTATTTAGTTTCAGGAACAATATTTTAAAGCATCTTTCTTAAAAGTGTTCCTGGGCAATATATTGAAGACTGGATCCATAAATCTTACTTGTTGAGATAAGTTCTATACAAATATACTGCATACAAGTGTGAAACCACTTTCAGTTTCTTTCTTAAGGATACTGTTCATTGAAATCTTACCTGACGTGTACACACACAGTTTCATGAAAGTGACTTGAAGTTTGTGGGTATATCAGTGGCAACTTTTTGTTCTCATAATTGTTATGTCCACACTAGTGCTCAGTGACTGAACTAATTGGCCAATTTTTAATAACAGGATTTAGATTTGTTATTTAAAAATTCAGGTATGGCACAGTTGCCATAAAAGCAACATCCTGAGAGAGGCTGTTTTGTAAAATCATATAAAAATATATGTAGTGGAAGCATCTGTGCTTGCTGAGCCACAGAAACACCAATTTGTCCTAATTGTTCCTGAGGAACACCTGTTCATGTTACTGTTATTCATGTTATTCATATTATTTTTCATATTCATGTTATTCATATTATTCATGTTAAGCATCTAATGCAACTCAACTATCAGTGGAATCAGTTATGCACAGCTTCATTTAGTTTTGTCCTTTGTTTCTCCTGTTATGAAGTTGAATTTAAAAAGATTCAGAGGGGTTCCTTTGTGCTTTAATTCATTAAGATCGTGCCCAGTTGAGCTCTATCAGTCCTTAGATAATTTATTTAAAAATGAAAAATAAAATAAAATAAAATAAAATAAAATAAAATAAAATAAAATAAAATAAAATAAAATAAAATAAAACGTATCTTCCTGGATTAGGTCCTCAGTTATCATGAAAAAGATAGAAATGGCTGTGGAAATTCTTGTTCCACTATGGCTAAAGTAATTTTAAATTATAACTTTTTTGTGTTGCAGAATAGAAAATAGAGCTTCAAAATTCATCAAGGATGATACGGTCATATTGGTGTGATGATAGGGCCCAGCAGTAATAGGTCAATATTATGCATTGATGTTGTCTCCTAATATGACTAGATAAAGATGTGAAACATCTACTACTACTGCCTTTTTTATTATTATCTTTTAACTCATTCTTGTTTCTTGAATTGCTTTTTGCACAGTTACAGAGCCTTGGTTGAAGAGCTTGAAGCTGCAGATCCCTTGTCCTGAGAGGTTCAAACTAAAAATATTTCTGACTGCAAAGGAAGCGTGGAACCTGGAGGTTTACATTCCAGATGACTACTGCTTATTTTCAGGACGTTATAGGCCCATAATTACAAGAGGGATCTCCAGGCTGAAAATCTTAGTGTAAATCTCAAAGGAGAAGAAGGATTCCAGTCAGATCTCTTTTCTCCTGTTTTTCCCTGTGGGAAATTTGACTGTTTTTCCACCCGGCTGAACTACATTTGGACATCCCTGGCTTTCTTTATGAGTCATTTTAAGAATTCAGAGAAATACCTTGCATCTTAGGTTCAGAGCAACCTAGGTGAGGAGCTATCTAGACATCTGAATGTTATGCATGACTATGCTAAATATCAACATGCCTAAGTTCATTTGTATAACAGACTCCGTATCCTTTTAAAGTTTGTGCTTCAATTCCTCAAAAAAACAAGTTTGAAATTAAGTATCTCCAAAAGGGTCTCTCTTTCTCTCTCTTTTTTTTTTTTTTCTTCCAGAATCTGTTTCTTCACACTTTCTGAAAACTGTTTATAAGACAATTTCGTTTATTGGAACCTACATTCAGAAACATCAAGATCATTTCTGAAAACCCACAGATATGTGTATAATGTATATGTAAAATACATATACAACTATATACAAACATCTGCAGGTTCTTAAACATAACAAACATAACATCACATACTGAATTCATCCTTCCTAACAAATTAAACTTTCAGTGATTTTTAATTCCAATACATATAATTAAGAAGCCTACAAAGAAAATAAGTAAAGGATCTTTAATCTGATCTTGCCCACTCTTACTGGAAAAAAAAATGCAATAAATGAGGTTTCAGGAGAGCAGGCTATCAATGATATTCTTTCTTCTGCTGTCCCTAAATTCCAGATAGAAAAATAACTGTGAGCACATTTGCATTCATTCATATCAGGTAGCATTCCCACTATCACATACAAAATATAATATCTCTTCTTAGGCTGAACAGAAAATGGTATGGTTCAGTAATGAATGTACAAGTCTAAAGAGATGATTTCAGTTTGTTGTTATCTAGCTGGGTCAGAGTTTAGATAGGGAGGCACAAAAGTCAAAAGAGACAAGCACCATAGGTGGCCTGTGGATAAAGAGGTTCATTCTTCTGTGCAATCAATCACCTTCGGGGCAGAGAGTTTGTTTCATGAGCAGAGAAAACAAATACATATAAGACCAAGGGGGTGAAACCAGCTTTGAAAATACATGATTACATTTGACTGAGTAGTGGCACACCAGTTTCATTTTAAACATCCATCTTAGATTACACCACATAAATACACATCCAGGGGACCTAGTATATACTAATTTATCTTAACTTTAAACTGGTGCATTCCCAGTTTCAGTGAAAAATACTATTTACAAGTAATTAATAGTTGGGGAAGGGGGTGGGGGGGTGGGGGGGGAAGATATATTCTGATGACTAACACTGAAGCCAACATATCCAAATCTGATTATTTAATGATGGAATTTGTATTGAGGTCCTAAGCTTGTACTGACAAATGTGTGAAGAAGCAATCCCCTATATTTTCTGCCAAATTAGAGTATTAGACCTCTATCACAGATTCACAGAAATCTCATAATGATGGAGGATGGAAGGGACCTGTCACTGGGCACCATTGAAAAAGCCTGGCTTCATCCCCTCTTTGCCCTCTCTTCAGGAGGGTACAAGACAAACAAGGATTTATAGACATTGATTAGATTCCCCTGATCCTTCTCTTCTGTAGGTTAAATAGTCCCAGTTATCTAAGACTCGCTTAGGAAAGATGCTCTGCCCCCTTAGTCCACTAAACTGCCTTTTGTTGCACTTCTTCCACTATACCCATGTTTCTTTTTCACTGGGGAGCCTAGAACTGGACTCAGTACTCCAGGTGTGGCCTCACCAGTACTGAATAGAGAGGAAGGATCAACTTGACTTGCTGGCAATACTTTGCCTAATGCAGCCCAGAATATCATTAGCTTTCTTTACAGCAAGGGCACATGTATTGGGTTTATGTGGCAAGGGTTTGGTAGCAGGGGGGCTGCAGGGGTGGCCTCAGTGAGAAGAGCCCAGCAGCTGCCCCATGTCAGATCAGAGCCGGCTCCAGCCAGCTCCAGCAGGAGGTGGATGTGGCCTGAAGGAGTCTGTGGCCCATGAAGACCCCCCAAGAGCAGGACCTGGGCCTGAGCTGCAAGCTATGGGGGACCCGTGCTGGAGCAGTTTGCTCCTGACAGATGGACCCCATGGTACAGTCCCACGCTGGGACAGTTCTTGAAGAGCTCCTGCCTGTGGGCAGCCCCCGCAGGATCAGTTCAGAAGGACAGCATCCAGTGGGAGGAAACCCATGTGGAGAAGGGGCAGAGAGTGACTGTGAACGAGTGGCGGAGACAAAGCATCGGGGATTGACTGCAGCTCCCATTCCCCTGGGATGCTTCGGGGGAAGGGGGGGGGGGGGGGGGGGTAAAGAGAGTGGATTGGGGGGAAGGTGGCTTTAGTTTGGTTTTAGTTCCTCACTGTTCTAGCCTACTAGTGATAGGCAGTACATTATATTAATATCCCTATGCTGAGTTTATTTTGCCTCTGATGATAATTGGTGACTGTTCTCCTCATCTTTATATGAACCCTTGAGCCCTTTCCCATTGTATTTTCTCACCCTTTTTCTTTGAGGAGAGGAAGTGAGAGAACATGATGGAGTTCAGCTACCCCGCAGAGTAAAACTACCACAGCATATTGCTGACTCATGTTCATCTTGGTATCCACAAGAGCCTCCAGATCCTTTTCTGAAGAACAGCTTTTCAGGTGGTTTGCCCCCAGCACAGACTGGTGCCTGCAGTTGTACCTCCCCAGGTGCAGGACTTTTCATTTCTCTTTGCTGAACTTCATGATGTTTCTGTCGACCTACTTCAGCAACTTATATATGCACACCAGGACTCATCCTAATAAAAAAGTCTGTTATCAATCAACCCTTCCATCTGACAAGAGGTGATGAGAAGATCCTCCAGCAACTAAAGATTTAGAAAGAGATTATCTGGGGAAGAAACCACAGAACTAAGAAAGTACGTTTATACTTCAGTAACAACTGTGGTAGTGGATTTTAATTAGTAAATGAAATCTCAATCCATTGCTCCAAAAACAGGAGTCAAACCTATGCCCTGAGAACTGAGAAGTAGGCAAGCAAACTGGTAGTTGGTGTTATATAGGATTTTCACTGTTGCTAGACATCTGTAGCTTCAGTTAAATACTTGGCCAATAGCTTAAAACGCAGTATTGCATCACATGTTCCCTACCTGGGGTTAATGTCAGTTTGTTCAGCTGTAAGTATGAAACTTTTATGATTTCAAAGAAAATCCCTGAAGAAATAAATAAATTAACACATAGGGAGGATTAAGTGATGATGCGTTAGACTCAGAAGTGTATTACTGAGCTGTACTTTGTCAGAAACATAGTGATAGTTCAAGAGAAAAAAAGAAAAATGTATTTTTTATTCTTGTATTCACTGCATTCTGCCAGCAATGAAGCACAAAAGGTCACATATATCTTTGAATAGGAAATGATTTCTCTTGACATATAAGTCAATATAACTTGTAAAGCGTGAGGAAGTTCAATGTGACATGAAGCTTGCCTTGCAAATCTCTCCCTCAGTTCTTCTCTAATAATGTGGGAAAAACAACAACAAAATTCCTTCTTACACTTCCTTATATGCTTTTTTAGGATCTTTTAATTCATTTTATGTGCCTACTGTGTAGTATCTTGTTTGGTATCTTTCAATTGTAGAAGAAACACAATAATGAATACTGATTCAGAAGTGACATCCTTCATTATATTTTTCTTACCCAAAATGTGAGTGGATGAACTCTGTATCATATCCTAAATGCTATATCTGGGATATGCTGTCTATTTGTAAGAACACTTTTGCAGGCTTAAATCTTCTAATAGGAAAATTTCTGCTCAAGTTTCTTTCACATTTACACCAGTGGCAATATGGATCTTTCCTAGAGACAGGTCTGAATTGCCTAAAGCCACCTCTTTTATTAAAACTAGAGAGAAGAATGAGGATACATTTAATCTAAAAGGGAAGTGGTACAGTTTCTGTACATGTCTAGATTTTAAAAATTGCACAAAGGGTTAGCTTAATGACATCAAGATTTTCCCCTGTTATTAATATGGAGATTCTCAGAAACAGAGTTTTTTCTCACTTCAAGTTTAAATAACCAAACTAAAAAGTACAATCAAAAAATAGAACACTACACTAAATGTAATAGAAACCCTTCCAGTAACAAATACAGTTCAAGTAAATTTTTGGCAATGTGGATGGACCATTTGATAAAGTGAGCTATCTTTTTAAAGTCTAGGTTTAACTTCAGAGTAACCTAGAGTGTTGCCAGTTGTACAATGTACATGGTCTCTTGAATACCAAAAAGATAAGTGCTATCTTAGTCAAGTTCAAAGTAAACCAATGCATTCTCCTGGCGTACCAGAGACAGAAACAGAGACTTTTTGATGACTGTTTCTGCAAGACCATGTAACAACAACCAGCAATATCATCTAGAAATAATTGCCTGTGTTTGTACACTGCATGGGAACCAACTAGTAAAACCAAAGCAGACATAACCTTCAACAGATTCTTTGCCATCAACATCAACATTCACACATAGTTATCCTCTGTGATCCCATAGCTACACCTTCCACAGCAGTACCAGGACTTGGCAAGAAGAAATATGAAGCCACATGTTAACAGTACACCAAAAACATCACCTTAATAAATAAATATTTGAAGTAAATTTGACCTATAAATAGAGTAGAGGTATCTCATTCAAACTGCAAAATGAGGAAGATTGCAAGACAATATGAATATATTATGTAAAATAAATTTTCTTACAGTCAATAAGGGAATCAAAAATGCAACATTAAGATATCTTCAGATGTCTCCCTGATAGCATAAGGTGTCACATCATGATTTAAGAACCTGTCTCTACTTCACTGTTACACAAAATCCTTTTTCATTTTCTAGGATATAAAATATAAAATGATACCATAAAGATCTACCGAAGGAGTGTCCTTTCATTAAAAAGCAGAATATCTGAAGGTTAAAGACAGAGATTTTAGAAAAAAAAAAAAACAAACAAACAAAAAAAAAAAAACAAAAAAAAAAACTCTGCAACAAATCTGTGCAACTATAGAAGGAAACATTTAAATCAGTATAAAATGATTATAATTTGTTTGTTCTGAACATAGTTAATATCTGATTAGGTAGGTGCTTGAAGTTAATGTCTTTCTTAATTAAATCAGACTCCTCCTTCTCTACCCCAAGAGAAAAGATTGATCATGCTTTTTTTTCAAATGCTAATTACTATAAAGTCTTAAAGTAAAAGTCTTAAATCAGAATGCTTTATTCAGCCATGCTGCTTCATCCATTTGGACTCATATATCCTTGGGAGGCTCTTTTTTATATGTGAAAATAAGCACAGATGTTGGCTCCACCTTCCTCAAAGCAAGTTTTGTCTAATACTTTAGATGTATCCCATTTGCACCTGTTCAGCATTTTAAAGTAAAATCAAGCATTTGATTGACTCTAAATATGTCCAGATTTTCTTAACTTGATAATGTTGCCATAAAAAACAAGAGATGATCTGAGTAGCAGCACCACTATCAACTGGAGTAGGGCCAATTTCATCATTCTTAGAAGCACTTTTTGTTGCCATATTGCAGATTAATTAGAACATTAGATGGCACTGCTACTGCACTGAGGTACAAAGAGAAGCAAAGATAACCATATGCAATTATTTATAGTCCATTAAGCATACAAAAATGCTAACATAAAAATGGTCACATTGATCTCAATATGACATTTCTGAAGAACTGCTCTTTTCATTATCAGCAGGATGCACTAGTTGTCTTATTTGCTGCCTCCTCCTGTAACAGCAATCATCATACACTTTTTCCTATATTTCCTTTGTCTTCCATTACAGAAATCTGCTTTGCAAAACCATTCTCCTACAGAATTTACCAAAATCCCCAATCACTAAATTTCTTTTCAGTTTCTTAAGATTTTCAGCAGTCTGGAGAAAAAGGAAAAATTTCTTTTTGTTTGGGGAAAAAAAAAAAAAAAAAAAGCAGATTTCATGTGGGCTTTTGCAAATATGAATAAACTTTATTGAAATCTATAGATCTACATGTGGTGTCACAACACTGTAACTTTTAACACCTAACAATGTATGCTTTAAGTAATTAATAACACCATTTACATTTAGACTACACTTTTCACAGCAAATTGTAAATCACGCCACGAACGGTGCCTTTGTTCTAAAACTAAATGAAACTTTAAAACTCCATAGTTATGTTTGAAAATTAATTTTATATGAAATAATGAAAAAAAAAATCACATGAAAAAATGGGAAAAAATCAATTTAATCTTTTAAATATACATGTTAATACTTAACACATCATTAAAAATAAATAAATAAATAAATAGGAAGTCTTTCATCAAAGAAGCATTAGCATTTTGTTCAAAAATGTAACACATTTTATTATTACTGAGAGGTATTTTCTTGACTTTTCTTCTCAACTGCTTTGAATCATTGTAAAATTGTGAAATGTTCTAATTTTATCCTTAATATACTCTCCAGTGGAATCAGTAAATCAGTAGCAAAGCAACAGAGGAGCTGTTCAACTTTTCATTCGATACAACTAGTTAGAAGACCTTGATTTAATTTGCTTAAAATTTCACGGTTAAAGTGTTTTTCCCCAAAACATCTCAAATAAATTAAACTTGTATCTGTTTCTTTATAATTTCTGCATATTTGACTTTGTAACTTTGACCATTTTCTCCTAGCATAGCTCCGCAGTTTGTTACTTATGCTGCAGAATTCTGCACGTATGTACAGATTATGTATATTTGTATCTATTCATGCAAGAAAAGAAATGACTATTATTTTCCTACAATTCTATGATTCAATATTGTATCAAATGATTATTATTGGTAGCTAATAAGATACAAACCAGTAATGGAATCATAAGGTAATTTGCTGATTGTTTTTGTTGTTGTTGTTGTTGTTGTTTGTTTTTCTCATGAGAATTGACTAAGGTTGAATTCTTACAGAAGAAAAAAAAAAAAATCTGTCTATTGAATAATTAAAAACTATTTCATAATGTAAACATACAGGAAGAATAATGAAACCCTTACAAAAAGCCTATGATCTAAAATTTCTTGACTTTTTTTTTTTTTTTAAACATCTTTCAGCTTAAAGGAGATGTCATAGATTTTGGTGGAGGTTCAGGTTGGAAATTAGGAGAAAATTCTTCTCAGGAAGAGTATTCAGGCATTGGAACAGGTTGCCCAGGGAGGTGGTGGATTCACCGTTCCTGGGAGTGTTTAAGGAAAGGTTGGATGTGGTGCTTAGGGACATAGACCAGCTTCATTTCCATTGCTCATTCACAGTCACTGTATGACCCTGCTCCAGCATGGGGTTTCCCCTCTGCCCCTTGCCATGTAAAACCAATACGAAGGGAAAGAGCATCTCATACCACTTTCTTACTTACACTGAGAATCACACATATCAGCCACATTCTGTAGTAGGTTAGCATTGCTCCAATCTAGTCAATGGAAATAAATACCTAACTCTTACAAGCTAAGGATCAATACCAGAGAAGAGTGGATTAGTAAGCAGAGGAAAATATACTAGTTCCCTTACTTAGTTTGGATGATGGACAGCTTCCACATTTGGTGCATATTTTTCATTCTCCTCTCTGCCCATCACGCATTTCAGTGCCTACCCTGTATATTCTCCAAATATAGACAGTCTCCTCCACACAAAAACAAGTGTGTAGAGTAACACATTCATTAAAAAAAAAAAAAAAAAAAAAAAAAAAGGAGGGTGAAACAGTAAGCATATCAGGTCAAAGTCTGAAATGATCCCTCCTCTATAAAGTCATTAGCATCAGCTATTTGTGTTCCATGAATCTTTGGCAGTAATTGATTCCAAGTTCTACCCAGTTAAATTATACATCCCATCAAGAAAGTTCTCTGTGACTGGCTTTTCAGCAAACTGACACGTTTGGAAATGTCTAGAGATAATGAAGGTATTCATACAATGCAAGTAAATGTTGCATGTATACAATGGATGTGCAGCTGGCACAATCTGTGAATTCTATTAGCTGACTTGGATACTGAATTGCAATTTTAAGTGTTTGATATTGGAAATATGATTTTTGTGTATCTTGTTTGTTTGTTTGTTCATTTTGAGATTTTGTTCTTATTATTCTTAGCCCCATATTTAGGATTGTGAGTTCCATACAAAGCATCCTAGATTGCACAAGAACGCAGCCTTCATGTGTATGTGAGTGTGTATGTGAGAAAATATCTTGACAAGAAGGAATACGCACATATTTGTAGTGGTCATAATTATACTTTTTTTTTTTTCCTTCTAATTGGAATAGCTCTTTTACTGCAATTACTTATTATGGATTACTTCCATGCATTAGTAGAAACTTTAAAGATAAAACTTCAGATGTGGTCTCTGGGCTGAAATGCCTTTGAAACAACATTAGCTGAAATAACCTTTGAAACAAATCATCCTAGCTGCACTTTTAGCTAATTGGATGATATACAGATAGTTGAAAAATAGATCATCCTACTCACTCTATGGTACTCTTTACAAAAGAAAAAAAAATTATTCTTTTTGGAATGTGCTGAGATACCTTATGCAGATAGGAACAATAAACACTATGGTTCACCTTATCAGCCTTGACCAACTGAAACAAAAATGCAGATATTTGATGAATAAATAAATGAATAAATAAATAGATGTAGATTTTTAGAACTTAATGCACCATTCAGTCATCTAGTCTGACCCTCTTACATACCACAAAGACTGAATTGTGTTCAGTGATTCTTGCATTGAATATAACACCTTGCAAAATAACACCATCTTCCAGAAGAGTATTTAGTTTTGATCTGATTTAAGAAATAGAAAATGCAAATATTAGCTTTTGAACTGTAACACCGTAATTTCTAATGTATTTTGTTCTGTAAATACTCTAGATAAGGTGCTTGTTTTTTGTACAGTTATCAAATGTAGTGAAAAATATGCATGCAATTAAGTTATACATGTGTTTTGCACAGAATTTAGAGATGATCTCTGAGGTAAGACAAAAAAAATAAAAATTAGAAAATTGAATGGATAAAGAAGAAGAAAGGCATGTTATTGATACATCTGCATAGGAACAGACAGTCTTCCAGTAAAATTTAAAGAAAATATATTCTCCACAGCATACCTTGTTAGGTGAGCATAAATATATAAAGAATAAAAGGGACATAATATCTCAGAAAACATTAAATTCAGCTATGTCTTTCTTGTCTCTTTCCCATAGATTCCTGGATTAAAAATCCTGATTAGATATGTTATCAATCTTATTCACAAGAGAAAAGTTACATGTGTGCACTAATATTTACTGGATTAGATCCATATTATGCTTCTGGTGATGTTTGAAGCATAAGCTTCTTTTAATTTTCTAATTCACTGAATGCATTCCATTTCCATATTAAAAGCTTTGTTCCTAGTTGTTTTTAGGATCTCTCTTAAGTGTGTTTAGTTTTATTTTTCCCATAACTCAATAAATATGTACAATCTTGCTCAATGTTAGCAGAGAAAATAAATTTCTGTTGGAAATACAGCAATACTGATGAAACAGATGCTGTTTAATAACTAAGAAAAAGTCTTCAGTCACAAGGGCTGAAAAATTTTTGCCTTGCACAAATAATAAAACATCTCTAGGTGGGGGTGGGAGAGTTTAAAAGCTAATCAAATATTAATCACAAAAGTGTGTTGTTGTTTGTTTTTTTTTTTTATTATAAAACTAAAAGTGACAGTAGAATTGCACATATCAGAAAAGTTACATTTAAAGTAGTTAAATTCAAAAAGTCATGTCCTGGATCCCCGTTTACATACTGGAACTTCATCCCAATTGGAACAGGACAAAACCTCAAAAATACAACAGAACTCATGTACTTTTCATTGTTTTGTACACTGAATTCTACTGACATTAATCACTGGAAAGATAGCATGGAGAACCCCAGGATCATATCTGATCTGGACAACCAAGAATCAGGAGCTGAGTGACATGCTGTGAAGAATAGGTGCATCCAGAGAGACCTACAGAGAGGTCACCCTGACAGGACAAAGATGAAACTAAGAAACTGTTAAGCAGTAGTAGCTACGTACTCTTTACAAGCTTAGGGTATAAGAACTGACGGTTCTTGTACTGGTTCTTAAAATCAGGAAGATCAAAAACAAATATTTTGTAAATTACTTAACCTTATTTACATGACAATTTTGTGGCCTTGTGTACTCATTTCTATTTACAGCTACTCGTAGAGATCTTCCTTTCACTCTGTTGGGAGTGGTATATGATTACATGAAGACACAGGTATTATCAGCTTGATAAACTATCATATTTTATGATTAAGAAACTTTATGCTGTCTCAGATATGTTAGATACCTGACTTACAAACTTTGAAGGAAAAAGAAAAAAAAAAAAAAAAAAAAAAGGAAAAAAAAAAATCAAGGAAAAAAGAAATAGATTTATTTATTTATTTTTATGGGAAACATGATATCAGCAAATATAGCCTTCAATGATTTAAAACAATAAAAACAGATTTCAGGACAAATATTCCTAAGAGTTTACAGACTAGAAATGTTATTCTGAGCATAAGCAAACATCAGTAGTCTAACCTATTAAAGCTGAAGGGAATGTTTTTCATTTTCTGTTTAAGAGAAGCTTAATGTTACCGTACATGCAGCTGAAGCATTCAACAGGAATCTAGTTTTTATGTCAACAAGCTATTGTTAACACATGTTATTAATTTTTCTTTGTATAATTTCCTTTATGAAAGCCCTGTAGGAATGACCAATGAGATGGTGGTTGTTCAATAGCCCAAGTATAACAAACAATAGTACCAGATGGATCTCTTTACAAATTCCATCCAGCCCCCTTAGTTTCTTCATTCTAGATACCACATGCTTATGGTATTAGTGCCCTACTACTACTCAGGTTCCACAGAAAAAAAACATGGCAGGTTTTTCCCATTGTGAGCTCTGTTGACCCTGGCATTTGTGTCAGCAGTATCCACCTTTCAAATACAACTTTTCAAGATCCACTTCTGCCATCAATTTTTAGAACAATTAGCAAAGCCCCCTTTACATGGTTTGAGTTTCTGCCTCATCAGACAACTCAAGAGAAAAACAGAAGTTCTGTGCTGATTATTTGCTTGAGTCTGGTGTTTAAATCACAAAAAGTAAACTACAAAAACATAGAAATCAAATGGATGTTGACCACAATATTGAAAAAGGGATGTAGATGAGTGCTTTTTATCTGTTACGTATACATAGACATTTATATGAATATACATGTCTTTCCAATAATGAATATGAAGAAATCTTCATATGCAGGATCAAAAGGGTACTAGGGAGACTGCAGAATCTGGGCTGTAAGAGATTAGATATATATTCACAAACATACATACCATTCCTCATTTTTAAATAAATACATCCTTCTATAAATACAAGTATTTTATGTATTAGAAATTATTTTCCCCATGTTTCTGCATATGAAAATTAGTTAACACTTTCTAATCTTGTTAGCATTGTAGCATTCCATTTATTGAAGCTGCATTTTAATTTCTAAATGGATTGTCATTGGTTAGTTTAAATATATTCTCAATTATAATTAAATACGCTCTCAATTATAATTCCATTATAACCATGAAATACTTTCAAAGGTATTATGAAACTTTCCCTAAGATAGAGGTATTCACATTTCAAAGTAAGCCTGTCTGTGTATTTCATAGTTTTATAGAACATGCAATGTTAGTTGAGAGAAAAACCCTTACTTCATATAATATAGTAGGGCTGATATATAGGACTGTGCTGTCAGCCTGAATTTTGTCTACCATGTATTTCCCATTTTAATGTTGACTTTATGTTTTTCCTCATGTTGACCTCATGTTTTTCTCAGCTCTTGCAAAAGTATCATTAGGTGCCAAATAGAACCAACCTGTGACAGCAAATAGGTATTTCTAGATAGACAGAAACCAGTGATATGACCCTAAGGATTACATGGAGATATTCTGAGAAGAGCCCGGTCAGCAAATCCAAGATATGGTGTATCATCTACTGAAATCAGATGTTAAAGTCTAACTTAAAAAAAAAAAAAAAAAAAAAAAAAAACAAAAAAAAAAAAAACAAAAAAAACTTCATTAGCATGCCAGCAGGTCAGCAGGCTTACCCTTTCTTAACTGATTTTCCCTTTGACTATCAAATACCAAAAATTCACATCACCCAGACTGTGCAGGGAGATGTCTAAAACAATAGGAAACAATAGGAAATAACCAAGTGTGAGAACGTCTTCAATTTCACCTGTCTGTTCAGATTAAGCATTTTATTAAGCTGAATAACAATTTGTCCCTCTGCTCAAGATACTCATCTCAAACAATGGGAGGAAGGGTTAATCTTTTATCTTTCAGATAAATAAGCTTTTTCTCTTTCTATACAATATCTCAATACTTTTGGAGATCTAGTTCCAATTTCTGGTCATAATCAAAGGCTTGCAACTTGAGTCACCGATCTTGCAGGAAAGTAATAAAATGAGACTATAGCACAATATTGAAATGCGTGTCAATAAGTAAGATACCCCTATTTGTCATACTAGAATATCTTTAAAGTCCCTTACAACGTGAACCATTCTATGGGGAACAATTAAATATTCATAGAACTCATTTCAAAGGTTTTTCTTTGCCATGATAGGATGAATAAAGGTGAATGTCACCCATTTAAGGCTCTTCCACAGTTGAGTTTCAGCTGAAATACTTTATCTGCTTTAGTCTATGCTTTTTTTAAGGAAGGCATGAAGACACTAGAGAGACTGAGAACAATCAAACTTTTAGAAAATATGGACTACGGGGAGATGATAAACAAACTGAGAAAAAAAGAAAAAAAAAAAGAACTAAAGGTAAAAGTGACAACAGTGTTCAAATACTTTACAAGTATCAAAAGTAAATTATTTCACATAGGGGAATTCATTTCCCTTTTAATAGAACATGTAGTTTGGCATTTTTCAGAAGACATAGATGAGATGTGAAAGGATGAGAATCCGCTTCAGCTTCATATGCTTTCATTTAAGTGTTGAGGCATCCACATGTAAACTAGGCATCCACACGTAAACTAGGTAGCTAGGTTAACATCATGTTGTTTTTCAGTGGAGATTAGAGAACTGTTCAACTCAAAATCTAATATGTGCATTTAATTGCTTGAATAAATTCCTGGACTCCAGTGTCTCTTTTGACTAGATTTTCACTGAGTATAACAGGAGCTCAGCTCAGATGCCAATGTCTCCTTTGTGTATACCTAAATTTATATCTGAAACTCAAACTGAATCTTGCCTTAGGAACAGCTCTGTAAGGATGGCAAAGTTCTAGAGTAGATTGTCTATATATGTTGTCTCAGCCAGTAACAGTTGACAGTGGTTTATAAAGAGTTGATCTTTCCTTGGGGCAAAGGCAAAGCTGTTCTGTAAAGCAAAATAGCCTAGCTCAATAAAACTTGAAATTATAGTTTCTGTACTGCTGCTAAACACTGCCTACAGCAAGCTCTGCTCACTGCTTCTTCTCTGGGGAGCCACACAGCATGTGGCAGAAATCAGAATTTTCTCCCTGTGCATGCCCAAGTAGGCATAAATGCAGATGACACTGTGTCTCTATTCCTGAGATTGATTGTATTAACTAGACAACAACACTCTGTTTAAAGGAAAGAATTAGCTGATGTTTCTTCCTACAGTTGTCTCTGAAGGGCAGCAACAGCACTATGTGCAATTCTATTTTAGCAGAGTACAGTTCCCAAAGCAGGAAAGCCTTAAACTAACTCCTTGTTACAGGTGGTAGAAGCAAAAGGTTGTGGATGTTGATGGGGTTGATTTAATTAATTTATCCACTACAGTTATGTAATTTCTACATTTCATACATCCTTGTATTATTGTTTACATTTTCCATCCATATGCAACCTGCTGTCAATATTATGTTTTATATATCTATTTCCTCGCTCAAACAGAAATTATATGAATTTTGTTTTCATTTTTTTTTAGTCTAAAATCATTTATGTCACTGTGGAGGACCACAGTTCAATTCTCTGAAAAAAGGAAAATGGCAGACAGTATTTTGAAATGTGAATTTCAACTCATCTAACTTGAAAAAATTAGACTAAGAAATCCATTTGCCTTCATCTGTCATCAGTCAAGAGAGATACATATCACAGAATCACAGAATCACAGAATTTCTAGGTTGGAAGAGACCTCAAGATCACCGAGTCCAACCTCTGACCTAAACACTAACAGTCCCCACTAAACCATATCCCTGAGCTCTACATCTAAATGTCTTTTAAAGACTTCCAGGGATGGTGACTCCACCACTTCCCTGGGCAGCCTGTTCCAATGCCTCACAACCCTTTTGGTAAAGAAGTTCTTCCTAACATCCAAACTAAAACTCCCTTGGTGCAACTTAAGCCTATTCCCCATCGTCCTGTCACCAGGCACGTGGGAGAACAGACCAACCCCCACCTCACTACAGCCTCCTTTAATGTACTTATAAAGAACGATAAGGTCGCCCCTGAGCCTCCTTTTCTTCAGGCTGAACAAACCCAGCTCCCTCAGCTGCTCCTCGTAGGACTTGTTCTCTAGGCCCCTCACCAGCTTCGTTGCCCTTCTCTGGACCCACTCAAGCACCTCGATGTAGCGAGGGGCCCAAAACTGAACACAGTACTCGAGGTGCGGCCTCACCAGAGCCGAGTACAGGGGGACGATCACCTCCCTAGCCCTGCTGGTCACACTGTTTCTTATGCAAGCCAGGATGCCGTTGGCCTTCTTGGCCACCTGAGCACACTGCTGGCTCATATTCAGCCGACTATCTACCATCACTCGCAGGTCCTTCTCTGCCTGGCAGCTCTCCAACCACTCATCTCCCAGCCTGTAGCTCTGCTTGGGGTTATTGCGCCCCAGGTGCAAGACCCGGCACTTGGCCTTGTTGAACTTCATGCAGTTGACCTCAGCCTATTGGTGCAGCCTATCCAGATCCTCCTGCAGAGCCTTCCTACCCTCAAGCAGATCAACACACGCGCATAGCTTGGTGTCATCTGCAAACTTACTGAGGCATCCATACAGAATGTGTAAGACGTAGGCTGAATGTTACCAACACTGATTTCTGCAAGGAAAACTGCAAGCTTGGTAAATATAGGAGAGAGATTTTCACTGAGATTTTTCTAATGTATAGTCACAAATCAAAAAACTGCCAATAGGTTTGGTGAAAACATCCTCTCTGATGCAGCTACTATTGAGTGCTAGAAGAGTTCAGACATATTTGCTCTGACTATGAATTCCAAGTTCTGTGTTTGTGCTCTGCTAACCTGTGGTAAAATAACTAAAGACAGAGGACAGAATTATATACACACATCTGTACATTATCATGTCTTAATTGTGTTTGTGAATTCAGTCTATTCATATATTTATCTTATTACTGACTACATGCCAAACAGGAGTGTAACTTCCCAGTATGAATAGGTGTTGAGTCATGAAAGTATCTGTACAAACACTGGCATTGATACTATCTTTTATTCTGTACAAATATACCGCACCACATTTTATACAAAAATCCAAGCAGTAGCAAATTATTTTCCTGTGCTAGCTTCCTATTCAACTGACTGAACAGATTTTAATTAATCTTTCTGAAAATAATTTGGCTAAAGATAATATTTTTTCCTTGGTTAGCTTTCAAAATATACTATCAGTTACATATGAAAGTACACCAAACTATAGTTCATTAACTGCTTCTGTGAAGAATAACTGTAGTTCAGCAATGTGTATCCTGTTGCTTTTGCTTCTCAGCTACTATTTGCAAAATTGTGGGTAAGTGGACTAAAATGTGATGTCAGATATTGTAATTAAGTCTCTGAAGTAGTAATTTCAACAGCTGTCAAAACATTTACTTTAAAAAAAAAAAAAAGTTAAAATGTTAAGAGGTACTAAGAAGTATCTTGTTAATAAATACATTTGTATTACTCAAAACTCAGGCTGTGTTGACAGCAATATAGAAAATTGTCCACAAGTCTAATAAATAAATAAATAAATAAATAAATAAATAAATAAATAAATAAATAAATAAATGGAATCTCTTAGGACTGATGCAAGAAAGGCAAAGCAAGGCAAAGAAATTTTTAAAAAATAAAATTAAAAAAAAGGGGGGGGGAAGGGAAGGGAAGGGAAGGGAAGGGAAGGGAAGGGAAGGGAAGGGAAGGGAAGGGAAGGGAAGGGAAGGGAAGGGAAGGGAAGGGAAGGGAAGGGAAGGGAAGGGAAGGGAAGGGAAGGGAAGGGAAGGGAAGGGAAGGGAAGGGAAGGGAAGGGAAGGGAAGGGAAGGGAAGGGAAGGGAAGGGAAGGGAAGGGAAGGGAAGGGAAGGGAAGGGAAGGGAAGGGAAGGGAAGGGAAGGGAAGGGAAGGGAAGGGAAGGGAAGGGAAGGGAAGGGAAGGGAAGGGAAGGGAAGGGAAGGGAAGGGAAGGGAAGGGAAGGGAAGGGAAGGGAAGGGAAGGGAAGGGAAGGGAAGGGAAGGGAAGGGAAGGGAAGGGAAGGGAAGGGAAGGGAAGGGAAGGGAAGGGAAGGGAAGGGAAGGGAAGGGAAGGGAAGGGAAGGGAAGGGAAGGGAAGGGAAGGGAAGGGAAGGGAGGGGAAGGGAAGGGAAGGGAAGGGAGGGGAAGGGAAGGGAAGGGAAGGGAAGGGAAGGGAAGGGAAGGGAAGGGAAGGGAAGGGAAGGGAAGGGAAGGGAAGGGAAGGGAAGGGAAGGGAAGGGAAGGGAAGGGAAGGGAAGGGAAGGGAAGGGAAGGGAAGGGAAGGGAAGGGAAGGGAAGGGAAGGGAAGGGAAGGGAAGGGAAGGGAAGGGAAGGGAAGGGAAGGGAAGGGAAGGGAAGGGAAGGGAAGGGAAGGGAAGGGAAGGGAAGGGAAGGGAAGGGAAGGGAAGGGAAGGGAAGGGAAGGGAAGGGAAGGGAAGGGAAGGGAAGGGAAGGGAAGGGAAGGGAAGGGAAGGGAAGGGAAGAAAAGAAAAGAAAAGAAAAGAAAAGAAAAGAAAAGAAAAGAAAAGAAAAGAAAAGAAAAGAAAAGAAAAGAAAAGAAAAGAAAAGAAAAGAAAAGAAAAGAAAAGAAAAGAAAAGAAAAGAAAAGAAAAGAAAAGAAAAGAAAAGAAAAGAAAAGAAAAGAAAAGAAAAGAAAAGAAAAGAAAAGAAAAGAAAAGAAAAGAAAAGAAAAGAAAAGAAAAGAAAAGAAAAGAAAAGAAAAGAAAAGAAAAGAAAAGAAAAGAAAAGAAAAGAAAAGAAAAGAAAAGAAAAGAAAAGAAAAGAAAAGAAAAGAAAAATAATGGCCTCAATATGTACTGTATAATTGCTGGTACTACAAGTGGGGTCTGAGTCACCAATTAGCACTGAATTTTTTTAATTATTATTCTTTTTTTTTTTAATGATCATTATGATTTATCAGCTGGACAGTAAACAAGACCCTTGACATCTCTGTCTAATGTCCAAACTAGTTAAATCATTTTCTAGAAGCAACCTGGCCTGAAGGTCAGACAGGAGACTCATTCCAAGACTTTAAGTGGGCTAATTGAAGCTAACTCTGAAGAAGAAAGATCCTCTGTTAATTTGGTGTGTATGGGTGAGTGCACATCAATACCACAAAGGGCTCCATTATTGCTGTATCAAAGTAAATAGCTGAAAAAAGTGAGTCAGGGAGATGAATGATTAGTTAAGTGTTAAGCAGACACTGAGTGCAAACAGTAAGTAGCACACAGTTGCTCTTAGAAGGAATGTGGCATCTGTTAACTCCTTAATTTCCTCTGTGTTAGATCTGTTTTTCTGCATGTTTCTTACTACATGATTCAAGGAGATTTTGCTAAGACCTTTAATATGCTAATTCTGTTTGTGGGGTTTGGGGAAGGTTTTCCCACATTAAAATATGTGGGAAATATAAATATAAATTAATATAAATTAATATAAAATATAAATAGTACTTTGGCATTGGATAAATCCATTGCCAGAAGATAACATGCATTTAACATTGATTGGACCAGGCCCAGCTTAGGTTCTGAATCCTGTTCATATGCCAACATGGGACTAAAGAGGACAGTGACTTCATGAGGGCTTTAGAAAGTTCCAAGTCCTAGCAAAAAGGAGTACCTCATCTTCTCCACAGTACTGTTGCCCACTACCTTTATGACTAGTTGAAATGTGGAAGAGAACATTTTTGTCCATAAAGTATAGGAATTGCAGTCATTCCTGATGTGGTATTGCTTTTTTTGTCATGATCACCAATGAAGGGCCATGAACAACCAAGCCCTTCGCACTTTTCTATCAGAAGTTGAAGCTAATAAAAGCTGAAGCTGGATACTTTCTAGGAGTCTACTATGCCAAGATAAAACATATCTATATGATTAAGGCAAAAAACTACAGAGTCCATCCAAAGTTTTCACATTTTGGTTGTCACGTGTTAGAGCATGTGCCCTACCATACTTAAACACTGTCCAGATCAGCTACTAAAGCTAGATATTCTGTGTTCATACATGAGGGTAATCAACATCAAAAATTCTAAAGGAGCTGACTTTAAAATATATATATATATATATATATTATTATTATTATTATTATTATTATTATCATCTTTCAACAGGTGTAGAGAATACACCTCCTTTGAGAATATAATTTATATCTAGTTGACAAAAATGTAGATCTCACATGTCTGGATTTTCATAAAACATGTAATACAAGACCTGAAAATCACTAGTTAAACAGAAGAGTTCAAGGAACACAAACTGAGTAGAAGAGTAGGATAAAGGAACTTCCGTGAACGAATTGTAGAGTGAATTAAGGGTAGGATACAGGGACACTATTTATAAGAACTGAAATGGAACAGTTATCAATGGAAGTCTTAAAAGACTATGTCTAGGAGTTAGCATACTTAATTTTATTAGTATCTATATTTGCAGAAAAAGGAAAATGTACTTATGAAATATGTTGATAACCTACAAAGTAATTAGAGAAGGCAGTTAAGTATAACCCAGAGAGAAATCTGATGTTGAGAACTAATATAATAAAAATGTGAGGAATGTTCTTGTGTGCATTTAAGGATGAGAGATAAAACTTCCCATTAAGCAGGGAATTCAGTCAGTGCAACAAAAGAAGGGAAAACAGACCTGAGTGTATGAATTAATCCCTGAAAGAACTCATAAAAAATAATAATAATAAAAGGTGCTATGATGCATCATGCACACTATTTCTAGTCATAGTATGAAAACATTAATGGAATGTTTTCCACATCAATGAAAACATTATGAAAATATTAATTGAATTATACAAGGCATGGTTAAAAAAAAAATCTAGCAAGTTCTACACTTCTACACTTTGATGTGTTATTCTACTCATTTGATCACAAATATTGAAGAAACATTTACACAAGTAAAAGTGATAAAGAGATCAAACAAAGAATGAAATAAGTGAAAGACGAGAAGAGCTTGGCTTGTTGAGTCTAGGCAAATAAAAGGGTTATGACTATCTCCTTCAAGCAGTCAGGATGTGCAGTGAGGGTTAAAGCAGAAGGAAAGTCTTAAAGAGAATGTTGAATGAGTAAGTTTTAAGAACTAAACAAGGAAAGATTATATAAACAATACAAGCAATACAAGAAAATTATTATACAGATTTAAAGTTTTAATTTAATCACTGTTTCAGTAACTTCTTAAAAAATGTTTTGAAATAATTCTTAGAAAACCTGAAAACAGTATAAAAAAACAAAAGTGAGCCTTTCCAAGGAAGTTGAAATTCTGCTGTATGGATATGTGAGTCTGATCTTTAAATCTTGCACTTCAGATAAAAGTAAAGAGTTATCAGAAGTGTCTGTTAATAGAAAAATCAGTCTCAGAGTAACCTTAGGGGACAGATGCTGAAAGTGAAGAGAGAGAGACCACAACATGTAATACCTTACATTCCTAAAGCAGTGATCTACAAATTACAGCTAGGTGCACTGATATAGCGTGAACATTTACAGGCACCTTACAGGTACATCAGAGTTCTGTTCACATAGGTTTTAGTAAGTCTCTGAAATTGCTTCCTTTCAATAGTCTGCTTCAGTATGAAAAAAGTGAATCTATGATAGTTGGTGGTTTGTGGTTGTTTTTTGTTTTGTTTTGTTTTGTTTTTCATATTAGAAGAATCACTGAATTGCAGAATTTAAAATGTTGTTTGGAAGGAAACTCAGAAGGTCTCTAGTCTAGCCACGTACTCAAAGCAAAGTTAGCTCTGAAATTAGACCAGGTTGCTCATAGATTTATTCAAGTTCATCATGGAAAATCTCCGGGGATGGAAACTGCACAACTTCTTTTGGTAACCTGCCCTACTGTCCTTGTGGTGAAAGTTTCTCCTTTCCAGCCTGAAATATTCTTGTTTCATTTTATGCCTAATGCCTCTTGTCTCCCACCAGAGACAGCCTGCATTTGTTTGCTCAGTCACCTCCTCTTAGGTACTGGGGGCTGCTCTTAGGCTCCTCTGAAGACATCTCCACTCCAGGCAGAAAGCCCAGTTCCCTCTGCCCCTTCTCACAGGAAAAATGTTCCAGCCTTCCTGAGCATCTTCACCAAACATTCACTGAACTCACTCCAGTTTTTCTGGGAGCCTGGAATGGAATGAATAGTCTAGATATGGTCTAACAAATGTTGTACAGAGGGACATACTTGCCCCAGTCTACTGTCTGTGCTCCTGCTAACAGAGCCCAGGACAGTTTTGGCTTCTTTGGACAAATATACATATTTATTCACAAATTATTATTATTATTATTATCATCATCATTAGTATTAGCATTAGTATTATTAGCATTATTATTATTTAATAATAAATATATTAAAATATATAAGTATATAAAATATTTTTGCTTCTGTTTGCAAATATATGTAATTTAACAACAATAAAATAATTTAAAACTCCCACAAAGGAAGAACTGCATCATGGGTCTAATTTTCTGATCTGCCATTAAGCTTCAGACTTCAGAAGTATAGCTGTTCCTAAAAAAGAAGTCTAACAGTGGAGATTTTTCAGTTTAGGTCCAAAATTTCAGTCTATTTCAAATTCAAGCTGAGTTTGCAATAATGCTGGCACAGAAGTAAGCTGATTAAAAAATGTGGGTCCAACTCTTTCACTGAAGCACAAAATAACACTAAAGGATAAGAAAGAATGACATTGGGTCTTTTTATTTAGATTAAAAAGAATCCTGACAGAAAGGGGGAAATATAGGAATTATCCAGACTTCATTTTGCATAAAGATAGCAATATCTGAACAAGGTGACATCTGGGTAAGTTTGGCTATGCCATATTCAGCAGATGTTAAATTAAAAGTTATTCTGAGAGAAAAGAGCAGGTTGGAGACCTGCTCATAAAGGTCAAGCTGGTGTAATCACTGCCAATTTGATCTATTGTTAGGTGTAACTGTTAAAGCTGGATCCTCAAGGCAGCAAATGTGAAGTCATCAGAGTCCTTTGAGATGCTGTGTGGCTGATATACATTGAAGACATAAGAGCAAGAAAGAAGACAAATGACTGTGTATTGCAGCAGTGCAGAAAGAACCATTTACTACTCCCAGAACATCAAGGAGCACAAGCTGAAATATTTCAGGGACATACCAAGGAGAGATGGAGATCGATCAGCAAAAACAATAGTGCAAAGCAGAACTGCAAGCAAAAATGGAAGCATGGATTTGGTCAGCAACAAAACAGAATGGAAATTTCCACTAGTAATGAGGGGATGCCAGGTCTTGTGAATCATGATGCAAAGGGCTGCTGACCTCTAAATTTAAGGCAGAGCTTGATAATGATGGATATAGGTAATTTATCAAACAATAATGTCAGCTGGTAAGCAGCCTAGTTAAAAGACACATGAAATGTAGCCTAATGTTTCTGACCCCTCAAGCACCATACAAATAAGATGATGATTTTTTTTTTTTTTTTGTAATAGAAGCCATATATTACATATATCAAAATTCTCTTTCATATGAATTCACAAAATGTATCTAGTCATCCTATATATATATATTTATATATAAGACATCACAAACATTCCTATACTATGACAAATAAAAAATTACATAAATTGGCTGAGAAATCTTTGGAAATTCATGTCACACTTTAAATTATTCTCAGCATGAATAATTCTTCTGTCATTTAATGTTATACCATTATTGCAATATATACTTTTTGGAAGGCAATCTATTGTTATGTGTTCTATATGGTTTTCCTCAGTATTAATAAGCTATGCCATTATTTGTGAAATCCTCATGAACTCTTTACAGACATTTTTTTTCAAGCATGTATGTTGTTTGTTTCTTCGTTTTTTACTTCAGAAGCATGGCAACACTGAGACGTGCTGCAAGAATCCTTTGTGATATGAAGAATAGTTCAGTGATGAAAAAGGGGAAAGAAAACAAGGAAATCTTATACTTGTGTACAGATAGATTTTTCTACAGATCTGCCTGTACCTGAATCAGGAGTACAACCATACAGTACCTGTAGAATGAAATCCAAGTATTGCTGACACTTTGGAAATCACTGTTTCACAGGGCTCTCTCGATATACTTCTCTCAACTATGAGAAGTACAAAATGAAGTGTCTCGAAAAAACAAAAAACCTGGCTCCAAGCCTGGTGTCACCGACAGAACTTTGGGTTATTTAATCATGGGCCATTTTACATGACACCAGGGGTGCTGGCAACAGATGGAGTTCATCTACAAGAAGGGACAGAAGGAGGATACAGGAAACTACAGGCCTGTCAGTCTGACCTTGGTGCCAGGGAAGCTTATGGAGATTATATGGAGTGCCATCACACAACGCTTACAGAACAACCAGGAGATTAGTCCCAGTTAGCATGGGTTTATCAAAGGTAGGTCCTGCTTGAGGAATCTCCTACAACAAGATGATGTGTTCAGTGGAGGAGGATGAGAGAAGGGCTGTGTATGTGGTCTACCTAGACTTCAGTAAGACTTTTGACACCATCTCCCACAGCATTTCCTGAATAAGCAGCCTGCTCAAGGCTTGAAAGGGCATATACTTCATTGGATTAAAAGCTGGCTGGGTGGCCAGGCCCAGATAACCATGGTGAAAGGAGATAAATACAGCTGGATGCCAGTCACTAGTGGTGTCCCCCAGGACTCAGTACTGGGGCCAGTTCTCTTCAATATCTTTAACAATGATCTGGATGAAGGGATTGAGTGCACCCTGAGTAAGTTTGCAAACAGCAAGTTAGGGGCAAGTGTAGATCTGCTCAAGGGCAGGAGTGCTCTGCAGAGGGATCTGGATAGGCTGAACCAATGGGCCAAGGCCAACTGTATGAGATTCAATGAGGCCAAGCGCTGGGTCCTGTAGCTGGGGCACAACCATGTAGCCCATGTAGCCCATGTAGTCCATGTAGCACTACAGGCTGGGGGAAGAGTGGCTGAGAAACTGCCTAGGGTCCTGGTCGATATGATCGACAGCTGGCTGAACATGAGCCTGCAGTGTGCTCAGGTGGCCAAGAAGGCCAACAGCATCCTGGCTTGTGTCAGAAACAGTGAGGCCAGCAGGACTAGGGAAGTGATTGTCCTTCTGTACTCGGCTCTGGTGAGGCCACACTTCAAATATTGCATTTAGGTTTGAGCACCTCACTACAAAAAGGACATCGAGGTGCTAGAATGTTTCCAAAGAAGGGCAATGAAGCTGGTGAAGGGTCTAGAGAACAAATCTTATGAGTGGCTGAGGGAGCTGGGGTTGTTTAGCTTGGAGAAAAGGAGGTTCAGGGGAGACTTCATCACTCCCTACAGTTAGTTACCTTAAAGGAAGGTATAGCAAGGCGGGAATCAGTCTCTTCTCCCAAGCACTAAGTGATAAGGAATTGGCATTAATTTACACCAGAGGAGGTTTAGGTTGTATACTAGGGATAATTTCTTCTTTGGAAGGATTGTGAAGTATTAAAACAGACTGCCTAGGGAAGTAGTTGAGTCACCATCCCTGGGGGTGTTCAGAAAATGTGTAGAGGTTGCGCTTAGTGACATGGTTTAATGGTGGACTTGTCAGTACTAGGTTAAAGGTTGGACTGGGTGATCTTGTAGGTCTTTTCTAACCTAAATTATTCTATGATTCTATGAATCTAAAATATAATGCGCTTCATTTAAAAATAAAAACAAAAGCAAAGCAAAAAATACACACACCGTTGATTATTTATAGAATATATATACATGTATGTTATTACCAAGTGTAATAATCTTTGAAAAAGCTTTTATATCCAGCTAGTATTTCTCCACCTACAACCTGGCATTTTAGATCTGTAAATTAGTATTACCTTCATGAAGAAACTAAACTTTTTCCATCTGATATGCCTATTGCTGTGTCTTAAATGGGAAAATCATCTGCAGATGGGCTAGTTCCTCTTTACACCTAAAAAAGACAAATTACAGTTAAAAAAAACTGCTGATGTTCCCAAGTATTGTATATCTGCAGCTTTGAGTTACTGATGTAGATGACTTTAGTTAAAAGCAACCTGTATGTGAGAGCATAAGTTTCAGATCAGTGCATTAGCTGCATCAAGTTAATTTCTCTGTGTGTGTTGCACTTGACAAATTACAGCTTCTAAATCTGAATGAACCTCTCTGTCTATATGTCATGACTCCTTGAAAAGCAAAATATATTACTTCAAAGATTTTTGTGTGGTTATAGATCAAAAATAAATAACACTATCTCATTTAGTTAAATAAAGTGAGTGTCTATATAAATCACGAGTCCTGCTTTCAGGACAAGCTGGCAAGGCATATATAGTCCTTTATGATCAGAGTTCATAAGTTCATGCACTTAAAATAAGCATGTCTTGGAAAATACTTAAAAGTCAAGGTGCTATGTATTCTGTCTGGAAAATGTTTGATATAACAGGAATTTGTCAATAAGCAGCAAATCAATTTTTTGAACAGGTGAAACAATGCACAGTGTTGATGGCAACAAGAAAATCACAGAAATTTTCTATGCCCAGTGCTAGCCAGCACGCTGTAATTCTCCCAACTCCCAGTGCATAAGACAGTTTTAGCTTTCAGAGCACTTATTGCCTATTCAGTCCCAACAGCATGGGTTAAACTCACATCATAAAATAAACCATAGGGGGATTGGTTCTGTTTAAGGAGGATCTGTAACTAACAGAGAATTCTTGGGAGACAAACAGCTATATTGTCTTGCCTTGCACCACTGTCAGCATCACTGATCAGGCAGGTTTAAAAAAAAAAAAAAAATACAACAAAGGTAGTTCTAGTTACTGTAACAGCTGAGAAATAGAATAAAGAGTGGATAGGCTGGAGCAGTGTTAGTTTATGTGGATGAATGGCTTGAGATAACTTTTGACATGCATTTCCATATTTTTCATTTCCACATCTCTAATTTTCTTTTTTTTTTTTTTTTTTTTTTTTTCCTGCATTGACTGACATTGTTTTTAATGTAATTTTAACTCAAAATTGGATATGTAGGCACATAATTACTGTCAGCCTAATCCCATAATTAGGGCACATATATTTACATAATTGCAATACTTTATTAGAAAGTGTACTTACGGTGTTAATGGAATTATGTTTAATAACATCCTCTATGTCCCCACAAAACTTGGAAAAAAGACATAAAAACTACATAAGGTGTTACAGTTTGCTACCTTAGCCCTCTATCCAAGTGTTAAACCACTGAGTAATTCATTTCAGAATCATAAATACAGATGGGACAAGAATGATACCATGTTTTTGAAGTCCAGGCCTGAACTGTGGAAGTTTGAGATAAAAATAACTTAAAATCATCTATTTATTTTATTAGGGATTACTCTTTTGATGTGGAAGAACAGTAATCACTCTTTATATGTAGCTCTAGAAGATTTTCCCCGTAATATCTCAACACAAGCCAATAAGAGAAATTGAACTCTGAAAAGACCTCCTAAGTAGAAGAATCTAATAAACTCAAGAGTCCTCTGATAGATTATATTGATTGTACTTTATTTGAAAGAAGAAGCTAAAATCCTATTGGAAGCCCTGTAGTCAACTCAATCTTTCCTTCAGTGTTAATAAATATTTGACTTCTCAGCTCTAGATACTTTTATAGTTGTTTCATTTTTCTGTTGACTTCACAGGCACATAAAGTAACTTTTGACTTTTGGCACTGATTGGTCAGAGTCACACTAAAGCTGTATTTCTGTCCCCTCCCTCTATATTTTTTCCAAAACCAAAATTATACGAAATGTAGAACTATTCTGATTTTCAAAGAATATACTTGGAAAGAAGATAAACTTTCTCCTTTTTTGGGGGATTGTGGGGTCAGGGAGGTAAGATTTGTTGCTACTGAAGTAAATTCAAGCATAACAAGGCATATGAGAAAGGTAATGTTTTCTGTTCAAGTATACATACACAAATATTAATTATATTCAAATATGTTCTGTGATTTATCCTTAAATTTAAAATATTAATTTAGAAGATATATTATTGTACTAAGTATTTTGATGCAGTCAAAATACTCTCAGGACAGCATGTTGGGCTGAAGACACATAAAATATTGTCCTATATGATATATTTATATATCATATTTTTATATTTAAATCTGTCACAAATATTAAACGTTGCAATATTCCAGCAAGTATGATTACTGTGATCTGTTCACTGAAGTAACTATCTGTGCATATCTAAGAATAGTATATAATGGAGAGTTTTGTCTTCAGTGAATTCTATAATTTGACCAGTCCTTATCTGAAGGATTCTCATCTTACCCTATAAGCAGAAAGATGATCTATTACAGCCATTTTTACTTTCTTATGCTACTGGCAGAATTGCTCAAGCTATGTTTCAGAGCTGGAGTAGAGAAAAAGACATTTCCTAATAACATCATCCCATCAATAGGATGTTCCTTTCTCCAACTCATGATGAGGGAGCACAGATTTTTTTATTTTTTTTTTTTTTTTAATTTATTTGAGTTTGCAGGAATGAAGATCTTCAGTTTTATACATGTATTCCCTGAGAGACATAAAAAGAGGTCACAGTAAAAGTTGAAGCAAGTCATACTTGGTAACCACAACACAGGCCATGTGATGCCTTCCCAAACCAGTGTGCATGGGATGTGGGGAGGGCCAGACTGGTGCCAGCAACAGATCTTGTGAACAGTCCCAGACAAGGAGAGGTGGTGAGGCAGGATCTTAGTCCAGCTGAGGAGCCCAGCCAGGAACAGCAAGAAACCAAGACTGGAGGTAAGGCTACCCATAACACCAGTCTGAGGTCCATCCAGAGCAACCCCTAACATAGGTCCAAGGTCCATCCTTGGAGAGAGCCAGAGATAAGAGTGGATACAAGGCTACCTACAGCATCATCCTGGGGACCCTCCACGGAGACCAGTCAGTATGTCAGGACAACAGGGACAGAGCTAGAGAAAGAGGAGCCCATAGCAGTGCTCAGTTTTTACATTACAATTACTGTCCCTTTTAAAAAGTAGTCTGCTTATGATATTGTTTAGTCCATGGTCTAAATTTGGAACTACATTTACTATAATCTATTGACATTATTTTCACTAAATAAGGCTACCTTTACAGTAGTACATTTGCTGCCCCATTTAAGAAAAAAAAAAAAAAAAAAAAAAATTAACTGCACTTGAAGCAATTACCACTAAATAAATACTATTTAAAGCACAAGTGTGTTGAAGTAATGCAAATGGAACACCTTTGCCCAGTAGCCTCCAGCTACAAAGCACTCCTAGGCTTCTTCTGTAAAATTGTACAATCTTGCTGAAGAGTAAAGTCAAAAAAAAATTCTTCAGTTGGGCCTCAGCAGCAGTTATGGGCATGATACTGTGTTTCTAATACAATAAACATTTATTATCTTGGTGTATGAATGCAGTTTTGGGAAAATGTGTCCTGCACCATACCTGTACACATTTTTTGGCTCATCTGGAACAAGCACACATCCAGGCAAAATTAGGAATGCGGAGGATAAACAACAGAGCCCAATGATCACTGGTGCAACTAACAGAGATCCTGATCATTCACTGTTGCCCAGTTGATGAAGTTGAAATCAGGTAACTTTGAGTCCCATTTCTTTAAATAAATGTGATATGAAGAACAAGAAAAGTGTTACATCAAAAATAGACTTGGAAAACTACGACTGTCCAGTTTTAGGATGTTTATCTACGTAGCCATTGCATGTATCATTATACAGACTTCCAGAAAAAAATACCAATATGTTATTCAGTCAGAACTATTTAAGAAATAAATATACCACTTTCGTTATATATAATGTTTTCTCTTATACTTCACCATACTTAATTGTTTAACCCTGTGTCAAAAATAAACTTGTATATCAAAATTGTCAGTATACATATTTTATCCACAAGCTACAGGCTCACCATAGTTTTGTTATTTTTGGACATGGTCAGCATTCCAAATTATAATTCATATTATTATTTGGATGCACCAAATTTTACTTTAATGTATCATATATAGTTCAATAATAAGTCGGTGAGGCAGAAGCTATTTATATAATGATTGCATAATTATACTGACTTTTTAAGGAGCAGTGTTGAACATAACTATCCACATCACAAGTAGAATATGGATGTTTCTGGGTGGAAAAAAAAAAATTGATTTGTTCAACGTATGTAAATTGTGCTGAGAAGGGGAGGTCCTGCTCAAATAGAAATAAAATCATGATTTCTTGTTAGAATATTAAGTAGCTAAGAGTAGCTTAAGGCTTGATTTGAAGTCATCACAAAATTTTTCTAGACTCAGGCAAAATGTAAATGCCTAAAACTCAGAGACAGAGGATTAAGAATTATTCCTTTCTTATGTTCTCTAATGCTGGAGGCAACTAGTACCTCAATTTTGAACAACAACAAGAAATCTGCTTAGCCACACATGGATAGAGATATAGGCTGAGTACTTAGCCCATGTTTAATCTTTGCAGCGGTTCAGAATGAGAAAACATTTCCAACTTAAACTCTAAATCACATATTCAATGCACATATTCTATGAATCTATTGTCTGACGCAGAACAAATTTGCTTACCCCTGTAGCAAACACTAAAGGTCTTCTTATTTCAAGAAGATTTCTCTAAGAAAAGTGTAGTGTGAGTATCTTTCTCATAATATCCCAGTAGCTAGACCAGCTTTTGAGGAACGGGGAAACCTGGCTGGCAGATCATTTCAGTCTTAGCAATTCATTGCTGCAGGCACTTCAGCAAAAATTATCTGAAAGACTGGCCTAAGAGAAGTGTTCAGCCACATACATTCTATATATTGTATTGTAGCTGGACACTATAAAAAGGAAAGCCTGGCTATAATTTGTGAGAAGGGCAAATTGACTTCACTGGTCAAAGTGAAAAACTTCAACTCACGGAGAGGCAATAAAGTTATTTATTCCAACAACATGTAGCTTTTCATAAGCCATCAAAAACTGTCAGTCAAACATTAACATAAATGATGTAGCTTTTCTAACCCTCTAATCTCCATTCTCTCTTCACAAGGTAGTACTGCTGTTTTAGGATAATTATGGAAGTAAAATACTTCCAAATTATAGCAATGTGTAACACGGGGAGATCTGCAAGGCAACACCAGCCAGACAGCATAACATTCCAACTGCAATAATTGGGTCACCAGGTCAGCAGTAGCTGAGAGGCCAACACAGCAATTTTAGCTTCTAAAGGCTTCTCTCATGTTCTGTCTTGAGGATGCCTTTTTTTTTTTTTTTTTTTTTTTTTTTTTTTTTGTCTTTTTGTCAGTGCCCCCATACAAATACTCTAGGAGAGGCATCAAGCACAGGCTTTTACCATCAGGTACACTACATATTCTTCATATCATATACTCCTTATGTAATTTATGTATATCATATATATTCATTTCTGGTAATAAATTTCTTCCTTCTGGAGTTCTAACAGAGCAATTTGCAGTCAGTATTTGCAACCAACTTTTGTAAGATCAATGTTGCATTTCAACTTCTAGAAATCAGAGGCAAGTCAATTTATATCCATTCACAAACACGGGACAATGTTATTAAACCCATAAAATAAAACTGAGAAGCAATGCATTCAGTTAATTCAATGGACTATTCTTCAGAGATATGACTCATTTGAAGGAGATCCTGGTTATGTTATAGAGCATAAATCTGTTGCTTCAGTATTCTTTGAAAAGTAGATTTAGAAGAAGAACAAATAAAGAAATAAAAATATAAATATAAATAGTGTCAAATGGAAACAGAGAAATTATTCAGCAACATGTAAAAGTCACAGTTGGCCAGTCTGAGAGCAAATACCTAAACAGAGTAAGACTGTCAGCCAGACAACACCATGACCATGAGCTTATCAACACTTTCTCCTCATTATGCCAATCTCAGTATGGGATTTATTTGAGTATGAAATTTCTTGCAGTTCTTTTTTTTTTTTTTTGGTCAAAGAAAGTTGTTTCAATATAGTACAAGTAAGGGAGGTGTTATGCAGAATTTAAGTGTTGGATGTTGATGTACTGTGTATTCAGTAAGAATCTATAAACAAGCTCTGAATCTGTATATTTTGGACCTACCTGTGTAGAAAGGGGAGATGAAAAATAAAAATGTTATTCCTGTCCAAGAAAAAACTTTTTCATTTTTTGTCCTAGTCACATAGTTCTGACTCTCGTGTTGTGAGCGTTTTTTGGCACATATAACTCCAGATTTCTCATAGCAGAAATTTGGAAAATGTCCTAGGAATTCCTTAATCTTGTGACCTCCAGCCAAATTAAGGAAGATTGTGGGCGAAGGTATCTATGTTTATTTATACCAACTAAGTGCCAGTCCCATAATACTCAGTATCACAAATATACACAGATAGAACGTAGAAGAGAAAAAACACCAGATTGTACCATGCTAATTTTGTCTAAAAGTCACCCTGGTCCTGGGAAAAAAAAGTACAATTTTTATTAAATCCTAAAATTGGACTGTGTCAAATAGAGCAAACTCATCAGCATTTCACATTGACCACAAAACATCCATTCAACCCTTTTCAGTCTTTCTGTTGCTTGGAATACATATGAGAGAAAACTGAAAGCACTGAGTACTTCAGCTATCTAACTATTCCAGTTATCAGAAGTCTGAGGACCTTAACTTGACATAATGACAACCCTTTTACCTACTACCAGCACCTAGCATTGGTGTTCCTGTTTTCATTATTAATTGTAATAAATTCCAATGAACAATGAGTTATGACTCAGCATATTTCTGTTTATCTTTCATGCCAAGGCATGATTTGAGTTTTGGGCATGAACTACCTGTCTTTTTTTATCACTTGGTTTAAATATATCTTTTGACTATCTTCCATAAGCTTCTATTTTTCACTATCATGCAGAAAAGAATAGATACACAGATTTAACTGTCTTTTTCATTTTTCTGCTTATGTAATTTTTCTCATGTATCAAAACTGACTAAAGGCTAAGGCTAAGGCTTTTTTTTTGGATACATAAACAAGTCAGCTAAATAAGCAGATAGAGTAAAATAACTTCATGCACAGCATCAATGAAGCTGTGTACTGTAAGTCTGAGGGTTATATTATAATAAATACCAGAAGAGGTTAAAAAAAAAAAAAAAAAAAAAAAAAAAAAAAAAAAGTTGAAGACATGCAGAAAACACCTCTAGCTTATAAAAGGAAAGGAGAGATTAATTGATTCTGGTATACCAACAAGAAAATTCTGAGAACCAAAGTGTAGCAAGGTAAAGCATAATTTGCACCGCAGGCTTGAAAGGTTAAATCACTTACTAACTAGAAATTTAGATTAGAAATTAGTTGTAGTTGTTGGCATTGTTCAAAGAGCATAGTTCAAGAAAGTGTTACTTATCTCCTCCTAAAATAAAATCATGCAAGTTAGAGGCATGATTAATTTTACTTAAGCAGGCTTCTAGTGCCATTTTAAATGGTATCCTGCCTGACCTTCAGCTGACACTAAAAATGTGCAGGATGCAGAACTGCTACAATTGCTCAGAAATCTATGAAGTCTAAAGATTACTAGCAGCCTATTCTACCTTAAATGTCTGTCTTGAATGCATGTCCACCAATAAGAGTTACACTTAAGGCAATCTCAAACTTCTGGGCCCCAACACAGAAATAACTGTGAAACTGGAGGACTCAGGACATGTTGGAAACTGGAATAAGTGATTTAATATCTTGTGTAAAACTTAAGCTCTGTTAACTAGCTTAGCAATGCAATTTACATGTTTTAGTGAAACTTCTTTATAAGTTTCTTCATTCCAGAAAAGACAGGTGCAATAGAACAATAAATGACATTTTAAAAATATTAAAGGGAAGTTTGATTTTGCAGTAAAGACTTTTTTCATCTAAAGCAAATAACTGATATCTATGTGCCAAATGGGGTGTGCACAACCAAGAAAATGGAAATTTTCTTCAGATGAGCAGCAGTTATTCAAAATTACTTCAAAATAAAATAAAATCATTTTATAGCATTTTATAATAATTTAAAGTTTGCACATCAAAATTGATGTAAGAAGATAGCATTTCAGTTCTTTCCAGATTCAAATCAGCAATCTACAGTCATTTTTTCAAATCTCATGTTTCAAAACAATTGTTGCTATACATTCTTGCCCCCCCCCCCAAAAAAAAAAAAAAAAAAAGATAAAATTTCACACTATTTTTTGAGATACATACATGTATTCCTTTTTCATCATTTTGCTATAAATTCCAACAAACTTGAAAACATCTTGATTTACAGTGAGGGTACCCAAATTAATGTTTTTTGTGTTTTTTTTTTTTTTTTATTTGTTTTAATTATTTACTTACACATGATATTGTGAAATATTTAAAAGGCTAGAAATTATGTTACTAACGCTCTTTATGAGTACATGAACTCTGATATTGCATATCAGTTTATTATCTGCTATGTTAGATCTCACTCTGCAAACCTTCAAGGCACTCAGAATACTACTGTGAAAGATTTTCAGAAATATATTGAGTTTACATTTCCCTGTTTCACACAAGGATAAAAATGAAACACTTTTCCTCTAACACTGCTTGCTGAAGCTATAAAAAAAAAATCTCTATATTTTGGTGAAACAAACAAGCAAACAAACAAACAAAACCACCAATTTTAATAAACAAACAATATAGAGTATTTTATGGGATTTTCTTATTCTCAAATCCAATATGGATTATATACTAATACTAATTTATTTCTCTGAACTTTCCAAGCTTCAGGGAGATAAGGAGTTCAAAAGTGACATAGTCCATTGTGCCATACTTGCAGATCAGGCAACTAATACGTAACTAAGATGTTACAAAACACATAGTCTAGGAAGTTTATATGCTTCATTACTATCCTACGTGTACATCTGATATGATACTTGAGTAAAAGCAAGAAGAGGCAGATTTTAAATAGGCAAACTCTTCTCAAGCATACAAACAAACTAGTTTCAGCATAAAGGAAAAATAAATTATATCCCGGAAAATATTTTAGGTCTTAATGTGCAAATCAGGAATGGAGAATTGGTTTGGCTAGATAATTACCAAAGAAGTTACCATTAACTTGCGCTAATTAAAAAGTTCTTTACATAAAAACTTTGGTGCTGTAAGTTAAGATTTTCTTTTCCTAGAAAAAATAAATACATAAATAAATAAATTGGAGAGTAAAAACAGAAGGTTTACTACATAGTAAGAAACAAAAGATACTTAAATGAGGTGAGTTTAGGTTCAGTTAGGAGAGAATGTGAATTTCAAGGATATTGAAAGATTAATTACAGTGAAATCTAGATTTTTACCATTATTATCATTATACAATGATCACTAGGATCACCCAGTACATCAGATGCTATAAGAACAAATGGTAGAGCAAGTGACCATACACTTTGCAACATAAGCAAAACATACAGAATTTGGAAAATGGGAGTACAAAACAAAGCAAAGTCTGGAACATGCACAGAGCTATATTAATCTACATGGACAGGTATTTTGTAATAAATGTATTTATTACAAATATATTATTTATAGGTTCCTTCACTAAATCTGTCTTAATGTGTTTGCTTGTTTTTGTTTTGCTTTATTTTTTATTGCAAGGGAAACAGCATGGAATCCTTCACTAAATTAATTACCTATCAGTTTTCAAAATGTAAATAGCTTTAGACAATTTTGGTATTTTATTTTAAACACTACACATGAAATTTTCATATGATCTGATAAAAACAGACCCTAATATTTTGTTCTTAGTCTTCAGTCCAAGAAGAAAAGTTCCGTCCCCGTCCAGCAAATTTCCAACAGATGCTTAAGAATAGTGGAGGTACATTTTACTTCCTCCTGCACTTATTCTACATCATTATGCAGCAGTAGTTTATGTATTGCAGTTGCTGGCAGGTGGAGCACCTAGAAATTTGACATTAGGCTGTCTGAACTGGTTGGGCACAGATTTACTTTGGGATTACATAGCATTTTACTTATCAGGACACAGTTAATGACTAACTTTGGGAACTACATGTTGTCTTTAAAGTAAAAGGTCTGAGATAAAATAGAACAAGTGGGTTAATTTTCTGCCTACTTAAGCAGAGAACAACAGAGACTGAAAGTTCCAGCTCCTTTTTATTAATTTTAAAATTATTTTGTTTTCAAGTTTGTATATCAGCACTTAACTGAGCAAATAGAAAAATGAATAATTCTGTGCTTACTATTGATCTGAGAAACATAGATTCAGCTCCTGCATTTTTTGCAACATCCCTATTACTCAGTCAGTAAAACTCAAATTTTCAGTTTTGTGTGAAGGGTGAGTTTTTAACTTACTCTGAAGTCTCCTAATGCTGACCTCCAAAGCCTTTATAACCTTAGTCTTAGTTACTCACTGAACGTTCCCATGTAAAGCAAGATGGGTTTTAAAAGTAGAATATACAAAGCTGACTTCATAAATAACTTCCAGTGCTTGAGCAACCCTCTTCCCTGTCTTACGGAAAAGGAGAGGCATAACACCAGCTTCAGGGATCACCCATTTTAATAACTGAGCATATTTTTGCCTGTTTTATCATAATATAAACTTAATATGCCATTGTTGTTTTTGTTGGCTTTTAAAATTATTTTTGAACAGCTAATTTAAAAAATTTAAAAACAGTACATTCATTAATGACAATAATAAAACCTTAGATTCACTAAAACATATCAATTACTGAACACTTTGTTAATTCTTATGTACACACTTCCATGTTCCTACATGGTAACTAGAGTAATTCCTCACTGTACTGTAAACCAATATCCATTTTTCTTTCAATAACTATTTTGTGTAAGATATGTACCGTAGATTTTGTTACATAGCAAAAATAGACAAAAGCCAAACCTTCCAAATTTTCTGCATAGGTTATTGCTAGAAAAGTGTTGTGTTAGGTAAATTAAGACTGAAACGTAAATGAAAAGATGAAAGGATAGTTGTATGCTGAAGATGGGCATCTAAGATTTTGAAAGTTAACATTTAAAACCTGCAGCATGCCCTGTGTGTGAGCTTGGGCAACCACTTCAGACCTAAGTTTATGAACAGTCATTATCCAAACCAAAACAATTTCTCAGAGAACAAAGCATCAGATGTGCTCTTCTCAAAATGAGGACAATAAGCACCAAAATGTAAGGCATTAAGCATGACATCATGCTCAAGAGACCTCCTGAATCTTCAACTCTAGTTATCTGCTAATAAAGGCAACCTATAACAGAATCTTTTCTATTAAAAAAAAAAAAAAAAAAAAAAAGCACAAGACAACACCAACACCTAAAAAACACTCTAGGTTTGTTCTAGTTTCCTACTTAAACTAATTTATATCCTTGTGCCAACACTAATTTAAATCAAATGCATCTCCCTTCCCCCACTGATGATTAATTGTACCCTTTTCAGTCTCCATTTTGCAAGACTAAGCAAGACAGCCTTATTTTCCACCCTCTCCTCAAAGAATAATTTCCTGACTTTTAATAATATTTCTTTCCATTTGTCCCAATTTTATAATTATATCTTTCTCAATTCTGAGCACAAAGGCTCAGAGGCCTTATGAGACAAGTACCTCCCTACCTCCACTAGAAATACTTTACTCATAATGTGCTTCGGTAGTATTTGCTCTTTTCATGCCCACATATATACACACATTTTATTCCCTGCCTTCTATAGACGAAGAGCCAAGTTTAGCAATTTTCACTCCCTAATTTGTGACCTTGTTACCTGTGATATTAATACTTTTTCCTAATAATACTCTTACTCTCAGTCCTCATGGTCGTTCAGTTTTCCTACCAAATTATATTCTGATCCTCATTTCTGTTAAGGTCTTAGTGACCTTAGTCAGCTTTACTGGCACTTGTCTACTTCTACCCATTTTATTTATGACAATATTAAATAAAATGGTCCAAAGACTGATATTTGAGAAATTACCATGCAATGACCTCCTTCCAACTCAACAGCTTCCCTTTCAGCTTCACGCAGTGTAGCCTTATTTTTTTCATCCAGATCTTTATACTCATAATATTATTTATATTAATCCTCAGCTTCTGCTCTTGAACTGATAACCTTGCATGATGCACTATACTCAAAGACTGCATTGTATTCTAGATAGATGAGATCTGCTGCAGTTCACTTGTCTGGAAAATCAGTTATTTTCTCTGAGGAAAGTATCACATTAGTCTCACACATTCTGTATTTGGTAAAGCCATGTTGTGTCTTATCTCATTTGTTATTTACTTCCTCATCCCTAGTTCTTCACTTCTGTAATTGTTCCAAAATACTGCATATTATTAAGGCAACATTAACCAGTCTGTAGCTGACAAGTACCAGTCGTTTTTTTTTCTTAAATATATGTATACCTACATGCTAGATTTCTTACTTTCCAGTCATAGTAACCATGTCTTATTCCACAGATACTATAATAGATATAATTGACAACAAATGAAAAATTACAGGTGCCACCTTCTTTGATGTTCCATCTTAGAGACCATCCAGTCCTAGAGCCAGAAGCCTGACCCTAAGTCTTCTGTGTAAAATGAATAATTAAATCTGTCCTTGACCTTGGATGTTGAGCATTGTCCTCATCTCCAAAACAGGCATTCCTGTGAAACAGATTTCATCTGTCTTTAAAAATTAAAATAGACAATAAAAGAGGTAATTTTATGCCCGAATACAACTATAAAGTTTCCAGATCCCCATGTATAAAGGATGTTAAAAGTGTTTTTAAAATTATTTAAGCTCTGGAGAAAATGCCTCAGAAGACAGAAAGACTGAGAGGAGACATCTGATTACAACATTAGAGTACAGGAAAAATTCCAGACATTGAAATGCTTAAGCAAAGGGAAACAGGGTGATGACTTAAAGTCAAAGCACGTTAATTTAAATTAGAAACAAGAAGCATATTTCTACAAATGAAGGTGGCTAATGAATGGAACAACTGCCTCAAGAGAAGCAGTGAATTTTCTCTCTTAATATCATCAAATCAGAAGCCTCTTGGTATGGCAGAGCACAGCAGCCCTGGCACTAGTAGCATGCTAACATGATTATACAGCTTTGGAGACTCTAATCATGTTAGCATACTGCTAGTGCCAAGTGAGTGAGTGAGTTCTACCACACATTTGTAGAGCCACCAAGAAGAGCTGGAGTGATGGACTCTCCATTAGACGTATCTACCTAAAATATATAAATAAGTGCTGTGGACTGTACATTAGAAAATTGTTCAGAAGAGACAGAGTAGAAGGAATTTCAGTGTAACTAGAATAGGGGCATTTATCCAAAAGCTTTTCTGGGTAAACTCCTGAAAACTTATGGCAAAGCAGAACTTCTCTTTAATTAAATATACAATAACATACTTATTAAATATACAAAAAGCTGAAAGATCAGACATTACCAGCACTGGTGGAAGAAAACGAAACAAACAAATGTAATCTTAGCTGAGTGTTTCAGAAACAAAAGGATCCAGTAAAGTACAGGTATTTCAGAAATGGCATTATAAAAAAGTTAAATGTGCTTGAAATAAAGCATCAGAGAGCATGAAGAAAATGACAACTCAGATCTTTATGAAAGACAGGTCCTTCTTGCACCAGAAAATAGACAGTTTTTTAAAAGGCTTTAAAATCACAGTGTGTATCATCAATTTCTATCAAGAAGAATTACATTTTAGGGCACTGTGTTGTCAACCTGAAAGAGGCACACCGGCATACAGAGACATGATAGAAAAAGAACAGATGCATTTTAGCCCATATGACTGCCCATATGCACATGAAACGTGCATACCTTTTCTGGTTTGTAAGGAGAAATATGAGTATTTGTCATAATCTTAACCATTTGTTACCATGATAAAATTACTGACACCCTTTTATTGATGGTAGCAGGCCAATGGGGAAAGAAATGGTAACTTCAGGTTATACCTATACTGAGAAATTAAACAGTACCAGAGAAAACTGAAAAGTCCCAGACACTTTATCCCAAGACTTTTGGCCCATGCTGACATGAGGTCACCCAAACAATTCTTGGGTACAGTTTAACAGCATGGGCCAGTTACTATTTCCAACCAGGGACCACTTTCAATAGATGTCTGTTAGGTTGTCAATAGGTTGTCTGAATGGAAAAAACCTGCTTTGGACCCACAGGGAGTCTAACCAAGACTTTTCCATGTCAGTCCATTACACTGTCTTTTCCTTAGTGGTAAAAGACTACCATCATTCCACTACAGACAACTAAAGACTTTGCTTAATTGCTTCTAATTCTTTTCCTGCTAATAGACAAATAGTCTCCAAAATAAATATCTTAAAAACATCAAGGAAATTTTGAGCACAGAAATAGCTGTTCTCTAAAGCAAAAAGCAAAACAAATACCTACAAGTAATGGAGGACTCAGAAAAAAATCTAAAAGAAATGGCTACATTGTAATATAAATGTGATAAATACATGTAAATTTTATGTACTACTGCAATAAATACTGATAAGGATGCAAGATCTAAGATATTTAAGAATCACAGAATCACAGAATCACAGAATTTTCTAGGTTGGAAGAGACCTCAAGGTCATCGAGTCCAACCTCCAACCTAACGCTAACGCTAACAGCCTGCATGTATTTGAAATGGAAGAGTAATAAAATATTATTAAACTATTAATTGCACTTTATTTATTCTAAGGGGATGTTAAATACCTGGTGTGCTCAATACCTGAATAAACATCTTGAACACTCAAAGAAATGTACTGAGAGCAGTAACAAATTTAGTGATCATTTCAGTGTTATAGTTTTGGTTCCATCTGTTTATTTTCTTCCCTATGTAGTTGTTCTTTTAGTTATTTAAAAATGTTAAACTTCTAATTAAATTTAGTCACTTCAAACATGTACAAAATTATCCTCTCTATCTGTCTCTATTAAAGCAGCAGAGTATCAGTGGCTATCTTAATTCTTTTTCAATTGTTTATTTAAACAAGCACCACAGATTTTATTTAAAACACAGAGACCTTCCAATGGCAGAGTTTTGTGTTTGGGATGGAGAAGGAAACACACTGTTGTTAGACTCTGCTCAAATTAATAAAAACCCATTTGATCACACAGCCAGCAGAACACAGCAATCTCCCCTGCAAACTACATTGCTATGGCAGCCACCCAGCTCTTTCAGAAACCCCTTCCTGTATTTGCTGTCAGGATGATGCACAACAGTGGGGTAACAAATGCTAGAGCAGGGGCCCTTCATGGCAGGGCTTTATCAACAGCTCCATCTCTCTAACTCAAGATTGCTCCAGGTTTAGGGACTCTAGGTCATCCATAGTAGAGTAAACAGAGCACCTACAGTACACTTTGCAAAGTAATGGACTTGAGCATTATTGTGCTGTACTGTACTGTTTAATTGTTAGCAGGTTTCCTAGCACAGATTTGGCTCATGCCATGCCAGTCACTCAGTGTTAGCTTGGAAAATAACAGTGAAAAAGGATTCACCACGGGATTACTACCAAGAAGCAGATTAGATGGATTTGCTCTGTTGTGATGAGGAAAAGATGTTAAACACACATATGTAATCCTAACCACAATCTTAGGAACAGAGAACAATCGCTGCCATGCTGTCCTCTAGCTTACATGTAGCTCTATGCTTACAGCAGTAGTAGATGGACAAGATGGAAGAAGACTCATTTCAAAAAGCAAAAGTTTTGTTTATGGTATTTTTATGGTTGATACATGCAGCTCCATTCACCAGCTTGCTGCTGTCCTCATGTCAAAGTCTCTGGTTGTTAATCTAAGCATATATTCCTAAGGATGTGCTGGTCACATATACAGAAAAGTAACCAGACAGCCAACAATCATAGCTTTGTATATAGGTACAATGTAACAGGAGAACAGGTACTTCCATTGCTTCAGACCATTGTTTTAATATACCACTGAATGATATGTCCAGATGCAGCATTACAACAAATGCCAGCATTCATCATGAGTATCCAAAATAATGCTTCCAGTGGTTGACGTATCCTTCTACATAAAGGCACAAAGATAATGTGAGACTGGTAGAAAGAGTGGACCACTCAAGACTGTTGAGGAGAGCAGGTAAACAGCCACACATGCCAAAACTCCTGTGCTATAAAAAATCTCTACCAAAAGTCAAAGACAGAAAGGGAGAGAGAACTGACCATCAGATTCCTTTCATGCCCATTGCACAAGACAGGGATAAGTTCTGATGTGTCTGACTGAGTGGACAGGAGCATTCAATGCCACTGTAAAACTTTAAGCTTACCACATGGTAAGCTTCTAGATCTGTGCATTATATGTTTATTTATCAAAGTGTTACATTGCCAGCATCTGTCCCCTTCAGCCGCTCTTCAACTTTTCAGACTATAGCTTACTTAACCACTGCGGTTCAAAGAAAAGAAAAAGAAAAAGAAAAAGAAAAAGAAAAAGAAAAAGAAAAAGAAAAAGAAAAAGAAAAAGAAAAAGAAAAAGAAAAAGAAAAAGAAAAAGAAAAAGAAAAAGAAAAAGAAAAAGAAAAAGAAAAAGAAAAAGAAGAAGAAAAAGAAAAAGAAAAAGAAAAAGAAAAAGAAAAAGAAAAAGAAAAAGAAAAAGAAAAAGAAGAAGAAGAAGAAAAAGAAGAAGAAGAAGAAGAAGAAAAAGAAAAAGAAAAAGAAAAAGAAAAAGAAAAAGAAAAAGAAAAAGAAAAAGAAAAAGAAAAAGAAAAAGAAAAAGAAAAAGAAAAAGAAAAAGAAAAAGAAAAAGAAAAAGAAAAAGAAAAAGAAAAAGAAAAAGAAAAAGAAAAAGAAAAAGACTTTTATAAAGGTAAGCCCCACGTGAATTGGTCTGGTTTTATTTTATCCTTTTGCTCCCTGTTATAGAACTTCTTGGATGAATAAATAATGCTTTGTTTTGAAGATGTTATCTTGGAATCACTTTAATCAACCACTGTCATGATCTCCCACCTAGGTCTAGTGGGATAACAGATAGAAGGAGTTGTGAGAGCAAAGCTAGGCATGCTTTGCAGACAAACTTGATCTCACTTTGTGTATATGCTGTGGGGATATATGCTCTCACCATCCATGCCCTGAGCTGCATAACTGCTCTGGTCCAGGCCTGAGCTCCAGCTCTTTTCTCAGGCTTATTTCCTCAGCCACACAAACCCAGACTGTCTGCTGGTGGTGGTGTGAAACATGGGCAAAAAACAGCTGGGATCTGCATCCAGAAGAGCTCACTGTCATATCTTGGTCATGACTGGGCCACATGCTTTAGCTCAAATAGAGTGAATATAGCAAAATCTGCCCTGAAAGAGATGCTCTTAGAAACCTCTAAGAGGAGTGTGAAATGTGTTCCAATTTTTGCTGTGATATGTGCTGTTTCAGGTAACTGTAAAGAATGGAGTTTCTAGGTGATAGGTGTCAATGAAATTTTAAGTGAACAAATTTATAATGGTCTGATTCAAAATTCATAAGTTTGTTATATGAAAGTTATCTCACAGTAATTATTCACAAATTCAACTATAACTACCTCTCAAGTCTACAATGCACAACAGCCCATTCAATTGTTTTTGTTCAGTGTTTAGTGTGATAAAAGTCAGTACGAAAACCGAGAAACCATTGAGAAACCATTACTGAAATTGCATTATTAGCCATTGGAAGGGGGCTGTTCTGGATTTGAATATGGTCTATAATCCACAGAACATTCCACTTATGCGTGTCCTATGGCAGTCAGCATTCCTCTGTCCTACTGACAATGTGCTGACAGGCAGCACTCACTCTTTTCTGTCCTGCTTCTTTGAGACTGACTTCTGGGTGCAGGGACATGGTTCATCCTACAGAATTTCCAGAGCCAAGGGAAATATCAATTGTCTCTCTGTGGATGTGCATTCTAAACACTGTGCTAATGCCTTCAAGCTCTAGCAAAAAGTTCAAATAGCATTCTTGGAAAGATGAAGAAAGTAAAAATTCAGAGGCAGGGCCAGGACCAGGGACCCTGAGCTGGACTTCCAGGTCCAGTCCAGGGCAGAAGGAAGAGAATGAGGTAGAACTTTCTCCAGTAAGTTCATTCACTCCATGGAAAGGTGGAGGGTAGGGAGAAAAAAATAAGGAAAAGTTAGGAGTGTTGTTTTTTGAAATTACTGTGGGGCATAAGAGGAGGACTTCACCCAAGATCTGCTTTGATCTTGTGAATAAGATTCCATCTCTAAAGTTTTCTACTTATACTTCTGCCAGGTTTGAACAGAAGAAGATAGTTTGTTCAAGGATGAGACCATACATCTCCTCCAGCATTCTTTGCTGGCAGTACTCCCAATCCCAACAACTTTCACCAAGGAAGGTCTAAAAAAGAAAATAAAAAATACAGCAAGTGTAAGGACTAGTGGCATTGAGATTCTCTGAGGCTTGAGAAGCAAGACTAGTTTGGCTATTTTCATGTGTGTGGGTACACGCAGGGTAAGAGAGTGAGAACTATAGGATGATAAGGTTAGCCCCAACTATTTCAAAATGTCACTGCTGCAGTAGGGTAGACATAGTTTAAGAGTACTAGAAGTGGGTACACCTCAGAGTTGTATCCCTATTCCACATAGGACCAGATCTGACTAGGCTGGCACTTGAGGAAGACTGCTTTACTACAGCAGACAATGTTTAGGTTAATGTTATTGAATATTATACAGCTGAGAAATATTGAATTAAATATATATATATATTACAGTTCATAGCTGTTACAATTAGAAATATGGCATGGATACCTATGAATACACAGTATAGAAATTTACTGTTGATTCTTTGAGTAAGACAAGCAACAGATTTGATCAGCTCCATGGCCTAGATGATGTATTAATATTATTTTAATTGCTGTTTAATTTGGTTCATAGTCACGGACCACAAGCCATTTATACCAGTCACTATAAAAACACTGAACAAAATGCTGTTCCAAAACACCTACAATTTAAGGATAAAACAAATCATAACAGACAGACAGTTGTGACAGTGATTCAAAAAAGGATCAAAAAGCCACACAGATGGTAGATGTGAAGTAATTTTGTCTCAATACAATCTCCATACAATCCTAGTTCTGTTCAATACAAGAACTGAAACATACGATTTATAACTATCTGGGTGTTATTCTGAGCATCACTTATCATGTTGGATGTTTTGTTCAATCTCTTTTTACAACCTGCCATGTTCCATAGAGTGGGATGCTTCAAAACCAGCTCTGTCTTTTCCCTTGAAAAGGCATAATTTCAGGAATCCCCATATTTTGACCAGGAGCTGGTTCTAAAAAAAGATAGTAAAACCAAGAAGACCTTAACCTTTTCTTTCTGAAACCAACATATGGTTTAGAAAAGTTTAAAAGTAATTACTGAAAGGCAGTGCTGCCAAAAATTATCTATCCATTAAGGTTAGAGAGGGAGAAGGGGTTAGAAATTAATTTGATAAGACTTGAGTTCTGACCAAGAGTCATTCTTGGGAGCTAGCTGCCACTTTAATTACATAAAAATCAGAAAGCGTTTAAAAATTAGAGATAGACTCTTGTTATAGTTTTTAATTAAAAAAAAAAAAATTTCAAAGTGTAAATATAACACATTGACATACTCAGCAATATTTTACTGCTCTGTTATGAGCTGCTCTGTTATGAGCTATTTCCAGAACCATCTTGTTTTAGACTATCTATAGCCATTCATCTGCAACTTTTCTTCAAGAGCATGAGACAATAACCAGATCTCTTTAGATAGCTTTTTTACTTATTTGTCATATTCTTGCCCTTGAAAGTATGTTGACAGAAACAGCCAACTTAAATTACAGTTTTTGAAAGTATCACATAAGAATTCATGTTACTTGTTAATAAAATAGAAGATCTGGATCTTTTCCAAATCCCTGAAGTAGTCTGCTACTAAATAAAATGGGCCAGGGTCCATTTCCTGGCTTTTCGGCAAAGTGCACATTATGCCTTGAGCTCTCCTTTCCCTCCTCAGAGGGTAGAGATGGTGGCCTACCCTGCACCCACAGCATGTCAACTGTGTGCTAATAAATAAATGATATGATCAATCATGTGCCAGCTCTCAAATTTGTCCCCTGGACTTGTTTATTTTTCTGATATCGTTCATCCAAATATATATATATTACCTAAAAAAAGGTAAGAGGGAGGGAAAAAGAATATTACAGAAGACTTCAAATTTGAGGCAACATTTTAGTCAAATGAGCCAAAAGCTAATCTTCCTACAGCCTTATTCTTACCTCAACCAATGCAATCTAGCCTTTTCAAAATTAAACAAGACATCAGAGGTCTGCCTTTAAAGTACATTGTTGTAAATAACATTTTTTCACATTAACAGCATTTCACTAGACCTCACACTTAAAAACAAGTATACAGAAGCAGAGAGAGAAAAAAGTGCAAGATATAGAGCTATGAAGTGATAATAAAACCAGCCCAGCTAGTTCCTGACATGATCATGTCTCTTCAGGTGTCACAGTCGATCAAAATTTCACCGGATTTCTGCTTTGAACTTCATAGCTGTCACTGGAAGCTTTCAGAAATCAGAAGGCTGGTAAAATATTGCATCACCTTCTGCTCATGCGTGCATTGTCTCCACATCATCTTAGACTGGGATTCAATTCCCTATAGTCATTTTGCCATTTTCTTGTATAAGCTGAATGTTAAAACTATTTCACATAGAACCCGGACATAGTAAAGTGGCACAAATTGTTACCCATAGGGCCATCGGACACGTTAGTTCAAATTAAAATTCAACCAGCATGAAACCAAATTAAGTGTGGAGCTTCATACACTGACTTCACATGTCTAATGTCACCACTGATTTACTTATACATACTATCAATATATACAGTCAATATATGAGAAGTGGGAAAATGTTTGGAAACAGATTGATTTGCAAGTTTGATGGTACTCCATTTACTTAGACATGAACAAACTGTAATATGATAAACATGCATATGTCCAGCGTTGATTAGTTCCCCATAGTTGCTTTGATCCATTTTCCACTCAGGTCCATGGGAATCTTTCCACTTTCTTCAAATGCAGTTGCCTCACACACTCAATAAAAAGTATACTGCACTGAACAGCAGTGGCTCTCCTTGTGAAAAAAATGCTAAAGGATTTGCACGCAAGGAAATATGGGCATAAGATGTCCTGCAAGCACGTTGACAAGATATTTTCAATGAGAAATGAGAAACTACATAAACTGCAAACCACATTTAGTAATTGGGAGACACAGGGATTCAAATTTACAAAGTAAACCGCACTACCTGTTGCACTGAAAATATAAATTCTCTGTTGGCAAATTTAATCCTTCAGGTTATATGAACCCTACCTGTTCCATTTTCATCTTACTGATCATGTAATTTCAGTGGGATGTTTATTCACATATTGGTTTTAATAGTGAAATTGAACTCATCGAACTAGAAGAGGGAAGAAGGGCTTCACTTTGGATTGAGTTAAGTTGGAACAACAGGGTCTTTTCATCAATGAAACAAGGAACAGTAACAACAATTATGGCTGAAAGTAGAAGATAGATTTTCACATGTCTTTAGTTCCCAAATGTTACTTTGACAAGAAGTAGTAATTCATGCTCAGAAAAAAAAAAAAAAAAAAGCTGATAAAATCTAAAAAAATCTTTCTATTTACATTTTTGGTCAATATCACTCACAAATTCAAGACTGAAAGCTTTTTTGTCAACTTAATTTTCTAGAAAATCATCCACCTCTAGCTACAACAGACATTAATCACTAACATTAGTTCACTCTTCCTGTTTTAAGATTAAAAGAAAGAAATCCTACCATCTACACACAAAAAAAGACTACCAAAATGATGATACAGTTAAGATCTATGATATAGTCAAAATTTGGTTTACAAGGGTCATAACTAGTACAGAGCAGAATACAGGTAAAATGCCGGGTCTGATGTCTATGTACACCACACTACTCCGTATATAACGGTAAAGAACAGTGACAAAATATATTCGGAAGGCCATCTAGTGTAATTCAAGGGAAATGCAATATATTTAACTGCTTCAAATACTCGCATCTGTTCTATCATGAAACAGCTACAAAATTCACAAGTATTGACCTTTGTTTCAAAATAAACTGATCATTGCTACCTCTAGAATATCATTGACATTTTGCAAGGAAATTATATTCAATTTAGCTGTCATGAATATATGAGACTTCATATCAGAAAATGATAAAAGACAGTATTACTAAAAGGAAAATACACAGAGTAAAAATCAAAAAGCAAAACAAGTGAAACTGATGTCATTGTAAGACTTTGGAAACTAACATCAAAATGTCAAGATGTAATGAAATATAACTTTGCAAAATAGGGAACTAGGAAGATGGTGTGATACCAAATCTGAGTGAGGAAATACAAATCCATCCAGGCACAGTGTAACAGCATGACAATGGAAATTTATTAACAGTAAATGTGTTCTGAGCCTATAAGAATGCTGATTTATAGCTACTACAATTGTGAGTGAATGATAAAATAAATAAATGCTATCTATTATACTCTTAATTTCTTTTCACTAAATACACACACAAGTACCCTTGCTATATAGCCAGAAGGAACAATTCTGATTACCTGCTGTTTCTTTACAAAATAATACAGGCCACAGAACCTCAGTGTATACTCATCATACATATAACATAAATAAGAAAGGAATTATTTTCATGTGTACTGTGGTTTAACTCAGCAGGTAGCTAAGCACTACACAGCCATTCAGTCACCCTACTGAACTCCACCCCCAATGGGATGGGGTAGAGAATCAAAAAAAAAACAAAAGGAAAAGTTAAAAGATCATGCGTTGAGATAAAGACAGTTTAATAGAATAGAAAAGGAATAATGGTAATAACAACAGCAATGATAAGAATAAAAAGAATATAGAAAGCAAGTGATGCATAATGCAGTTCCTCACAAACTTCTGACAAATGTCCAGCCCATTCCTGAGTAGCAGCCTGAACCCCTCATCCTAGCCATCCACTTCATACTTATGGTTCAGCATGAACCATATGGTTCATATGGTTCATATGTTATATGCTATGCAATATCCCTTTGACAAGTTTGACAAGTTTGGCCAGACAGCTGCCCTGTTTCTGTCCCCTACCAGCTCCTTGTGCACTCCCAGCCTCCCCTCTGGTAGTATGAGGTGTGAGAAGCTGAAAAGTCCTTAACTTAGACAGTGTTATTCTCATCCTAAATCTAAAATACAGCACCATTCCACCTACTAGGAAGAAAATTAACCCTATCCCAGCTGAAACTAGGACACCCATGTTTACTGCTTTTTATCCACACACACAAAACTTTCATACATATAATAACACAATTTTCAGGTTTTCATAGAAACCAGTTTATCTTGGTAAGAAAATAAACTGAAATAATTATTTCAAAACTGTAATAACAGTACTCTTCCTTTACTGTATAGTGTTCAGTTTTGCTGTAAAGCTATACATTATTATTTCAGAAATGCTGGGAGGCAAACAAATTACTTCAGCATTTATCTGAGATTATACAGTAGGCTAATGTCTACAACAGCCTTATATTTAAATTAAATATTTAAAGCTTACAGCTCCAGGCTTATGATGGTATATAAAAATCCCTCTTAAAAAGTACAATCACTTTGGGATTTGACTGAACTCACAATGGGATTTATAATGTTTGTAAAAAATGTTTTTTCATCATAAGTTATAGCAAAGAAACAAAAAAAAAAAAAAAAAAAGAAAACAACAACAAAAAATACAGCTTCATTAATGAGTGCCAGAATTTACTGTGATGTCATTTCCTACATTTAATTTCTTCTGTTAAAAATGAGCAAATTCACACTGTAACCAGCTTAATCAGTGGCACCACTCAAGTACAACAAATCTGAAGATAGGAAGAAAGTTTCTGCAAGGCTGATGCATGTTAAAGAGATTTTTTCCATTCAAGTGTACTAGCCAGCCTTACATCTGTTATAGGACCAACACAAGCCAAAGCAATGAACCCACATCTGAAGTGATGCAATTTCATTATCTGATTCAAAACTAAGTAATTCTGGTTCCAGTCCTCCAGCCAGAAGGAAAATGACATCATAAGGATTTCACCATTAGGATTTCACCAAAAATCTCACACAAAAAGGTAAAAATCTTTGTACAAAAGCTGAATTTTACGCCTGATTTCACCTTGAATCTAAACTGTTTTAATATGTTTAGATCCCCATACAACTGAACTTCGAAAATATTAGCATTGTTTTGTGATGAAACTACATCTAAAACAGAGAGAAAGATAAGGGATATTCCTTCTGAAGAAGACATCATAATAATGTGAGGCTTCATTCCCTGAGTATTTATTGTACCTGAGTATTCACACCACCATACCACAGTAGAATCCCCAACATGGCTCTTCCCTCAAAAGACCTAGACTTTCATTCAGAAATGCCGTGCTGACCTATCCTGCTTGTGCAGCAGCAGTCAGACCAATTCTCACCAGATCCAGCCACCTCCCACCCACCTTTTAGCTTAAAGAGCCAGCTTGCACTCCCAGGAAGGGTACCCACTGCCATTAATGCCTGCAAGCCAAAACCAGGGTCTGCAACAATCAAACTCTTGTAGCATATCCAGGACATCATTGTCCAGGGCAATACCAGGTGGCTGCACCAGACACTCTGTCTGGTGACACATGCCCACATTCCCATCACTTTGTATTTAACCTGTTTCCATACCCCAAGGAGTTCTCTGCCTGCTAAGACCTCTTTGCCCTCTCTCAGCAGCTGTAAAGATCAGATCCATTGATGTCATGATGCTTCTTCTCTTTTACTTTTAGAGCAGAGATTAAACACTGAGAGTGGTTCAATCCAATGAAAAAATGTTATCTCTCCATCCATTTCTTCTCCTGTGTCATCATGTGGCACTTACAGGGCAACCAGGCGATCAGGCCCAATCATCATGGGTTTATGAAAGGCAGGTCCTGCTTGACGAACCTGATCTCCTTCTATGACAAAGTGACGTCGTTAGTGGATGAGGGAAAGGCAGTGGATGTGGTCTACCTTGACTTCAGTAAGACTTTTGACACCGTTTTCCACAGCATTCTCCTCAAGAAACTGGCTGCTCGTGGCTTAGACTGGCGTACATTTCATCGGGTTAAAAACTGGCTGGATAGCCAGGCCCAAAGAGTTGTGGTAAATGGAGTCAAATCCAGTTGGAGGCTGGTCACTAGTGGTGTCCCCCAGGGCTCAGTACTGGGGCCAGTCATCTTTAATAACTTTATCAATGATCTGGATGAGGGGATCGAGTGCACCCTCAGTAAGTTCGCAGATGACACCAAGCTATGTGCGTGTGTTGATCTGCTTGAGGGTAGGAAGACTCTGCAGGAGGATCTGGATAGGCTGCACCGATGGGCTGAGGTCAACTGCATGAAATTCAACAAGGCCAAGTGCCAGGTCCTGCACTTGGGGCGCAATAACCCCAAGCAGAGCTACAGGCTGGGAGATGAGTGGTTGGAAAGCTGCCAGGCAGAGAAGGACCTGGGAGTGATGGTAGATAGTCAGCTGAATATGAGCCAGCAGTGTGCTCAGGTGGCCAAGAAGGCCAACGGCATCCTGGCTTGCATAAGAAATAGTGTGGCCAGCAGGTCAAGGGATGTGATCGTCCCCCTGTACTCGGCTCTGGTGAGGCCGCACCTCGAGTACTGTGTTCAGTTTTGGGTCCCTCACTACAAGAAGGACATCGAGGTGCTCGAGTGAGTCCAGAGAAGGGCGACGAAGCTGGTGAGGGGCCTGGAGAACAAGTCTTACGAGGAGTGTCTGAGGGAGCTGGGCTTGTTCAGCCTGGAGAAAAGGAGGCTCAGGGGTGACCTTATCGTTCTTTATAAGTACATTAAAGGAGGCTGTAGCGACGTGGGGGTTGGTCTGTTCTCCCACGTGCCTGGTGACAGGACGACGGGGAATAGGCTAAAGTTGCACCAGAGGAGGTTTAGGTTGGATCTTAGGAAGAACTTCTTTACCGAAAGAGTTGTTAGGCATTAGAATGGGCTGCCAGGGAAGTGGTGGAGTCACCATCCCTGGAGGTCTTTAAAAGATGTTTAGATGTTGAACTTAGCGATATGGTTTAGTGGAGGACTTGTTAGTGTTAGGTCAGAGGTTGGACTCGATGATCTTGAGGTCTCTAACAACCTAGGCAATTCTGATTCTGTGATTCTGTGATTCTGTGTTTTCTCCTTAGTTTAGTCTGTGTAATTCCCAGTGCCACGTTTCATGCTCATCAGATTTCTGTCTGTTGCCTCAGTAGACTTCGGCTGTTTGCCATAATCAATACACAGTCAATTCCTATGAAAAATTAGGTAGGTAAATCAAAAATTTACTGTGTAAGAGGGTCTCCTTAGTGATTCAGGCCAGAAGAACCTTCAGAGGACTTGGCTAAGGCAACAGGAAAAAAGCTTAGGGCTGGTGTCACATCTACTAGGACATCTGTTTCTATGCTATAAAACCAGTGCTACATGCCAAGGCACATGTGTACATCAAAATGCTGTTTTCAGTACCTTCCCTAGTGCTTCTGAGAGGAGGGTCCTACTGGAAGAGAGCTTCAGTCCTCTATGGGTATATGATAGCAAATGCAGGATTTGCCAGATTAACCCAGCCATGTCATAGAGGTACACAGTACACTGGCACCCATCATACTATACCAAACCCTGAGAGAGCTGGAACTGCTTAGAGGTAAACATTTCTCCCCACAGTATGACAGAGATCATCAGGCTTATTGCTAGCAGGTTGAGTCTCAGATGAGGGAGCCTGGAAGAAACTAGGCTTTAAATGTCTCCACAAGGGACAAGAACTGTTATTATAGAAATGTGTTTATGAACCACTAATCTCCTTCATTATAAGTTTCCTGGTTTTGCATTTTCATCACCATCACTAGCTTTCCTTTTCCTCTTCCAACAGAGGCAGCCATGCCATCTCTGGGTCTAATGTTCCTAATTTTAACTGAAGTATCACTTAACCTCTGTTCCTGCAACCCACCAATGTTTGTCCCTTCAAGCTATGGGAAGGTCTGCTATTCTAGGCTTATTTTGGGCCCTTGGAGAAAGAATGATCCTAACATATCATGGTTAATAGTCTGGAAATGGTGCCTTATCTGGCAGAAAAATACCCCATGCAAGTGTCCTAGTAGTGATTGACATGTCTCGGTCTTGTTTCATGCACAGACAACTCTGCTTTGGCTTTTCTCTGATTTAATCTCCAAAAAAAGGATCAGGCCGCAGAGATAATCTATGTGGTAGAAATACCTGCTGTGGAAAGCAGAAAGAAGGGATGCCAGGAGCAAACACAATAATTCTGAGCTGATATTTTGTGTGTGAACTTTCTAGGTTGCTTTCTACAGAGCAAGTGATGGTGATTCAGTCAAATGAATGCTGGGCATTAAGACTTAGTGTATCTGACCTATCTTGAAGGACAAAACAGGTGATACCTTCATCTGTAGGATTCTTTCTTGTTCTGAGTCAAAAGTATGGCTATAAAAGTACTCATAAATTCCAGCCTACTATTCATTGATAGAATAGTACCAAAAAAAAAAAAAAAAAAAAAAAAAAAAAAAAACAGAAAAAAGAAATACTATCTTTCCCCAGAATGTATGCCTTTAGACTAGCCACCCTTATTCCTGTTCCACGGTGAATTCCACAATATTTTCAGAGTATGTTAAGTTTGCATCATAAACAGAAGTGACTTGAGGTTTTTATCCATCATACTGGGAAAGTGAGGCTGAGCAGTATTTCTTGCCCAAACTCTTTTTTTGAGAAAAGCATGTAAGACAGGTCACAAATACGCTCCACAGTCATTTAAAGAAGCTTCTGAACATTTCTGCTATATCAACAGTAAACCAAGCAGCAGATGCTTGTACAAATGGGCAGTCTCTGATACTCATCCATGCAAAACTGGCTTGTAGCCAGTGCCCAGCAAGTCTCTGTAAGAGCCCCTCAGCTGCCAGCCCAGCTCTACAAACTCCATTGTGGTATCTCCCATGACACAGGAGGCAGCACCGATCCCAGCTAATTCCTCCCCTATCACCGGACTACTTTCAATCAAGTAAAATTTTGAATGCGATTGTTGGCACAACTTCTGAGGTTGTGCTATCACCTTCCCTGAGCTATTTATAATCAGGACATTCTTGAGTAGTAATGCCTTGGTGTTCTCCACTTCCCTCTGATCATGATGTAACAAAGTATTTCCTGGTTGGACATAACCACTTTATCATGGAATCATCAGACAGTACAGAAAAAAAAAAAAAAAAAAAAGATCTCCAGAGATTTTACCAGCAAGGTGTACTTCAATGTGCATATATACAAAACAAGGGAGAGATTGACTCAAAAGTCATGTTTGTATTACTTACAAAATAATAAGGTGTTATTGTGAATTATCACATTACAATCTATTTAATTCTGATGTACTATACCTACTGCCTTGAGTTTTGTTGTAGTTTTTGTTTTGCTTTGTTTTAGGTGGACTGCATTGATTCCCTTTGCCAAAAGCCATGTAACTAAATTGTCTGGATTATACCTCCTGTAAAAAAGATAAGGAAGTCCTTCTAATAAAATGAATTGTCCTAAGGTTCTGTCCTAGCAGCTTATTAAAACTCATTCCAGCTCCAGCTGGAGTAGAAGGAAAGCATATTAGTTACTTTAATGTGAAGGAGATGGAGATACTAATTACTAGCAGGAAAACGATGCTTTAAATCAGATGCATGAGTCAGAGGGCAAGACAATAACATAATGAGCCAACAACCACTATGTGCAAGAAAATAAAGAAAATAGATAAAATTATGTACCTCTGCAACCCTTTTCATTTTTAATAAAGATCAAATATTACTATAAAAATGGCAATTGTCTGTCTTAAACTTATCTTCTACAAGCATCATGCTGAAGATGTATGTTCAACATACATAGAATCATAGAATCATAGAATATCCTGAGTTGGAAGGGACCCTTAAGGATCATCAAGTCCAACTCTCGACACCGCACAGGTCTACCCAAAAGTTCAGACCATGTGCCTAAGTTCACAGTCCAATCTCTTCTTAAATTCAGACAGGCTCGGTGCAGTGACCACTTCCCTGGGGAGCCTGTTCCAGTGTGCAACCACCCTCTCTGTGAAGAACCCCCTCCTGATGTCCAGCCTAAATTTCCCCTGCCTCAGCTTAACCCCGTTCCCGCGGGTCCTGTCACTAGTGTTAATGGAGAAAAGGTCTCCTGCCTCTCGACACCCCCTTACGAGGAAGTTGTAGACTGTGATGAGGTCTCCCCTCAGCCTCCTCTTCTCCAGGCTGAACAGGTCCAGTGACCTCAGCCGTTCTTCGTACGTCTTCCCCTCCAGGCCTTTCACCATCTTCGTAGCCCTCCTCTGGACACTCTCCAACAGTTTCATGTCCTTTTTATACTGTGGTGCCCAGAACTGCACACAGTACTCGAGGTGAGGCCGCACCAGCGCAGAGTAGAGCGGGACAATCACCTCCCTTGACCTACTAGCGATGCCGTGCTTCATACATCTTCATACATCTTCATACATCTTCATACATGTTCCACATACATGTTCAACATACATCTACATACATGAAGATGTATGTGCAGACGTCAACAACCCTCAAATTGCCTTACAATGTTGGTAACACTTCCTAACACTTCTTTTCTAGTCCCTTCACCAGCCTGCTTGCTATTCTCTGCACACACTCAAGTAATTCAATGTCTTTCCTGTGGTGAAGGACCCAAAACTGAACATAGTATTTCTAGGTGTGGTCTCACCAGTGCCATAGAGAAGGGAACTGTCACTTCCTTAGTTCTGCTGGCCACACTCTTTCTGGTACAGGTGAGGATGCCATTGGCCTTCTTGGCCATTTGAGTGTACTGGTGACTCATGTTCAGCCAGCTGTTGACCAGCATCCCCAGGTCCTTTCCTGCCAGACAAGTGTTCCAGAGGCTCTTCCCCCAGCCTATATTGCTTCATGGAGTTTTATGACTCAGGTACAGGACCTGGCTCTTAACCTTGTCGAATGTCATGCAATTGAACTTGGCCTATTAATACAGCCTATCCAGATCCCTCTGCAAAGACTTCCTATCCCCAAACAGATCAACACTCCCACCTAACTTGTAAGGTTGCATTTGATCCCTTCATCCGGATCACTAATAAAATACTGAGTCCTGGGAAGCACCACTGGTGACTGGACTCCAGCTGGCTTGAACTCCATTCTATTCACTTTGACTCTTTGAGCCTGGCCATACAGCCAGTTTTTACCCAGTGAACTGTACACCTGTCCAAGCCATGAGCAACCAGTTTCTCTGGGAGAATGCTTTGGGAAACAGTGTCAAAAACTTCACTAAAATCCAAGTAGACAACATCCACAGACTTCCCCTTATCTATTAAGTGGGTCATCTTGTCATAAAAGGAGATCAAGTTAGTCAGGCAGGACATAAGATTTAAGACTGATACTCCAAATTCAGGGGCATTTTTCATTCCTAATCCTTTCAGCACAGCAATTCCTGTTTTTATTGTTTCTGCAGTTCTTCCTGGCTCAGTCCATAGTATGGTGGAAGAAATATTTGGATAAGTATTTTCAGATATTAGGGCTTTGTTTGACTCACTGATGTAGCAGGATTCTGTGATGATTCATGATGATAATTCTTTTTTTTTTTTTTTTTTTTAATATGAAGTTAAATTACTTAGACATTAAAAATGAATCACGGAAGTCTTTTTCAAATTCACATATCAGTATATTAGTGTTATCACCAAACTGCTCATTCCTGCTAATCATCTATACTCAGAAATTCAAAATGACAATATTTTCCTCCATACTCACCCTCCTCAAACTTTCTTCCATTCTTGGATCAAAGCATGAAGCATTGGCAACAAATCACAAGCCATGTCTCTACCAAATATAGTTCAACACACAAGCATCAATGAGCTTGCCATTTGGAAATATTTGTTCAAAGCAGTTGTTAGTAAGTGTAAAGCTTGCTGCAGCTCTAGGAATTGCCTCCAGGCCATCTGGCTTCGTGCCCAACCTCTCCATGTGAACTTCCCTGAAAATAAAACACCAGAAAGTATAAAAATGCATTGACTTGTCTGCAAAAAAAAAGATTTGCAGGCTGTTTGCTTTCCTGTAAAGCAAAAAATAACAAGGTTGATGTGAGCAAACAGAAAGACATAAAGAAGCTAAGACCTGTCAATAAAAAGACAAAGCATTATTCAGCTGAAAGTCATTCCACTGGGGATTATCTCTAAAAGTAAGCTTTGCTTTTTGACATTGTTTTAAAAAGTAGCTTGAACTTTTCATAAAAAAAAAAAAAAAAATGTGGTTATTTACAAGACTACATGAAAGAGTAGATCAGAGAGCATCTCAGAACAATTATTTCATTATTTAAAAAATCATCCAGTAGTTGTAGATGAGAAAATAAAACTTCATGTCTGTGATGCACTAGTGAGCCCAGACTTGTATTGCCCAAGTAACTAGTAATTCCTAGTTTTGTATTTTTCCTTTGTTGGGGAAACAAGTTTACCTTCTCAAAGAAAGCCAAACAGCATTCCTGTACTGGAGTCACTGTGCTCTGTGTTCCATACTCTACCAAAGATTTTAATCCTGAACAGTAGTTCATATTGTTGAAAAGTAAGCCAGTGAATGAAAGTCAATATAGCTCCACTTCATGCCTGGGCTTAGATTAAATTGTTTCCCTGTATTACAGAGGTGTTACTAACAAGTTTAGGTAAACAAAACTATAGCTTTAATTCCATATAATAAAACCCTTTACATGTGATTCACATTCCATATGATATCTCATCTTGCTTTGCCTTATGAAAGTAGAAATATTAAAGCAATTTAAGTATCTGAATTATATAATAATAATTATAATAATAATGGAAAGAGGCCTGCTACTTGCCAACATGGGTTTAAGTACATATATATAACTGCAAATATATTATTGGATTTCAGCAGTTATCAGGATAGTACAGACTTGATAAAACTTATAACCTACACTGTACTTATAAACTACACTGTACAAATCAGCAAACTAAAAACTATAGAACTGAAAATAAATATCTGAATGATGCAGTGTTAGTTCTGAAATTTTCCAAGCCTAGCTCTTCTTGAAAAATCCTTTACCTTAGGAAGATCTTCTACACCAATGTAAAGGTGTTGAGCTTTATTATAAATAAGGGGTTCTTTGAAAAAAACTACTGGGAATCTTTTATTGAAAACCGAAGTTCAAACCTGCTAAATTAGCCTTTGTTATTTTATTTATTTAAATATGAAAATGTGGCAAAAACAATAATGCAGAAGGAAGTCCTCCAGAAAGTTCTGAATGACCTTCCTTCACAGTGGTATCTACCACTTGGTAGGTATTGTCTGTAACATCTTGACAGAATTCAGCCCTATACTTCTGTGAAAGAGAAAACCTAGAGCTAGAAACAGCTGTTGAACATACAGTGAAGTTCCAGAAAGTACTGGTATTTTTAAGGACAAGGAATCAAAAAGAGCAAAATTGAAATGGTCCAATTCACAAGAAAATAACCTTGATCTTCCATTTGAAATGAGCATTTTCTGTTTCAAGAAATGAAAGTAGTCTTGTGCTTGCTTTCAACTTTCACTGCCCTGTTTTCTGCTTCTTCTTTTATTAAAAACAAAAATACAGAGAAACTGTAATTAAAGATTGTTTCTTCAGTCTTTTATATTGAACATTGACTACAAGACAGGAGAGGTTTCATGAGGCAGTAATATCTGTTTAATTTCTAGGCAACAAAGCATGGTTTGATAAATAAAAATAAAAAATAATAATAAATAATAACAATAATAATAAACAGAATATAGTAGATTACCCTAAGAATAATACACTGTTTGAGAATAACTACCTTTTAAAAACATGATAGCCCTTATTTCATAATAATTAAAATTTTAATCAGTATTTTTTTCTTCAAATGTTGAAAAAAGCAAAGAAGTATCTGCTGTTTTCATTAATGGGTAAACTAGATCATGATCTTACAAAGAATTTGGTCACTATTACAAGTTGTCCTATTAAGGTCAACTGATTTACAAGTGAAATTAAGTATGTATGTAATATATTCAGTAAATGTATATTATAGTTTGTTATTGTCCTGGTTTCAGTTAAAACAGAATTAATTTTCTTCCTAGTAGCTGGTGGAATGCTGTGTTTTGGCTTAGGACGAGAAGAGTGCTGATAACACCCCGATGTTTTAATTGTTGCAGAGCAGTGCTTATACCAAGCCAAGGACACCTCAGACTTTTGCTCTGTCCTGCCAACAGGCAGGCTGGGGGTGCAGTAAGAGCTGGGAGGGGACAGACCCAGGACAGGTGACCCAAACTAGCCAAAGGGGTATTCCATACCATCTGACGTCATGCTAAACAATATATAGGGGTGGCTAGCCGGGGGGAGGGGGCCGGACTGCTCGGGGTTAAGCTGGGCATCGGTCAGCGGGTGGTGAGCAATTGCATTGTGCATCACTTGTTTGTACATATTATTATTATTTTCCTATTATCACCATTGTAACATTATTGTTATTATTGTTATTATTATTTTGTTATTATTATTTTCCTGTCTTATTAAACTGTCTTTATCTCAACTCACGGGCTTCACTTTCCATTTCTCTCCCCCGTCCCAGAGAGGGAGGGGGGAGGGTGAGCGAACGGCTGCGTGGTATTTAGCTGCCAGCCGGGTTAAACCACGACAGTCTTTTTGGCGCCCAACGTGGGGCCCGAAAGGTTGAGATAACGGCAGATCTGACCACAGTGTGTTAAACTAAAATTTGTGTAAGTATTAGACCTGCTTAATAGTCACTTGTCATAATGCTGATTGCTTTAATCTCAACTCTGCTGCGCCTGTTTTCCAAATTGAGTATTATAGTACATTATTTTCCGTATTTGCTCTCTGTCATGTTGTTTATCCTCTCCGGGCCCTGGTTTCAGATCATTATGGTACTGAGTGTTGTAGCAATGGCTTATGAGACGATGAGATATCTGGTCATGACTCTAACTTGGTATTTATACTCAGTAACATCGTCGACTCTGTATTTTGGAAACTGTATCTTGGAAACTATTAGCAATTACACCTATTGTTTTTTTCCGTTAGGGAGTCAATCTGTGGAGGGGAAAGGGGAAGATATGTTTTCTTACTTGATTACTCTCCCTTTCTCCTTCACCACCCCTGTATCCTCCTGGATCACTCTGCCTTCCTCCTTCACCACCCTCTTACCCTCCGAGCTTGCTACAATAGCTCTCCAAGATATTGAATATCCTTGGGATACTCAGACCAGCATAGTCTTGTTGTTCTGCCTCCTGAATGCACTTCAGGTTCTGCTTAAAGTTAAACAACTACTTAGGAAGCTCATCCGGAGATCTGCCCGGAGGCAGTATAGTTGTGGGTGGCAGGGAGTATGGGAGGATATGGGCAGGCATCTAGAGCAGTTGGCACCCCCAGTGTTTTGGAAATTCACCCCTGAACAACTGCAAAATCCTCAAAAACTGGCAGAATGCTTGAGAAAAAGGTGTCATGATTCTGGCAGTTCCAAAGTAACACAAATCATTGTAACATGCTGGGGCCTGGCTCATGCCTATCGAGCTGCCATTGATACTGCTATCAACTTAGTGACAGACCCTGTGGCCACGCCAAGCCCTGTGACAGATCCAACGGCCACTGTGACCCCTACGGTGGACTCTGCAGCCGCTCCAGTCCCAGCTCCTGCAGCCGCTCCAGTCCCAGCTCCTGCAGCCACTCCAGTCCCAGCTCCTGCAGCCGCTCCAGTCCCAGCTCCTGCAGCCGCTCCAGTCCCAGCTCCTGCAGCCGCTCCAGTTCCAGCTCCTGCAGCCGCTCCAGTCCCAGTTCCTGCAGATGCTCCAGTTCCAGCTCCTGCAGCCACTCCAGTTCCAGCTCCTGCAGCCGCTCCAGTCCCAGCTCCTGCAGCTGCTCAAGTTCCAGCTCCTGCAGCCGCTCCAGTTCCAGCTCCTGCTGCTACTCCAGTCCCAGCTCCTGCAACTGCTCCAACTCCAGTTCCTGCAGCCACTCCAGCTCCGGTTCCTGCAGCTGCTCCAGCTCCTGCAGCCGCTCCAGCTCCTGTGGCTGGGTCAGAGAAAAGAGCTGTAGCAGTGCAAGTTGACCCTGCAGAGGGTATTCCAACCTCTGTGGCAGACCCTGTAACAAGGTCAGAGAAACGAGCTGTAGCAGTGCAAGTTGACCCTGCAGAGGGTATTCCAACATCTGTGGCAGACCCTGTAACAAGGTCAGAGAAACGAGCAGTAGCAGTGCAAGCTGCCCCTGTAGAGAAGGTGAAAAAATGGTATAGAGATTCAGGTCGTTTAGAACGCAGAGAGTCTTCTGCCAAATCTAGGTATAGAGACGACGGAGACGACGACGACGCTGGGCCATCAAGGGTTCAGGAGGAGGAAGATGAGGATGCCGAAAAATCAACAGTAACTACCCGAAGCCTAAACGAGCGTGAGTTACGAGATGTGCGAAAAGATTTTGGTCGCTGTATAGGTGAGCAGCTTGTCACCTGGCTGCTCCGATGCTGGGACTCTGGAGCCAATTGTGTGGAATTAGACGGCAGGGAAGCCAAGCGACTGGGATCCCTTGCTAGAGACGCAGGCATTGACAAAGCAATTGCAGATGGAGCACAATGTCACAGCCTCTGGAGGCGTCTCCTCTCAGCTGTGAGGGAAAGGTATCCCTTCAAGGAAGAACTTTTATGTCTACCAGGCAAGTGGACCACTATGGAGAAGGGAATCCAGTACCTGAGGGAATTAGCCGTACGGGAAGTGATTTATGAGGATCCAGACCTCAGACAAACATCCAAAGATCCAGATGAAGTCAGGTGTACACGACCCATGTGGCGGAAGTTTGTACGGAGTGCACCATCATCATATGCCAGCTCATTGGCAATAATGGCCTGGAAAGAGGATGAGGAACCCACAGTGGATGAAGTGGCTAAACAACTCCGGCAGTACGAAGAAAGTCTCTCCTCTTCCTTACAGGCCTGCGTCTCAGCTGTGGAGAAACTTTCTGAAAAGGTTCACCAACTTGAAGAGAATCTATCATCCTCCCCACCTGAACCAACCAGTGTCCACCGACCAAAAGAGAACACTGTGGAGAAACTTTCTGAAAAGGTTCACCAACTTGAAGAGAGATTATTCTCCTCCATACCTGTACAGAGCAGTGTCTCAGCTATCAGGGGTAGGCGTTCATCCACACAAGGAAGACGATATGGTGGGTACTCACCCCGTGCCACCCTGTGGTTTTACTTACGAGACCATGGAGAGGACATGAGAAAATGGGATGGAAAATCTACTGCGACCCTAGAGGCACGGGTACGTGAGTTGCAAAAGAAAACAATCAAGAAAAAGGGATTCTCTGAAAAGTTTGCTGCTCCAACTTCCAGCAGACAGTCCTTCAAACATAGAAATGAAGAAGATTCTGACCAGGATTAGGGGAGCCCTGCCTCCAGCCAGGGGGAGGAAAGGGACAATCGAGTTTATTGGACTGTGTGGATTCGATGGCCTGGCACGTCAGACGCACAGAAGTATAAGGCTTTAGTAGACACCGGTGCACAATGTACTATAATGCCATCGAGATATAAAGGACCAGAGCCCATCTATATTTGTGGAGTGACAGGCGGATCTCAGCAGTTGACTGTATTGGAGGCTGAAGTGAGTCTGACTGGGAATGAGTGGGAAAAGCACCGCATTGTGACTGGCCCGGATGCTCCATGTATCCTTGGCATAGACTATCTTAGAAGAGGATATTGCAAGGACCCAAAAGGGTTCCGGTGGGCTTTTGGTATAGCTGCCTTAGAGACAGAAGGCATTAAACAATTATCTACCTTGCCTGGTCTCTCAGAGGACCCCTCTGTTGTGGGGTTGCTGAGGGTCGAAGAACAGCAAGTGCCAATCGCTACCACAACTGTGCACCGGCGGCAATATCGCACTAACCGAGACTCCCTGATTCCCATCCATAAGCTAATTCGTCAATTGGAGAGCCAAGGAGTGATCAGCAAGACTCATTCACCTTTCAATAGTCCCATATGGCCAGTGCGAAAGTCTAATGGCGAGTGGAGACTAACAGTGGACTATCGTGGCCTGAACGAAGTGACGCCACCACTGAGTGCTGCAGTGCCGGACATGCTGGAACTTCAGTACGAACTTGAATCGAAGGCAGCCAAGTGGTACGCCACAATTGATATCGCTAATGCATTTTTCTCCATCCCTCTAGCAGCAGAGTGCAGGCCACAATTTGCCTTCACTTGGAGGGGAGTCCAATATACTTGGAATCGGCTGCCCCAGGGGTGGAAACACAGCCCTACCATTTGCCATGGGCTGATCCAGTCTGCGCTAGAGCAGGGGGAAGCTCCTGAACACCTGCAGTACATCGATGACATTATTGTGTGGGGTGACACAGCAGAGGAAGTTTTTGAGAAAGGGAAGAAAATAGTCCAAATCCTTCTGAAAGCTGGTTTTGCCATAAAACAAAATAAAGTCAAAGGACCTGCACGAGAGATCCAGTTTTTAGGAATAAAATGGCAAGATGGACGTCGTCAAATCCCAATGGATGTGATCAACAAAATAACAGCTATGTCTCCACCAACTAACAAAAAAGAAACACAGACTTTCCTAGGTGTTGTGGGGTTTTGGAGAATGCACATCCCAAATTACAGTCTGATTGTAAACCCGCTCTACCAAGTAACCCGTAAGAAGAATGAGTTTGAATGGGGCCCTGAACAACGACAAGCGTTTGAACAAATCAAGCAGGAAATAGTCCATGCAGTAGCCCTTGGGCCAGTTCGAACAGGACCAGATGTAAAGAATGTGCTCTACACTGCAGCCGGGGAGAACGGCCCCACCTGGAACCTCTGGCAGAAAGAACCTGGGGAAACTCGAGGTCGGCCCCTGGGGTTTTGGAGTCGGGGATACAGAGGATCTGAGGCCCGCTATACTCCAGCTGAAAAGGAGATATTGGCAGCATATGAAGGAGTTCGATCTGCTTCGGAGGTGGTCGGTACTGAAGCGCAGCTCCTCCTAGCACCCCGATTGCCAGTACTAGGCTGGATGTTCAAGGGAAGAGTCTCTTCTACGCATCATGCAACTGATGCTACGTGGAGCAAGTGGGTTGCACTGATTACTCAACGGGCTCGAATAGGAAACCCCAGTCGCCCAGGAATATTGGAAGTGATTATGGACTGGCCAGAAGGCAAATACTTTGGGATGTCATCCGAGGAGGAGGTGGGTCGTGCTGAAGAAGCCCCACTGTACAACCAGTTACCAGAGAATGAAAAGAAATATGCCCTGTTCACTGATGGGTCCTGTCGTATTGTGGGGAAGCATCGGAGATGGAAGGCTGCTGTATGGAGCCCTACACGACGAGTTGCAGAAGCTGCTGAGGGAGAAGGTGAATCGAGTCAGTTTGCAGAAGTGAAAGCCATTCAGCTGGCTTTAGACATTGCTGAACGAGAAAAATGGCCAGTTCTCTATCTCTACACCGATTCATGGATGGTAGCAAATGCCCTGTGGGGATGGTTACAGCAATGGAAGCAAAACAACTGGCAGCGTAGGGGCAAACCCATCTGGGCTGCTGCTTTGTGGCAAGACATTGCTGCTCGGGTAGAGAACCTGGCTGTGAAAGTACGTCACGTAGATGCTCATGTGCCCAAGAATCGGGCTACTGAAGAACATCAAAACAACCAGCAGGTGGATCAGGCTGCTAAGATTGAAGTAGCTCAGGTGGACCTGGATTGGCAGCATAAAGGTGAATTATTTATAGCCCGATGGGCCCATGACACCTCAGGCCATCAAGGTAGAGATGCAACATACAGATGGGCTCGTGATCGAGGGGTGGACCTGACCATGGACGCTATAGCACAGGTTATTCATGACTGTGAAACATGTGCTGCAATCAAGCAAGCCAAACGGTCAAAGCCTCTTTGGTATGGAGGACGATGGCTGAAATATAAATATGGAGAGGCCTGGCAGATTGATTACATCACACTCCCTCAAACTCGCAATGGCAAGCGCCATGTACTTACAATGGTGGAAGCAACCACCGGATGGCTGGAAACATATCCTGTACCTCATGCCACCGCCCGGAACACTATCCTGGGCCTTGAAAAGCAAGTCCTATGGCGACACGGTACCCCAGAAAGAATAGAGTCAGACAATGGGACTCATTTCCGAAACAACCTTATAGACACTTGGGCCAAAGAACATGGTATTGAGTGGGTGTATCACATCCCCTATCATGCACCAGCCTCCGGGAAAGCTGAACGATACAACGGACTGTTAAAGACTACATTGAAAGCAATGGGCGCTGGAACATTCAAAAATTGGGATACGCATTTGGCAAAGGCCACCTGGTTAGTCAATACTAGGGGATCTGCCAACCGAGCTGGACCTGCCCAATCAAACCTGTTACGTACTGTAGATGGGGATAAAGTTCCTGTAGTGCATGTAAGAAATATGCTGGGTAAAACAGTCTGGGCTACTCCTGCCTCAGGAAAAGGCAAACCTATTCGTGGAATTGTTTTCGCTCAGGGACCTGGATACACTTGGTGGGTGATGCAAAAGAACGGAGAGGTCCGGTGTGTACCTCAAGGAGATTTAATACTGGGTGAGAATAGCCCATGAACTGAATTGTACCATGTTAATTACTATATAATACTGTATGTTATCACTACTATGACTACTATAGGTGACTAATTAGAATGTATGGAAAAGAGTATAACCTGAGCATGACATAAATGGTATGGAATAAGGGGTGGATAGATGTCCTGGTTTCAGTTAAAACAGAATTAATTTTCTTCCTAGTAGCTGGTGGAATGCTGTGTTTTGGCTTAGGATGAGAAGAGTGCTGATAACACCCCGATGTTTTAATTGTTGCAGAGCAGTGCTTATACCAAGCCAAGGACACCTCAGACTTTTGCTCTGTCCTGCCAACAGGCAGGCTGGGGGTGCAGTAAGAGCTGGGAGGGGACAGACCCAGGACAGTTATCAACACATTTAGGAAATTAATTAATTGTCTGTTACAATAGATTATTTTGCACGTTATTAAAAATGTAATTAACAGTAATCTGTGATTGGGTGTAATTAGTATTATCAGCATTATAAAGTCAAGATTTCTGTTCTTTTCAAAGTAGAAAGCCTAGAAAATATGATATTCTATTGAAAGTAATTACATGTATATTAGAGCATATCTTCTCATAGTAAGGACAATTAAAATCAGAGGGACCTCAAACTCAAATCAAGTGAAAAAATACTGCTACTTTCAAGCAAAATATGCTGCACTGCCCAGAAAGTATCAGCCAGATGAGATCCTAAAGTTGTACATCACTTTTCAGGAAACTCATTCCTCCTCTGCACTCTAGAATGCTACACATGTGTTTCCTCAGCAATTAAGTTCCTGGCCAACAGAAGCTGGCTATTGATGTCTTGAGCTAATTTGTGCTCATTAATATTATTACTACAGTCAATGTTTAATTTATAGTCTAATAATACTTAAAGGGCACAAACAGATGGGAACCCATTGTACTCTCTGATGCATATATCCATAGACAGTCCCCCTGCTTAAGGACATACAAAAGCAAGATCCTTATTCATAAGGAGATCTTAGAAGAAAGACTGCAGTGTTCCGTAAGGCCTAATTAAAGCTAATGGAGGTTTATTTGCTTACAGTGTATCATAGCTGTTTGCTAGTAGAAGTGGGGTGAAAGCAACCACATATCTCTTTATTGTGAAAAGGAACAGAGTCCACTGTCAAGCCTACCTGACAGTCCTCGGCATAAAACATTAATTTTTGTTTGATTTTGTTTGTTTATAATTTTACCACATTTTAATTATATTTTCCATCTCAAGTTGAAATCTTCTGGGGAAAATACATAAATTGTTTTCAATGAATTCATACAACTCTAAAGATTTATTTAATTATCATTTTTTTAAGTGTATCTGAACTGATATGTTTATACCTAAAGGTATGATGACCCTTTTCTTTCATGAGTTCTGCCAACCCCACAACTTGAGGAAGGGATTTAGAGGTTTGGAACTAGATGAGATTTACGGTCCCTTCCAACCCAAACCGTACTATGATTCTATGATTCAGATTTCAGTATGGTTGGATTTTACTTGAATGTACACCACAGACTCTGCAAATATACCAAAATGTTTGTACATTTATGTTCAACAGAATAGGTAATGAAAACAAATTTGTGCAAATTCCAGAGCCTACAATACTGGGATGAGGAAGACTTTTTCAGTTTAATTAAAAATAAAGAAGAGAAACCAGTCAGCCACAAAGATGCATGGAGAACATTAGAAAAAGAAAACTGGATGAGGAATAGTGAGATCGGGCCTGAAAACCTGAGGTATAAAGGAAGTGAGCAGTGGGAATGGCTACAGTAAGCTACCAGACTGAGCCAAAGAGTCTGGGGGGGCATAATGGGCATCGGAAATTAGGACGGGAAGCAGGAAAAGTGAATAGGGCTGGAAGAGGAAAAATGAGGGATACCTGTAGTAGTGCAAACAAGAGAAACACTAAAGAAAGAGGTCTGCAAACAAAGATCTTGTAAAAGTCTGGGTAGTGAGGCTGGGAGGACAGATCTGAGGGTTAGGATCAGGACAAGGGAGAAGCTGGGAAGGAAATGACAGAATATGCTTTGGAGGATGGGAAGTACAGAATGCTTAGGACTCATTCTAGGATGAGGGGGATGAAGACAGATAGAGATGCCAAGTTTCTCCTGTCTCTGCATAAAGAAATTACAGAGGTTTCTATAGGAAACCAGAAACACTCATTCCCAAGCAACAAGTGCACTCAAAAGACACAGATCTTTATATCATGATTTTTGAGACACCAGTATTAGCTGTTGCCAGGAATCCCAGCATGCATGTATTTGTAGATAAATATTTGTTACATTCCTAAACTTTCTTTAGGCAACCAGCATTCAAGATGCTTTCCAGAAGTGGGAGAAGGTGTAAATATATTTCTGGAGTCATAATCTCTCAAGACTCAGGCAGACCTGTGTGACATGCTTACAACAGCTGATTTTTCTCACAGGAATGAAATGCTTTCATTTTCAAAAAACAGTCCATGGACACCAAGTTAACTGTGGTTTGTATATAACTTTCTCCATTTATCATTGGTTTATTTTATTGCAGGACACTGTCAATTCCAGTTTTCCCTATGGATTGAGGGTTTTGCTTTCAAAACATAGATGTACATTTTTTTGCTGGGTTTATGTGTATTGACACCCATATTGTCAGAATTCCTGAACATTAGTACCCATAAAAATGAACAGATTGTTCTGTGGACACACAGAACTAATGAATCCTAGCTTCTGGTGGTCTTTACTGTCTTTGGAATGTAAGAAAGTCCCACCCATACTTGGGAGAGTAAACAGGTCTCCTGCTAATAACTTGGAAAATAATTTTTCCCATAGTCCAGGAAAGACTTATCCTATTTTTTATGCTATTTGCATGAAACTCTCAGAATCTTAATGATCTTCTCATTGTTGACGAGCCAGAGTAAAGTAGCTCTAAATTTATTGAGATGGATTAGTTGAGAATGGGACAGCCAAGCAGTCACTTTGCTTGAGCTTTGTTTCCATAGAAAAACAGTCTGAGAAGGAATAGCCTGTATTCAAAGACTGTAAATGACAGAAAATGAGATGATGCCCAGGCCATTTCTGCTTTTGAGGTAGACCACTGAGATGTTTACAATATAAATAGCAGTATAAATATGATTTTGTATGGAGCTATCAATAAAACAAGAAAAAAAATCAATAAAATAAAGCTATCAATAAAACAAAACAAAACAAAAGTACAACAGACAATCTTTGTTTTCTGAAAGTTTCAGGACCCATGCCACATATACTCATTTACTGACTTCAGCTTTGGCTACTGTCTTCCTAAGACACTGATTCTAAGAAAAAGGGCCAGAAAGTAGAAACGGTCTAGCAACCTCAGGCTTTTACTACTTTTTTCCCCTCATTATAGTCAGAGAAGGAGGCAGGATCTGAAGCTGCTTAAAAACCTTAGCTTCGCCAGGTCTCCCATAATAGTATAAGGCATCAGGTAAGATGGATATGCATGCAGATTGTTTTTTCACAAATCTCTTTTCTCTTAATCATTATAAACTGCCTCTTGGCCTCATAGAAATAGGAATAGGTATGGCAGGCTTCAGTATTCAAATTAAGAATATAAATAAACACTACCCAAAAGAAAACCATCTCAGGAAAAACAAAACAAAACAAAACTGTTCTAAACTTGGCTAATAGAAGAACAAAGATAGAAAATCAAAAGGATATAGTCAGAGATCAACAAGGCAGTAAGTACAAGCATCCCTATTGTCATTTTCAAAAAGATGATTTAAAAAAAAAAGAGAGAGAGAGAGAAAGAGAAAGAGATAAATAAACAGATTACATCTAATATTTAGGATTTATAAAACCCCACAAAGCCAGAAAGTCTTGAGATCCAGTAATTCCAAGCCATTACAGATCAAATCAATCATATTTAAATGGTTATTAAATAAAATTAGAAGGGAAAGCTCTACAGTCCATAGAGATTTGTTATCAGTGTGTTGGTTGGTTTCTACAAGTAGATAAAGAACTCCATAGCAGGGAAGTTTACTTATGTCTGCTTACATGAATTATTAAAAATTAATCCTTTGATACTCATTGTTGTTGATAACATCAAAGAAATTAAGAGATGTTAATAACCAGGGTTTTGTTCTGAAGAGCAGTCTATCACTGAAAACAAATTCAAAGACAGGTTTAAACTCATAATACACCTTAAGGTATTTGTCAAAGTAAATAGCAGAGAATGACATATTTAGCTAAATCCTGACTAGAAAATAATAGCTTTAAGACAAAGTGGTAAGGAATAACTAATGAAAATAGATTTTTGCTGCAACTTTTTTTTTTTTTTTATAAAGACTGACTGTTTGAAATATTAGGAAGTAGCCCTGGAAGCAAAATTTGAAAATGGTGCATGAAGCTCCCAAATATGCATAAATTTCATTTACACACAGGTAAGTAAAATACGTCAAACATTACAAATAAAATATGACATTGGTTTATTATGAATCTTTGCCCAGATAATATTATCTCTGTCCTATTACTTTATTATTATGACCCAGGGTTTGTACTGGGACAGCAGTTATGAACAAAGGCTGCTAGTAAGAGCTGAGCAAGAGTAAAGAAAATATGGTACCAACATTTTTCAAGCTTAACTAAGTAACTCACTGTATTAAAGTTCTTAGTAATACTCAGTCACCATGAGCACCAAGAGTTAAGCGTTATTTCAGAAGTAGTCTACCACGAAAAATGCCCTCAAAAACAAAACATTTGCCCATAACAACTAGAATGGCCTATGATAATAGGCTATTAATAGCTATAAACTCCAATAGATGAGGACTGTTCAATTCTACAGCAGTGAACCATGACCAGCATAACCAAGTATCTTGCAATCATATGTGATGATGAAAAATAGCAAAGTCCATACACCAGTACTCACTGTACTGTAAATCCATTTATTTTATGACTGGATTGGTATCAAATTTATTAAGGCACTAACTGAAACATTCAGGAGGATACTATCCTCAGACTTCTATTTCAACATCTGTGTTTAAATTAGAAAACAAACTAACTGGACAAGTTTAAAAAATAAAAATAAAAATAATTTTTAAAAAACTAAAGGCTATAGTTATAGTTGCAGTTTTTCAAGTTCTTTTATTTCAGAATATTAAATTTTATTTGAATTTCTTTTTATTTCTTTTATCTTTTATCTTTTATTTCAGAAAATCTGTTCCCCATACAAATTTTACAAAAGATACATATGGCCATACAGACTCTTTAATCTGAATATCACAACAGGAAACACAACTGGAGGATTCCAGTGCAGAACCTCCAGATTCAGAAGTATCAATAGGCTTGTTGCACAGACAGTTCAAACTTGAGGTCTTGGGAAAACTTGAGATCTTGGGAAAACTTGGCATCATTGGCCCCATTGAGAATTATCTTATTAGCTGAATTTACTTGGCAAAGAAAGAAAGGAGTTCTGAGTATATTAGCTAAGATATGGTCCTGTGGTACCACAGACAGGTACATCCAAACCACTGTATTGTAACCGTATCAATAAGCTCTAAATGGAATTTCATATTCAGATTTTCCAGTGAAGCTAAGACACAAAGCCAGCTTGTACTTACTACTGCATGCAAACTAAGAAACTGCACAAAACCTGGATCACTGGGGAACACTCTACAGGTCTGCAGTGGTTCTGTACAGATACAGCTCAGGTCCTGAATATGATTCCTCAGGTGAGCTCACCTGGGAGTAGAATTGTGTCAGGTGACAAGGTACCTGAGCTTAAACATCACCAAGCCACCACTGCAGTGTACAGATACTGTCTTCTGTGGTGTTTCTGCAACCAGAGCACAACTAATCTGAAACACAGACTTGCATGTAATTCAGTTGACCGTGAAGTTCACTACCTCTTGCCTTGTTTCTTTCACAACCACATCCCCATCCTTCCTACCATAGCTACCCCCACTCACAGTTTTTTGATAATGAAACAGAACAGAGTTTTCCAGCTCTTACAAAATGTTGTCACACTGACTTTCCTTTCATTCTCTTTATTCCTTTTTACTTTACATCTCCCTCTTTAGCTGGTTGTTGTCTGCTTGCTTTCTTTTCTACTGTTCTTTCCTCAGGTGCCTTTTAGAGAAATACTATTGCAGTAGTGGAAAAGTGTACCACTGTATATATAAGTACGTATATAGCTACATATTATGACCCTGCCTACAGGAAAACATATCAGAATAAACTCCAGCACCTTTTGTATCTATATTAAGTAAAAAGGTTGACCAATCAATACTCTTCTTCCTCTTCCTTGTTTCTCTTCCCTTTCCTTGATTTTAATCTCCTCCCTCTCTCTTTTCCAATACCAATCAAAATATCTTGAAAACTGTGTTCAGCAGTTTTGTTCTGCATGGTGGTGGTCAGATTAAATTGAAGTGCGGAAACCATCATTAGTCCAGGATGAAAGAGGAGGCATGATCTATCCAATGGACCTTGATGGGAACAGAATTGGATGCCAGTTAGGACCTGTGCTGTTCCCATTCATGTTCTCTTTCTCATATTTGTCATATAAACATTAGCTGATCTTCCTCTTTTTTTTTTTTCTTTAGTTTTAATTTTAGTTTTAATTTCCTCTGGTCATTCACAAAAAAAATAATTAATTAATTGTTGCATCCAGATGCAAAACTGACAAAAGTAACAGTGTGGCTGTAGGCAGGATTTGGAACCAGCAGGCTTTAGGTAAAAACAAGTGAAGTTTATAAGTTTATATAAAAATATATATTTATATTTAAATATAAAACTTATATAAATTTATATTTAATATTAATATAAATTTATATTTATATTTAAATATAAAATATATATTTATATTTAAAATATAGCTATAAAATAAGTGATATAAAATAAGTGAAGCCAGGAAGGAAAAAACAAACAAACAAACAAACAAACAAAAAACTCAATTTATGCTTCATTAATATTTTAATTTTAATATTTTTTTAATATTTAATTTAATATTAAATTAACATTTAATATTTTTTTTTAATAGTAAAGCATGTGTGGATATGTTATCAGAGTCTTACCGTGCCCCACACATTTACCTGGAGCAAGACAGGAACTGAACCCAATAAAAACAAGGATTTATGAATTAAGTAATTCAAGATTAACAAATTCTTATTTTAACTTTCTTGAGGTTGTATAGCACAACTTTCATTCACTTGACCACTTGCTCTGTTTTCTCCAAAATCCAGTCCTGGGTACAACCGTGCATGAAATAGGACTCTACTGCACAACTAACTTTTTTCGCTGAGAAAGAACCTGGACATGACCATAGAGGTTGGAAGTTAAGGACAGTCAACACAGAAATTTTGAATTTATTTTTTAATCTTACTATTATTACAAGTTATCTATAGAAAATGGAAGAGCTGCAATAGGACTGACTGAAATACACCAAGACTTCAATAAACTCTCTTGCCTTGGGGATAGAAGAAAAGTTTTAAGGTTTCCAACCCAAACTAGCCAGTCTGAGTAAGCATCCTACCCAATGGGGCCTTTGGCCAAAAACCATGGAAGGATCATCTCGCTCGTGTTCCTAAAGGCATCAGCATTTCTTTATGCATCTTTCCTGTGTATACTTCACTTCAAAAAGACTAAAATATACTGTACAGTAATTTTCACCTGAAATCATAATTTGGATCGATCTCAAGCTGGACATTTTGCAAATAGTATTTTCCCAGTCCTTCTTCCTTTAAAGATAGGTTTAAAAACCTTAAGATTTGTTCAGAGTAGATCATCTTTGTCTTAGTTGACAGTGCCTGGTAGAAAGCAGCAGAACCTTTCTATCATATAACAGGCAGTAACTGTATTGTAATAAAACAAAAATAAAAAATTAATCTGGATTTTATAGAATAGCAAACCATAGTTTTCATTCCACAATTTTAATTTTGTATTAAAATAAATAAATTTCAAATTAATGAAAATTAACTAAATTCCAAATTAATGAAAAGAAAGATAATATGAATGAACATATTATTTACTTCTCAGGGTGATAAGCCCCACAAGTGTGTTCTAACCTTTCTTTCACCTAGCATTTGTCTTACCTCTGTAAATCGTAAGCCCTACTAAGTAGTCTGCCTGAATACGAGGGTCCCTTTCTCAGGGATTTCTAGTCACTGCTGTAATTAATGTAATTAACAATAATAGCTCCAGGAAACCCACAAGAATTAGTCTTTCGCTCTGAAAAAATGCTTGTTTGTTCATCTCACAGGAATGGATATATGTTCCCTTCATTTTTAATTTTCCTTTTCATTTTTAAGTTCAGGAAATGAAGTCTAAATCATTAAGATTTTAAAACATAAAGAAATAATAAGGTATGAAACAGTCAGAGAGTTCCTGTCTGTAGGAATTCCTGTAAGAACTGCCTGCCTCTGCAACAGAATATTGCCAATTGGAGAAGATCTCTTTGCATTTCCTTGAAATAAATATTTAGAAATCTTAACTGATTTATGCTGTACTGTAATAATTCAGTAGACTAAGGAACAGAGCATGTAGCTGATCTAATTAAAACACACAAATTACACAGTATTGCAATGGAACAAATACAAAGTGTGATGTATAATTTGTGAGTTACACGTGCATATGTCAAATCAGATAAGCCTGTGAGAATACAAAAGCATATCACACTGTGGATTCTCATTCAAATGCTAACTTATGAAGATCAGTTATTCTAATATTAGAGTAACTAGAATACACCGTTGTGTGGAAAAAATCACTCATTAAAATGCTTTAATAATATTTCCTTAAAGCTGGCAAAGGAAACAGCATTCCTCCTCCCCCTAAATGAATGAAACCAAACAGAAAATCTAAATTGAAAGTTTTAAAATGCAGTGATGTAAAATAAAATGACCCTTATGCAACCCAGTAAGACAATCATAAGTACAAAAATCAGAACTACACCCCATTACAATGCAGAAAATATATAATAATGTCACCTATGGTTGTCATCACAGTTCTTGATTTGTTTGTTCTTAATGACAGAAGAATAAACCAAAGGCAGCCAGGAAAAATTGAGCATTTTTTTTTCATTTTGAAATATTATTCCTCTTTATTTAAATAATTCCTTCTGTACACTGAAGAAAAGGTCAGACTCTCTTCTGTTTAGATTTTGATATGGAGTATATGATACCTTGCCTTTTCCATCAGAACTGTCAGCCTACATGAAAACATTAGAGTAAGAGACTTTGTGATGGGGTGCCTCACAAAATCCCCCTTTTTGCACGCAGGTGTAAGTGAGACTGTGCAGCTGTTTCAGGCTTAAAACAGATCCCTTCATTCTGCAAGGAATTTCCCATCAGCTTCTATGTCCTTATCAGTACTCACCCTCTGAGTCAAGCCCTTCAGCCAGGGGATGACAGATTCTAAAAACAAAGAGATGATATTGTCATACCAGTAATGACCCTGTGAACAAAGAAGAAAATGTCTCTGGGTTGAATGTTGAAGGGTGGGTGGGAACCGATTAATGCAGTTTTCTTCTGGCTTCTCATGGGGGTAATGTGGGTTTGTAGGGTTTTCTTTTTTCCTCCTCTGTCTTTTTACGTAGCTTAGTGTGTTTGGAAAGAATATATAATATGTACTAGCAGTGCACAGAGCCACCCTTACAGGTGTTATATATTGTCTGGGTAGTCCATCTCTAAATGCTCTTATAACCAACAGATAATGACCAGGACAAGTGGTACACAATTTGATCAATGGTGGCATATTTGTACTATGTGAGATGGAGAATAGGAGGGAAGAAAACAGTAGATATGGAATATGTATTTTTATCCATACAATAGCTGGCTATCCTTCTTAAAAAGTGATAATCAGTATTTGATCTACTGTTTTGTAGAGAGTCTTGTTATATACATATATAATTTAATGTGAAGTTACAGATAGATTGCCAGAATATCAAGGATCTTCATGAACTTGGAAAGAAACAGAATGTCATCGCTGAATATCTGAAAAACGACATTACATATCTTGCTCCTACCTAATACATATTCTGATTCTACCAAATGTTCATAACCACACATAGAATTTACCAGTGATTTTATTTTTATTTTTTTAGTCAGTCACATGATTAGATGGCAGTGTTGGTTTTTTTTTTTTTTCAAAATAATATATTATTTATTCTATGTATTTATTATATATTATTTTAGTATTATACAGTATGCATTTATTCATACTATGTTATCCTGTTTCCATTTATAGTTTGGAATATTTCCTTTAATTCAGAAAGGGTGTCATTGATTAACTGAGATAGGAAAAGTCAAATTGTAGCAAAAAGACCTGGGGCCCAATTCAGTAGTAGATGAAAGTCGTTACGTATATCAATAACAGGCTCCTGGATTGCATAACTGCAGAGCTTGTGGGTCGTTAGAATTTATGCTTATTACCAGGAAAAAATGATAGGTCAGAAATAACCAAGTTCAGTAATAAAGACTAAAAGCTACTTCACAAATGATAACTTTCTTTATTTACTTATTTATTTATTTAGCTCCTAAAATCCATTATACATATTTAAACCTCTAAACATTCTGCGATGATGTCTTCTGTGGTGTTTGTGTTTGCTTGTTTTTCTATGTGAAGAGACACTTAAGTGTTTTATTTGAGAAAGTTTTATAGTGAAGAATAACACTAGTAAAAACCATGACTTCTTATTGTGTTTCACTAAGATTGGTTAACATTTCAAAGCTTGGATAAGGCCTTTAGTTTCTCTTCTTTATTATAATGTATTTATTTCAGCTAGAAAATGTTCCTACTATAAGACTTTAATCTCCAGCTTGTCTAATTTTAATCGTTTGAGATTCATACCAGCAGGAACTGTTTCAAAAGTTAATGTTTATGCTACATAAACAAAAGTTGTTGCAATGTTCATTTAAATGCTTCACAAGTTTACCATAATCAACCTCTTTGCATGATATCTATTTAAAAATGTACTTTTTTTTTTCTTGTGAATGGATGTTGCTGACAATTTTTTTCTATATCATAATCAACCCAATGATAGCTTGGTTATGCTGCTTTTTATGCACTTGTACTTTATATAACATTAAAATTTAATTTCAAGGACATAGAAACTGCCCTAGAAACTGCCCTAAGAGACAAAGTCCATACTGATTTCAAGAAAATTATTGAGTTATAACATATCTCTAATAACAAGGATACATGTAAATCGGTAATTAAACATTTTCATATGATTATTTGAAATTAATCGAATACAGATGTTCAGAGTAAACCACTTAACTGCTGGTGCAGATACAGGAAATGTACCAGAATCTTAGAGTTTCTTATACTCTGATACCTGTGTGCCAAGCAAAGAAAATATCAAATTCCAGGTCTGTGTTAGAGATCCATATTTTTTGCCATCAAATTTAAATTATTTATTTATCTTTCTTTTCCCTATATACCAAGAACTGTATGAATGCCTTCCTCAGTCTGGTCACTTTGAGTGTCAAGCCTCCAATTTGAAGAACTGAAAGTTTATCGCCTGCCCAAATATGTCTGTCAGTTCGCAGTATGCAAAAATTATATTATCTCTTATCCATCTCAACATTACAATGAAACTCCTATGAAATTTCTTTCTTTCTATTTTTATGGTGCTTCAGAGTCTGGTGAAATGACTTCAATCTAGTTCTGCCCTCCATTGAAGAAAAAAAAAGTAAGCATTATTAATAGAAGGCTGAAAATTTACATATTTATGAATAAAGGATTGATGACTAAAAGCTTATGTTTATTGATCACAAGCTTCTTTCTGTGACTGAAATAGCTATAGCTAGAAAATATTGGAATGAATTTCTCAGTCGATAAGTGAATGCACTATTGGAGGTGATGTTAGTATTTAAGACCTTTATAGGGTGAAAAGCCACCAAAACAGTACTTTCATACTGAAACTTCCAGTTCTTTTGTACATAGATAGCATTGTTCAAATCCTGTTGTCTCGCTTGACAGAGCTTTCCCACTGACCTGACCAACAGACCTTACAGAAACTTCTCACTTCTGGAAATACTCCATATACCTGACATGAAGGCAGAGCTAATATCAGTTCATCCCCTAGCATTGGTATAAACCTAGCAAGAAAGTAAAGTGCAGCACAACAAGCCCTCTAACTCTACTGAAACTCATTATCATATTTTCCTGTTCTGAGCATGCATCTAACCAACCATAGCAAACAACTTAGGTGGCTTCAAAGAACAACTTTACAGAGAATAAAAAATGTTTAAAATTTTTCTACAACAACCTGACTTTCATTTTAAGCATTAATATGTTGTTTTAATCTAAAACTTATCATCTATGTTAAAGATAAAAAATAAAGATAAAAGGCCAATGAAGAAATAATACCAGAAAAGTATCCAATACAGAGTTGTACTGGTTGGTTAGAGCTACAGAGAATATACTGTAGGATGTATTACTATTTATATAAATTGATGTCTACATAGATTATGTTCACATAAATTTGAAGATTTTTTCTGCATGTTTTTTTAAGAGAATAGAAGTGAGTCTATTTATTATACAATATAAGAATTGTAAGGTCATTCAATATGTATTTTCAGTAGCAGCAAATTCAAACAAGCTTGGTATGACTCAACAGATAACTGGTTTATACATTAATATTCTGGGGAAAGCATTCAAAAGATGATTGTTTATTTACCATATATATGCTGTTCTCCTCAGGACCTTGAAAGCTTCAGCAGAGAATGAGATATGAGAGCTTCAGCAGAGTTAGACTAATAAAAATTGATCAATTAACCACCCAACATTCTTTAATGATTCAAGGCTGGAGCTGACAGTCATTTCTGTCAATCTGCAAATGCACCGCAAGTGCAGTCTTTAAGTACAGGAGAAAGAGAGGAGTGGAGACAAGGTAGGGTGATTCAACAGGTCAGCCAAGATATTCTCTCCCTTACCTTGCCAAAGGAAAGGACATCTTGCATTGGCTGCAAAAGTGGCATAACAACTGAGAGAGTAATTATTTAACCTATAAGTCAGGAATGCTCTTCTGTGCTTGCAAGCTAGCAATCTATTTGCCTGTAAAGCCATCCAATATACCTTTAATGATGTATAAATAAACACAACGATAACATCAATGTACACGTAAAAGAACAGACTGGACTGAATATCATCACTCCATGACACTTATTCCTGACTTTGCATCCTGATTACCTATATGTTAAAGAAAAATCAGTCTGGAGCATTTGTAAGGCCAGATCATGCTACTATTCTCATTTAACCTGTTTCATTTCAAGTTAGGCATACAGTTTCAGAAGGGTTTACTTACTAAATTCAGCTTTTTCAATAGTGAATAAATGGTGGGGTGACTTTATGCATGCTATTTCAGCTTGAACAGAAAATTTCAGGCTGTATTCACAAACTAGTGAATAATTTAGTGCTTCATTTCTCACTTGGTAACCAAATTTTTGACTGACCATCTCCTTTCACAAGCAAGTGCCTAGTTCAAGTCCCTCCTCCAACTAACAAAAACATTAGGGTGTTATAACTACCAACAGAACCTATAAACATAGCATCAATGTAGTCTTGAGAAATATATATATATATATATTTATATATATATTTATATATATGTTTGTGTATATTTGTATTTTTATATTAATATTAATTTTCTTGCAAACTTCAGTGTTTTGATTTTTTACTGGTACAATGGGTTACTAAATAGAACAGAATGGATTAGCAAATTCAGTCAAATTAAAACATATTGATTCAAGTTGTATCATGAATGTTTACACATAGACAACATTAAACAGAATGACTTAAGCGGCTCTAATCCAGACATTAAATATAAAAAAGCTGTCTGGTGATGAGGCATCAATATGTGTCATCTCTGATGGAGAAATAATGATTAAGCCACTTAACTCATCAATATGCTTGACAAGAGATTAGTATAGAGCCGGGTCACTGTAGGCATGCTTTGACATTTTCTATAATTTTTCTGGTTTAGAAATTCACAGCTATTTTCTACAAAAGGGTAAATACTTGCAAAGCTTATTTAGACGCCCTCAACCTTCTACTGTTTCCCATAAGCCTTCTCTGACATTTGACCTACCTCTCACAGGTCAGGACATTTTATCTCAGTTTGGCATAATTACAACTGACAGCAGCTCATAGGCTTTTTTTTCCTTAGTCTTAGTCATAGAGAAAGAAGAACAGAGACAACAGATTAGAGGATTGTTCAGCAATCCAATTTGTGGCCTATTAGAGTTGTGTGCAATCTTTCGCTCTCACTGAACAGACTCATTTGTAAGTTTATCTCAGGGAAACTTTGGTCACAAGGAAACTCATGTGATAAGAAAGTTCATAGCCAATTATCAAAGAATTACAGTCAGAAATAACTTCCATGGAACCTGATTCATTAGCAGAGAATTCAGTAACGAGGAATAATGATGGTTCTTTTGCAAATAGACATTTTCTAATTTAGTTGTAAACTAAGATGTTAAACACTTTTGAAGACTTTCATCATACCTTTTTTTCTTCACAAGAGTTTCATCTTACTTTCAGTCTATTGGATATAGGTCCTGTCACTGCTAATTCAAAAGTGAGAATAAACACAAACTCACTTAATAGTAGAATTATCTCCCATAACCATAGTTTAGTCTTAATTATGGGCCAAATCAAAATAAATTCATAAAACTTCTGAACACCAGAGGTTGTAACAAAAAATCCTGGTAGTCCTTTATTATTTTTTTCTCTGTATTTCTGAGAAAAAAAAAAAAAAAAAAATGTTTTGATGGTTTTTATTTAGATATTGAATCTCCCCTTATCAAAGTAGCTCAGCATCTTGTAATCCTCAATTTATTCTAACAGAGTCCCCATAAGACACAAAAGTATTAGATGGAGATGTTTAAATAACAGCATGATCCACCTCTCATCAGCTTTTCTGCATAAATCCCATATATCTGGTGTTTGTGAAGAGGAAACATAAGTCTATTGCAGAAGATTCTGTCTAAATTCTATTGTGAAATTTAAATAGGATGAGGGCCTCTCCAGCAATGTGCTCCAGTCATACACAGAACCAGTGCAATCACTGGTGCAATAGCCACCACTCCCTCCCTCCTCTTGGCAGTTTTAGCTACATTATGTATCCCACTCAGACCAGAGAGAAAGCAGGTTCCAGCCCTTTCATAAACCTTCCTGCATTCAGAGATGCCCTGCTGTCTGGCAAACCTGTCACTGCTTCTGTCGTATGAGTTAAAATCTAAAGATAAATGAAAGACATCTAATATGACTTTTCTTAAGAAGGTCAGACTGTATGAAAACCCAGTAAATGGTGCACAGAGATCAATTTATTCCTAAAGGCATTGTCATACACAGGTTTGTGCCAGATGATTCAGAAAAGCTGTGCTTTGCCCCATAACAAGCATCAGTCATCCAGGTACACTAGTTGCTTTAACTGGAAGTAGAGCTGAGAAAGCCACAACAGATTTAATTATGAGCACACCTTCAGCCTGAAGCTGGCATGTTCCACACCAATATGCAAAAGAATTTCTTCACGGTGAGGGTGATGGAATACTGGAACAGGCTGCCCAGGGAGGTTGTGGAGTCTCCTCTGGAGATATTCAAGACCTGCCTGGACACCTACCTGGGCAACCTGCTCTAGTGACCTGCTTTGGCAGGGGGGTTGGACTCAATGATTTCTTGAAGTCCCTTTCAATCTCTACAATTCTGTGATTCTGTGAAAGCATTACGCAGCTACCTACATCTTCTATCTCAGTACACTGGCCCTATGTGTGTGAAGGTTTTATGTAGCCTTTCATGCTCTGGAATTTAGTCACAGTCCAGGATGAGGTGGGCAGGGTAGGACAGCATGAATTTGCCTTTGTCAACATAATAACTGATCATTGAGGACTTACCAGTTTTGAGCCTGTGTGAAAGAGATAGCTGTCTTTTACTGCCCTCACCAAGTTAATAACACAAACTTAAAGCTTTCATTCAGAAAGTGGCAGGGGTAAGTTTGGTTTTGTTTTTCGGCTTCTTCTCTTTTGGGCTGTAATTTAAATAAAGACCCAGGTTAACAGTGCAGCTAGTTTACAGTTCCTCATTAAGCATTAAAATTATTAATTTCATATATAAATAATAATTAAAGTTACCCTATTTCTCAGTGACAGACGGTTTTCTTAGCTGAAAATCTCACATAACTAAACCACACAATTACTGGTTAATGACATAGTGAAACTAGAATAAGACTTCTTCATAATGTTTTTATTAGTAGGAGGAAGTGATTTAGCTATGGTCTGAATTAAACAAAAGCAGATCACATTGTATGAGGTAGTAGAAATAATATTTTCAATTATTACTGCACTACTAATCTCTACAATCCCAATTTTCACATGTACACTGTTTTAGTCTAAAATATATGGAATAAGATGTATTAGTGCATCTTATGTACTACTTACAAGTAGCACTGTAGGACAGGTCTAAATGAAAAAGAACAAAGGAATTCAGTTAGACATTCAAATATTTTCTTGTCAGTTTAACAACTGTCATATAGAAAATGCTCTCAACTCTAATTAATGAACATAATTTATATTTTTAAATATTAAACTATAATTTTACTCATACGTGCAGTTTTATAATGCTAAATGCATTTACAATACATTTTCACCAAAGCCTTGGCTAAATTTGCTTAGTAAGAAGTATGGTCAATTAAGAAAAGAGGAAATGTTCATTGACTAGCAGTAAAATAACTGTGACTGAAGATTCAATGAAAAACTGTAAGGAAAGAAGCGTTTGACAAAAACTGAACTACTCAGAAGTCAGTAGCAAATGTTCTATTTATTGAATTCTTCATATTCATACTATTACATGAATCTAAACATGCTTTCATTCTGTGTATTCTATTATCACTGTAGGATTTGAAAATTTGTTAATTTTAAAAGAAACTCATATTTCCTTTCTTTCACAAGGAAGGAAATTACTTGGCTTTTTTTCCCCCTTTTTTTTCTTTAAACCCGTTGCATTACTGAAATGGATTTTCTGGGGAGTATTGAAGCTTCTCACTGCTCTGATGAAGTGTAAAAATGAATTCAATACTGATATCCATCTCTGTCTCTGTCTTCTGAGTTTCTGAGTAACACCTGCTGGGGTTAGTAATTTACCTTCTCCAGGGAAAGTTAGGTGATGATGATCACAGCCAAGACAGGTGTGTTAGCTGAGGTAGCTGAAGCTGTTTCCATGGAGATCTTTGAACATCAACGTTAAAGCTTTAAACATGGGCATATTACATGCAGAACAAAAATCAAGGAAGCTATCTAAGCTGGGCAATAGAAACACCTAAGGATACTTAGGCAAGTGCTTCTGCCCTCCTAATAGAGGCAGATAGCTAACACTGAGGCAGAAAGAATTACTTAACTCCTCTGAGGATTCACACCTATGTATCCTCCTTTGCAGACATGTAACTGAGCAAGGGTATGTCAAGCATTTGCTGTGCCAGTACTGACTTTTTCTGTTCTCAGAAGCTAGCAGATAGAGCACTTACAGCACATGTGCAAGACACAAGTCCTCCTCCTTCTCCTCTGCCAAACACAGAACACAAAAAGTACAAATCATCCCCTCTGAAATACTGCCTTAATACCTTGGCCTATTTGTAGGTTCCCTTTCTGAACCTGTTCTTCCTTATAGAAACTAGAGGTCTCTCAGAGGAATATATGCAACACCAGGCTAAATATACTTTTCCTTCCTCAAACCCACAGAAGCAAAAGACCAGAGAAAGTTTTTGGAGTTCTGAATCCATTTCATTACTAGTTTAGTCACCAGATATTTCAGAAAGTTGCGCATTTTTATCTTAATGGTGCTTAAAATTTTACTACCTCCTATGGGGAGGCAGAATTTTGCAACTCTAATGGATTAGAAACCTTCAGATGACTGACTTCAGATGACCTGACTTCATTCTTACTTGCTACTTACACTTATTTAATCATGTGATAACAGTGTCTTTTGTCTGAAGTATTCCTTTTCCCTCTTAGCATTCACTACCCAGCATATTTATAGTTGGTTATCATATGACAACCCTACTTAGCCATTATTCTGAAAGATTAAATAAAATAGTATTTTAGGTAGGAACAGTTAGGGTTAAAATAAATTGGAGTTGTTCCTCTTTCTCTTTCATAACAAAGTGATATTTTTTTTTATTTCTTCCTTTTTTTTTTCTTTTTTTTTTTTTTATTTCTTTCCTCCTGTTCCCACAGCTCCCCGTCCTGTTTCCATTGACTCAGACCATTGGGAAAAGATTACACCTGAAGTAAATCCCTTTCCATCTATTTTAAGTCATTTTGAAGTGCAGTCTGAAATGCACAGTGAATTTACTTGTGCTAGTATTCAACTAGGCTCATATGCAATCGAGAAGCAAAGGTACCTGGCCAAATAGAGTCCTTTTGTTCACCCGTGAAACCATGAGGTCAAATTCTACTTTCCCACATTTGCAAATTTTACTGAAGGCCCAGTGATGTCAGTGAAAGTTTGCATTGGTATGAGAGCAGAATTCACCTTCTGACCCAGCTATGTTGGCTCTCACACCTCACACAGTTATCTCACATCAGTTCAAAAGAGAACTGACCTATGTGTGGGCGAAGGTCTCTGCAAGCTGACCTATTCCCCCAGGAGAATGCCATGTCGTGTCATGTTGGTGTGAGACACAGACACAGGGATGCTTTTACTGTAAGATCAGGTGAGAACTGCTTTCTTTAAATTTAGCCTTTACTGTAAAACCTACAGACTTCAAGAATTTGCAAAATATTTTCATGGTCTCAAATACAACAATTTTGAAAGCTACATCTGCTGTTTGAATATGTTTTCAATTAAAATTAATAAAAACTAGAAGGTCAAAACAAATTAGCTTGAAAATCTCAAATTAATATATTTTAAATGTTATTTTTAATGCTGTAAATGCACATTTTAAAGGTGATTGATACAAAGAGTTTCATTTATAACATTTGCCTTCAATGCTTACAAGCGAATTTTTGGACCTGCAAGTAAATACGGAGTCACTTCATAGTCTGTGGTTTTGTACTATTTACATGCAGCTATATATCACATAGTTACCCATCTGACATATGTTCTAGAAATAACCTGTTTTCATACATATAAACAGCTATAAGGATGTAATAGCATTTCTGAGAGGTGGTTATTCTCCAAATCAAGATCTAAGTTTCTATCATCTCAAAAATTCAAATCTAATTTATTAATGGACTCTTGATGTGTTGGGGAGGGCTAAATTCAATACAATACATACTTCTCAGATTAACTTACCTACATCAGCCTCCATTTCCAAAATGGAGATAGCACTTCCATGCTGCAATATTTCTGGAGTCAGCCTGACAAATTAAAGAGGATACCAGGAGAACTAGCATCCAATTTAATATCAAATACATATGACCTTTTCAAAATGCCAGAAATCCATACTATCAGCAAAATGACATACATCCCTATCCACATAACTGTATCTTTTTTTGTGTGTGCTTCAGGCCTATTTGCTAAAAATCAAATGGTATTGTTCTGAGCAAATATTGTTTATTCAAAACCATAACACATGTATGTTTATTTAAATAAATAAATAAAAAAAAACCCTCTGTGATTAGGAGTGCGACTGCCAACTGTTCTACTCTCTCATCCTCATCCCACAACTGTGTTCTGCATTCTACAAATGCCACACATCCCCAACAATGTCTTATCATCATCCATTGCAATATCTACCGTAAGCTGCCCAGCACTGACTGTCCCACATTTCCCTTCATTATGCAGTATGAGCTCACAAATCTCATAAAGTGTCAATAACACATTTCCTCTAGTCCTACCTACCCCACCAAACACTCTTTTTTTCAGGATGCAGTGCTGCCCAACTCTCTGTACAAATAAGTAGTTTGCAAACCTCATTGAATGGAACCCTATCTCCCTACAGTATTCTGTGGGACTTCTGCAGCCTCTTCATACATTAAATGCAACTGCCAGTTATACTAATGAAACAGTGGCAGCCTTAGCAATAAGGAGTGTAAGGCAGTAAATAATGACAGACAGGTTCTCAATCTTGTATTGGTTACTATACAACATGGCCTTGTGGTCTGTGTTTGCCAACACTGGTTTGACATTAGAATAATCTGCAGAAAACAAGAGATGAGGCCTAGAGAAAGTCTCTCTGACGAGTCAGTTCAGAAAGAGACCAAAGAAAGGCAGGTCAGGAAGCCCCTGTGAGAAAACAGGACAGCAGAAAATTTGGGGCAGATACACAGTAGGAAAGGTAGTCCCAAAGCACTCCTACATTTAGTCATCTGAAGTAATCTAGTTTCATACATTGCTCTCAGTACCTAGAAGACTCTCAGGTTCTTCACATTCACAGCATTCATATATATTTCTTATTTAATTAAGCCAAATGTTTTTAGAAGTCTCAAGAGGGCTTATGCATAAGAGTAGGATTCAGCTCAGATAGAAGTAAATAGACTACTAAGGAATTATCCTATTCTGATTATCTAGGCCTTGCCATAGTCAAGAGGGATAGACAAGAACAACCACAACCCTATTCAACATTTCTAGCTGAGACAGATGTGTAATTGCCCTAGATAGATGGGAGCTGAGTCCATAAGAGACAACTAGTTCAGGGCAACTGCTCTCAGTGACTGACATAAGGACACGAATCCTATCCCATGGCACAAAGTCTCCTCAACACATTGTGAGTTCAGATGTAGTTGCAATGCAAATCAGTGGGAACACTAAATGTACTAAATAAATAAATAAAGCTAAATAAATGTGAAGTTACAGAATTGCAATACAAAATATTGAGAAAGATAGCTCCAGTACTACTGTATTGTTTCAAAGAAGTCCTTGTTTACTTGGCAATGCATCTAATGGAGGGGCAGAATACATAGAATCTAGGCCTCTGCAGTCTCATGTTTGAGTCCTATTTGGGAATAACCAAGTACAGAAGCCTAAAAGCCCCTAAATGGATTGTGCAGAAATGTAGACTTCAAATTGTTGTTTTTTTGTGTTTTTTTTTTTTTTGTTGTTTTGTTTTGTTTTGTTTTCAGCTGAGCTATTTAATACATATTTATACTTAATCTAGTTGATATATCATAAATAAAAGGCATTCAAGCATTGCCAAACCTCCAGACTTTCTCAGCTTCCTTTGCAGACTATGGCATTTGCTAAAATAGACTTCCTGTTCAGGAAAAGTCTTTGGCCTACTTACTTGATAACTCATCACTGTTCGAAGGATATCAACCCTGTCTAATGGATACTAAGTAAACGTGAATAAATTAATATTTTTCATAAATAAATAGATCATGCTAGCAACAATCATAGATCTAAACATTAAAATATAGGAAGCTTTTTGTGGCCACGGTGCAATGCTTCTAGGTTAAGACCTGACTTATTAAATTACCATCAAAGTTTAATATTTCAGGCACACAATCTGTCAATAAAGAGTAAATAAATAATATTTTACTTCCAGGTTAAATAGAGTTTGTGAAGCTGAAATAATTGCTTGTTCTCTCAAAAATAAGCTTTTGAAAAGAAGAGGAAAGAAAAGGTATATAAAGTGGATGGAAAAGAATTTGTGATAATTATCTGTCACTAATTACACATCCAATCTTTTAAAATGGTTAATGATGGTAATCTACATAATGATGATGCTGAAAACTTCCTCTTATGCACATATACATTCCAAGAAACCTTTTAACTTCAGCTTCCACCTCAACATGGCAGTTCCTTGCAGATGCCCAGGGAACAGTTTTGAAGGAAGGGAAGCAACAGTTCTCAACCTGGTAAAAAACATTTTATTTGATGTCATTCCAAGCATAATTTGGACAGCTAGAAGGAAAGATTTGTTTAAGAAAGCCAAGAAAGCAGACAGTCCCTCCAGGGGAGCAGCATATAAATGCTTCTGGCATTTATATGATCTCAGATCATTGCACTGCCAGACTAAGAAACTGCTGATTTAAAATTATTATCTCTGTTGTCTCTATCCAACACAGAAAGAGTTCAGCAGCATCTAGGGTTTGGTGGTTGCCAGTGGACTGGTGGCATGCATAGTGCACACCACTCCAGCAGCTTGGAGTGGGAAGTAATTACCAGCAAGAAATATGAATTTATGGGAAAATAGGGAAATACTGAGAAACGTTTGTATTTTCCTCCTTTTAGAGTGCCCAAGTTAGGAAGAGCAGCTGAAAATCTTGAGAAAGAGATCACTGGCAACTTTTCTGACAGTGGCATATGCACAGTTCAGCAATCTGTTACTCTTAGCAAAATGGACATGGGATTGACAAGTGGCTGGCATGAATGTTTCTGGAATAATTGTGGCAGAGCGGGATAATAGACATCAAGGCAGGATTTATAGCAGGGTGCTATTTAAAAAAATAGGAAGACTCTAGTAGGGAAAAACTGCATTCAGTAACCTTTTCTGAACAGCATGGAGAATGGAATCTGAGGCAATGTCAGCAGTTTTAGTGGTTTCCAAAATGGGAAATAGTTATTGCTCCTAAACTCAAAGGCTCTGCAGCCTAAAGCAACTGCTCAGATCATCTTCTCTGCCTGCTCAGAGGACACAAGCTATAGAATTCCACCTAATGACAACCTGTAGAATTAAAATATATGGAACTATTACATCTGTGATATTAATCTACATGGTAAAAGTAATTAAAAATTACAGTACTTGAGTGCTTACAGTACATGTCACTAAGTCTCAGTATAAAAGCCTTATCTGAAACTCCCTAAAGGCAATGGGACACTCTACTTGCACTCCAGAGGGATTTTTCACTATTACTTGTAAAAAAGGTTGCACGTAGGCATGGATATAAGAAGAGAACATTTTTCATTAAGAAGTAATTACATAAGTCTTCTCCAGATAGAATTTCATATGAGAACATAAGAGAGACCTCAGAATCTACCAATTGAAGGAGCATAACAATTAATTTTTCATAATGAAGACTAGATAAAACACAAGAATTTGGCCTAAAATCTTTATAGTATGTAAGGATTTTATGACTTCAGAGTAACACCACTCACATGCAAAATTCACTTTTGGGTTACTATACATCATATAGCAATAGTCTTCACATCATTCACCCAGTAAAACAACACTTATAGCCAACACGAGAAATGAATATTCTGTCACCACAACTCTTCACTGAATAACAAGATTAGGGGTTTCCACACTGTGGGTGGTTTTTCTCCCCTTTTATTTTTCATTGTCTTTTGCTAGTTGAAATAAAACAAAGAATTTGCACATGTTAACGCATCTGAATAGATACATGTTTAAGATCTAAAAGCACAGATGGTACTGGAATTAAGCCAACTTTGAGGCTTATTTTGTAGCTTGAAGCCTTTTGAACAGCTGAGCTGCATTCAGAAGCTGCCATTGGTCCCAAGCAGCAAAAGACTCGGAGTATTCACAGGCACAGGGAAAGATTTTTGTCTCTGTGCTGACTTGAGATCTATGCTGTAGTTTTGCCAGATTTCCAGCATGTGGTTGATATGCAATGGCACATCTGCTCTGACTGAACGGAAAAAAAGGGTAATAGCATGAAATAGCTACTATTTTAGTTGCTGCCTTACAAAATTCTTTCAACATCATGCTTTCCTGGGGCAGAAACAGAAACTGGCTGGAACAAAAGATATGAAATTTAGAGGAATGATATCCAAGTTAGAGAAGGTAAAAATAAACATGCAAAATGACTTTACTATTTGACATTCACTGAACTTGGATATGTCAAACATGAAACATTTCAGGAGATGAAATGATTTCACTCTCAGAAAGCCTCTCCTTTTATATTCTTTCATTTCATTTCACTTCATTTCATTTCATTTTCTGACACCTTTACAATAACAAGCCCTTAGCCAGTGTTCTCAGTAAATATGCACCGTAGCTTCTACTATTCCTTAGAAAAAGGAAAAGTGTAGCACAGCCATTCAAGTGATGTGCAAAAGAACTATAAAAGATAGATCTCTTTCTGTTCTAGTACCAACACCAATTTCCAAAAAAAAAAAAAAAAAAAAAGTATGTAAAATAGTGTTTCTATGCTTTCCTTATACTTCTGTTAACTTTATACAATTTTCATTTCATTTTTAGCACCTGGGGGCTCAACTAAGATTCTTCCATGTAAAAGCCAGAAATGCAGAAAAAGATCGTCTCTGTTCTAAATCAATCATTAGATTATCTGCTGAAGTATTAAACATGGGGAGAAGAAAGAAAAAAAAATCTCAGGGTGCAGGAAGTTAATGTAATTTCACCAAGGTAACACAGGAAATCCAGGAAATCTTTCAAAAAACAGGAAGAGAATCCAGATTGATTACTAGAAGGCCAACAGGATGCCTGTGCCTTTTCCATTAATAACACCTGATCCACTTTACAAAGATATTGTGGTATTAAATGAATCTATGTAACCAAAACAGAGAAAAGGAGGTGTAGAAATGGTGCAAAGCATGTTAAATTCCACATTAAACAAAGGCCTGGAATATAAATCTCAGTGTCACAGAATCCCCACAGATTCTGCATAATGGACCTCAGTGTTCCAATCCCATTCTTCATATGGCAGAAATTTGAAGCTCCACTTATTCCTCAAGTTAGAATAGCTTTACTTATGGAAAAAGGACCCCAATACAGAACAGAAATTTTTGTCTTCCCTTTATGCATCAACATATCCTCCCCTTGCAGGTAAAAAAAGTCCAATATAGTTAAATGGTGTCCTAACTCTAGTTTTCTGTAGTTTCTGCATTTTAAGTCTTCATAGCTTTTAAGCAATAAGCTTATGAATTCAGAAATATAACACACTACATGAAGAAAACTTCCTTACTTAATAGTGGTCAAAACTGAAACTAGTGGAAATGTATATGACCCAGAAACCAGCCTTTCTTTCTGACTTTTGTTTCAAATTTATCAGTGTTGTACACCTAAGTGCACAGATTTACCAAAATAAATGAATAATTAAAAACAAGAAACAAAAAGGGACAATTTTCACTCACAGCTCGCCCACCTCCATTTTTATACGATATTATTATGAAAATACTAAAACAAATCTGCTACAATTCACCTCGCAGATTTAACATCTCCTCACTGCTCTCTACACTGACTCGTCTTCTTGTAGCATCTTCCTTTTTTGTCATCATGCACACTTTGCTACTTTGATCTAAGAAATAGATAACCAACTAGTATGTCTTTGTATTTCATGAAGTCTCTACTGATTCTAAAATCTCAAATATATTTTCAGCCTTAACTGTATTTCTTAGCTTCCCCATCAGAGTCATAAGCTTTTTTTCAGTCATATAATCATTTAATTTTGGAAGACATTTTAATAAGTAATAATTTCATATGAAATGTAATTTGTTGCTTTCCAGTGATATTTAAGAAATAAAATTGTCATATTACAAAGTGCTATGAATCTAAAAATCTGTAGCTATCATATAATTAACTATAGTTCAGTTAACTATATAGCTCAGTTAACTATATATCAAAATTTCTATGAATGACTTGACATTTCTGTATCAAATTGGTAAATTTAGTATAACAAAACTGTACACCAGTATTCAATATATCAACTGTACATCAAGTAACTTGTGGATTAAATGTACAAAGACAACGGAATTCAAAGGATGCATTTGTTATGTCATCACAGATCAGTTAATAATGCAGGTGTCTAATTATGTAATTAGATTTAACATTCAGATGCCACACAGGATTAACTTAATTACAAAATGTATTTAAAAATCAATCCTGCAAAATGTAAATTTTTATTATGGGTCTGTTCAATATATTTTTCAAATATTGTAAATGAAGATATAAAGCATTTAAGATATCACTAAATGCAAATAATGAAAAATACTCAGCGTGTGTGCCTGTGTGTTTTCTTAACAGACACATACTCATTCAACAAAATGTAGTCCATTATTTTGCCTGAATAGCAGTAATAATGAAATTAATATAGATTTCTGATTGTATCTGAAATAGGAGATAAAGAAAATCAAACAATGTAGTACTAAATAAATGTATCTTGTCTAAAGAAAAACAAAAATCCAGGTTGGAATAGAAAATGTACCATGTTTTTGTGATAAAGACCTAGAAGCATGAATTATGACTAAAACATGAAAGAGTTATTTCAAGTCAAGTAATTCAATCAAAAACTGAAATCATAATTTATCTAACCTGAAACAATCAGCAAGAAAATGAAATAAGACAGGGTGACTGATTTCACACCTGTATTTCAAAATTACCAGGGAAATCTTCCACCTCCAATCAGAATTTGAACAGAATACATTTCAGAAAGAGACTGGTAAAATCAAGAGATCTAATTGACTGTAATTTTTTTTTAATAGATACCAAAAACGGGGTCAAAAACTGTAGAGTAACAATATGCTTCATTCAGTGAGAAATCAAGTGGGTCTGTACACGTAACACATCAAATCTGAAGCTTATTACAAGTTAGAGGGAAGACTCACACTGGTCTCAGTGTGCTTCAGATCAAGCAAAACCAATCAGGCTCTGTGAACAATCATAAAATGGTTGCATGTTGGCTGTTTGGTTTGTTTTTTTTTCTGTTAGGTCAGAGTAAAAGCTCTGGAGTGAATGATGCATGATTACTGCTTCAGTCTTGGCTGTGCAGAACCAAGGTCTTGCTAGAGACAATTTGAAATGGCTCTGTAGACATAGTTATCAAAGCACAAGTGGTTCCTAGACACAGTTTTGACTTGTCAGGGAAGACTTCCTTTCTTTCACTGCTTGCTCCCAGAAAGAGGAATCCAGAAAACATAGAACCAGGGACAAGCTTAGCAAGTGATTCTTCCTTCTTCTCTTTTCCCATTTGTTTAAGACGAGATGCAGAATTCCTTACCATTCATAAGGCTCGTTGCATAAGGTACACAGAAGCAGAAAGCTAGGTTTTCTGATTACTGAATGAAGATCTCTAAGACCAAATGGAAGGCAAGAATTCCCAGTGATTTCACTGATTACTGAAATGTCGCCACAAGAAATAGCTGAACTAGAAGTGGGCTAAAGCAGGTAGATGGCAAATTTATGACTTTTCCCACATTTATACCATCACATTATCCCAAAGAAATTTCAGAAATGATGGTTGGAGACTTTGCCTGAAGTGGGACTAATACTGAATGTAGATCAGGTCACTCATGACTTTGGCTGAGCTCTGAGACAGATTTCCAGCCTCTCTGGATACCTGATCCAGAGCTGCCCTTACTTACTGGTGATTTATAATTTTTTTTTCCTAACATCCAGTCTGAACCTTCTAAGAGCAATTGGTTACATCATCTGCTACAACTGAAGAATGTTAGGCTATATCATTTACACAGTTCTGTGGCCTCACCAGCACAGAGCAGAGGGAAAGAATAACTTCCCTGAATCTTCAAGCCTAGTATATTCTTTGGCTTACAATAACTTCACACTTTTGGGCCCACATTCCACCTGGTGTTTACTGTATCTAAACTTGGCCTCCTCAGAGCCCTAAATAATTTAATTCCTCAATGCAGGATTACACTGACCCAAGATAAGCATTGCAGAATAATATTGCCTTAAGAGGGAGTTGTATCTCAGGTATGTTTCTGTACAAAATTCACTTTTCCTTCCCAGCTATGCTACATGTGGCAGTGATGTGGCTATGTGTGGTAATAACAAATCAGCAGAGCAAAATCTCTAAACTGTTTTTACCGGTTCACTTTGCCAACCAATACAATGGTGAGAGGATTCATCTGTTTCTTTCTATCCCCTGTCTTTGCTGTTAATCATTGTTATCTGAAGTGTGGAGGTAGTAAGGTAGTAGGCCTGAAATTCATTAGGCTCCTTTAGACTCAGGTCTGGATAACCTACAGAAGGATGTAAAAGGGATTATCTGTTTCTCTACAAGGGTATAAACTGTAAGATCCAAAGGATTTCATGGCAAAATTCAGTCCATTTCAGTACCCCTGTACAAAAAGACCGTGTTTTTTTTTGTTTAATTTGTTAATGTTCTAATTGTGGGTGATTCCTTATTAGGGGAGAATATTTATATTTTTTATTTACCTTGCATACCTTTCAATGTTTTTCTTTTACTTAAAAAAAAAAAAAAAAAAAAAAAAAAAAAAAACAGCCTAAATATAACTGTTGCTAGCTGAAAATCCCTTGGCAGTGCCTTTGCCTACCAAATATTAGTTCATTAAATTTTAATTGAATTTTAATTTTTGAAGAACACCCTGATTTAGACTCTCATTCTTTTTTGAGACTATTAAAGTGGTTCATTTCAATCTTGATATTGCCCTTATATATATATTGTATAGTCATTATTACTGTAAAAAGTCAAAATGAACGAAAATGATAAATTCAAATAAACTTTTAACATCTGCAATTCAGAATGTAACACAATCAAAGAAGAAGCTGTGAGATCACTAAGCTGAGAGGGGAGGGGAAATGCCTGCTTCCCTTTGATTCATTATGTAATTAATTTCTAGAATGTCAGAATTGCACTCCAAACAGAAATGCCAGGTCCTGACCAGCTGGGCTGATTAGGGCAACAATATTTATTTCTGTAGTTTACTGTATGATTTTACTATCTCTTGAGTGTCAAGAGTGAAACATCAGAATAAATGATCAGTAAAGGTCATTTAAAATGAGTTAAAGTTATAAGAAAGCTGTACAGTTCTAGTGAAGAACCTACTTCTTCTGTAGTCACACCAGTTGGGTGTTTACCCTAGCATACACACTGACACTCCTACCAATATGTAGCTAGCCACCTGCCAACACAAGAAATGTATAAAAGCACAAAAGGACTTGTTGCTGTTAAGTATACAGTAAGTGCTGCCAGATGTGCAAATGCTGTAAATTTACTTCAGTATATAGTTTTTTGCCAAATCTATGATGAAGAAGGAAAACAAATAAAACAAAAACAACAACACTTTGTGAAAAAGAAAAAATCTTTTGATGTTGAATTTAACACCTAAAATGCTGATGACCAGATGATGACAGCTAATGCTGTCTGTTGTGTTAGATAACTTTAATTTCCCATGCAGACATATTTGGGGTAGCAGAAAATGCCAACACAGTTAAGATGTAAAAAAAAGAAACCTGCGCTGTTTACAACCAACAAGCACACAACCTCTGTGGGACAGGCACTCTGTCCCTGCTGCTGGGTGCTGGCACTTTCAGTAGAACTACACTGATGCATTATGCCACCACTCTACAAAGATAAGATGGAGCTTGCAACCTGCCCAGCTGTTTAAACTACCATTTAAGTGTTGAAATTAAAACTAGCTGTGAGTCACTTCCTGCTGTCCTTTGTGGCTGTCCTTTGTCCTATATGGCTGGCCAGGCACAACCTGACCCTGCTGCCACAGGAAACTGGATCTAGGGGACAGTTTCTGACAAGGATTTGAGAGGAGAGTAAGTCAGCTAACTTAAATGATTCTTTCATCAGAAAATTAGAATTAATATAGAATGAATTAATAAGTATTTTGTGGATGGTTGTTTAATAAGCCCACTGTAGTTTACAGGGGGGCATTCATTATAGTCTTATGTGCATATCAGCCTCATATTGGTACTACCATAAAAAACATAGTTCAGGGAGGACATAACCCTCTACCTGATTGTACAGATTTATATCTCATATCTCAATATCTCATAGCTCACAATATAGAGATCCAAACTATCTAAACTGGTGCCTTTGGCTTCCATGCCAGAAAACCTACAGTACTAAGCTGAGAGCTTTATACAACTGCCATTGAAAAAAATATTCTTAGTGATATTTCAAAGCATTTATCTTTCTCTGGAGCTCTCCTAACCCAGTGATGTGAAGCCTGGCATTTTCTGAGGATCAGCACTTCAGAGGCATGGTCGCACTTTTTTCATGAAGGTGACAAATTGCATGTGCTTGCTGTAAGAGAGCTTAATGTTAAAAGCATTTCCCTAAGGAGACAAATATAGCCTTCCTCAGCCTCACATGGTTTGAGTTCATTCTCCCACTCCCATAATCACACACTTATGGAAATCTCCCTTAAGTCCAGGCTCTTGATAAGAAAGCTTTCCTTGTCTCCACAAGGTCAATTTGCAGCCAGGAATACTGGAAATGTCAGAGAGAGAGAGCGAAAGAAGACACAAACAGATGATATCTGTATAGTATGACAGAAAGGGAACCTGACTTTTGGCCCTTAATTTCACACATGCTTTAATATCCATCAAGTCAGGGGCTAGGCCTGGCTCTCTCTGTTGTAACCCAGTAGAACTGGAGCACTCTTCCCAGAAGAGGTGCTAGTGAGGCCTCTCCAACAGGAAACAGGATGACACAGGGTTCAAATCTCTTCAGGTTGAGGTAGGCTCAGAGGCAAAATTTCCCTTTTCCAGGGTAAACGCCATGATTACTAGGCAATTATGGTAAATGGTAGGTAAATTCCTCTGGCTGCTTTTCTGAATTAATTCAGATCTGTCAGCACTTGGTAGACAAGCTCAGCTAATATTTACCAGATCAAAGTCCAGGGCAGACTTGGGCAAAGAGTTATATTGCACTAGAGAGTCTAGGATTTATCTGAATATTGACAGTAGCCTAAACATTTTTGCATGGGGAAATTTTAGGTTGACTTGAAAAATGTCTACCATGTGTACTAATAATGAGGAGCTCCACAGATCCTGGTGTTCCCTCTTCCTTTTGGGAACTTGGAGAAGACTACATATGGCAACCAAGTATTAGCAGCTGGCCCTTCCTCTGAACCAGTGGAAATCAATCCTCTTGGGAACTGAAGGCATAACAGTCACTTTCCCATAACACTGAACCGTATGCATTGCACCCTGTGCCTCTGCAGATCTCAGCACTGTGCTTCTGCAGTTGTATCACTTCCATTTTAGCACTGCATTGTATCCTAAGAACCTGGGGCAGTTTGCTCATGTTTGTCTGTAATCCACATAACCATTTAATAGCATATCATAATTTGCAAACAGCACTGAAAGAGGATCTCTAAAGAGACTGTTTCACAGCTATTTTCCTTGTTGGTTTTGGTGGTGGTGGTTTGGTTTGGTTAGTTGGTTGGCTGGTTTCATTTCGTACAAATCACCTGGGTACAGAAATAAAAGCATATTCTCTCTCTCTTTTTTTTTTTTTTTTTAAGAAAAAAAAAAAAGAAAAAAAAAAAAGAGCTTAGATCTGTTCAAGGACAGCATTAACTTTTGCACTTTTATTTACATGAATTTCTGGTCTTGCAATTACTGCTAGGTCACCCACAGAAAAAGCTGCCTACTTTTAAAGTAATGAGTGGGTACAGGAATTATTTGTGGGTTACTGAACACATCTCTAGTCATTAGTTTACTGTTCATTTCAGAAGAGGTTGATTACATTAACAACCCGACCGTCACAAAAGACTTGGAGAAGTAGCAGGTTTTTTTAAAAAAGATAAGATATTGCATCACGAAATAAAGCAAGAGTAAAAACTAGTATTCTGTTTTTTACAGGAGATATCCAGAAGGATATCTGAAGAAAAATATTCTGCTAATATCAACTTGTGAGAAGGAAAAAGTGCAAACAATTTTATGTACTTCTACATGAAATCTTCATTAATAAAATAAAATAAAATAAAATAATAAAAAATGAAAATAAAATTATTATGACACTGCAGAGAGACATATTAAACAGAATTTTTGACCAGTTCATTGATTTTTTTTTTATATGCACCTATCTTCTTTTTTCACTACTCTTTAGCAGCTTTCTTACAAAGATGGAAATGTATGTCTGCAGCATTTCACAAGTTCAACTTTACTATATAGTTTATTTACCAACCTTATCCACATAAAACATGTTTACTGATTTCTTATGTTAGAGGTATAGATTATCAACAAATCTGTATTGTCAATCTGTCAGGATAAATTTGTACTTCTGTGCAGTCTTTTATTCAAGAGCTTCACCTCTATCACGCAGGGGTTAACACAAGAGGTTGGTTTCAGCCTTGTGATAACCGCATTCTGCTGTCTCCATGTCGAAATAGATGGAAAACAAGTCCTGTGAAAGCATTAACAAATTGGTAAAATAACTGATAGACTGCAGAAATCTATTATTTTTTCACAAGCTTCCCCGTTTTTTGTAGTTTCTTCTCAGACTGAATTGAACCACTTGCTGCACATACAGGTTACATTTTCCCAGAGGTTCCTGCATAATGAATTCATTTTCAATACATTGTGTAAATTAAAGTTAATCAACCTATGTGTTACAAACAACTTAGTGGTTGGACTTGAAGCTTTCTCTGTTAATGGCTCACTCTGGAACCAAAAGTGACCTTTATAAATTTACTTATTACTTATGATTTTCATTCTAAATCATACAATATTTAAAATTTTAATTTAATCCTCTTCATTATTTCATCAGTGTTGTTGCATCATTAGTATCCTTACTTAAAATCACATTTTTTCTTAAAGTTGAGTAATAATCAAATGCAAAAGAATCCCTATCTTAAAATGTCCATTTTAGTTAGCAAATTTTCCCCATAAAAAACGTAAGTACTGTAAATATGCCATGAGTTTCCTTGATGCTTTCAGCTCCCTAAAAACTGAGAGGAAAAGATATTTAGGGTGAACAAACACACTACATATTTTATAGGAATCTAGAATAATGTCAGTCTAAGATAAATAGTTTAATAAGAAGGGGAAGTTACTTAATTGCCATTTACAATCACACAGAACCTTACAGAAGGTTGCTCAAGACTCATGGATAGAACCACGTATAAATCCAATGCTTTGATAAGTAAACCAAATGCTGTATGCCACAAATATGAAGAAAAAATGCTTTCTGATTTGTGTTGTGCTACAGTATGAAAACCGCAGCACAGCTTGCTTCTCAGAAATTGTGGAAGGGTAAGAAAGGGCTGTCCTGAGCCAGGGAGGCACAGTGCAGGCAAAAAAGATTATCATAGACCTTTTCCTCCAGCTTATTTGTGATATGCCATTGAAAGGAATACCTTTTTATTAGATTAAATATGTTGTTAGAGTGACCATCAATTAAATATTTAAGAGAAAGATGGCCACTCACCATAAGTGACTACTCACAGTTAAGCACTTTTCCAACATTTAACCTCTTGCTTTACAGAAGCATCTGTCAAAACCATTTTTCCCCAGAAGCATCTTGTAAAGTCTGCAGTGATACAGCAGTCAGATACACTAAAGGCTTTATATTTAAGGGAAGAAAACTATGATAATTTAACCATAATGCAAGACATTTTACTCCAAATATGACACTCATTCATACTTTGCAATCAGTAATTAACCAGTAAATCAGACAAAGTCTTCCCATTGACCTGTGGAACTTTGTTTCACCTCTCTGTGACCCCTGTCACCAACTCAAAAGCAAAACCACAGATGTTAGCTCTGCAAGAGTTACAGCGCATATGTCACATTCACAACCATGTCAACCTTGTTGTGAAAGGGAAAGAGAATAGCATGTCATGGAAAAGAAATTGTATCAAAACATGCAGGTATACCATTCTTTTCTATAGCTTTTTTCCTAAGAGTTACTGTCCAAAATAAATGTTACTTTAGCATATACATATCAAGGTACTGATTTTTACCTATCTCTTTTTTTACTGTGCAAGCTAGACTGATCTTTATGCAACTCTCAATGCCTGTCCTTGGATTTGAAGAGAATATTTAAACAGACGTGGATTCCAAGTTGCTCTGATACTTGTCCTACCTAATTGTTTCAGATTTTGTTGTAGTTACTGTGGCCAAGGTGAGTTGCAGAATCGGATGCTTTCAAACCGGACATTTTTCAAAAGAACACACTCATTAGGGTTGCAAAAGAGGATTTTTATCCACAGTTACATTATGCCTAAATTGCCTTTAAGAAAAATGAAATGTAGGTTTAAATTCTCAGCCCCCAGACAGCAGTGATATCTGAGTCTTGACATTGCTGCATGAAAAACAAAAGGTCATTCAACTTATCAAGTCTATAAATTCAGAGCTCCAACTAAGAAAACAATTAAGATGCTGTAGACTATTTCAAATGAAGGAGAAATAAACACAATCTAATATCAAGACCACTATGAAATTCAGGAGGGAATTTGATCAGGAGGATTTAATTTTCAAAAACTCTAGTATATAATGGAGAACATCATAAGATAACCAAGAACATCATAAGATAACCAGGTTGTCTTAAGAAGCATGCTACACTCCATGAAGCAAAAAGAGAGGTGAGGATATAAGCATTTGATGAAAGGTGATGTCTACATTATCTGCTAACAAGCTGAACTGCCTTAAGAAACAGTGCACTGTTCACTAAGGGTGAACGGTGTCTTCTGTGATGTGTGGATGCACATACATAGGACTTAAAACATAGTCTAAAAACATTCATATTGCAAGATACTTTATCAGCTCATTACCATTTGTGAAAACTCACAGTGAAGAAAACAGACAAGTACCAATATACATTGGCTCCCATATTGATCTCTTATTTTTTACTAATTTTTTACTTCATAACATATAAATACACTATTAGAAGTGTCTCTCGGAAATGAGTTTGGTTCTCTGAATATTTTAAAATCATATTTCACCTTTTTTTTTGTTAATTGTCACAAGTGTAACAACAGTATAAGCCATTGTAGTCTTAAAATGCAGACACCTGCATGGATTTCAGTACTTGTTCTTCAGTCTATTAGGAAGATTTCTATGTATGTTCTATGTGTATGTTCCTAAACTCAAGTGCAGTTGCCTCATTGTATACACATGCCAAATAATACTAATACTACTTCTAATAATAATATTTTTGTTTTAATTAAGACAAAATTTAAAAGCCTCATATGCATTTCCTTGTCCCATTTTCATCTCTCTTGTGAGCACACTATAAAATAGGGCTCAGAGTCCCCTGAATGAAATGCGGCACACAGTTTCTGCTCTGAATCCGTCCCTTTACTTTATCTGTCCCTAAGGAACAGTACAAACACTTAGGATTTTGGTGGTTTCTCTAGAAATTTTCACATCTCTAGATTCCAATACAATCATGGAAGTTGGAAAAAAACCTCCAAGGTTTCACCATGCCAAGAGGTATACAGATCAAACAAATCTTCTGGATTTAATAAAAAATCATTTTTTCTGTCCTGGGGATTTAATCTGCAGGCCCACGTACATACCTATCTCCATCCCACACTTTCAGGCTACATTTCTGGAACAAAGCTAGCCCCTCACATAACAAACAGCAAAAGATTGAACAAATATCTTGAGACGTTTATACCATTTCATTAAAATAATATTGAAACCTCCAAGATCATCTCATAGACAAAAATAAGAAAATAAAACAAAACCAACCAAACAAACAAGCACAAAAAAGCAGCAGGGCAGACCCTAAAGTCTTGTAGCAGAGGCCTGCTAATGTAGCCCACAGAGCTTCTTTGATTTATACCTGCTGAAGATCTTGTACATAGTTAAATAGTTAAACGAGTGAGGTGAAACAGGTCACCGTATTGTTAAATTTAAGAAATGAGCACAGCTGACCCTGTTAATGTGAGGAAACTAAAATCCATATTCTTCTAAGAGTTTTGAAACAGAAACAGAAAAAAATATATCTGTCAGTGGAAGCTTACTGCCTGGCTGCAATACATCACCCCAATATGTTAGCAGAGCTTGCAGGAGGCACTCATCAATGAAAACCAATTGTTTTTTCCACCTCTAATACATCACCTCAGTATCTTTCCAATTGAATGAATGTGTTCCTGCAAATAGCAGGAACACAAAAACAGCAAATATTTGTGTGTGTGTTTGTTTTTTTTTCTTTTTTCAGTCAACTTCCATAATGAAAAATCTCATCTAGTTTTCAAATAACAATAGTATTTTGGTTTTTTTTTTTAAATATTAATTTGCAACTCACACTTGGAAGACTGTCACAGAATCTGTATGTAATCTGCCTCATAATAAAGTAATGGTAAGTGACTTTATATTCTATGAAAAACTTAAAGAAATAATACACATTGTCCCAAGAGAGGGAAATGTTAAACAAAAATGAAGGGTCATACCAAGATTGTTGCTCATGATCTGATACAGTCAGTTGTCTCTGCAAATTTCCCTTGTACCCTCTCCATCCCCTGCAGCCTTCAGGACAGAACTGACAGCATTCAGGACAGAACTGACAGCATTCAGGACAACCAAGTTGTGTAAGATACACAGATACAAGTAACTTTTGAGCAGCAACTGAAGCCAGGCAACTGTCTTCATTTTAATCCATTTATGCAGGCATATCTATGCAGAGGACAGCGATAAAAGTTTTTTTTTGCCACTAAGTGACAATGTAGGGTTCATAACAGTGCTGAATTGCACAACACTGACATACAAATACTTCATCCATGTCTTTAAAGAAGAGCTTGATGATGAACCAAATCAGGAATCAATAGTCCTAGGGACATTACAGCAGAAGTATACACAAAATAGCATCAGCTATGGAAGTATTAGATGTACTTAAAGTAGACAAAGCTGTAGGACCACATAATATGCATCAATAAACATTATCAGATGTTTTCTAGGAAACTGGTGAACCTTCAGATATTTGGGTCAAATATATATTTCTACAAGTTCAATAGCTTCAAAGAAGACAGAAGAGGAGCCTGACTAAATTGTTTTTAAAAAAAGACAACATAAGAAAATAAATAAGAGAATTTAATATAAACATTATGCAGAGAGATTATCCTAAGAAATAATTTCAACTCCAAGGTGCCATTACAAAACAATCATAAGAAAATGGGATTGAGAAATGGGTATTCATGATTAACTCATAAGTTTGGAGGCTAGAGCTCTCTCTCTCTCTTTCTCTCTCTTTTCATGATACACAGAGGAAAAAATATAGCTACTTTTTCAATAAGTATTAAAGTGTTTCATCACTAGATTAATTGCTGTGATAAAAAGTGATGTAGTCAGGGATAGGTAAACAGTCATTATTCTGAATAAGGTTTTTTAATCAAAGATACTGGAGTGACAGTTTATGGCTTATATCACTGAGGCATCTAAGTCAGAATATTGAAGAGAAACTGCAAGGAGTATGGGATTTCCACTGTAAAGAATTGGTGTGATCCCTTCTAAGAAAAAAGTAAAATGGTACGATTATTTTAATTTGGCGGCTCTATTTTGTGGTGCAGGGCAAGGGATTTAGACCGCAAGTCCTTCTCCCACTATGAAATGAGAAGCAAAACAAAGAAGAGTAAGGAAATTCTTTCTCCCAGTTATTCAGGAATGGATATTCAGGCTCTTGAGGGTGAGCCTTAGGGTGTTATGATACAAGCTCTGCTTTCCCTAGTAGGAAACTACAGAGAGACCTTTTTATTTTCCCATTTCAACAGGTAGTGTCAGAACTGATGCGACATGTCAGACATGACACAGCCACCAATTGCCAAATTTGCAAAGCATGAGGGGTAACATTTTGAGCACCAGAGTGTTCTTTATTTATATTTTAGTTACTTTTATTACCTTGTGCCTTATTTGGGGAGTTAACCCATTCATTCCAGCTTGGTTTAGATGTAAAAAAAAGCATAACTAGGTAAATTAAGATGTAGCCCATAAGATGTAGAAGAGTGTTAACTCACAGTGTTAGAAGGCCTAGAGACTGGAGAGAACGCATAAATTTTGAGATCAAAAGTATTTTCCATAATTTAAAAGGCAAAGAGTGCCTATTAATAAGGCCTGTTTATTTCTATGTTCTAGTCCACATAATATTTGGGAAATAAGAAATTAAAGCAAAGTGGAAAATATATGCATCATAATATAAATTGTGCTCTGGAATCCTGGCAGTAGATTAAAAAAATTCTGTATGGGTACTTGAAAAATTCTATTCTGACTAATTAAAATGTCACTGATATCATTATAAAACTTGTTATTTCTCATAATTTTATCAGGAGTGATGTTCATTTCCAGATTTTTTTAATGTGTTTTTTCCTGTATTGTAAAATAAATAGTTGCCTCTTCTGAATATAGACATTTCAAGGCAATAAATCACTGATCACTATATCCATATAATGAGATAAGTTAAAGTGAAACTCAATATTTTTAGTATGTGGTCCCTATGCCTAACTACAAACTTTAGTATCTTATTTCTATACAAAGTATATGATGCTATATGAAATGAAGGCATAATTGATCCATGATTCCAACAGAGAAATGGTAACTATGCTTTTTTACATAATGTAGTACTTAAACAATAATCATGTTACCAGCAGTATCAAAGGTCAAACATAAGTATCTTTTTTGATATTCAGTGGTTTATTGGGCAAATACTAGTGACATCAGGCTATGTCATACTAAATAGAACATTTGACAGAAATTCCATTAATACATCATAGTTGTTTTAATACCACTTTTGTTTATACAAAAATTAGTATGTTCACATTTAGCAAGGTTTTAAGAGCTATAGTTTCATTTAAAACTTCTTTCTGCTCTTTGATGTTGCAGAATCACCAAACTGTTCCTTTGAAATGCAGCAGCAGCAGCTGAACCAAATCACCCTCAATCAACATTAGTGATAACCCATTCAATCTCCTGTCCCACGGTTGACCTCAGTCTGGTTTTGATCAGAACTAGTTTGGGTAAAAGAGCATTCACCTTCACAGGCTGACAGTGAGAGTCAGGTAAATTGAAAGCTATTTATGTCAGCATTTTCATACTGTATAGCTATTACAAATATCTATATAATGAGTATTACACAAAGCAGACTGTAGGCTACCTGGACTTTCAGTTCATGGGAAATTAATATTTTAACATATGGCTAAAAAAACCAACAGTATATATAGACCTTTTTTTTTTTAACGTTCTGTGATATATTAACAACAGCAACAGCTTTCATATATGTGGTGTCAAATATGTTATCAATGCGTGTGAGAAATTCAAACTGACTTTAGTTAGCAAATGTCCTAAGCTACTTTACACTGCTGACTATTAAGTTTGTGAATTTGGATATGCATTTTAACTTGACCTTTAAAAGACACATTACACTTTCACCAATGGTTTTCTTCTTCCCTGTGCTTGCTCCAGATTCTAAAGTAACTGAGTCTAAACCTAAGATTTGGCATTATCCAAGTTCTCTGTTTCTCAGGTGCTAAATATCTCTTTGCAGGGATGTCTGATCAAAACATGTGAATATATGGCAAAAGTAAAAATTATGTTATGAACAAATATGTCCAGGAAAAGCATAAGGTCCCCAGTTCCAGTAGACTGATGCTGAAAACGGTAGTTTCCTCCATAAAGTTGAGGCATTCTACCCAGGCTACAAAAGCACACAATTTGTTTCTCTGAAATGTTGACATAAATAGTTTTCAATTTACCTGACTCCTTGGAACAATATATTCTAGTTTCAAAGGTCTAAATTTTAGCACATGAAAACAATGTTTTCAGAAGGACACCATGTAGAGCATTTAGTTTCCAATAAATCAGTTTTGTCATATGGGTATGGCATTATACTGGTACTATTTTTTTTCCCTCTGCATATTTTCCTCCAATAGGAACTAGATTTCAAAGATAAATAGAGCAAATCTCAGCCATCAGTTATAGCCATGTAGCCCTACTGCCTTTAAGTGGAATTGCAGAGCTGTAACAAATGGCACAATTTTGCTAATTTAGGCAGAGTGCTACATTGGCTTGTTGATTACAAGAATTTTTTTCTGATTACAATTTCCAGTTTACACAATATAGAGACTGCCATAGTTAACTCTTACTGATGAATGCAACATATGTTTGGTTGCATATGTATGGGAAAAAAAAAGTATGCATATACATATGCATTTGTATGCATATGCAGGAAAAAAAAAAAAAAAAGAAAGAAAGAAAAAAAGCAAAACATTCAGAAATGGAAATATCAGAAATTAGGTCTAAAGGAGACTTTAAAAGGTAATTTAATGACCTGTCCCAAGGTCAAATCAACTATACCTGTCTCATACTTGGGAGAACTTCTGTGCAGCCTTTTCTTATGTGTCCATGGGGACTTAATAGCTTTGTCCAAGAAATGCATTCTAGCACTTACCTAATCCTTCTGTTAAAATATTGTTCATGATGTCTAATCTAAATCTTCCTTGCTTCAGCTTAATGCCTCTGCTTTCTACCTCCAGTTAACTAATGGACTGCTCTTGACTGACAGTATTGGTGACAAAATTGGGAGAGAACCAGTTGCAGAAGATGCTGACTATAGAAAACGGATTCAGGAATGGTTTGTCTCTGATGCAGAAGAATGCCTTTGTTCTGTCAATTCTGTTACACATGAAACAGTCTTGCAGTATGTACATTTTTAAATGCGTACTTAGAGGGTGTAGTATGTCTTTCATGATAAGCCATTTCTGAGTTTCTGCTCTTCTGCCATGAGAATCTTGAACAGATATTTAAAAGCTCTGTTCTACCCCAATGATGTGAAAAAAAAAAAAAAAAAAAAAAATACAAGTATAAATGAAATGAGCCTTAATCAAAATTAGGAATATATGTAAAAATAATTAAATTACTTGGGTTTTAAAATTCATACAACAGTCATGTCAATTAGTATCAGAATCCTTACAGAAGTTGAGACACGAAATCTGTTCCTTGTTTCTTTGAGTGCAACATCTGATACACTGCTGTGAGAGGAGAAGTTACTGACATCATACAAGGTCTAACACAACTTCCTGCTGGAGAGTTCTCCTATCTCTCTTTAAGTCCTTACAAAAAAATAAAAATAAAAATAAATAAAAAAATAAAAAAATAAATCAGTTATTTATGACAGGTGAAGTTAAGCCAGTCGGACTATTAATTTCTTGTCTCCTCTTTTCTTTCCATTTTTAATGATCAAAATCACATTTTCTATTCCCTAACCTCCAATTACTTGAGCTGTCTTTTACAGATCTAAAATAAGTTCTGTTTTTTTTTGAGACTTTCTCAGTCAGTCTTTCATACTTTAGGAATAAATTATTTAAGCCCAATGATTTGAAAGCACAGAACTTAAGTTCTTTCTAATGATTTTCTCCCTTCCCTGGCATGAGTATTCAATACAAGACTACTTGGAGTTATGGAAGAGACAAAAGCAAACATAGGCTTGAGAAAGCGCTAAAGTAGACTGGAGTAAACAGCGCAACATCTTCCTTGGATTATGAAATACAAAATAGGTAAGTATAATAGCTGGCCATCAGCCATTTTCTGCTTCTTGACAATATCTTGTTAGTACTCTTTTACTGGTTAATTTAGAACTTTCTTGGAAAAATCGAAATTTCTTAGGCACAGTGTAACCTCTATCCTGTTCAGAGCCTCTAGGTGTTATTATGTAATTTATCACAGAATCACAGAATTGTAGGGGTTGGAAGAGACCTCAGGAGATCATTGCGTCCAACCCCAATGTTAATTTGTTTTCTCTACTGACAAGAAATAACAGTTTATTTATCAAATATATAGTTAAATGTGTTAACTGCCTTATATTTACTTTACTTTATAGATAGAAAATTCAAGGTGGAAAAGCTTTCTTGAGGCATAGGGGCAACAACGTTCCTTTTGCAGTCACCTGAGTCCTAGAACAACTTCCAAAAAAAAAAAAATTTTTTTTAAATAGGAAATCCTCTTATGCTCCATCTTAATAATAGGCAGGGACTTTTTCAATGCTCATTTTACTGCTGGCTTTATTCTGTCTTCCATGTTCACACTTTTTTTTTCTGTAAAAAAAAAATAATAGAATGAAGGCTGGGAATAAGAATGAAGGTAAGAAGGATTGGGAGCAGGATATCAGTATGTAGTAATACATACTACATACAAAAGGAACAGAAAGTGTGAGCATGGAAGACAGAACAAAGGCAGCAGTGAAATGAGCATTGTAAAAGTCCCTGCCTATTATTAAGATGGAGCATAAGAGGATTTTCTTATGCTCTTATGCTCTTATTTCCTTATGTTCTTATGTTTCTCTTAGTTCTCACAGAATTTCATATCTTTTATCCTCTCCAACTCTCCAAGCACCATACACTTTCTAATACACACTGTTTTATGTTTAGATGTTCCCCCGTAAAGGATACTAATGTATCTTGTACATGTTCAGAGAAACCAATGCTTATGAAGCCATATATGCATATATTACATACACACAGGGAAGCTTTCTAGAGAATACTAAATACTGAATGGAAACTATGGTGCTTATAGCCAATAAAACCATGCTGCTTCTCAGTATAAAATAGAATGCTCACAGTCTCTGGACCATACATTCTCATATCTCAAACAGCAACTGAATGGCGAGGACTGAAATAATGAATATTATATTTCCTAAAAAATATGTATATTTTTGTTTGTTTACTTATTATGCAAACAATATATTACGTGGCATATAAGAAGTCTGTTCAGATCTTGGTCTATGTGAGACCTAGAAAAACGATGGTCTTTACTTCAAGTATACGTAGTTTCTCCACCTGTCCTTAATCTTAGCAAAAGCTGATCTATTTCTGTGCACCTAAGTGCACTTCAGTGACAGATCTAAAGACTTAGAATCGCACTTGATAGCAATGCTCAGAAGCCCTGAACTGTAGCTGCATTTTCCAACAGACCCTTCTCTCCAGCATCCTCTCCTAGCTGTCTGAAGCATCCTGCTGTCCAGGGAACTGGCTGTTATTCATAGCCCAAGGCATTTTTTATACCTGTGAATTCCACCCAATTTGTGGTCAGATTATCTCTCTCCCAAGCCTCCTTTACATTTGGCCTTAAGTGTGTGTTGTTTGTTTGTTTTGTAGAGACGTATTTAGTACAGATGGCAAGTCGCAGAACTGTTAGACTTCTTATTTTAAAATCTTTCATCAGGAAAAACTCCCTGAGAAGATCCAGTTCATTTCCAAGGCTATCCCAAGACAAAATGTGTTGGTAGAAAAGCCAACTAAATAACACATACAAAGAAAATAAAAGTTACAGGCTTTGTAGAAAATAAGTCTTTAAAAGCTGTTAAACCAAAGACTAAGTCCTTTTGCATTAAGGGTTGTTTACATCCAGGGCAGTTTTTATAACATGCAAAACCTGGATATCTTTCATAATCATTAGCTCTATACATTAAAATATTTTTTCAATGTAGTGACCTAACAGATTACCCTTTTAAATTACATTTTTAGATAGTAGAAGTGCATGCTCAAATTCTACTAAGACATGCATGGCTTTCAGTTATATTTACCCACAGGATAGCTGCATTGGCTTCATATAGAAAAGCTCTGTCAAGAAGATAGAACATGATTGTTGTCTAGATTATGGTAAAAGTTGTCAAAAATTGTTCCTCTGTTTCTGCATTTTATATTCTTTGCTTCTTGTACCATACGTGAACCTTTTCATTGTGAAAGGCACCATACAGAATATAGCTGGGAAGAAACTGAAGGTGTGACTCACAAGAAATGGATGAGCTTGGAATTGCCTGCCCCAGACCTCAGATACATCTTACCCCCATCTTCAGTTATAACTTCTGCTCCGCCCCTTGAGAATCTCTAAAAATGGTCTTGCAGTTAGGTATGTAGACAAATGAGAGTTATTCTCAGTGAAACAGCACTGCCAGGGCAGAGAATACAACTACTCTGAAGATGAGTGTCTGTACAGAGGAGTACAGAAGTACCACAACTTTTTAAATAAGAAATATCACAACTCTTTAAACCTTAACCACCAAGTAAATTTGAATTTATTGCTTCATGATGAGCAATATGAGGCTACAGAAAGAAACAGCAGAAGCACCAAGGTTATATGTTAAGACAAGTATTCAGAAAATCTGGAGCCAAACAAGGAAAGAGACCTATTAATTTAAGGATATGAATTGCTGTAACAGACAGATGTGGGCAAACCCAGAAAGAGTGAGTAGTCAGCGCATCAATGCAGCGAAGAATAATGATGCACACAGCAACTGCATATGATTATTATCCCATAATCAGCAATACCATGGTAGTGTGGCAAGCCTTATTCCTCCTGGCATGCTGTAGGGTACCCACCTGAGTGCCCAAAGGGTACCATGCACGCTACATCAACCAACTTCCTGAGGCTTATTTGGAGCCAAACAACATCTTCATCTCCCTTTATGGTAATTTGAAATTAATAGGCACCTTTAAAATAATGATTAATCCAGATTAGGTTAGGAGTCTCTTTTAGAATGATTTGAATCATTGAATGAATTAGGCGACGAAGCTGGTGAGGGGCCTAGAGAACAAGTCTTACGAGGAGCGGCTGAGGGAGCTGGGCTTGTTCAGCCTGGAGAAAAGGAGGCTCAGGGGCGACCTTATCACTCTCTACAGGTACCTTAAAGGAGGCTGTAGCGAGGTGGGGGTTGGTCTATTCTCCCACGTGCCTGGTGACAGGACGAGGTAGAATGGGCTAAAGTTGCACCAGGGGAGTTTTAGGTTGGATCTTAGGAAGAACTTCTTTACCAAAAGGGTTGTTAGACATTGGAACAGGCTGGGCAGGGAAGTGGTGGAGTCACCATCCCTGGAAGTCTTTAAAAGACATTTAGATGTAGAGCTTAGGGATATGGTTTAGTGGGGACTGTTAGTGTTTAGGTCAGAGGTTGGACTCGATGATCTTGAGGTCTCTTCCAACCTAGATATTCTGTGATTCTGTGATTCTGTGAATCATACTCTAGAAGTGCCTATTTCTGCATTCTCTATAAAGGGAAACTGTGATGATTAGCTCACAGCTGAATATTTACACTGGGTGCATCTGCATTTGGTGAGATGAATTCAAGCCTTAGAGTTTGAATAGACAAGATGAAGAATAAAATGTTCCAGTAGCATGAACAAAAACATGACTTGCTTCAGCACCTTACCACACATTTCAAGATTTTTACTTTTGCAGAGCAGAAGGTTACCAGATGGACTTGGCCTTTTTAAAGCATATTGAATACATGTTTGCCAAGTAGAGGGTAAACAGGAAAAGAAAGGAAAGAAAACAGAGGTGAGGGGCTACTGAATACAGTACAAGGAAAAAAATGAAGAAAAGAAGAGAAAAAAACAACATCAGAGCTTGTATGATTGAGATGAGATCATCAGTGTGCGTGGAGTGTGGTGGATCGTGAAAAGTCAAAACCAACAAAGAGGTAGTTTTAGGGTTAGGAGTAGCCAGCCAGAAATTCAGAGCAGTATGATCACATAATCACTGCCTGATGAGTCCAGATTTGCCTGTCCTCAAATTTTACAGGTTGTGAATCCAAGAACATGATAAAATGGACATGAAAGGCAGTATGCAAATGTTCTTATATTTCACAAAAATAAAAAACACTAGAAGTCTATATTTTCATGAATCTGATCACACTTTTTTTCTTCTGAACATTTCTCCAAGACCAAGAGAACTTACTTTCACCAAAAAATAAAGATCTCTGACTCTCTTTATGCAGTAACTGAGATGCTAAAATGAACATCAAAATCTGTAAAATTTTGTTTAAAATTCCAAGAAATAACAAAAGATCTGTTATTTCAAGACATCTTCTATATCCTTATTTATTCAAATTTGTAGGCCCTCAGTCTAGGAGCTCTCTGCAACTCCTTTGTTATACAAGCTGTTGTGGTTTAGATGATTCATCACTACAAATCCTGTCTTCTCTTGAAGTCCGGGGGAAAAAAAAAAAAAAAAAAAAAAAAAAAAACACTTCTAGGTTCACCATGCTGTGAGTGTATTGCAAGGACAAACAGGATAGAGGCTTCTAGACTTCCTTTTAATGCAAAAATGCCTCTGGCAAGTAAGACAACCCTGAAGCACAGGGACTACATGGGTTTTCACACCAGGAGTGTGAAAGGCCGCCAGGAATGCTTCAAAAGGAAAGAACAGTGAATGAACCAGGCCTCCAGCCAAGTCCCTCTCCTACCCAGAGTGTAGATAATGTCTCCAAGCTCACAGAGTTGAACAAGACAGCCTTCATACACAGCCATTTTGGATTTCTTTAAAAGACTGAAAAGTGTCTTGTTTTGGTATTCAAACCTACAGAGCATGTGGTTCCATGTCAACAGGTATCCCACCTCAGTTAAAGAGCATTTCTTGAAGAGCAATAGTACTCAGCACAAGTAGAGAGAGAACAACATACGTCCTCAGCACTTAGTTATGGATACCACAAATATAAAAAATGTTTCTTTGTAACGGATTACTTATATGTTGTACATTTGTGGTTTGTAATAATTTTATTATGTTATCATATTCTTTGTAAATATATTATTTAGTTCATTTAACATTAAAATTTGTTAATGTTAAATTTTAAGAATGATTAATTCTTTGTGATTTCTAAAGAAATATTTTTAATTTGAAAATTTAAAAATTGAATGAAGTATTCTTTCAAATACGGTTTATATTCTTTACTGAGTTAGCTTTCATTCTTTTTGTTTATTATGTTTGTTTGTATAAAACATAAATCAAAGCTGTTTATGTTCACTTGAACAAAAGCACAGCTTTCATGTAAACACATATCTTATATATCGCATTTTTTCACTCTTATTGGATTAAATCCTAAGGGATATAAATGCAGTAAAGATAAACTGCTTTACATCAGCTGATATGGCAACTAACACAGTGTGATTAGCCTGTCTTAATTGTTCCAAATTGATTCAGTTTATATGATATATTTATTGGGAAAAAAAAAAAAAAGAAGAAGAAAAAAAAAAAAAAAAGGAAGGCACATCCACTGACAGCTTTTTTGAGTCTTCTGTACTGTGTTGATTTGTCTGAGTAAATAGTTTGTATCAGATAAGCTAAGTATAGATCAATACAGACAAGCTGACTAATACCTGAACTTTTCAGTCCCATCATGTTTGATAGAGTTCTGTGTCACATCCAGGGGAAGTAAATACAGGTTTTTCTTTCCTCAAACATTTCATTATTAGAAAGTTGAATTAAATAATAATATACTGGGTAGCTACTTGCATGGTGTAGATCAGTTTACTCCTTAATTCTAGTGCAGCCCTTCCAATCTACACCAGCACAATTAGAGAGTCTATAATGTTCTGAACTCAATTACATTTTGTCATGAAAAGTTATACAGTTGACCATCACCTACAACATTAGACTTTCTTGAAAACATCTGGAGTAAGCAAATGGACAACAATATCTTTCCAAGAAAAGAAAGACTATCAACTTAACTTTCCCATTACAGTGATGGAACAGATTCAGTTTCAGAACAGAAGGCCGCCAATTTTGAGGTATTTCACCTCTTTTCTATAAACATCTGTATAACATCAACAGCAAGCTCACTTGTGAGACTAGAGGAAACCTATTTGCAACAACTCTACAACCCCAAGTGTCTTGTTTATCACAACACCATTTTTTAACTTCTCTTCAAATCTCTCTCTAATCCTTAAGGACCTCTCTAATCGAAAACCCAGAAATCTCAGAAATTACTGGCCACTTATTCTCCATTATCTTCAATGAATTTTAAATGTCTGACATCAATGTGAAACAAAAGCCTTTTCCAACAGAAACATTTCACATTATAATAAAAAGTTCCTATAGTCAACAAAATCTCAAAAGTGGTTTTGCTTAATTCATCTTTTATACCCTCTGAAAGAGTAATGAAAGAACCAGAACTTTATCCAGGTTTCATGTTTATTTCCAGAATATTTCAACATTATCTTGCCCTCTTTCCAAATATTGCTGAGATGATATTTGTGTCTATTTTTAGTAGAAAGACTTGCATGTCTTCCCCTTCTTCTTAGAAGCTGAAAGATCAGGCAAAATCAGAATCCTTTGTGTAGCTCTTCATTTTAAGTGTATTGTCTTCATGATTTGGTTATCAAATAAATTTGTCCTATTTCACTCTGATGAGAGATTTCAGACATGATCTCAGAGTCCCAAATAACATGCTCTCAAATCTAGAACTGTAATCACTGTAAAACTGTAGAAATGCAATCACTTACAGTTTTGACAAATCAGAATTTTCCAATGTAGAAACATTCTCTCAAAAGTCCTCCAAAAATTTATTGACAACTCAATCATCCCCTACTTTCCTTCTTTAAGTGTAACTAAGCATTTCTGGTGTCTTAACATAATGTTTCCAAAAGGTTGCACTGGGAAGGACAGTCTTTGATGACAACAAATGCACCAAACTGAGGGACATTTCCCCTTGCTAGTTTCTCCATCATGCTTGTAAACAGGATGCAATACTCTATGAAAACATCAGATTATTTCTACTGATCCAATTCTTGTAATCTTGCCCTTGCATTCAGGTGAGACAAAAGCACACATGATCTTTAGGGAAAAAAATCCATGCAACTCCTTTACTCTCCAAAATATTTGATGTATTTCACTGACTACCTGCAGATAAACCCTTAAAAAGGAACATGAATTCAGCACCATAGAATGAGCTTGTTTTTCCAGTGCGGATGTGAAACTAGTTTACATGATACAATGTGAGAGAATAATTGTATTGGGAGGGTGTTAATGCCATTTACTTATCCATTTGGAACCTCTAATGAAAACTGTTAAGGAAACAAATGGATAATTATGTTCTACATGCAAAATAATTAAGCATTCAGAACATGATATTTAGGAAGGCTGGAGTTTAGTACTAAATATGATATTCAATTTTAGTCTGAAAGGACAGATTAAACCAATTCAGTGGAGAAATAGAGAAGAAATATATTTTTTTATACACAGATCACCCGTGATGTTAAAAGCTGCCAGGTAGGGAACTTACTAGCAAAAATATTATGTCTGAAATAGCTCCAGAGATTCATGGTACTTGCAATTGTATGCTCTTATATATATTACCAAATACTTATCGAGCACGGGTGGTAATGCAGTAGATGAAGCTCATTCACCTAACATTTTGGCTGTCTAATCTTCACAACCATAATCTACTATCTGAGTCTAGCCTGCCTCTCCCAAATGAAGCAAAACTACACCAGAGGGAAAAGATCCTCTCTGGTCTCCTTCAGGGCACATCTATTCTGTATACTACGGTACAACATAGCTGCAAACAGCTGCAGTGAGTACTGAGGGCAGTGCAGGTGCACTGTGATATTACTCCACCTGAGCTGAAGAGCCCTGCTAATACACCGACATCCTTCTGAGACTGGAACCTGCTCTTTCAGCCTGCACTCAAATTTCCCTAGAGAGTGAATTGCAAACAATCTAGCAGCCTGTACTGCAGCAAACATATATTAGTAGTAGTGTTAAAAGCATTTCTGAATATAAGCTGAATGTTGGACCTAGTGTGGAGATGTCACTACCTCTTACAGTCCTGAAGTTAATCTTCAATAGCTCCCAACCCATCCTCAGGGCTCCCAGAAGTGCAGACTAACCTTGGGATAGACTTCATTTATAAATGTATACTGCCTGAGCTAAACACTTAAAAAAAACACTACACAGTACAGATGTGAGATTATAGATTCCCATGTGATGTGACCTTACCATCGGAGATGGAGAGAACATGCCATACTGAAAGGACATAGCTTATGCTGCACTTAAGAGGTCAAATTAAACAAATACATAAATAAGTATTTTGTTCAAATTCCTTATTTCTAAATGCTTAAAAGAAAATATATTTGTATACTGTGAGGTGGGATGTTCGTTTTTTTGGCCTGCACATGTAGGAGACACTAAGCCTTCCCTAGCCTTCCCCTCTATTTTGATTTTACTTAACTGTCACAGCATGAATAATAATCAGCTGAGTATAAATGTTCACAAAGTGAACAAACAGTTGTGAACAATCTTCAGCAGAAAACCATGGCTGGACCAGCAACATACTCTGAGTTCTGCTGCAGCAGAAGGATACTGTTAATCATCATTTGTTCTAGCATTTCTCTGTAGAATAAACAGCAAATGACTTGAGTTCAGAATGGTACGTAATTGTTTTATTATTGATGGCAGTTAAATAAATAGCACCCTTTGAGATACACAGTAATAACTATTATCTCCTCTCTCCTTTGCTTAATTGATCTTTCAAACATTTTTGTTTTTTTAAATGTGGATTTAGCAGGTGGTTTCTTAGATGTGATTTCTGTTTTCTTTTGTAAACTTCTCAGAAGAATGTTTTCTAACACTTTTGCTTTCCTGTAATAGCCAGAAGAAACATGGACCTTCATTTATTAAATTAAAAATGAAATACAGTATAAACCTATACAATCCTAAATGTTACTACTGGAAAAGGCCTTCATTGATCATCTATGTCAAAGTTCTGCTAATGTAGAACAAAATCTTAGTAAGAAGATAGAACATTTTTCTTGATACAATAACAAGCCCAAAATTTGTCACAATTAAGTAATGATGTTACATGCCTAGATATTACACAATTGTTTTCATATGAAACCCAGATAATTTTTTTTGCTTGTTTCTTTTGTTTTCTTCTGTTCTGTTTTGTTTTCAGAAGAATTAAGGGAGATGTAGCCTGAGGAAAGAGCAGCCCAGCAACAGTATTGTGTCAGCTGGTCTCTCTCACAGGCAATTTCCCTTTACTCTTCTACCTTTTCCTAAGAGACAACAGCACTTTGGGCCAGGAATGCCCAGCCCCAGTGAATCTGAAACAGTGATTTACACATATTTAAGAAAGAAAAATTTGTCCTGAACAAAACATGATCCCAGCACAGAGCTAAGAACAGTCACTGAATACATAATCCCAATTTCCCAACTTCAGAAGCCGCACTGTCTGGATGAGGATGATTCTTCCTGATTGCAGCCTACTATATTCCTGTGATCTTCATAAGCCTGCCTGGAAGTCATCCAGACCTTAATGTCAGCACCTGGATCTCAGTAGAACATCTGAGAAGTTTTTTCCAATGGCTTCTTTGCTCCCATTGATACCCAATGAAGAAAATCTGCATTTCTGTTACATGTACTTCCTCTGAAGATCTGGGAAACCTCATATTAGCTACAAAATGAGGGAACTAAGCGATTCAGTTTTGGTAGGCTACAGAAAAAGAGATTCCTGAAAAGAGTATGCCACTGTATTTCTGTCCCTAAACTCATAACCTCATAACTGCAATACATTTATGTCCTTATGTCCTTAATTAAAAATGCAGTTTCTTTTCTTTAAGGCACTTTAAATTTTTAGCACAGGGCTTTGTGGACGTTCTTTATTTATTTTATTTTATTTTATTTTATTTTATTTTATTTTATTTTATTTTATTTTATTTTATTTTATTTTATTTTATTTATTTTATTTTAATGAGAGAATGAGAGGAGGGAGGGAAATGCAGCACAAGAAAATTTAGAAACTAGGAAAATAAACACTTTATTTTCCAGGTTGAGTGAAAAGCACACAAACAGTCAGAAAATGGCGTTTCTGGGCCTGTATCTGCTCTCTGGCCTGGATATACTTCATCCATCATTGTCTGTAAAGGGTGGGTATCAATAGAGGTAGCAAAGCCAAGGCCTGAACTAGGAATTTCAAATAATTCAGTTTTCATTTATCAATGTGACTTCTAGCAATCAGGGAATTTTGTTAAAAACTCCAATGAATTTTATCTTCACTATTCCTCTTAACAACTAAATGGAATCCATATTAATTATTTATCTCCTTTAAAGTGCACTGAATAGCTTTGCTGAAAATTACCACGTTTATATTTATAGAACACTGGCACATGTATAGATAAGTTCAAAATTCATTATTTATACAGTGCTGGCTTTATTTATAGGAATCAAAACCAGTAATTAGCATTGTGTACAAGATTCTGCTTTAGAGGAATGAGCACATGGTGAAATACAAATGCTTAATAGAAAGCTCTAGTAAGTTTGAAAATCTAACAAACAAACTCTAGCCTATTAGTTAGCAAAGAAATGTCTCTGGCAGTGATACCAAGGTAGATAGAAACAGTATCATTCATGATTCCTGGATTTTTTAGTGATTGTACTAGTTCTTCAGTCTATAAGTGTTTTAGTCAGTGTCAGTTGCCAGGCTTCCCTTGCTCCTTTAAAAGAGGTAGAGAAGAGCTTAAAAAGAAAACTTGCATAAATTAGAATGGAACTAGTCCTATATTTAAAGCTAAGGGTACATAAAAACAGTAATATGAAAATGTGGAGCAATTTCTTCTAACCATAGCAAAAAGACAACTTTTCACCATGTCAGTGAAATGAATGATGCTTCTGTTACACGGGATTTTTGATGCTGTTAAGATTCTGAAAAACTCCAAACAACCTTCACCCCATATTGACAGGGTATATTGAAATTGGCCTTTAAACATTACTTCAAACATTCAGGGGTTTACAGAGGAAAAGCTTAAGGCTGTAAGCCTGTAGCCTTGTACCTACCAAGACTGAATGCAGTCCACTTTTATCCCCATTGTGTAACTAATGTACCATCAATATTTCATGCATGTAATTTCAGATGAGTAAATAGCTTTCTGCAAGTTGCATAATTTGCTCATAATCTTAGTGCATCTTGTTCCATTTAAAGCTAAGTGCCACCATTTCAAAAATGCCCAGCAGGAATGATTCTGCCTAGCCAAAAACAATTATATCTTACAAAGTCCCCAACCTCACTATTGCAGTCACCCATCTTCGCTGCCAGGGTGAACCATTTATTCCAAAGAAAATACCAAAACAAAGCCAGGCAACAGACCCTAGCAAACATTTAGCCTTGTGAATATCTAGTCACTAAGGGAGAGACAGTAGAGCAAGCAAAAAGCTAAGCTGTGACATATGAGGTGTGCTACGTTTAGGGAGGCTAATGAAACTGAGGGCTCAGCTATTAACCTTCAAGGAAGAAAAGCCAGGCCTACTGCTTTAAAAATTACTGGGACCAATCTTTCATCATGACAAGCATTAGTAATGAATAATTAAGCATTTAATATAATGTTGCTTTGGTGAAAAATGATAATTTTACAATTGATGGCCCCTAAACCTATTCAGTGTTATTATGGTACAGTAAAAGCAGGAAGAAAGCTTTGATGAAATGCATGTTTTTCAGTGGAGGTTTTTCTTTTTTCTTTTTTTCTGTGTGTGTGTGTTGTTTTTTTTTCCCCGATGGTTGGACTGAAGCGGTTATAGTTAATAGGTTCAAAATCTTTTCAGAGCTCAACAGTGGCCCTGCTGAGAGAATTTCATGAAAAATTTAAAAAGGAAAATTCAACCTGGAACAGTCTCATGTCTCATGCCAACTCGCCTGAGGTTGAACTGTGTTTTTCCTCATAATATCCAGCTAATGTCAGGGAAATAAATCATTCAGCAGATGCAAATGCTGAAGCCATCCAAAATCTAACAGCTTAAGAACCTATTTTGATTAAGTGAAATAGTTATTTAAAAGAGTTTAACAGATGCTCTCTTACTTAGCTCCCCATAATGAAATGTTTATTGCAAAAGAAATATTTGAGTAGGACTTCTTTTTTCTTTTTCTTTTTTTTTTCTTTTTTTTTCTCTTTTTAAACTGAAGAACTACACTGCAGTACTGCTCACTGCCCCATTTCTCTCTTCCCCAGAACTTGCTACTGCTAGCAAGAATTTTTGCCATAGATTATCAAAAAACATAGGTTTTGGTGACTATCATTAGAAGAAAATGTATATTGTCATCATATATCAGACCAAATGATATTTAAATTAAATTGTTTAAATTGTTTCAAATACAACTGCTTTAGAATCCACTATCTAATACAACAAAAAACAGCTAAATAAATACTGCCACCTTATATACCATAGCTAAGAGCTGATAAGTCTTTGCTCTTCCTTTAGCAACAGTCTTTACACCTAGCTATGACTTTTGCTAATGACATTCAATGTACATTTGATCCAGCTTCCACCCTAACGGTTACAGCCATTTTGTGTTTTCAGTGTATCATGAATTATCCTACTGAAATAGAAGGCTAAAAAAAGTATCCAGGCCTTCAGTAACAGGATTTAGGCTATATTTTCTTCTCAATGGATGTGATTATTCTCGTAACCTCATTAAGACTGAATTACCTCACATCTATAGTAAATCTTTCCTTCTGATTTTAAAACTACGGTGGAAGTCAATTATAAGGAGTGTGCATTTGTGTGTGTGCACATATGCATAGAGAGATTCATACAATCCCTAAAAAATAAATACAAGTCAAGAAAGATCTTACAGTTATCCTCCAGATGGATGGTAGTTGTGTAGAAATGGCCACCAGCTGCTTGTGCTTGCAGCTTGTTTTTCCAGGGTTTAAAATTGCATCAGCTACAAGAAAATCTACTAAGTAGATTACTACTGAAAGTCTGACCTCGAACAGTTCATAAATGAATGATTAATCCCAAGCTCCTAGAAAGAGGTGAACTACAGTGTTTTCTGAACTGCTAGAAAGCTTTCTAGAAGACTAGCTGAAATAACCAGAGATGGAGCATTACAAATCTCTGAAAGCTAACTTTTTTTTCCCTTTCTCTTGCTAGCACATTTTTAAAATTAAAATTATGTGTATATGCTGGAGTCTTTTTTTCCTCTCTAAGCTTGTTCTTGAAAAGCAGACAAAGTAACTCCACAGTGATTTTAAGTAGATCTTAACCATCACTGTTCCACTTTGCAAATTGTGAAACAGAGATAAAGTCAGGGGTGAAGCCACCAAGAGAGGTATAACTAGCAGTGCTACCACACCTTCCCTTAGTCCCAGCTCCTTGCTTCCTTTGTCATCTGACATTATCTATCTTATCCTGTGCTCAAAGTTTATCACTGCTATGACACCCCATTTCACTGACATGCCTTGAAACGAACATCTGGACTCTGAGTATGTTAAGATAAAGTACCTCATAAGGTGCTTCTTTCTGCCTGCCTCTGGTCATAAGCAGGGCAAGATGCTTGCAAAAGACCAGAGACATGGCATTAGTAACTTCCTGGACAAAAAGTTCCTTAAGTTTCAATCATGCAAGCCTTACTGAGAGGCATACCTCTGATAGGGATCTATCTGGAGGCTAGATTCCAAACAGTCCAATAAAACAGCTACAATTCCTTGAGAAGCTCACCTGGGATCAAAGAAGGAGAAGCAGGCTGAGGAAACATTCCTTCTCTAGGATTTTTCATTGACTTCTATCCAGTCAGTAGACAGAATGAACAGAGAGATTCAACTGAGAAAGCTTTCTTCACAAGACATGGGCTTTGCATATCATAAATTTCTTGTTGCGTATTTAAGTCAGTACATCTGCATACACATATCTGCTGAATAGGAGGAAACAGCTACCAGGGCAAAGGAATTGACTACATCCTTGCTGGGAAAGAGAAGCCTGCTATTCTCAATGCTCAAAACACCATGGAAAACATACCTCTTTATTTCCAATGTTTTTTTCACATTATATGTCCCCCAGTCTTTTTACAGGAAGATCTATACTGCCACACAAGGCAAAACTGTGTATTGCCTGGATCCAACACTTAATTATAAATATAATATGCAGCTTGACCCTCTTCCCTCCACATTTTTAGTAATTTTTCCACTAAAGGTTCACTATTCTTCCAGTAACAATTTCCTTTTGGAAATGCTAATGAACAAAACATAATTCACCTAGAGCAATAGGAGATTAGACTGGTGAATAGCACTTGGACTTCAAAGACTTGCATTTTAGACATACCACAATCTTACTCCGTGTGTGACTTTACAAATTTCTTCAATCAGTTCCCTATTAGAAAAATGGGCTAAGACATTGCTACTTTATATAAAACTGTTCCAGAGGATCAAGGCTAATAACAATCATAGAAGAATCAGTTACTTCATTGAATAAAAGTATAAAGGTATCTAGACAGAGAGATATGATTATTGAGTAAAATTAGGTTATATAGCATAGATCTATAGGGACTATATATATCATATATCATAGGGACTATAAATACCGTTATGGATAGTTTTATTTTTTAAAAATACATATATACATGGCCATATTAAAAATAAATAAATAAATAAATAAAAAGTGAACTGTAGGAATAAGCAATATGAAACAACAGATTCTAATACACAGCTCTAATGCAAATTCCAATCCTTTACAATCACAACCTTTTCCCATTTATTTTCTTTGTTAAGTTGGCCATAATAGATCCGATACATGAACAAAAGGATCCAAGCTGCTAAGGATACACACAGTCTGCGTGATTCACTGTGTTCACTGAAGCAAATCAGCAGTACTTTGAGCATTTTACATTTCATCCATCTAATTTTCACTATGTATTTTATCACATGTTCAGTATCTTTGTCAATAGGGCCTGCTAGAATTTGCAGGAGGTACTTAAGAAATTTCTCTTTCCACTCTCAACCCTAGAAAATTAAAACAAAAACAAAAACACTTCAGTGGTGTAAGTATATGTGAAACTGAGTGCATTGTAGAATGTGCTTAGATTTCAGAGGACAAAAGATTTCTGCCTCAATACAGGGACCATCCAACCCTGAGATCCCTGTGGATGAATCAATACCTTGAAGTGTAGCCATGACAACCATGGAGATCAAATAGGCTGAGCACACACAGTATTCACAGTATTGATTTTTCAGCACAGGACAATACAGTTCTCTCAGTGCCTGAATATGGATGAGGAATAGCTGGCTGAGGCAGACTCCTCTTGCAAAGTCTGAAGTGATGCTGCCCAGGAGAAAGCAGCACTTCAAGGAATTTCATACCACTACACTGAGGGTGTCCATTCTCCATTAAGACAGACTGCAGCTTTTGTGTCCACTGCACACAGCCCTAGATTTCTGAATAGTTTTTTAGCAATAACCATGAAAAAAAAAAAAATGGGGGGGAATACCTTTACTCTTCCCTTTTGTCGGAAAGAAATACCACTGACAAGCTGCACATACTTATGACCTGGCCCTTAGAAATACACCTCTCAATAGTTTAAATATAAATATACTGTTCTCAAAAATAAAGAAAGAAAGAAAGAAAGAAAGAAAGAAAGAAAGAAAGAAAGAAAGAAAGAAAGAAAGAAAGAAAGAAAGAAAGAAAGAAAGAAAGAAAGAAAGAAGGAAAATAAAAGAAAAAATATGCATTAAAAAAGTAGAATGTAATAAATGTCACCTGGAATTCAAAACAGTTTCTGCTCAGCAGTGGCAACAGCAGTGTGTTGTTGCAGTGTTCTTCTCTATTCCACTATTCTGTTCACATTCTGTAGAGTCTTTATTGAGAGGTTTGATGTTTGCAATGTTCTCTGAAGCCATCAATATGACTATGATCGTGAATGGTTTGAAATGCTATGCTAATGAAATTAATGACAACCACATCCACTGATCACAACCTCTGACAGTTAAATTTAATTGGAACAAGTGCACAGTCAATTCAAATGTGTCAGAAAAAAAAAAAAAATGGAACACGTTTCTAGAAAGAGAGAGTCATAGTGACTGTTAACATAGGTACTTACTCTGAAAATGTCATTTTCCTGAATCATCAGTTAAACACAGCTATAAACCTGGGGGGGGGGGGGGGGAAGTCTATTGTTCCACAAAATTTCAAAAAAGCTTCCTCAACATTTATTTAAAAACAGCAGTTCAAAAAATTTAGTTTCAACCCAGGTGTAATAACTTTCATCTGTGACACTTCGCAAAAGATCTCATTCAGCCACCTCCCAGGTACTTGCTCAATGGCCTAAAAATCCCACCTAAATCTGTGTCAATAGCTGTCAGAGAAAGGTTTTTGTAATACCGTGCTGAATAGGCATGCTGCCTGACCCAAGGCTGGCAATGAACATGTCTTTAACTGTTTTAGGGCACAAAGCTCTGAGATAGGGCCATGGCACTGTGTAGAGACCCAAGCTAAAGAAGATTCTAGAATGAATGTTTCTGACTAAAACAGGTTAAAAAACAGGTTAAAACATTCATCTTTCTAGATTTGCTATGTCATTACTTTGATATTTTCCATCAGAATAAAAACATGTATCTCGTTTAAGTGGAACAGAATATATTTATATGTTTACTTAATTTTAGAGCTACATGATTTCTATGGATAGAGACCATGGGGAAAAAAAATACTTTTAGTATCATATGGCAAAAATTCTTGTGGCATTAATATAGAAAGAATTTCCACCATGCTTATTTTATTATTCCTCCACCAAGACTGCATTTTGAAATTACAGTTTTAGAGATTTACAAAACTCATTTGTCAATCAATTGTCAATTTGTCTTCAGCTTAATGTTCTTCATTTGTTTTTTGTTTGTAGGGGGAACCTTCCTCTTTCTAAGAATGTATCTGTTTCAAAAAGGCATATAGAGGAGATACAGAGATCTTAGAGAGTGCTTATATCAATCATCAGTGTCTCTTTTATTTCAAAAAGCATGCTATAGACACAAGGAAATTATAAATACACAAATGAACTACTAGTGAGCCAGCACAAGTAAAAATAAATAAAATAAAATAAAATAAAATAAAATAAAATAAAATAAAATAAAATAAAATAAAATAAAATAAAATAAAATAAAATAAAATAAAATAAAATAAAATAAAATAAAAATAAAATAAAATAAAATAAATGCAGATTGTCTAGTTACACTGATGATATTTACACTGGGAACTTCCTCTCCAGAGTTGTGTTATACTGCTTCGAGTCTGCAGCTGATCTTCTTTGGTATTAATGTTAATACAGATCTCTGTTGCCTATGGAGTTATGCCAATTTGAAGCAAGAGGAAATCAGGCCAACATATTTTGTAGAAAAAGCACTCAAAATACTACTTTAAATAAAACTACAAATTGCATTTTACCAAGTGCTCCTACAGTAGCACCTTATTTCTATATGGAAGCTCAGAGAGCAGCATGAACATACATTTGTTATTGCACTAATAAAACACCAGCTGACCCTCATTCAATGGGAAATACAAGCGGGATGCCCGTCTCCATAAGTCCATGGAGCCTGATAAGATTCACCCCAGAGTACTGAAGGTGCTAATAGATGTTAGACCCCTCTCAATAAGCCCCCACTTACTGGAAGCTGGCCAACGTTACACTGATCTAAAAAAGTCACAAGAGAAGACCCAAGAAACTACAGACTATTAATCTAACCTCAGTCCATGGAAAAGTTATGGAGAAGATTTTCCTGGGGAATATTTAAAGGCATTTAAAGAACAAAGCAATTATCAGTTGTAGTCAAAATAGGTCATGAAGGGAAAGTCCTGCCTTTATATTTGGTATCCTTCTATGATAAGTTCACCCACTTAGTAGATGAAGAAAAGATAGTGGATGTAATCTTTCTCAATTTAGTAAAGCCTTTGATTCAGTCCTGCAAAGTATTCTTCTAGACAGGTTGTTCAACTGTGATACAAACAGGTTCACAGTGTGCTGGATGATGAACTGGATGAATGATAGAGCCCAAGGGATTGCAGTGAAAGGGGCTACATCTGGCTGGCAGCCAGTCACTAGCAGTGTTCTCCAGGGCTCAATTCTAGCACCATATCTTATCAACCTTTTTATCAATGATCTAAGTTAGGAGTTAAATGTATCCATAGCATATTAAACTGAGGGGTTTAGCATATTACATGTTATATAATAACAAACTGATTGAAGTCTTTGTTGATTGAACTTGCTCAGCTTCACCAAATGATTCATAATGCACCTGTGATAGTTTTTATTGGACCATAGCATTTATGCACCTGTTTTCTTGCTGTTGATTTGCATTCTTTTATTGAAAATAATGTGTTCTTGTTTTTAATTGCATACATCTGTCCACAGTTCCAAGACTGATTCTTCCCAATTAACAGATAACTGATTATTTAGAGAACCTGTCTGTACAAATTATGATTTTTCTGTAAGATTATGGTCTCTGAATATGCCTATATCAAATGACAAATAGTTTATTTTGATCACTTGTCTTTGTCTGTGTGTTCTTTATTTTCCATGTTCCACACTATTCAAGTGGACAAGAACTAACGGAAAATGATTGTTTACTTTAGCGGTCTACCACAGAAAATATTTAGCAAGGGCAAGAAGCTAATTACCACTGAGAACAGGTCTCTGAAGGACATTGGCACCCACAAAAACATTTTACCTGACTATGTTTGCTGTAACCATGGGGAAACTGATCCAGGTTTGGAGAGTAACGCAAGGACAGTCTATCGTTCTCCTTCACCTGTTTCAGTCTGTGAACCATAAGGTGTGAGCTGTATGCACTAAGAACCTGGTGAAGTTGAGGAAACACAGATGGCCTAGCAGGCAGACTTCCCATGACTTCCAATGAAAGGATGAACTAGAACAAGCAAGCTCATTGTTTTTATTTTGCTTTCTAAAGCAATATCAAATCCTATACTTTTTCTTCAAGAAAGAGTATGATTAAAAACTGCTCAAACCTTCATTCTGTTCCTTTATGTGTTTCTTCATATCCTATGCAAAAAGATAGATTTATGGAACACTACTAAAAGTTTCAAACATCTGTAGAGACTGTGAAAAAATCTGATTAAGATGTCTTCTCAATCCTAAGGTCAGACACTAGAGACAACATCACACACCCATTGAATTGCACTTGGAAGGAGTGTTCAGCTATGCTTCTCTTTATACTTAGCAGTATTGTGGGTATTTTTGCAACAGCAATTGATTTGAGTTCAATCTTGTGAATCACTAAACTTCTCTAGAATCCTTACCACTGTTTCCTAGCTCATATTTGTCCATTTGATAAGCCTTTCCTATAAATAGTACTTGGCACTTGTCCTGATTAAGCAGCATTTCCCTTCATATATATATATGTATATGTATATATATATATATATATATATATTTTTTTTTTTTTTTTTTTTTTTAACTCAATTCTGAAGATAATTCTGAATGTCAGTTTTAGGCTCCGAAGTGCTGAAAAAAAATGTTTCACTGAGGAGTTTCTAATAAATTCCTAAGTAAGGAAATATAAAGTCCTGAGATTATTTACTGTATATATGTATCTTCTGTAAAATATGTTAGTAATTTTAAGGAGTCAGAAGCCAAATAAGTGTGCACAGGATAGCACAGTAAACTAGAACTCAAAGCAATAATTATAAATAATGCATTTTCCAGTATATTGTGATAGCAGTAAACTCACTCTGTTTAAGAGGCTTAAAAGGCTATGCTCCTTGTGATGGTCAGTGAAGGTTTTTAAGTCCTTTTAGCAGGGAACCCTGATAAATATATTAATTTATCTACTAAATACTGATGCAAGACAGAACCGGTAACAAAAGTATGAAACAAAAATGCTGTAAGGCTGACTTATAGTATGTTTTGATAAGTAAAAAATAAAAAAAGAACCATTTCTTAAAAATACTTCTGAATTACATTTCTTTCCCAGGAGACCACAACCATTAGCCTATAAAAATTAATGACTTGCAAACTTATCTGTTTAACTCTATTTGCCTGCAAGAGGACTACCACAGGCTAAATTCTATGTGGCGGTTATGAAATGTGTAGAAGAGCAATTAGCTGGCAAAAAGGAGGGAATAGTTTTCAAGGAATTATAGGCAAAACTAACCATTTGTTTTACAGACCTACAAGATGACTTGAGGGTACTTTCCTCATGTCATCCAAAAGTACCTTTCATTATAATTACTATTACTACCTACAATACATTACTACCTTTACAAATGATAAAGCATATACAGTTTATATTTAAGGGCTTCTTTAAATATTTGGCTTATTCCCAACAATTTTTTTTTTTTTTTTTTTTTTTTTTTTGCTGCCTATGCTGGCAGTGAAGAAAGATGATTTCATTTACAAAAACAAAAACAAAAACAAAACAAAACAAAAAAAAACTACGGGTCAAAGTGAATTGAACTTTCTCAGTTTGCCAATATGCATTATAGTCCTCTTCAAAACTTAGATCAGAAACTGGCCTGGATTTTTACTTCTAAACTAATAAGAGCTTTGTTGAGGTCTCTATTGTTTTGATAGTCTATGTACACACCTTTTGAGCCTGTGATCAGACAAATTTTGTTGCAGAGACAAAACTGGAAATGTTAAAATTAACAGAGAATCAGTGCAATGGTGAGCAGGTGTCCCCGCTACTTGAAAAGATATTGCTTGCTCTTACCCCAAATGTCAGATTTGTGGTTATGTTAGACATATATTTACTAGAGGAGATTAATCCTTTCTGCTCCAACCAACACCTCCATGCCAGTGCAGTCAGTTTAGAGAATACCAAATACTGATGAGACAACTACAGTAGATGGAAAGCAGTAGTAAAGCATTCCTAGCAGCTTCAGAAAAACAGATTAGCCTTGAAAATTATGAAAATTAAGTCTGAATTCTTGAGTATTTTCAGTTTCACCAGTTGTTGGCTATATCTCTAGTCACAGCACAGCAAAGTCATAACAGCATGACAAAATGAGAAAAAAAAAATGTTTAGAAAATGATTTGAAGTTTTAAATATAAGTGCACATACACAAAAATTTTTTTGCAACACTCTTCAGACAACTTTGTTTGCATAAAACCTGCACAATTGTCTGGGATTAGCAAGGTGTGGCCGAGTTGCCCTAAGGACACTAGTAAGTCTGGTGGCTGTTACCAGCCCCATCTAGGGTCTCTCTCTACATCCTGCTGCCTATTTCTGCCCAGACCAGACCTTCAGCTCCTGTCTGAGCTCTACTGTGGGAGCACCAATCTCCAGCCCAGCTTCAGCTGGCCACCTGCCCTGATGATCCAGACCCCAACCTGTGGATGGATTTCCCTACTCGACCTCGGACTTAGAATCATAGAATCATTAAGGTTGGAAAAGACCTTCAAGATCATCTGGTCCAACCAACCCCCTACCACCAATGCCACCCACTAAACCATGTCTCTAAGCGTCACGTCCAACCTTTCCTTGAACATCCCCAGGGGTGGTGACACCACCACTTCCCTAGGCAATTCATTCCAACACGTAGCCACTCTTTCTGAGAAGAAACGTCTCCTAATTTATAACCTAAACCCATGGCACAACCTGGGGCCTTTAGGCCTTTAGGCCTTTAGTCCTATCACTAGTTACCTGCAAGAAGAGGCTGAGCCCCAGCTCCCCTCAACTTCCTTGACTCATCACTATGGCCCAAACTAAGGTAGTTTGGTTCAACATGTATTTTTAAAAGATGGGTTGTATGCTGCTCCTTTTCTTATTATCTTTCTAGTGCTTACAAAAGTTTTCTGGATTATTTGTTCCAAAGTTTGTTAGCTTTTATTCTAGAAACTGCAGTTATCCAATCTCTAATTCCTTTGCTCTCTTTTTTTCCTTTTCAGAAGATTGAAAACTACATCTGTTCAGTTTTCTATCAAGTGTTCTTTACAAAGTAACTGCTATGAAAATATCTACTTCATCTCTCCACTCTCTACCATGATCTTGCCTGAGTTCTTAAGACTTTCTGTAGTAATAATTATACTAAGCAATTCATCATAACTGAAATTTTAATTTCTTTTCGTGAAAACAGTTATAAAAAGCATATATTAAGTACAGTTTACATTTTGTTTGTTTGTTTTTCTTTCAGCATAATTGATCGTCAATGAAAAGGAAGACATTTTCTTCCATATTCCTTTTGCTGATAATATAGTTAAATAATTATTTCTTCTTACTCTTGATGTTTCCAGATAGTTGTGTCACATTTTATGTCTTTCTTTGTCCCCACATTTTTGTTATAATTCCTGTTATGTTTTTGTTATAATTCCTAATTATTTTACTTAGTTTATACTTTTCCCATTTTTTTTTAATTTTATTTTGAGGCAGTAAAGGATTCATGGTTTTTCCAAGTCAGTCTCTTTCATTTCTGCCACTAGTGCCATATTATCAGAAGCCAAAAGTTATTGTCATCTTTTTTCCATAAGAACTGCCTCTGAAGTGGCAAGGGTATTGGTTGATGAGCCAGCAATGTGCACTTGCAGCCCAGAAAGTCAACTGTACTCTGAGCTGCATCAAAAGCAGCGTGGCCAGCTGAAGGAGATGATTCTCCCCTCTGCTTTGCTCTCATGAGACCCCTCCTAGAGTACTGTGATCAGTTCTGGGTCCCCCAGAACAAGGACTTATCAGAACGAGTCCAGTGGATGACCATGAGGATGCTGGAACTTCTCTCCTATGAAGACTGGCTGAGTGTGTTGGGGTTGTTCAGCTTAGAGAATAGAAGACTCAAGGGAGACTTTTAAGCCTTTCTGTACCTAAAGGGGGCCTACAGGAAAGCTGGGTAGGGATTGTTTGTAGGGGACTGTAGTGATAAGACAAGGGAGAATGGCTTTAAACTAGAAGAGAGTAGGTTTAGATTAGATATTCAGAAGAAATTCATTACTATGAGGGTAGTGAGGTTGGAACAGCTGGAACAGGTTGCCCAGAGAAGCTGTGGATGCCCCATCCCTGAAAACATTCAAGGCTAGGTTGGAAGGGGCTTTGAGCAACTTGCTCTATTGGGAGGTGTCATGGGCATTGGAATTAGGTGATCTTTAAGGTCATTTCCAACCCAAGTAATTCTTTTTCTGTTATTCTAATTTTCTCAGTTTAATAACATGAACCTGTTTTGTTTTGGTTTGTTTTTCTAGTGTATTCCCTCTGTAAACTCTGTAAACTTAAACATAGCTTAGTTTCTTTAAACAGGCTGCTTTCTTCTCTCAATTAATTTATTCTTTTTGAGTAAAAACTGTATATTTTGCTTTATGAACTAAGGAAAATGAAGAGAATTCAATATCTAAACTCATTCCTTATCAGCTACCTACACCTCTGCTAATAGTCTACTTTTAGAATTTTTTGTGAAAGTTTATGCAATAAGGAGCATTGACATCAATCCTCCCAATCAATGAAGATGTGTATCAAACTACAATATTAATTTCAAAACATGAGGAGTAACATATTTTGTCATTTTCAGATGTACAATTCTTCGACCAAAAAACTAGTGAAAACATCCATCCATTTATTTAATGCCATCTATATCTACAGTACATTGTATATTGCCAAAATTTTAAATTTGCATTTACATTAGAGAAGGTTGATAACAGTGGTGTTGGACTTCTGTCAGATTTTGGTCCAGGAGCTATGTATCAAATACAGGCAACATTGCCTGCTAGCCATACAGTCAAAAAGAACAAAAGGAGTAGCTAAGCAAAGCATGACAGATGGCAAAAACAACAAATGGTGGAATACTTGAACAAAGAGAGTAGTCTGACAAAATATCCCTAGGCCTGGCATCTGCCATGACATCTCCAAAATCTGTCGTACCTGGACGTCAATCAACTGATTGGCATTCCACTGATTTAGGTAGAGGATGCAGCAGTAAACGAGGCCCTGAGGTCAGACTTCTATATTTTACTAGCAGGGGAATATCCAGAGCAAATACCAGTGTGATAAAGAAATCCACATGGATTATAGAAATGTTCCTTATTTTTAAAAGCACAATTTGGAAGTGATTTTGTCCTCTGACTTAAGAAATAAAAAGCACAGCATAAGGTAAAAAGCTGGTTTCCATCCAAACTAAAATGATACAAATATGTAACAGCTTGGCTTTAAAAGGATGTCCATCTGTTAGTAAACTAGTGATCATACCATATCCACAATGGTTTAACAAACTAACAGCCAAAAAAATTATTGCCCACACCCATGGCTCAATAAATATTTGGAGCTGTGTTTTTATTTACAGCAAGGACACATTAAGTGACTAAATGCAAGTTATCAATCTTTCTACTATTTTAAAAATGTTTTTAAACTTGCAAAGTCTTAGAGAAATATGTAACCGAAAGACATTCTTGTAGACAAAGCCTCTCTTCACAGGTTCAACTGGGAATATAGTGAGCCAATTCTTCTGCCTTGGTCTGAATCCTGAACACAGCATTTCATAGTCATATGGATGAGCCTGTGGAGGTAACAGTCTTCCATAATACCATACTTGGCTTAAAATGGTGTTCTTGACTAACTGGTTGGATCAGGAGTGGAATAGCTGCACTGTATCAATTTCAGCAGATTGAAGATTGTCTGCCTAGCAAATAAATGTCAAGGCAGCTTAATTACTCACCATACCTAAGCCAGCTATATCTAAAGCTACCTTGGGCATAGCACCTAGGCTGAAGTCATGTTCCTACTTTACACAAGCCATTCAAAGTTGGTGTTTTAGTTTGTTTGTCACTTGAAAAATTTTACACCATTAAAGGGCTATGGCTACAGTTCAATTTTTGTTGTGTTTTAGCATCTTCATCTGATTCTATCAGACCTATGTTTGACAATGAGCAAAGCTGAAGTCTCAGAAAAGGATTATTTGCAGTTGCTTTATGCAACACCGTCCCTGCACTGATGCACTAAACAAGGAGCACCATTAGCAGTAAGATTTAACAATGAAAACAATAATATTTATTATAATTGCATTACTTGATATATTTGTTTGACTACTAATTTTATTAGTGTTCAAAAAAAATAATATAACAGTATTAACCTTATATCACAACAGAGTCTTTCTCTTAGAATGATTATAGTGATTTTCTGTTTTAAGTTTGGTGCAATAACACTCTGTTTGCATCAGCACAACTATAATTCTGCTATCACAGACTATTTTGCAGACAAAACCCCTTACAAGTTAAAACTTCTTAGATGCCCATGAATGTTAATGGACATTCTGGGAAAAAAAAAAAAAAGAAAAAAAAAAGTTTATTCTAAAAATACCTCTCCAGAATGACTTGCTAACAACATCATCTTTGACTTTTGAAAACAAATAACCACTTTTCATCTCACATGCTGAAAAATGCAATAAATAAATAAATAAACAGAAAGATGGATTAATGGATATCTATAGCTTATTGATCTTTCCCTGAGAGAGCCGTTTCAGAGCCCTCTGGCCTAGCTAGGTGTAGAACCGTGCATCCTACACACAAAGCTAGTCATATGCAACATATGAAACATAGCTTTATTTTACCTTAACATGTAGTTTGAGAGAGTGATCTACTCAGAGGAATTCAACCAATTATTCTGTGGTCTTCATGTATTTTTAAGAGCAATATTACATTACTTTGTTCTTTCCTCATTCTGGACAGTTAATCTTGGCTACCTACACCAACCCTGTCACCTGCCTAGAAGGACAGGTTCAAACAGACACACTCTTTTGCCAGTTCTCTAAACTGGGCAGATGTGCCATACAAACCACGTTATCACAACATGTATCTAATGAACCTAGGGCATCTAATGGTATGATTAGATTGGTCTGAATCCTGACCACAGCATTTCAAAGTCATATGGATGAGCCTGTGGAGGTAACAGTCTTCCATAATACCACACTTGGCTTAAAATGGTGTTCTTGACTAACTGGTTGGATCAGGAGTGGAATAGCTGCACTGTATCAATTTCAGCAGATGGTTTCATCCAGTGGAACCTAGGGTATCTAATGACTGCTAGGGCATGACTAAGAAAGCCCCAATATAAGGCTGCATTAATGTCACTAATTGCTAACAGGAACTGGAGCAGACCTTTTCTGCCAACTCAGAGCATGAACTCCCACTCTCCTCTTTAGACAAGCATGCCCACAGGTATGCCTGTAGTGCTTTTCTTTCCTGCCCTGCTCTCTTCTTTCTGCCAGGTCTCTATAGAAGTAGACAAAGTCATTATAAATAGAAAGACTTTTCATTAAAATGACTTTTAGTAGTCATCACCCTGCTTCTATAAGACTCTACCCAAGTACCTGCTTCTAGGCACAAGGACTGCACACAGCTCCTTCAAGAGGCCCAGGTTCTGACATCTCATAGTGGCTGGCAAAACTGTCCAGAGCATGTTGAGCCTTTCTTTGGCCTGCTTTCCTGCTTTAGATTGAACATTTCTGACTGCAGCTAAAGAGAGTCTACCCGAGAGCCTGAACACAGAGTCCTTGAACATGTCATGATGTACTTTGCAACAAAACTGTTGCTCTTTTGAATGTTAAATATATAGTGACCTTCCAAATGGTATCTATTTTTAGCAAAATGTTTTATGGTATTAGTTTAATCTACAGAAAAAATAATGAAACTAGAAGAAACCTGCATCATCATGTCCAATCCCCTGCTGTTACAGGCCAACACGTCATATAATCCTTTTAATAAATTGAAGTGCACTTGGATACGATGGTGATGAGTACCTCATAAATATGTATATTCAGAGCTGTGTAGAAAATATCTTGATCAAAATGTTCAGTGGATGAACAGGATGATTAGGAACGACAAAGGTGAGCACAGCACAGCTCTAAGGGTATAACTTGTTTCTTTTTTCCTAGGGACTAATGAAAACTTTACTGAATCCTTTGTACCATCTCAAGAAAGAGTTATGTTAATAAGGGAAAGGGTCAATTTTAAGTATAGGAATGATCAGAAATAGGATAATGGAAGAAAGACAATAAGAAATGTAAAGTAAAAAATAAAAATTATATATATATATATCAGTACAGAAAACTTACTTCATTCTTTGCAATGCACGATGAAGTAGCAGTAGCTCAAGAGAAAAAGCCCACAGGTTCTTACAGATTTATCGTTATTTTATCAAGAGATCTTATAATAGGAAAAAAAAATCTTTTTTTAATAATTTCCTTTCCTTTACACCTATCAGTAAACCAAACACCCAAACAACAGTCTAATTTAACATCTTTAATAACAATAATTCATTTTATTCATTATGCACCTTTAGCTTATTTCCCTACATCCAGCTTTCATGCACGTACAGATAAATTCTAGAAGACAATTCATTCTGGGTAGTCAAGGAATTTTGGTGTATTTTGCGATACTTGTGATTTTTATTTCATTGATGATTATCAGTTAGAGTCTAAAATTGAAATCTTCCCCTACATAATATATCCTTGATTCAATCTCCTTCCATTTAGGAGATACCCTCATTTAGTAGCTATACCTTTATCATGCAAGCTGCCAGGAAAAGGAATTAAATTTAACAAGAGACACCTTCTATTTACAGCCACAGGGAAAAGTAATTAAATTTAATGGAAGCTGCAGCTCTAAATAAAGGCACGGAGAACCTCTACTCCTATCCAGCTAAAAATGAGGTTATGGGTTACACACAATGAGTAACGTTCAAATCCTTTGCAACTCCATTATCTCCAATGGACTTACAGCAGAGATATATTTGGCATACTTTTCATTCCAGATAAAGGAACGGGAAGTAAAGTAAGAACTAGTCACTTTTAATTCTTGCAAGTGCACAAAATGAATGGTAGCAGATGTTATAGCAGTGTTACAACAGAGCAAAATTAAATGCATTTTTTCTTTGCTTTTTGTTGTTTTGTTTTTAACAATACAATATATGGTTGGGTAAATAAGTGAAAGACTGGGTTATATGCAGATTTCCTGGGGAACCTCTGGAAGGAAAAAAGATGTTATTTACTATGGAGAAAAAAATAATTCATCTCCTTATTTCCTAGCCAGCACAAAATTTCCATTACAAACAAAGAAAGTGAAATAAATTTAAAAGAAAGTGAAATAAATTTAATCTCTCTCACATAGCACAATGGAGAATCTGTCCTACAAAAGGCATGAAGATGTTCCCTTGGAAAATTAAACAAATTATTTTGGTGAATCTCCAATGGAAGATGCAATTAGAATTAGTTTTTTATTTTATTTATTTTTATTTATTTATTTATTTTATGAAGACATTTCTGTTTCTCCTTTAGTTGGATAGCTTCTGGAAGCTATAGCCTTGAGGGTTGAGAAGCCAAGGGAAATCTCAGTATGGTCGCAATAATATCAATTAATGAAGAGAAAAGCATTCACCTTTACGGAATAACCTGTTTTGAGTAGAACAGGGCAAAAATTTTCTGTTCAAACAGTGTGGATTTTTTTTTTCACCCAGATTACTTTTTGTTGTAAAATCCTTTCCTATCTTGTGAGAAAATGTGTGTGTGTGTATTAGCTTAATTCAGTGAAGGAATCTTCTGAAAAAAAGAAAAAATGGCCAAAAATTGAAATGGCTCCATCTTACCACAGTGCCTTGTTGCTTACAAATCTATTGCTTGCACATCTGCACTATCCTTTCTTGAAAAAGAGTTTTGTGAGGCAAGGCATTCTCTGTCAGGTGCTCAGGTGTGCAGTTATAGCAGAGAACAGACTTTATTTTTTTACAATAATTATCAGTAAAGCAAAGAAAATGTCCACCAGGTTGTAAATTTCAGATGATATTTGTACCTATCAAGCTCTGTGTGGCAAAATCAAAGTCCAGACAAAAGTATTGAGGCCTCTCTAACAGGCTGTGATTATGGTAGAGTGGTGGCCATGAACAGTCTTTTCTCATCAGAAAATCAGACCTAACTGAAGAGTTTTGGATCTTAAAGTATGATCTTCTTAGCTAAAGGACTGGGCTCACAAGAGCTCTGTGATTGTACTTACACTGTAAAACTAGATAGGACAAGGGTCCATTGCTGTTTGTCTTCAGCAAGCAAGATTGCATAAATTGTATCCATATGATGCAATCTATGTCCTTCTGGAAATTGCTAGGATGTACATTGTCCCCCAGTGTGTACCCAAGCACTGTCTGGAACGTTGTACGTCTTGGCAGAAGTCAAAGCTGTGCCCAGGAGCAGGCTACCTGCTAGCTGTGCAGCCTGGGCAGACAGCAGTGTTCAAAACTGCATACAGATGAGTTTAGTGTTTTGGATGGAGACAGAACGCGTTTCCTACCAAGAGGAACAGGAAACTGAAGTCTGAGTGAAGAGAAATAATAGTAATAAATGTCCTAGAAGACCAACATGGAAAACAGCTACACATATGGCATAAATGTGCCAGTACATGAAAAATTATTCACTTTGAAATTGCAATGTTGCAGTTTCAACCAAAGTTGAGGAAAAAAAAAAAAAAGCTCATAATCTAATATGATTACCAAGAACCTGCTTCTGCAAGCACTCAGCACTCTCAGTATAAGAAAAGTAAGAGCCATGAAACAGTGTTACAGTGTTAATCACTGCACAGGATCAGTCCTATTCTGCATGTGGCCTTGATTGCACAGGTTTGTGACACACAGAGCGTTCCTTGCATTTTAATTAAAGTCTTCCCTGTTCTTTCAGGCCATTTTTATGCCATTGTCATTTATTTATACAATTAGGTCTAATTGTATAAATTAGACCTAATTACTTAATTGTTGTAGCATACACGATGAAATAATGAGAATGTGTAATTAAGATGTGCAATTACATAATTACAATGTGTAATGACATTAGGTGTAAATATCCTAAATGTTATGGGAAAAAAATATTCTATTGAAATATATTTTTTTTTGGTCTGGTTTCAGTTTTTAAAAAGCAGGACAAATTATGAAATCATTCCTCAAAGTTGAGGAATTGTTCCTCAGTGTTAGCTTCCCCATAGTAAAGTACTGCCCACTTACAGCAGTGGAAACCAGGATTAATGCAATGCAAAATAACAGGAAACTGTAGGGAAATATGCATTTATACTGGGATAACAGGTTATTTTTATCCAACTAGTTTTTTATGACATTGAACAAAAGTATTGATGGAAGTAATGGAAGTAGATAGCTGGGGAATGCTTCAGTTCTCCTTGTCTCACTATACCTAAGCTCTAGACCTTCTGCCCAAAAGCCTGGGGAGGTTGTACCAAACTGGGAGCAAAACTGTCAGTTACAGACATGCTTTTTGTTCCCTCCTGGCTGGGTGGTCTCCATAGAGGATATGGTGCACAGGTAATTAGGTTGGCAATTTGGACCTCGGATCATCTGTCAGTTGCAGTTGTTCCTGAGGCAATAAACCTTCCCGTGACACACCAATATAAGCAGCACCTACTTGGAAGTGAAATCCCATCTGACCGTATGCCTTGAAGCTTATGATTTTGTAAGCTTTGAAATTTCGTTATGAGTGAAGCAGATTCTACAGATGTTATTTTTACAAACCTTCTACACTGTACCTTTCTTTAAATAGGTAATACTCTTTCAAAACAAGTTACAGTGTAACATAATTTTCTCTTATTATACTGTTCTCAGATAATAGCCCTCTATACTTAGGCTCCCCAAAACATCCTTCTTCATTTCTGTGTAACTCAACTCCAAAAACTTTCCGGTATCACACCTGAATGCCTGTCTGACATCCAAAGATAGTCCTATAACAAGTAAAGTGTGTACTTCAGATTTAAAAGATGCTCTGTCTTGTGCTACTAGGTCAAACTTGACTTGTATGATGCTGCTTCTCCGTCCTTTGTATGGCTGCACATGCTCTCAGCATTTCAATATCAGGCACAAATAAATGAGATCACCTCCAATTCTTAAACGTAAATCTAAACAGTTTTCATGGTCATGCTGGAGGAATGGTTGTATAAATGGAACCCTGACAAGAAATGCAGAACTGCTAAATTTTCTCCTCATTCTTTTTCCATTTCCTGACAGACAAATCCTTATAAAAGAAGGGCATGAGGAAGAAATATTTATCTTGTGTTAATAATTCCCCTGCAAATCCTAGAAACTCTGCCAATACCAAAGACATTGTGGCTTTTGACATTTAGACTAACTTTTTATGCCTGTCAACTATGTCAAATGATAAAGTTAGTTTGAGTGTCCTCTGATCAGAAAGTTTCTCATGGGGGAGGTTTGCATTTTATGTTAGATTAGATTATCCTGATAAGTCTCTCTGTGACTCTCTTATATTTTGCCATTTACGATAACGCTTGTTATAAAATTAAAGTGAAAAATGGTCCTTGGCTGAGAAATTTATTGGCAAACATAATTACTACTTCAAATGTGATAAAGTCATATAAATCACCTGCATATAAATCCTGCAGTGTAATCCTCTAAAATCTATCACAGGTCTTTATTACATCCTATTGTACACTCTTTCTTATGATTTGAGGTTTGTTGAATTTTTTAAAATATATCAGTAGTAAAAAAATCATCATGGAAGGCAGCAGGATGTGTAAGAGTTAACTGCAGTGTGTATTTTACACTGTAGTTGGTTTACAACAAAGCCAATCATGTTCTGAATACCATGGTCGAAAAGGATACATCCTTCATCCAAGCATTCATGTGAATGCTTGGAACCACATGGACTGTGCCCTGGAAAGTAATCACACTACTCTCAAAGAGATAAGATAATGCCAAAGGGTTTACTCGGTCTCATGTTTATACTGAGTGTTCATATAGCCTGAGTTCTTGGAGCTGCTCTGTCCTGATTTTCACCCCTGAGCTGAGCCAGATGTCAAAAGTTAGTAGGCCATTCAGGTTTACACACTTTTGTGTCAAGCACCTTTGAAGGCAAGTCTGACAACAGAGCTAAAATGTTTTTAGAATAGTTTTGGTGATGTGGAGTTACTACACAAGTAGTACTACCCAAACTTTTAAATGACACCTAAAACACTCATCAGGAGAACTCGCTGTTCAGGAAAGGTGAATGATGAAATTATATTGTCTTGCTGGTTTTTAAAGAGCCATAACAAAATACAAATACATTTTTCCTCTTGAATATCAGATGTGGAGTTTTGTATTGCTGTTTTTTATTCTAAACTGTGTACATCTGCCATCACAAGATGATCCATCTGAAGGCTACAGCTGCAGAGGAACTGTGTGCTGCTTCTACCAGTTCCAGGACTGCACAGTCCCAGATACCACTGACCTCAAACCACAGTAACTCAAGAATGCTGCATCACTGCTTTCCCCACCAATCACAGGCATACCACACAAAGCACTTCCATCTAATCAAAATTAATCAAGAAGTCACCTGGCTTGTGAGGATGATCAAGTCAAAAGGTATCCCAGTCAAAGAACGTTCTTTCTGTCCCTTGCAGCAGTATAAAGGTAGAGCCAACATAGGGAGGCTGGGAACACAGGACCAACATTTTCATCCTTAGCTGTCTGAGAGACAGCAAGGTAAGGTAAAGAAGCTGTAAGGGCTGAAGAAAAACATGTGACATTTGCAGCCTCTGATAGCAGATTTTTTTCAGCATTTGACAGTACTAGCAGTCTGTGGAAATACTGCAGGACTGGGCTTTTATTTAACATTTTCAAATGAAAACCGCACTCATGAAAATGAACGGCTTGAGCCCACATGCTTTCACACACCACCTGTCCATTCCTCTCTCACTTCTGCTATTTTGTCTCACTCTGAAGATAGCTGGCTAATTACCGTACCAGTATTTGATATGATATGGCCACGGGGAACTAAGAGATGGGAGGAAGGGAGAAAGTGAGCTTGTGATTTGAGTAACAATTTAGTCTTGTCTGTGGTGGCAAGAGCTTGTGGTTCTAGCCCGTCATTCACCTCTTAAAATATACGACAGGGAAATGGCAACAACGTAGGTGCTGGTGTGGCAGACCCGTGTTGTATAGCTACATATCTACACCAGCCTGATCCAGTCAGCTGCTCCCTTTGCCGGCATTCACAAGCAAAACAGTGTGTCAATAAACACTCATCAGACTAGTACTTACACAGTACACATGTGACCCAGATGTTACGGAGCTGGATGACAGCTTTGGAGTAGAAAAATAGTGTTATTTCTTAAGCTGCCATCACCAGAATGATCATAAGATGTAAAACCAGGAACGCTACTGCAATAAGATGCAGCAGCCAATGGAAAAGGCTAAGGAAGAAGAAACTGTGGCATTAATAGGGAGTTCTAAAATATGCTGAGTGATTCTTGGAAAGTTGCAAAGTTTCTGGGGTAATTGATAATTATGTGTATTTTAAAGATATATAGATGCTAGAATAGCTGGTAACACTGTATGTGAAAATTATTTCCAAAAGAAAGTGCACTAATGTTTCTGCTTTGTTTACGATAATGGCAAGCTGTTACTTTCAGCATAAAAAGGTTTTCATTAAAATATTGCCATTTCTATGATCTGAGACTTTTCTTCCAATCTTACCAATGAATCAATATTCAGTATAAAGAATATTTAGTCATCTTTTCAGCTATTTGATCAGGAAGTAGTCCCTCAAAATAGTATGTGGTTTGGAATGATGATTCATTAAAGCACACTTCAATCTGTGTCACAACTAGATAATTCTATCTCTAAATATCTCCTTTATAAAAAGCAGCAGCAAAGATAAAAATCAAATTCACTCATTTACATCAAATAAAAGTTTATGTAAACTGATATTTTGTCAGCTGAGACCTATGCATTTTTCCAGTGACATTAAACAGAAGTTTTTTTCGTAGCCAGTGTCAAAACAAAAAGGCACCCTGACCACATATTGGAAGTTAACCATTATATGACTACATCATTAAATGGGTGGGATCATATTTGTTACCCATTGTGTTCCCTAAACAGTCTCAACTCAGTAGTACAGTACACTCACTGATTCACATCATCTGTATTAGGAGATGATACAATTCAGCAAGTCTTAGGAATGCCTAACAACATACACACTTAGTCCTTATATGTACATTAAAATCCACAGTCTGGCCCTGAGCCACAACAGCTAGAAATTTTATTTATGCGTACATAAACTTAAATATATTCTTACTGAATAAGCAATGTGTAAAAATGTGCAAATATAAGTTATAACTAATAAAAAAATAGGAATAAAACGTAAGTCATTCTGTTTCTGTATGAGCACTTTATTTTTTCTTGCAAGCTGGATTTAATTTAATATGGGTTCTAAAAGAAAGTAATTTTGCCAAGAATACAACAATCAGGTAATTTTTTGGTGTATCTGTAACATATTAATTAGAGATTAGAATTCTGATTGTTTATTATACATAGTTATTTTTTCTTCCCTGCAATAAAATTGACATTTAGTAGAGTTTTCTCCTTCTGTCTCCCTGTGAATGTCTGCTGGCACTTAAAACCATTAACAAAGCAGCGTATTTCCTGTACTTTTATAGAAGACGAGAGATCTGAACGATCACTCTCATAATTTTATACTGCTGTTTGCTTTACCACTTGTGTGCTAACTTGATTAAGATAGTAAATGTCAATTTGTTCTTCAAATATAGTATGCCCATGTTCTTTAAGACAATTTTTCACAGAGATGTTCTGTTTTTATGTTCACAGTTCTTAAAAGTTTGAGATGCTATACTGTATGAACTGTGCAAGAAATTCTAATAAACAGGAAACCCCAGCTCTGCCCCCATTTATTTAAGCATTAAGATTTTTCTGCAATACTTCCTAACTCAAATGAATTAATTGTAGTCACAATACCCTTCTGAGTTCAGCACTGCCATTTCCATTTTTCTCTGTAATCATACAAATGTTAGTAGCCTTTCTTCTTGGTTTAGGTGAGCAAGGAGAGGCATTCCTTTCCTGAGTAGGTTTCAGTTTCTGCTTAAAACGGTTGGAGAGAAACCTGTGTTTCAAAGTAAAGCCCAAGGAAGTGTAATGTACTTAGACTGCAATAGATTGAAGCTAACACTCAATGTGCTCCCTTCACTCTCTACCACCTCTTTGTTACCCACACTCCCTTATATATCCTTCTGCTTTAATTATTTTTTATGCCTTACTATTTATGCTGCACAAAATATGCTACATATATTTTGGGGAGACAACACTTGTCCTGAACATCATCATCATAAGTTTATGGTACTGGAATGCCTTTTCTTTTGTATCTCTATTGCCGTTCTATCAGAGCAGCTCTGAATTTAATGCATTTCTCTTCAACCCTTTGTGGCCTAGAGAAGGACCAACTATCTCCCTTGTGCAGATGAGAAACCAAATACATTAATAAAATATGCTGAGCACAGGACTTAAGACAATTTTCCCAGTCTCTAGTCTCATTCTAATTCGGTCAAGTTGAAAACAGTCTGCTGAGCCTTGCCAGTGCCATGCACCTCTACTCCCTTAGCAGCAGTACTGTGTCATCCTCAGATAATTTTAGAAGTGGTCTGGTGCCATCTGTCTAAAGGGCATATGTGTTTATAGAAAAGTTGTTTTGCAGTTGATCTCATATAATGAGTCCTTCAGTAATCAAATTAGACAACATGTATCTTGCAGCTAATGAGACCCTAAGGAAGGTAAAGGACCTACTCAGGTTTTAGCTCCCATAGACTGTGTGTCTGTCCCCAGAGGTTAATGTACGGATCCTTAAAGGCAGTGGTGCCTAATTCATGCTGTTTTGAGCAGATTTTGATAGGCATTTATTTCCTGTGATGGCTGAACATACATGTAAATGAATTGAGCATTCAGGGAATGAGTAGCCATGTAGCAGACAAATTTCAAAAGTTGCTTTCCTAGGCCTAAGTGAACTAATAAGTCAGTGAACCATCAATATCTCAAGTCTGTAGAGCACAGGACACCCAAACAAGTGGTACCTACTTTGTAGAGCTTTAATACTCACACCCATTTGCACAGGCCACATTCCTTTTCTTCCTTTCTCCCCTAGCCAGCATGACATTTGGTCATGCTCTGCACAGCCACAAAACAGAGGCATTCACAATCTTTGAAACAACTGCCCTTTGAATTACTCTTCATTAAATGTGTTTCTCTGCCACTAAAATCTGAAAGTGTTGCTTTTGATTATAAACACCTCCTACATCCCTGCTGAGCAGATTGCCATTCTCCCTCCCATACTACCTCTGCAAATACACCAGGAAACTTCCAGGATACAGAGCCCCACTGCCTCCTTCGTTGAGAAAACCCCATTGTGAAAGAATGTTACATATGCAGCATTCATGCAAACCAGCTTCCCAGCCAATTAAAAATAAAAGTAAAAAAATCATGTCAGGATTAATTGGAGTCTTCTTGGAGATATTTCCTTCTTTTCTGAAACCCTGGTGACTGTACAAAAATAAAAAGAGCTCCAACCTCTGATAATTAAACTTCCACAATGAGCATCTAATAAGAGTAAGCAAAATTGTTTCTATCAAAAAATATTGGTGAAGATCGTATAATATATACATATAAAAATATAATGCAAGAAGTTTCCTTTCTCTTCCGTATGGGTTCCCTTTTACTTGAGAGAGAGAGAAAGATGAGGAAAATAAATAAATTATGGACATATATAAATATATATATATATACACTGTCAATTTTCTGGGATATTTTTTCCCCAAATAGTATTATATTTATCATTAAAAATTCTGTCTTTGAAAAATCCAGACCTGTATGGTCTCACCTGTGTAATCTCACAGTTCTCACGTACTTTATCCTCTGATTTGTGTGCTGTACATCTGGATTCACACTTCCAAGTCTCATGCAATGAAAATGGTAATAAAACCCATTCCCTCCTATGCTACAGTTTATCTGAAGATGCCTTCCACATGTATGCAACACCAGTGCCATCTATACGTGTGTGAAATGAGTCTTTTTTCTACTCCATAACAATCTCTGTCAGTGGCTTTACCAGGGATAATGTGACCAGTCGACCAGATGTATCTGGTGTGTGTGGGAAGGTGGCAGAGTAAGGATACAACATTTCATCTAGAGAGATCTGAAACACAAGGAGTTCGACTAGACCGTGTACTGCCCAGGAGCGCCATCACCTCTGAGATGTAAACGTCTTCCAACAGCCTCTGCCATACATACAACTGATATTCCCATATGAAACTGTAGTCCATGCTGCAGCCCTGAAACATGGTCTTTCCAAAGGCATGTGGCCTAATGTTCCAGAGACAGCTCTAGAATAAAATACAACAGCAGATGGCATAAAATAAGGGTTGATAGATGTTTAACATAACACAAACAAAAACACAATCAGTAACTGGTGCTAACTCTCCGGACTTAAATAAATGCTATCAGCTTTTGGAATCACCAGTTCTAGATACTTTTTTCCATCTGTTGTGACACTGTTCACACATTCATATTATAGCACGATCTCTCACACAATATAACTGTCATGTTTCTCTCTGCTTCCTTGGTATAAATGCATAGATAGTCTGTTGTATAGCATAATCAGTTACTACATAGCATAAGATTGTACAAGTTGTTGGCAGAAAAGACTCAGGAGACTTCAGTTAATTTAATTTAATGTTAATTTTTAACACTAAGTTTTAATTCCTGATTCAGGTATTGTGAAAAACAAGAAAACAAACAATTAAGAAAAAACTTAAGGAAACACCTTGCTTCCCCTTCTCCAGGCTCAGCTTCAGTCCAAGATAACTCTTCCCCCCTTTTTTAGTATCACTTTCACTTCATTTTGCCAAAGTGTGGTGCTGGGCAGCTGCCATGGTTTTGGCTGGGACAGAGTTAATTTTCTTTGTACATACTCATACAATGTTCTGGTTTGGATTTTTGATGAAAATGGTGGTGATAGCATACCAATATTTTTTGTTATTGCACACCAGTGCTCACAGAGAGTCAAAGGATGTTCTGCTCCTCATGCTGCCCTGCCAGTGAGGGGCTAGGGTTGTGCCAGGAACTGGGAGGGGACACAGCCAGGACAGCTGTCCCGGGCTGGCCAAGGGGATGTCCCACAGCATGTGGTGTCATGATCAGCAATAACAGCTGGGGGGAAGACGGGGGAAGGGAGGGATGTTCAGGGTGATGGCATTTGTCTTCCCAAGAAACAGTTCCATGCAATGAGCCCCATTTTCCTGGAAGTGGCTTGAACACCTGCCTGCTGATGGGAAGTAGCAGATGAATTCTTTGGTTTGCTTTGCTTGTGTATATGGTTTATGCATTCCCTAGTAAGCTGTCTTTGTCTTAACCCATGCGTTCTTGCACTTTTACCTTTCCAAATTCTCTCTCCCATCCCACCTTGGGAGAGTGAGTGAGAAGCAGGTACTTACCTGCCTGCCAGCGCAACACCACAGCAGCAGCTCAGGTGGTCGGGTTCAGTGTGTGGAAGTTTATTTCTGCTTCCCTTTGTTTTTCCTCTGCTGCCCCTTGATTCTCACTGTTCCTCTGCCCTGTTATGACTCCCTCCAAAGGTCACTGTCATTTAGAGGCATCCCTGCCCCAGTGTGGGAGATGTGTATCTTCTGCTGTGAGCCCAAATATATCCCCTTCCACACAGCTCCCCAACACCTCCTCTTCTTTCTCTGAGTGGTTCATGTTTTTCCTCAGGTGCCCCCTTTTGTTTCCTCTCTGCCTCCATTTTGTGCCTCCTCATGCCTGCATCACCCTGTGCTCTTCAGACTGGCTGTGGGTGGTGTGTGGTTGGAAGGGCCTGACTCAGGGTGGATCATGGCCTCTTCCCAAATAGGGTACCTGCTGCCCAGCCCTGCCCTTGATAACCCAATAAATGGTGTTGCGTGACTAAATTGCCTCTTTACCAGACCTTCTGCTGTTATACTTCCTAAATAATCCCCTTTCTAAGAAAGGCAGGGGCACCTTCCACAGTTGTTCATGCCTTCAGTACACGGGCCTCTAGATACAGCCTCTGACCAGAAAGTAAAGACTTTTGCTCTACTATTACTGACCATATTATTTAATAGGTTCCATCCATGTAGGGTGGGATCCTTTTCTGCTGACATAATCTGTAAGATTTCGGATGACATCAGTGTACACCAACCCAAGTGTTTTATAGTGTTTTAACAATCCCACTGAAGTTAATGGGACTATTGACATGCTCAAGTGCTCTGCTGCTGTTCTGCATTTCTGAGGCTGTTTTACCTACTTCCATTATTTGGAAAGAGAGGCAGGTTTGTTGTTGGTGGTGGTGGTGTTTTTGTTGTTGTTGTTTGTTTGTTTGTTTTTGTTTTGTTTTGTTTTGTTTTGTGGGGGGGGGTATTATTCTTTTGTTAACCAATTGTTTTATTCACAATTTAGGTATTTCATATATCAAAAAGGTAGCCCATCCTGGTAAAATATTTGCTGAAGCAGCATTACTGCTTTGGCTATTAAGATGTACTGGGTCTAGCTGGGATGTTAACTTTCCCTGCAGCAGCCCATACAGTGCTGTGCTCCACACTTGCAGCTAGAACAGCAGTGGTATCACACCAGTGTTTTGTCTACTGCTGAGCAGTGCTGGCACAGCATTGGGACTCTCTCTAACCCTCCTGGGGAGGGGGTGGAATGAGAGAAAAGAAACATCACCGGGGCAGCTGAACTAAACCAAACAAATGGAAATTCCATACCATATGATGTCAACTCAGCAATAAAAGGTGGAAAAAAGAAGAAGAGGGGAGGGGTGGGCTCTTGTTGTGAAAACGTCAGTCCTCCTCCCGAACACCAGCTACGTGCGTTGAGGCCCTGCTTCAAGGACGTGGTCAAGCATTGCTCATTTGTGGGAAGTAGAGAGTAATTTCTTTCCTCTGCACTTCCACATAGCCTTTATTTGTTTTATTTGTTTGTTTTTGTCCCTTTTTTTCCTTTCCCCCTCCCTTTTCCCCTTTCCCTTTTTTTTCCCTTTAGCTAAATTGTTTAGTTCATAATAATCTTTCCATTATTATTATTATTATTATTATTATTATTATTATTATTATTATTTCCCTTTAATTAAATTCTTCTTATCTCAACCTGTGAGTTGTTCTTTGCTTTACTTCTTCCCCTCCTCATCTAAGGAGGGGGAGTAAGAGAGCAGTTGCGGTGTTTAGCTGCCTAGCACAGTAAAACCACCACAGTCCTTTTTGGCCTAGCACGGTAAAACCACCACATAAGATCAACTACATATATTAAGATCACATCATTGTTTTGGAAAATTTTGAGGCTGACATTCCAGGACTAGTGACCATCTCCATCTCCTAGTTACTGCAGTAACAGTAACAAAGACTCTGAACTCCTGAAAGGACAGATCTCAAGCATCAATAGTCCCAATTATAGCCTAAACCATAGTAGATGGCTAGGAGTTTGGACACAATTAACATTTCTCTTTAATCTTGAATGAAATGAAAAAATGAAATTGAAATGAAATGAAATGAAATGAAATGAAATGAAATGAAATGAAATGAAATGAAATGAAATGAAATGAAATGGAAGATTTCTTTTCCAGGGAGGGAAAAAAAAAAAAAAAAAAAAAAAAGAGAGAGAGAAGAGCTTGTTATTTTTTTCATCACTGGGAAAAGAAAAAAAAAAAAAGGTTTGTCACTGTCTGAAAGACATTTTTCATTTCTCTGGACTAATCAGCTGATTTTGAATATGACAAAAAAATTGAAAAAGATCTCCGTTTACTTTAAATGTTTCAGAAATTAATTTGAACAAGGTCAAATTTAATAAGGTCTCCCCTGTGAAACACTGTAATATTGAAATACTGTAGTATTTCTTCTGAAATAAAAATTTCTAAATTGTGTTCTGCATCTAAGGGCTATTTTTAAGAGAATCAGTTTTAAGAATCATTTACTGCTAATGTCTGTGTTCAAACAAACAAAAACTTGGTACAAAACATGAACATGATCTTAGTAGAATAATAACTAACATTATTTTTGCAATACTAATAATGAATGGAAATTGTACAGTCAGGCAAAAGAATAAAGAAAAAATAGCTACTATATCTATAGCTACTATATCTATAGCTACTATAGCCTGTCTAGATAGGCTACAGTTTACAGAAGCTAAAAACTATCATAGTTATTTTTAATGAAGCTTTTATTTTTTTTAGTTAACACTATAGTGAAATAATAGATTCATTTCTACTTGAAATTTAATTGCATCCATCAAAATGCATTTAAAGAAAAACAGTAGAAATTAGTCAACCTTGCAAACGTAGGACAAATAGAATATGATGAGTACTAAAGGAGTAGAGTTAAAAGAAAGGAAAAAGAAAAAAAAAACTGAAGGAGAAGGAGAAGGAGAAGGAGAAGGAGAAGGAGAAGGAGAAGGAGAAGGAGAAGGAGAAGGAGAAGGAGAAGGAGAAGGAGAAGGAGAAGGAGAAGGAGAAGGAGAAGGAGAAGGAGAAGGAGAAGGAGAAGGAGAAGGAGAAGGAGAAGGAGAAGGAGAAGGAGAAGGAGAAGGAGAAGAAAGGAAGGAAGGAAGGAAGGAAGGAAGGAAGGAAGGAAGGAAGGAAGGAAGGAAGGAAGGAAGGAAGGAAGGAAGGAAGGAAGGAAGGAAGGAAGGAAGGAAGGAAGAAAAGAAAGAAAGGAAGGAAGGAAGGAAGGAAGGAAGGAAGGAAGGAAGGAAGGAAGAGAAAGAGAAAGGAAGAAATGAAGAAGAAGCTGTCAGGAACCAAATTAAATGTCAGATGCCAAGTCCATTCATACAACAGAAGGAATCAGCAAAGGTCTGTCGCAAGACTAAGTCGAGACAGAACTGACCTAAACACCCTACAACTTGTTTATCCTGAATTACCAATAGAAGTAAAAAGATGTTTCAGAATGTCTTTTCCATCCATTAGAGATAATACTCTTCAGCTGGAAGACCAGTATGTTGTTCCTAAATCTTCTAAATTAATATAGTTCAACAAATCTTCCAACAGGCTGAAAAAGTGCAAACAGAACATTTGTTGTGTTTAAGTACACATATGCTATAGCTATAGCAGTTCACTTAATAGAACAAGAGCACAGATTCAGCTGCAGCTGGTTCCCACTTATAAGAGTATATATCAGCTATCACTCTCCCAGACAATACCTAGGAATGGACACAGGAAGAGCAATAGGCCAAAGACCACTTCTAGTAGGCTTCCTGTTTCAAATGGGAAGAAAGTTCAGGTCTAAGGAGACAAGCTGTGCCAGCTAGTTACCCTCAGGGACAAAATATTGTTCCAGGTCCATTTTATTTACTGGCATGCATGTAACCATAACATCATTTTCAGAGCAATTATCAATAGAAGTAAATTGGTGCCCTTTTATTGAAGCCTATTGCAAATCGGTTTTGAAATACATGAGACTTTTCTGATTTACTGGAAGAACATCAGGACAAAGCATCCTGAAGAATGCTGATGTGAAAAATTAATTAAAAACAAGGGAAAAAGTCACATATTCTGTAACTAGAAAGCCATTACCAAGAAATTTGTTAACAATACATGATATAGCTCTCGAATCACATAGCTGTTTTTTCATTCACTTAAGCTGATGTTTAATTCAATGTAATGCTTTTTGAAAAGACAGAATTTTATTTAACCTGTGGTTTAATGACTAAGTAAGCTTAGTGTAAGGAAGAAATTTTAAGGGCTGTTTTCAGTCAACTTTTTGTCAGAAGACAATATTAAAATATCAGCAGCTTCAGGAGAGATACAAGCAATAAAATGCTGCTGGTTCATTTGGACTGTAAAAACAGATTCTAATTAACAATTTTCAAACCAGCCTGACACAAAATTGACTCTGGATTTACATGCAAAATTCCCTAAGCAACTCCACTGACTCAATAGCACCTTTGAGCCAGTAATAGTTTCATACAGCTCAAAAAAAATCCCACAGGACAATCTGAATAGCTTAGCTAAACAATAGGAATGGTGATTTCCTAAGCAGTGAATAAGGCTCTGTATCAGGACACCTATACGTTTTTCCTAGTTCTGCCACTGACTGACTCTATAACCCTGGACAATGCATTTAATCTTCCTGCATTGATCCGTTGCTCAAATGAGATTTCAGTTCTTATCTATCTTACCTACCACTGAAATTATCAGTAAATATATATATAATATATAAATATTAGGTGTAAATATATATAATACGTACATACCAAAGTCAAAACAAAACCTTTTACACATTAAGATTAGACTATGTCCAGATATTGTTGTTTAAACTCATACAATGTCCTTCTGTGTCTAAGAATTAAATTTACTTTACAATAAGTCAGCACCACAGCTTTCAATACTCCAAAGTCTTAAGGAAGAGTTTGGACCAGTTTGACCAGATCTGAGCTTTGCTGACCTCTATTTACATTCAAAATAGGACTTGGATGACCAATAGCATGAGACTGCAACCCTTCCTCTAATATATATTAACCAAAAGCTACCAACATGAGCTCTGTAAAGCTTCCTCCCATTCCCCACTAGGTTTTCCTTTGGACATTTTATGGTATCTGTAGATAATAAAAAGCTCTCCAGCTCCACCTTAAGTGTTGGATAAAGCAATTTTACTTTAGAGTTTTAGGGTACCCACGTATATTTATGAAAAGTCTCAAATGGAACAGATAAAAGACCAGACAATGGACAAAATAATAATAATAATAATAATAATAATCATCATCATCATCATCATCATCATCTCAACTTGATACCTGGCAAAAGAGGGCTGTTGATTTGTGGCTGTTGATTTCACATATCATTAAACATAACAGTAAACATAAAATGAATGTTTCCTTCCCAGTTTTGAAATGTAGAGGCATAGTGGGAAACTTGTAATGCTCTCATACGTGGGTGGTAATTAGGTTGAGAAAAACATGGAGGGCTGCTGCATAACTGTACTTGCATTTTCATCCTCAGGTAGGAGACACAGCTGGTTATAGCACCAGGGACAGAAAACACAAATACTATGATTGCAGTCAAAGGTCTTAATTGTGTCCAGGTTATTCTTTCCTTCTTCATGAGAAATCATCAATGATACAGATTCAGTAAGACTGCACAATTTTAATATTGAAGGAAACATCACTTGCTTTCTCTACTCTTATGACAGAAAAAAATCTCTTATACCATCCCTTCATCTGTATTACTGGACCACTGGTACAAACAGCCATAGGGCAAACCTTGAGCTGCTTTTGTAGCTGTTACTTCAAATTGTTTGTAGCCTGTTATACTACCTGATGAGGTATTTTTACAGCTGTTTATCCAAAAACTTTCTTTTCTCTGCATGCAGCCTTCACCAATAGTCTGGTACACAGATTCCAGTAAGAACTTCTTTAGACTGTGCTTCAGCAAGGCAGATAATGTCCTGGGTTCAATAGCCCACAAAAATACCCTACCCTACCATTATAATGCACCATATTACTGCAGTGAGGTTTAAGCTTTATTCCTAATGTTGTCCTTAGTTGCTTGCCACCTAGGAACCCGCTACGAAGGCACCAGGTTTCTTGTATTTACAGCTTCAGATATTCATTGTGTATTGTGTTGATCGAAATCAACAGTCTTGATGAATTAAGAAATGCTTCAATGCTTCAAGAACAATAACAAAAGCAAACAAACAAAAAGAAACTAAAAGGATATTGAAAGAAGAAAACACGGGTTACAAGAGTTTGGACTCCTCTATAGAAACGTATTTTATTGAGTTTAAAATTGAGCCCAGCATTCGCCACTTTTCGTTAGTATATAATAATTTCCTCATGCATTTAAGTAAACAAGGGTCAGAATAATTGGGACCATGATGTTGGTTGGTTCCAAGAGATAAACTTCTTTTTACCTGAGGAACAAGTAGGAGTGGAATATAATTCATTTCTTCGGCATCTTGCACTTACACTAGACCAATCAGTAATTAAAAAAAAATAATATTCCAAAATCGCTTTACCCTTGATAGCTTTTTGTTTCCTTGGCTGTCTTCCAGATTTACATTGGCTGGTCTCCTATCAACAATCTTCTATGAATAATAGTTTTGGCAGACTGCATGAAAGAAAACAGTGTATGCTGACAATCAAACTTGAAATAATGGATAAGTATCAATACATAAAGCTTGCTTTTAACATCAGATCAGTTGTGCTACAGCATTGAAATCTCAAATCATTTCAGACAGGAATAGAATGTAAACTCCCTCTTATCACATCACTTCATAAGCTCTAGCACTTCTATTTAATCATTTAAGAAATATCAAGATCTTGTATGTGATATTTCAGTAATTATGGTTATGTTTTACAGAAAAATTCTCAACTATTACTGTAATCATACCAGATGACATACTTTTGCACTTCATTTGTACTTTAAATATATAAATAAATAAATTAAACAGACAGAAGGACATCTGCTGAGAAGTACTGACAGCTCTGAGTTAGTCATTGAAAGACCACATCTTGAAAGCACTGAGTACTCGTTAAGCTTGAATTGCAATAATGAAAGGAAGATATTCATGACCTTTTGATTCAGAATTTGTTACTTAGCTTTTACTCCAGACTTGATTGGGCAAAACTGTTCCTGAGACTGATCCAGAGTAAGGCTGAATTTTGCAGAGAACCCATAACTCACAATGACGTGCATTAATGTCAGTGACAATTTATGGTATGAGGTCCTCTCAGGATCGCCTTTAGTATGAAATATCAATTGTCACTGGGAGCCCAAATGTCAATGCCCTTTCACAATACAGTCCACTGATTTTCCAGGATTTGGCCTATTAAAAACAGGCTAAGAAATTATTAAACTTTATCTTAAAGTGCACGTTTTTCTTTGTTATTTCTAATAAATTATGCGATGATATGAGAAAGTGACTGTAAAATCAATACTGCCTCAAGAAGCAGTAATGTAGGCAAAGGGTAGCAGACTGCAAGTTCTTACGTCTTCTTCTCACAACTGGGCAAAACTCAGTAAGGAATACGCAGTTCCTTGAATCTGGCATGCTAAATGAGTACTTGAAAGACATCCCAAGCTTTATTCTTTCTGCATTAGCAGTCAGTGCCCCTTTCCCCAGGCAAATTACAAACTGACAAGTTGCACACTACTGTCTAGCCTCCATAACTAATTCAGTTGGTGATGGGTTTGGTTGGTTTGCACTCATAATCACACAGGCTGTTATACAGCGCTAGTAATATGAGAGCTAATGAAGCAGCAGTTGCTTTGCTAACATTATTCCCCATACTTTCCCTTCCAGTGACTGCCTGACTTAAAAAGGGAGGCCCTGAAGGCACAGACCATGCTGGATTCCCAAGGCCCACATATCAGGGTGTTCCCTGACTTATGCAGCCTTCATCCTTCTCCAATTGTTACTACAACATCCAGTAAAATGTCGCAGCTACTTCTAAAACTGTTTGGCATAACACAATCTTTACAATAGAGCTCAGAATTCAAGCACAGCTTTTAAGCACATGTTAATTTATAGGCACACAGACGTGTTTTTTCCAGCAAGTAGGAAACAACTTTATTCCTTTATTAATCAGCTAGTCTTTCTGAAGAAGTTGTTGAGATGTAACTAAATAATTCACTAGAGTACCAGGGCATAAGAGAGTACTGAAGGGCTGAAGGTCTCTTTTATAAAAGAAAACTGCAGCTAAGACCCAAGGAATTGGACATAAATTTAATACATATTTTGATATCTTGAAGGCAAATTAGGTTTCCTTCACAAATATTGGCTTACCAAATAGGCACACAAATACTCTAGGGTAAACACTCAGCACAGCACACGGAAAGTATGAGCTATGAGTATAATTCCACTATGAAATACAAGAGGATATGCATGTGTATCTCTGGTGTATTTTTTGGAACAGTGAGCCTTTGGAAGTTTTTGGTCTATGCTTAGAGCAGTAAAAATGCACCAAGAACAAGAAAGAATGGCAAGTGAGTGCACAGGGATGAGGAAAATAATACCATGAACAATACCCACGTGTACCACCAAAAGGCTTGCAGCCTGAAGGAGGTGCAGATTGGCATAATTTCCAGGCCAATGCAGAGGATATCTCACACACAGGAAAGAGTGAAAAGCAGAGCAGCAAAGTAAGACATCAGTCTGCTATGTGTTCTCACCAAAAAATTGTTTGTATTTGTCTTACACCTTTATTTGTTTCACCTTGGAATTTGGCATTCTACTTCTGTGACCTTGTAACAGAAGATGATTCTCAGACTAGAGGGCCAGGAGATGCATTTCTCCTTGTAACCCACACAACAGGCCCTTTTTTAGTAATCCCCTCATCAGCCCAATAATTTAAGATTAATCTTCAGTTACAGTATTTTTCACAAACACCAATATTACTAAATAAATTCTACTCAAGCTGCTTAAAATCAGGGAATGTAGTGATAGGACAAGCAGTAATGGATTTTAACTCTCTCTATATCTATATACATATATATATAGTTATATATATAGTTATATAGTTATATAGTTATATATATATTTGGAAGAAATTCTTCACTAAGATGAAGAGGCACTGTGAGGCACTGGAACAGGTTGCCTAGAAAGGTTGTGGATGTCCCATCCCTGGAAGTGTTCAAGGCCAGGTTAGATAGGGCTTTGGGCAACCTGGTCTGATAGGAGGTGTCCCTGCCAATGGCAGGGGATTGGAATTAGATGATTGTTAAGGTCCCTTCCAGCCCAAACTGTTCTATGATTCTATAAAAAGCCAGTTACCCTAGAGGTAGAAGCCACGTGAGTTCTTTAATCACCTAACTACCAAAGGAGACATACACATATATGCACACCAGATTAATTCAGTTTCCTTTTTTGTTGTTTTATGACTGTATGCAGATAACCCACATTTAAGCAAGACCCTAATAATACCTTCATATCTCATAAGCAAATATTTAATGGTAGTTTTCTGTTGCTATTAAAAACCCTGTGACTTTTTGTGACTTTTTTTGGGAAAAAAAAAAAAATGTCTAAAACACCAGACCTGGGACTCCAAGCTCAGCATTTCAGCCCAGTACACACAGGATATCCTAGGAGATTCACAAGAAAAGGGACCAAGCTGTGCCCAATAATGTTCCATAAACAAAATGGTTATAATGACACTGTACCAAGCAGACACAAAGAGCCTAGTGGGAAACACCCTTTCATTTCCTGTTTTCAGAAACATATTTGAAGCAGAGCATATAGGAATATGACTTAAACCCTATTAAGATTAAAATAAATAAATAAATAAATAAATAAAAACAGAAAGAAAACAGAAAGAAAATAAAAGTAAATCTTGGAGAAGGATACATTAATAACAAAACAATGCAAGTCTTACCCAGGGTGCAAAGGGAAGAATAGTATGTCAAATATAAATAACTTTAAACAACAGAGTTGGACTGCAGGTGAAAAAGTAAGTAAAGTAAAGTAAGAAAGCATGACTTAGGAGCGTACCTACATCTGTAGCCTCTCAAAGGTTTGTAGGCAATAGGTCCTTCTGTGCAGAGTAAGATTACAGCAATCTCATGTGTTGTGTATTTACTTCATAAATGCTCCTAATGGGTCCAGTGTGGCTACATACAGGATAAAATGTTCTTTGCCATTCAGATCAGATCCTAAACATTTCAGTGATGAAATTTTGAGTAACCTGCACTAGGAAAGAAGTTATTTGCAAATGAAATCAAAGATGGAGAGAGAAGGATAATACAATTAAAATGGGCTCAAAATAATTTCCAAGGCAAAAGTATTACCTATGATAGTTTAACTAAAAGCTAGAAAATGCACACTGGTTATCTACATTACAAAAAGAATAAAAATATAATTAAAAGTTTGGGGAGCAAAGTATCATATAAGTAATATGAAAATCATTATTAATATGAAGCAAAGAAAAATGAAGACTCCATTCTTGAAAAATTAGAAGTCCTCAAGACCTTTCATTCTTGAAAATAAGTGTTTCTTATCATTGCTGATTAACCTCCAATGTCACAGAATATTGTTGCTTTTGTTTGGGTGTTTTTTTAATTTCCCTAAGGAAAATTAAAAAAGACACTTCAGAATATAATGAAATGCAGAAAATAATAGGTGAAGGTCTATGTAACAGGTCTGTTCTAGTGGTGAAAATTGAATTTCATGTTGCTAACATCTTCATGTTATTTAGCATTTGTGTTTGTTAGGATTCATGTTTTTTCATCTTCTTGAAACTGCTGAATAATCACAAATATAATTATGATCCACTGAGGAACTGTGTACCCCAGGGGACATTACTGGGTCTAGTCTACATTAATGATCTCGAAGATGGGGCAGAGTGCGCCTGCAGCAAGTTTGCAGACAATACAAAACTAGAAGGAGCTGCTGATATACCAGAGGGTCATGCAAATTATTTCAGTTGCCTGGAGAAATGGGCTGACAGGAACCTCATGAAGTTCAACAAGAACAGCAAAATCCTGCACCTGGGGAGGAACAGCCCCAGGCACCAGGACATGCTGGGGACCACCCAGTTGGAAAGCAGGTTTGCAGCAAAGGACCTAGGAATCCTGGTGGACACCAAATTGAACTTGAACTAGTAATGTGCCCTTGCTGCAAAGAAAGCTAATGCATTATTCTTGGCTCAGGTCAAGGGAGGTGATCCTTTCCCTCAGTACTGGTGAGGCCACACCTGGAGTGCCATGTCTAGTTCTGGGCTTCCCAGCACAAGAGAGACATGGACATACAGGATAGAGTCCAATGAAGGGCCACAGAGATGATGAAGAGACTGGCACATCTCTCCTATCAGGAAAGGCTGGGAGAGATGGGACTGTTTAGCCTACACAAGAAAAGGCTCAGGGGGCATCTTGTCAATTCCTATAAATCCCTGAAGGCAGGGTTTAAAGAAGACAGAGCCAAGTTCATTTCAGTGGTGCTCAGTGCCAGGACAAGAGGCAATGGGCACAAACTGAAACAAAAGAGTTTCAGTCTGAACATCAGGAAGCATTTCTTTACCATGAGGGTGTTGGAGCATTGTCAGAGGTTGCTCAGAGAGGTTGTGTGAGTGTGGAAGATAGCTTCCTGACGCAGCTGGTTAATGAACCTAGCAGGGGTGGCGCCCCACTAGACCTTCTCTTCACAAACAGAGAAGGACTGGTGGAGGATGTGATTGTCGGGAGCTGTCTTGGGCAGAGTGACCACGAAATGGTGGAGTTCTCTATTCTTGGTGAGGCCAGGAAGGGGACCAGTAAAACCGCTGTATTGGACTTCCGGAGGGCTGACTTTGAGCTGCTCAGGACACTAGTTGGTGGAGTCCCTTGGGAGGTGGTTCTGAAGGGCAGAGGAGTCCAGGAAGGCTGGACGCTCTCCAAGAGGGAAATCTTAATGGAGCAGGAACGGTCTGTCCCCACGTGCCCAAAGACAAGCTGGCGGGGAAGAAGACCAGCCTGGCTCAACAGAGAATTGTGGCTTGAGCTTAGAAGAAAAAAGAGGGTTTATAATCTTTGGAAAAGTGGGCAGGCCACTAGGGAGGACTATAAGGATGTTGTGAGGCTGTGCAGGGACAAAATTAGGAAGGCCAAAGCTCATCTGGAGCTCAATCTGGCTACTGCCGTTAAAGATAACAAAAAACGTTTCTATAAATACATCAACACAAAAAGGAGGACTAAGGAGAATCTCCATCCTTTACTGGTTGCGGGGGGAAACTTAGTTACAAGAGATGAGGAAAAGGCGGAGGTGCTTAATGCCTTCTTCGCCTCAGTCTTTAGCGGCAATACTGGTTGTTCTCTGGATACCCAGTACCCTGAGCTGGTGGAAGGGGATGGGGAGCAGGATGTGGCCCTCACTATCCACGAGGAACTGGTTGGTGACCTGCTACGGCACTTGGATGTGCACAAGTCGATGGGGCCAGATGGGATCCACCCAAGGGTACTGAGAGAACTGGCAGAGGAGCTGGCCAAGCCGCTTACCATCATTTATCAGCAGTCCTGGCTATCGGGGGAGGTCCCAGTTGACTGGCGGCTAGCAAATGTGACGCCCATCTACAAGAAGGGCCGGAGGGTAGACCCGGGAAACTACAGGCCTGTCAGTTTGACCTCAGTACCAGGGAAGCTCATGGAGCAGATCCTCTTGAGAGTCATCATACAGCACTTGCAGGGCAAGCAGGTGATCAGGCCCAGTCAGCATGGGTTTATGAAAGGCAGGTCCAGCTTGAGGAACCTGATCTCCTTCTATGACAAAGTGACACGCTGGGTGGACGAGAGAAAGGCTGTGGATGTGGTCTACTTTGACTTCAGCAAGGCTTTTGACACCTTCTCCCACAGCATTCTCCTCAAGAAACTGGCTGCTCTTGACTTGGACTGGCGCACGCTTCGTTGGGTTAGAAACTGGCTGGATAGCCGGGCCCAAAGAGTCGTGGTAAATGGAGTCAAGTCCAGTTGGAGGCCAGTCACTAGTGGCATTCCCCAGGGCTTGGTGCTGGGGCCGGTCCTCTTTAATATCTTCATCGATGATCTGGACGAGGGCATTGAGTGCACCCTCAGTAAGTTTGCAGATGACTCCAAGTTAGGTGCATGTGTCTATCTGCTTGAGGGTAGGAAGGCTCTGCAAGATGATCTGGATAGGCTGGACCGATGGGCTGAGGTCAACTGCATGAAGTTCAACAAGGCCAAGTGCCGGGTCCTGCACCTGGGGTGCAATAACCCCAAGCAGAGCTACAGGCTTGGAGATGAGTGGTTGGAGAGCTGCCAGGCAGAGAAGGACCTGGGAGTGATGGTTGATAGTCGGCTGAATATGAGCCAGCAGTGTGCTCAGGTGGCCAAGAAGGCCAACAGCATCCTGGCTTGTATCAGGAACAGTGTGACCAGCAGGGCTAGGGAGGTGATCGTCCCCCTGTACTCGGCTCTGGTGAGGCCGCACCTCAAGTACTGTGTTCAGTTTTGGGCCCCTCGCTACAAGAAGGACATCGAGGTGCTTGAGCGGGTGCAGAGAAGGGCGACAAAGCTGGTGAGGGGCCTGGAGAACAAGTCCTACGAGGAGCAGCTGAGGGAGCTGGGTTTGTTCAGCCTGAAGATAAGGAGGCTCAGGGGCGACCTTATTGCTCTTTACAGATACCTTAAAGGAAGCAGTAGTGAGGTGGGGGTTGGTCTATTCTCCCACGTGCCTGGTGACAGGACGAGGCGGAATGGGCTTAAGTTGCGCCAGGGGAGTTTTAGTTTGGATGTTAGGAAGAACTTCTTTACCAAAAGCGTTGTTAGGCATTGGAACAGGCTGCCCAGGGAAGTGGTGGAGTCACCATCCCTGGAAGTCTTTAAAAGACATTTAGATGTAGAGCTTAGGGATATGGTTTAGTGGGGACTTTTAGGGTTAGGTCAGAGGTTGGACTCGATGATCTTGAGGTCTCTTCCAACCTAGAAATTCCGTGAAATTCTGTGATTCTGTGTAGTCTCCTCCTTGGAGATCTTCAAAAGCCACCTGGACATTGTCCTGGGTGTCTGCTCTAGGTGTTCCTGCTTGAGCAGGGGCATTGGACCAAGTGACCTCCAGAGGTCCCTTCAAATGTTAACCATTCTGTGATCATACGATTTATTTGTATGTCAGATGACATAACAAAAGGCAGATCTAAAAAGCATAATGGTGGAAAGTATTTGGAGATAAAAGAGATTCAACAAAAAAAAAAAATGCAGAAAAAATGAGCTTACAAAATGCAGTATATTAAATTCCTTAACAAGTATTAGTAAAATAATAAATATAGTGAGTGATCTTTGTACAATATATAATCTGAAAATGAGCAGAGAATTGTCACATATATGCAGGGGCCCTTCTGAATTTGAAAGGATTACACTAGTGACAAAAGACCATATATTGAAATGAAAAAAAAAAAAAAAAAAAAAAGATATACGTATCCAAACTTCTGCTGTCCCTTAAACAATAGCAGAAAAATTAGCAGAAGTAAAATGACTGGAAGAGAAATCTATCACATGAAAATAAACATAGAGTGAAGAATAGTTCTGGTGTCCACAGCCATAAATGAACTGAAGGGGTAAATGCTTTTTGATATATAACTTATCAGGAGATTTAGAATCCTTTGTTTTGAAGAATTTACTTCTTGCTATGATTTATGTTGGCTGCAATGTTTCTGTGAGGTTTTGACACTTGTTTATAACTTTATGTCTGATTTTAAAGCTTTGGGGCTTTTGTCTCCAAATATTTATTTTAAAGCATTTACAAACTAATCAGTAATGCACTCTGTCGAACTTTCTGGGAACATGCAATTAATATAAAAGCTTGACTGTGATGTAAAAATTTGATACTTCAGAGACATGCTACAACTGCCTTTTGTTGTACTCAGGTAGCTGAGATGTTTTTCCTCTGCTTCCACATCTGAAATGTGTTCTGAGATTCGGTAGTGTTGTCCAAGTTTCCTTATAACATCCCTGAAGAATTATTGGTATTTATAGGCTATGTTATGCTGATTAGGGAACAGTATTTTGCAGTGATCACTTGCTGGACTGGGCTGACCAGTGGAAGTGATCTCAGATTGTTACTGGCAATGTACCTACTCAATGCAGTGGCTAGTAACACCTTAATAGGAACCTGCACAAATCATCTGCCAAATGATTTAACCTTGGCACCCCTAGTCCTTCCATTTATACAGGTACATGTCCTAAACCATGGCCCCTCTGGACTCCTCAGTTCATGATGCAAAGGCTACCTGGCTGATGGAGAGGGCTTTTGACCTCTCTCTGCAAATATCTACTGCCTTTGCGCTCTACCCTGGCTGCCCTGTTGTGCAGCAAGTTGACCAGCGTGACATTGCAGACTGCTGCATATGTCACAATCCTATGATGCCAATATAAAATATACACTGTGAAATATGGAGTGGCTCCCATCAGGGCTGGTGTGTTTGTTTTGCCAGGTGATGCACATTTGCAGTGTTAATCAAATACTGGGAGGCAGTAACCCTAACCTTCTGGGAAATCATGCAAGAAGTGTGTTTTCTCATCTTGAACTTTGTGTTGTAATAATGTTTTTCTCATTTACCACAGAAACTTCAGAATCAACTGGGAGACAATTTTAAGATGTTTGTCTTGTCAGAGTAAATTTCTTCGGTGAGTTTATAACCAGGGCAGCACTGGGCTATTATAAGCAATATAAGCTTACCTTTGACTGGCACCTGAAATCTGATGTTTGTTTCTTTTTAATCAAGACCTTTTACACTTTTCGATTTACTATAAGCAGCATCTTATTTTTTCTCATCTTCTAGATTTAAAAGATTTAAATTAAACAGTTGTAAAAATGCTACCAAATTTGACTGTGTATTATAGTATATAAAATGTAAACAATGTCTATCATTTCTGAGGTGCTTTACAGTTCAAGACAAATAAAACCTCTGTTTCATATTTAAATTTTGATGGTACTCTCAGGCCAGAGATCTAAACCATCTCCTCAGTTTTAAATATAGGGGGGGGGGGGGAAAGTTACTGAAGGTAGTAAATTAACATATTTAGTCTTTTTCCCATTAACTGATTTGTGAAAGGCCTTGCTTGACAGGAGACAGGCATATTTTGACTTTTTGCAAGAGCTATATAGTACTGCCCGACGTCACCTCTATGGAGAAACAGTGGCATCTAGCTGTCAGACAGAATAACCACTGAAAGTGATCTGGCTAACACACACTACACATCCTTCAGGGATAACCTAAATTTACATGCTGACATACTTCAACAGTTCTCTGTTAGTCACAAAATAAGATACTAAACTCTCTACGTGGCAAACAGTTTTCAGATACATGTCATCTCCATTCTCCATTCCAGACATTTTAGAAGGCTTCAAGTTAGACTCAAAACTTTGGGTGTGGATTTAGTCTTAGTTTGGGAAAGCACAGTAACAGTGGGAGTTTAGGCCTGTATCTATCAGAGGGCACTGGAAAACAAGATCATGGATTATCATGGATTGGTGTTCTTTGTGCAAATACAATAGAGATGGCAATAGCACTGTTTATCCAGTATAATATTAGTATATTTGTTTTCTCACTATGCTTGATTACATAGATTACTACTGCATACCACTCCCATGGTGTAATAGAATAAAGGTTACTATTCTATCTATTCTATAGTCCTTTTCTAGTTTTTCTTTAATATATATATATATATAGCTATTTTTCCCTGGTCATTTCTTCTGTTGTCCCACTTTCTTTTGTTCAGAGGGGTCTCAGAATTTGCTCATGGATGCTTAATTCCTGTTTGACTAGCTAGATTTTCTGACAGAACTGAGCTTGCCAGACTGGCAAACTGAGGTCGCTGGGATGAGGGTTTTTTCAAAATATTTAGGAACAATACATAAATTGTCTCATGAAACAATATCATATTGATGTATGACATTACATATATAAAGTTTCATGAAATTAAAATGGTGCAAGCACCCTTACCTTGAAAATAGTCTTGAAAATTTACTTTTAAATCTGCTCCAAATTGGAAACTCAACTGATTTGATCCCACTCTAGCTTGAATTCTGACTGATAAAAAGCACACAAAAAAAAAAATGCCTGGATTTCTCTAAAACACAGCTCTGTGTAGTATATAAGAGCCTTTTATAGGACTGTTTCTAGGACTTTTCAATCTTATGCTTAGCAACGACATTTAGTAATCACATAGCAGAATTCACGGGAAGATTTTTTTTACAATCAGTCATAAAGAGAGATGAAATTAAATATTATAATTTTGTTATATGAATTGATTGTCCTCCATCACCTGGAAAAAGCTCTCAATTCTGGTTATCTAATTTCATCATATACAACAGAATTTTATATGTGCTACACTGACAACAGAGGTATTTACATAAGTTGGGGTATACAGAGAAAACATTTCTATAAAACAGCAAATTATCTTGCATATCCATGTCAAAACTAAAGGTTAAATATGACAACATCATGAAACAGCATTCTAAAACTTTCTTGGCACAGTTGGAACTCATAAAAGGCAGAAACTGTAAGCACAATTTTTTAAAGAGGAGTTGAAATAGGTCTAAGAGTCAAATGATGACCACTAATAATGACCACTTCAGACAGGCAAATCTGGGTGTCATTTCTCATTACCAAACTTTAAAGAGAAATCAGTGCAACCAAAATGCAAGAAATGGATTAAGGGATTGTTTCACCTGAACAAATATTACTCTGAGAACTCCAGCCTAGTAAATAGTGTGCATGCACCTGACAGAGACTGGGTGAAGCCATTTTGCTTCAGAGCGTCAACCAACCACCAGCTAGCACAATTTAGGACAAGATTTCCTCATGAACAATTACTTGGATTATTCTAGCACTTTCAGCTGAATTATCTGGTACCAGACACTGCTGAAACAGGACACCATCTTTCAGGTTTGACACAGTATAGCAGTTCCTACATTCCTAAAATTCCTCTTTAGTCAGTGCAAATTAGATTTAACTGGATGCTCCTGATGGGCTTACAGAACGGTAAAGATTGAATCTAAATTAGATACAACATTACTACTAGAAGTTGTGTTGCAGTATATGTTACAATGGCTGTATTTAAAGATGAGCTATGTTAAAGCTCAGAGCAAAATTCTGCTAGCAAGTGGAGCTCAAATCATCAGTATATGTACCATTACAGAAATCTGTTAAATTGTTTATCAGTGCAGCCCCTAATAACAAAGTCATACCAATGACTCAGTAATATTGCATGTGCTGTTCAAAATGAAAGTCAATAACTATTTTTACTATCTATACCTTTATCAATGTATAGAGTATTTAAAACCTTCCTCTTAAAAACAAGCCCATCACTTCTAGCCACTAGAAATCAGACTTATGAATGAATAAATGTTATGATTATATCAAGAAGACTAAGACATAAGTAATGTCAATACCTGTATCTACTATCTGTTTTACTCAGATAATGGGAAAATTCTTGAAATATATATATATATTAAAAAAAAAAAAAAAAAAAGTAATTAAGTATGGAATTCTTTCTATTTTCCTGTCAACCCTATAGAATTTCAAATGTGGATAAAATCTTGAATTATGCAGACTGCATCCATAGCATGTTTAGAGTTAGACTGTTTTTTTTACAATTCCCACATAGATTTAGGGAAATAGTTTTCCAGGTTAGTACTACATCCATATACATGGTCATTTTTTTGTTTGTTTAGTCATACAACTTCTAAGCAAATTAAGTAATGTTAGGGGTATTCTGCATTTCCTCTTTGTAGAAATGTTGAAACTCATAAAAATGCCTATTAGTATGAATATAAACATATCATGGACAGGGAATTCTCCCTGTGTTACTTAATATTCATTCTTTTAATATTACAATTACTGGTAATTACTTTGAGCTGTGATATACCTACAAGTCTTACTATTGGTCATTATACTGGGTACAGTACAACAATATAAGGAGGACATAAACCTATTAGAGCAAGCCCAGAGTAGGGCCACAAGGGTAATCAGAGGGCTCCTGAGGGAACTGGTGTTGTTCAGCCTGGAGAAGGGAAGGCTCTGGGGAGATCTTCTAGCAGCTTTCCACTACATAAAGGGGGGCTACAGCAAAACTAGAGGGCAACATTTTGTTGTCCCCTAGTGTAGTGTAGTGATAGGACAATGGGTAATGGTAAAGATCTTAAACAGGATGATTCTCAGATTAGAGGGTCAGGAGTTGTATTTCTTCCTGTAACCAACACAACAGGCCCTTATTTAGTAATCCCTTCATCAGCCCCAGTAACTTAAGAGTAATCTTCAGTTACAGTATTTTTGACAAACAGCAACCTTACCAACCAAAGTCTACTCAAGCCCCTTAAAATCAAGGAGTGTAGTGATAGGGCAAGGGGTAATGACTTTAAACCTGGAACTATTTAAGACCAGGTTGGATGGAGCTTTGAGCAGCCAGATCTACCAAAAAGTGTCCCTGCCCATGGCAGGTGGGTTGGAACTAGATGGTCCCTTCCAACTCATTCTATGATTCTATGAGTTTATCTGAGAAATATGAGGCAACTTGTGAACTAAAGCGTTTACTGTCAAAGACCGAAATGAAATCCATTATATTTTCAAAATGATTGCAATGTCCACATTACAGTTCCTTTTCTTCTTCTTCTAGTTCAGCTAATGGAATTGACACATTTCTTTCAGTTGTACTTTTCGCCCTAAATTCAACACAGAATAATTTCACTTTTTATTGTTTAGCTTCATTATGTATCTCCAAAGCTTCCTGAGACCATTTATATATATATATATATATATATATATAAAAGAAAGAAACAAGGAATTTGCTCTATAAGTATCAAAGTAACAAATATTTGTATAAGTTTAACAAACGGTAAAAGAGGAACCTGCAATATAGTTTTGAAATGGCTCTGACACATTTTTATAGAAATATTTTTATAAGCTTATGCAAATACCAGTGTGGGGAGTGGAGGGGGGGAAAGCATTAATTCTTTTCTTCATTTCCTGAAATGTGTTTTTGATGTAGATACTCTCAAATACAAAAGAAGGTACGAGATTTCCTACAAAATGCAGAGGCTAAAAACAGAGCATGAATGAATGCATGAATGAGCAACTAACTAAATAAACAAATCCTTCTCAGATGTCTTAAGGTCAATTTATACATATATAATCCTGGAAGTTACTGAATAATAAATACCTTAATTTAAATAGATAGATAGATAGATAGATAGATAGATAGATAGATAGATAGATAAACCAATGATTTGCATACTGAAATGCTTTCTCCAAGCAATTAGAATAAACCTGGCAAAGGTTTGTTATGGATATGTATGTGCAATGGCACCATTAGGGGTACTGTGATTTTCCAGTTTTTACTGTTTTGTATGTCTTCATAACAAGAACAGACTGCTGCCATATTTCTATTTTCTCCTAGTGTTCTTTTATCACCTGTTGCAGGTTTTTTTTTTTTTTTTTTCATGTTGGACAACATTCTTTTTTTTCTAGTTAGTGATCTTTAAACCCCCAAACATTAAAGCATTGGAAGAGAAAATGGTATGAAAATGTCTTCTGAAATCCTTTTAAATTTCAATTCCAAGCTCAGATGTAGCTTTTCCATATTTAATCAAAAGCATTCAGGTGTCTGCTTTCAAAGAATTTAGCAGGGAACCACATGCCTACTATCAGCAAGTTGCAGTCCTTCAAAGTGCTTTGTTCATTGACCTTAACAAATCAGAGTGTTGAGGAACTGTGGATTCTGACTGAAGCACATTCCGACTTCTTGAAGCATGGCCTGAATTCTCAAATTATTTAAAATCAGCTCCTGCTAACTGTGAGGACCATTGCTTTCTATTGTTTCTGAAATGTGTTTTTTTTCCTTTTCACAAACATGATCAAATAAAGTCAGATGAAAAGTTATTACTAAAAGTTCTATCACAGTATAAAATTTACAAAGAGCATTATGCTGGGAAGTGTCAGCAAAAAAAAAAATCACTATAATATAAAGTAGAAAATACAGAAGAAATATGAAGGAGATATGAAAAGGAGATATAGGAATAATTTATTTTGAAATGATACAGTGAAACAATATTCAGAAGATCATGATCAGAAAATAATCACAGTTAAAACGTTGAACTTCTTATTTTGTATGACCCTTCTAGTACAAAGTGCAATATGAATGTCTTAGCAGAAGAACATTGTCCAGTTAAAATGTTTGCAGATGCAATTCCACTTATCTGAAACCATGCCTGTATGCCATGCAAGAACTCATTTCAGGTGCCCAAAGTCACATAGAACTAGGAGATACAATACACGCCTTTCTAGGACAACAGCTGGAGGCCAAATAGGGTAACACTCCAGAAGCTCAGGACAGGCCTATTAAATGTTACTAGTCATCCATATTTGGGCAATTGATTTAAGGTTTAAGTCACATATCAAAAAATTAAGAATAATTATCAACTGAAGGTTCTCAATCAGGCAATGAGGAAGCAATTCTGTGTACATAAATGAATAACAAGGCATTATAAAGAGGGTTATAATTAATGATGCTACTGCATCAAGTTTGAAAGTTTAATTATGAGTGTAAAATTATTTCCTGATAAATGTATGATTTCCATTCCATCACCAATTAGTCCAATTTTTTCAGTTAAACCACCTCTGTTGATTTGTAAACCTGTAACTGGAGACTGTCATCATCTAATTTCCAGATTTAAGCAGTAAAAAAGAGCACCTCATCACTATTGCTTTTCTAGGCCTTGAGGCCTTCATAGGAGAAGAGATGCAAGCCAATATTCTTGCAAAAGCTCTGTAATAGGCATCTGAATGAGTGTAAGTTACTTGGATGATAACAATTTTATGTAAGGTAAATACAAGTTACAGAAGCAATTGTACATCCCTCAAGAATTCTACTTTAAATTATAAAGAACAATTGTTAATTATGTGTTCCTTCTGAAATCCAATACCAATTCAAAATCTAATGTAAATTTCATAGAATGATATTTAAAAAAAAAAAAAAAGAAAAAGAAAAAAGAAAAAAAAAAAGTCCTAGATACAATGTGACTCTATGTAAAACAGGATGGGTGATGGAGAAAGTCATTGTTGACTTCCATCACCAGGTAGACTTCATCATATGGCAGAAAGTCAGAACTGAATTCAAGCAAAGACAATGCGTGTAATTATATACCCACCAAATTTCCATGGAGACACTTGAGGGGTTTCATCGATTAATTCAAATACAACTTCCAAGCAGCTACAGTTAAATACTTGGTCTTTACAAGTTTTAGGATATTACTTTATATTTTTCACATTACTTCTACAGACAAAGCCCTTCTCCAAGGTCCAAAAAGATGCGTAGAAAATCTTGATCTCACTGAAGGTAGGGATTTAGCTACCACATATGTTAGTTTCTAAAGAGAAAGGGCACAGGAAGTAGGTTTTAGATGAGACCTCGGAGTGGCTTCCCAGGGTCCCACAGTTCTGCTGTAGGATAAGCCTGGAATTAACAGAGAAAAACAAGGTGGCCATGTCACATGGGTTTGCTTTTTCCCTCCCATAGCCGGAAATTTTATTTACCAAAAGTTTGCTTCATTTATCAAAGTAAGAAAAGAGCACAGTTCTCTTGGGAGACAAGTACTATGGCTGCTGCACACAGTACACTTTATCAGGAATTATCTGGTGTCTTCTGTTATTCTAGAGCTCAACAAGATTACCATAATGCTCATTTTTGGACTTAAACTTTTTGATTTGTTTCAGATGCTTTTACCTCTTCTGACCATTTTTTGTTCTGTTCTATTATAGATAAAACACTGGATACATAGAAGGAATATGATTTATTTCAGCCTTATTTCAGAACATTGTCTAATGCTAAAAACCTTAGTCACATCAAAATACATCTATTAAATAAAACAGGGAGAAAGTGCAGCAGACCACACAATGTGGATGAAAGGTAGGCTATAGAAAAATATTTCAATTGAAAATTTTGATAAATACAAGGAATGAGAATATCTAATTACATATTTTCAAATAAATAAAGTAATAAATAAATGGGAAAAGTGTACAAAGTCACACAGGAAAGTAGATTTTATTTTATCTAAAATAAAATCTTACAGCTCTGTAGAAGAAAAATTACAGCAAATATTTTTTGGATCTTGTCAAAACTCAGAATTTATGACAGTTCAGCTTATATTAGCGAATTATTTTTTATGTATCAAATATTGGCAAGGTGTATCTTACTGGGATTTGATATGTTTACTGCTATTTTAACAATATAATCTTATTATATAACTGCTATCTGGAATCCAGCTAGGCCCAAAGCCATTTTACAAAAGAGTAATCTAACCATGCAAGGATATAAGAGTGAAACACAGCCCAGGAACATGTGTGGAAAGAATAAGAATAAAAATAAAAATAAAAAATAAGCTACTGGATGATTTAAAGGTAAATCCAATCCACTTAAGATTAAAACATCAATTTAACTAGCATTAATATTACATTCATGCTTTGAACTGATTCATATTCAATAGAGATCTAAGTGCCTCCTGAAGAATGTGAAATCTTTCCACCAACTGTGAAGCAGCTGGAGTTTATACACCAGCCCAAACTCCTTGGTTATCTCTGCTGCCTGCATGTGGTGTCCACATAATAGCTTGTGTCAGTACCTAAAGATTTTACCAGGTGAGGAAATATGATCATGTGGAACAGGAACAAGATGTTGTCCTGAATACTATCGTAATCCTTAAGATTATCTGACCTGGTAACCTCACCTCAACACACAAGAGGGAAGGAATACTGTCCAGAGAAATCTTGATTGGTGTGAGAGGTGGGCCTGTGCAAACCTCACAAAGTTCAGCAAGGCCAAGTGCAAGGTCCTGCATTAGGGCTGTGGCAATCCCAAGCACAAATACAGGCTGGGCAGAGAATGGACTGAGATCAGACCTGAGGCGAAGGACCTGGTGGTGTTGGTTAATGAGAAGCTCAACATGAACCAGCAATATGTGCTTGCAGCCCAAAAAGCCAACCACTGCATCAAAAGAAGTGTGGCCAGCAGATCAAGGCAGGTGATTGTCCACATCTACTTTGCTCTTGTGAGAGCAATGGTCCACTTGGAGCATTGCGTTCAGTTCTGAGGTCCCCAGTACAAGGAAAACATGGATCTATTAGAACGAGTCCAGAGGAGGGCCACAAAGATGATCAAAGGGCTGGAGCACCTCTCCTATGAAGACAGGCTGAGGGAGTTGGGGTTGTTCATCCTGGAGAAGAAAAGGCTCTGAGGATGCCTTATAGCAGTCTTCCAGTCCCTAAAGAGGGCCTACAATAAAGCTGGGGAAGAACGCTTTGTCAGGGGGTGTAGTGATAGGACAAGGGGTAATGGCTTTAAACTAAAAGAGGGTAAGTTTAGATTACATATTAGGAGGAAATTCTTTACTCTGAGAGTGGTGAGGCACAGGAACAGGTTGCCCAGAGAAGTTGTGTATGCCCCATACTTGGAAGTGTTTAGGTTGGAAGGGGCTTTGAGCAACCTAGCCTGGTAAGAGTTGTCCCTGCCCGTGGCAGGGGCATTGGAATTAGTTGTTCTTTAAGGTCCCTTCCTACCCAAGCCATTCTATGATTCTATGAGTCTATGATATGCATGCCTTCATGTACACCCTGTATGTCTCAGGCTACACCATTCACATTTTGGGTTCCACCAGAAGTAGGTTGTGTGTGCAGTGAGTATTCTGGGCAAGAAGGATCCATTTCAGCCATAAGCACAGTGTGAACATTTGAACATTTAAAATGTCCAAAATTATCCTCAACTGAAATGTGAGAAGCATGCAAGACACAACTGGATGTGGTGGTTTTACTGTGGTAAGCAGCTAAACACCACAACTGCTCTCTCACTCCCCTTCCTTAGATGAGGAGGGGAAGAAGTAAAATAAAGAACAACTCATGGCTTGAGATAAGGATAATTTAATTAAAGGAAAAAAAAAATATTACGGAAAGATTATTATTAAATAAACAATTTAACTAAAGGGAAAAAAAGGGGAAAGGGGAAAAGGCAGGGGGCAAGGGAAAAAAAAATGCTATGTGGAAATGCAGAGGAAAGAAATTACTCTCTACTTCCCACAAATGAGCAGGGCCCCTTGAAGCAGGGCCTCAACGCATGTAGCCGGTGTTCAGGAGGAGGACTGACGTTTTCACAACAAGAGCCCACCCCTCCCCTCTTCTTTTTTCCACCTTTTATTGCTGAGTTGACATCATATGGTATGGAATATCCCTTTGGTTGGTTTAGGTCAGCTGCCCCGGTGATGTTTCTCTTCTCACTTTTTGCCCACCCCCTAGGAGGGTTAGAGAGAGTCCCAGTGCTGTGCCAACACTGTTCAGCAGTAGACACAACACTGGTGTGATGCCACTGCTGTTCTAGCTACAAGTGCGGAGCACAGCACTGTATGGGCTGCTGCAGGAAAGTTAACATCCCAGCCAGACCCAGTACACTGGGCCAAGGCAAACTTTGTGGTTTGAACTCACCTTCAGCTAACCAGGTAGCACAGAGGCACAGTAGTTACATCCATGTTGACAAACTAAATAGTAGCATGGTACTGGACTTGTAATTGTCCACCCTGTGTAATCTGAAGTTACTTGTCATGGTATTGGTCTATTACAATCAACACAGCCTCAAGTAACAGGACACAATTCAGAGAAGAGCACAGTGCCCCTATTCACACAGAAGCCTGTCAGTATGACTCTAATGTATGTTTTAGATATTGTGTAAGGAAAATACCACTACCTATGGACAAGCTTTTGACTCCAAGCAATCAGCCATTCTGCCTCCCACTGAAACAGGCTTAACATACTTACTTTTCCAGTTCAATTCTGCAGGCATTGGAAAGATGCATGTGATGTTACATGGGATGGGCTTCACCTTAACTAAGCTTTGCTTTATATGCAGTTGGAGCTACTTGTAATAGTAATCCCAATTACCATCAGTGGAGAGAAACAGACTTTTTAGGGCACAATACAGCTGATCTGCCACAGATTAGAAGAATCACATCCTAAATGAGGTGTGTTTTTTTTTTTCAATACAGTATATGGGGAATGTAGGCATCTAGAACCATGTAGACAACTGAGTTATAGATGACACCGTTAACTCAGATGAATTCTACTCCACCTACCAAAGACATGTTATAATCTGTTACAGCGAAAATGTTGCTGTTGACACATTTTTGGCTGCAGCTCTAAAGAAGCCAAATGTTGATTTACAAGGATGAATAAAACAAACTGCAACACCTCTGAAGCAGCTGCTGCTTTTCTCTTGGCTAAAGTATATATTATTTTCTGTTGTATTTTAAGGACCTTAACTGTATCTGTTTATGATACATTGAAGTAACTGAATAACCACCCTTTGTAGTTATTACATTCTATCAGGTAGATAATATGTCTTTAAAAATACTCTAAATGTATTTACAGGCCAGAGAATAACAATCTGTCAAGTAATTCATGTTTCTGAAGTCTTTAATACAGTACATATGTTTGGTAAGATTTCTTTTTCCCCGAGGAAAAAATAGTGGCACTCCTGATTATATCACATTAGAAAAATTGCCTCTCCAGCTTCTTGGCTACATTAAACAAATGAAACTACTGTACATTATGTAAACACTTGTAAAAAATGTCACTGGAAATTAAACAAGTTTTGTCAACCTCTTGAGGAAGATTCCTGCAGGTATTTCTCTACATAAAGTGTTAGGGCTGGCTGGAGAATCACAGCATTCACAACTTGCAAAGTCTGGTTTATTCCTGCACTGGAAAGAGCTGAAATAAATGAAATAGCATAGTGCCCACGTAGGGGCAAGTTAACAGTATCTGCAGAGCTAACTAGGGTACACTAAAATCCTCCTATCCTCCTTTGCCAAAATGTGACACAAAGTGAAAGTGTTTGTCAACAACAACAAAGAAGCAAAATTTATCAATGAAGAATATCTGAGCCAATATCTCTTGAAAATAGCAAAATGTACAATACAGGCCAAGTTGGACTCAGTCTTGGGTGCCATTTCTGTGTCCATATTTTTTTCTCCAGCAGCAAAAATGGTTGCAATGTCCTTACCATCCTCATGAATTACTACCCAAATTTCCAAGTGTAACTGGACACCAAACAAAACTAACAGTTTTTAATTCCTTTCAGATTTTTGGATGTTGGGGTGGAGAGGGAGAAAGAAGTGGTTGTTGGTGTTAGTATTGTGGTGTTGTTATAGATTGTTTTAATAAGCCAGTGTGTAGTGCAGCTCTTACAGCCAGTACCACCAGCACTACTGAAGAGGCAGTAGCAGAGGGTAGAAACTTCATATGCCAGCTTTGCCAGAGGAGAAAATACAACGTGGAACAAAGTTCTCTACTGCAATAGTGGTTTGGACCATGTAACAAAGTCCTTGTACCTATGTTTTCCTGCATATGAAATACAGCTCATAAGTCTTACCTATTTTTCAATTAATGGGGAATCTGGGTATTAATGATCCCTAAATAATCAGCAAACTCTGTTAAAGAGACCTTTTTAAAGACATATTTTAAAGTACCTTTAGATATTCTTAGTGTAATTATTTTTAAAATTGAAGTTATCTCTTTGGAATTTCATAATTTTACCTTTAAACCAAGCATCTAGACATTCAGAGCACTCCAAAGACCAATGAATTCTCTTTGTTCATACTGCTGCTCTGTCCAGGATAATTCAAATTATGCCTTTTTCCTCTTAGGAAAACTTCTAAAATTGGAATCGTGTCAGCTGATTGGCAATTGGCATTAAGCCAGAATATAATTCTCTGGTATGCACCATTAAACCTCACAGTGAGGATTAATTAGTATTGCAAAAGCACTTTGAAAATGAAATGTGCTGTATACTAAATAATTATTATTTTTATTATTATAACATTGTAAGAAAATTAGCAAGTGACTAAGAGACAGTTTACAAGACCTCCCACTGAAAATTACATTAAGTGGCCTATTTCTGAAAGATTATCTCAATAAGAATTACCCACCTTTACATATGTCTAAATTTAATTCTGCAAGGTGTCATAATGGATCAGTACCAGTAACACAGGTGGGTTCGGATGTGTAATCAGTAAAAGAATTTTGCAAAGTTGTTCACGGGGTACTGCTATGAAAGATCATCTGTTATCTTTTCTATCCATATATGCATATGTGGGGGAACATGATTTGTGTATATCTATGGAAAATAAACTGGAAAATTCATGCTGAATAGTCACTGGTCCTTAATAACTACATCAGGAACTAATTTCAAATACATTCTATACAGTATCTAGCACAACATATTTCCAGTTCTCAAAGAAAATCTGTTCTAAAACAACAACAAAAATGAATAAATAAATAGGTTTCTTCAATGAATGAAAAGCATAGATTTTCAATGTTTCTGGGTAATATCTTTCTCCTCAAATGACTTGAATTAGATTTTCCCAAATAATCTGGACTAATTTATAACTATCTTCATTATTCAGAATATTCCTTATGATATTCTTGGATGAATGAAACTTTGTACCAAGATTTTTGACAGCCTCACAACCATTAAAAGAAAAATAAATAAATAAACTAACAAAAAAAAAAAACTGTCCTGGTTTCAGTTAGGATAGAGTTAATTTTCTTCCTAGTAGCTTGTAGAATGCTATGTTTTGGCTTAGGATGAGAAGAGTGCTGATAACACACCAGTGTTTTAATTGTTGCAGAGCAGTGCTTACACCAAGCCAAGGATGTCTCAATTTCTTGCTCTGTCCTGCCAATGGGCAGGCTGGGGATTCAGCAGGAGCTGGGAGGGGACAGACCCAGGACAGCTGACCCAAACTAGCCAAAGGGGTACTCCATACCATCTGACGTCATGCTAAAAAATATATAGGGGTGGCTAGCTGGGGGAGGGGGGCCGGACTACTCGGGGTTAGGCTGGGCATCAGTCAGCAGGTGGTGAGCAAATGCATTGTGCATCACTTGTTTGTACACATTATTAGTAGTAGTACTATTATCATCATTATTGTTATTATTATTATTGTTATAATTATTTTCTTGTCTTAATAAACTGTCTTTATCTCAACTCACAGGCTTCACTTTCCCGTTTCTCTCCCCCATCCCAGAGAGGGAGGGGGGAGGGTGAGTGAATGGCTGCGTGGTGTTTAGCTGCTGGCTGGGTTAAACCACGACAAAAACACACGCATACAAATAAATAAACAAAATGAAGGAATCTTCCTCTTTTATTTCAATGTAGACTGAAATTTGGCTATGTTAGTTGTAGCCACTAACAATTTGAGAGATTGCAGTAAAAATTAAGAACTGGACCAATAAAGCACACCTTGTGGTTGGGGTCTACTACAGGCCACTTGACCAAGGGGAGCCTGTTGGCAAGGTCTTGCTTCAGATACAAGCATCTCACTCACAGGCCCTCATCATAATGGGCAGAAGATTTCAATTCCCTGGGTGTCTACTGGAAAACAACACAGCAGGGTGTAAGTAATCCAGAAAGCTCCTGGAGTGCACCAAAGATAACTTCTTAGTCCAAGTACTAGACAAACCAACCAGAGGAGAAGTGCTACTGGACTTGGTGCTCACCAATGTGGATGAACTCAGTAAAGAGGCTAAGACTGGAGGCAGGCTGTGCTGCAGCAACCTTGCCCTGGTTGAGTTTGTGATCTCAAGGAATATATGCCTGGCAAAGAGTAAAATCAGGCCCTGGACTATAGAAGAGTGAACTTCCAGCTGTTTAAATAATTAGTGTCCTCTGGGACACTGTCCTTAGGGACAAGGGAACTGATCAGAGCTGGCAACTTTTTAAGAAAACATTTCTCTAAGAAAAGGACTTAGGACTTCTGGTGGATGAAAAAAATTAACAAGCCAGCAGTGTACACTTGCAGCTCAGAAGGCCAACTGCATCCTGGGCTGCATCAACAGAGGCATGGCCAACAGGTAGAGGGAGGTGACTGTGCCCTTCTGTGCTCTTCTGTCATGAGGTCCCACTCGGCGTGGTGCATCCAGGTCTGGGGTCCCCATGATACCAAAGATGTGGGTCTGTTGTAGCAGGTCCAGAGAAGGGCTGCAAAGATGATCAGAGGACTGGAGTACCTCTCCTATGAAGAAAGGCTGGTGGAGCTGGGTTTGTTCAGCCTGGAGAAGAAAAGGCTTTAGTGATCCCTCCTTGTGTACTTTCAATATTTAAAAAAGGCTTAAAAAACAAGATGGAGAGTGACTTTTTACACAGGCAGATTGTGATCAGATAAGGGGGAGTGGTTTTAAACTAAAAGAGGAGAGATTCAGATTAGATGTTTTAGGTGTTAGTAGGAAAGTTTTTACACGGAATTCTTTATTCTTAACTCAGTGGTGAGATACTGGAACAGGTTGCCCAGAGAAGCTGTGGATGCCCCATCCCTGGAAGTGTTCAAGGCCAGGTTGGATGAAGCCTTGAGTAACTTGACCTAGTGGGTGGCATCCCTGGCCCCAGGGGGGCTGGAACTAGGTGATCTTTAAGGGCTTTTCCAAACACAAGCCATTCTGTGACTCTATGATATTATAAAAGAATTATAGAAGCCATTCACTGACAACCCAACATCCTTTCTGGAACAGGTGTGGCCTCCCTATCCAGGGACTGCAAGCCAACTATGCATGTAAATGACCATGGATAAGAATCTACAGTTACACGGAGTGATTTATACATTCCTATTGCCGATGAAGATATATGCACAAATGCAGTCATTTGCAACTTAGAGCTATGCTATCAGTCTCTACAAAATCAGAACTGTGTGACTTCATCAATCATGCTCAGCGCTCTCTTTAAAGACTTGCTTCATAATAGTGGAAGTTAGAGACTGACTTTTCTGGGAGTGAAAATTGAGGCTTTGGAAAAGAATCATTAGAAGACATTTGCCTACATTCCTTCAGCCAGTTCTTTGCTCACTTCCTTGCTCAGCAAATGGAGAGTTCAGAGGCTATGCATTTGCAAACTCTGGTGTAATAAATGGCAGTGGGCCATGAATAAATCTACACAGTGGGACACAGTAGAATCTTGGACATAATCTGCATGAAAAATGCAGTTTTGAGGCTCTGATTCAGACAGATATTGTCCCAGAATATTTTCCTTGGTATTCTTCCAACTGTGTGGCTATGCTCAAAAAAGCTGCAGAATGGCCTAATCTATCTTTCCAATGCATAATCTAAGATTTAGCTCCAGCAAGGACTAGCCCCTTCTCATTAAACGGGTTTGCATATAGATACGTTCTGCTTAGGTTTTTGGATTGGCTTCTGTTTTTTTTAGCAGGCAGGATACTTTTTAAGGTGTATATTGAGGATTAATGGGAACAGTAATGCAGTTATTTTTAGACACCATTAGTCAGTTCCCCAGTTAAACAGGAGTTGCATGTGCAACAGAGAAGTCTGTGGTGAAAGACAGATGGGAAGCACGTTCAGCACATTCTGTGGGAGAAAATACGGGATGCTATCTGTCAAAAGTCACGCAAAATACATCTCTGGACCTATTACAGTACATGAGTTTTTTTAGTTGTAATGTATAGTCACAGAGCATGGAAAAGATCAAATGGAATGTCATCTATACATTCTTTACTTTAGCTTTGAGGAGTAGCAGGCAGACTGCTGTTTTTTAGAGGCTTGTGCTGTTAGTCCAAGTTAATTCTTGGTGAAAAATGCACACAACCTCTGGCTCATACCTTTCCTGCCCCCAAAAGATTTTCAAGACATAAAAAAAATTACTCGTCACTGACTTTATTATGAGCACAGAAAAGAGAAGTTTATACACATGCTATAATCACAAGAGACAACTAGAATAATTTGGATTAGACAAAACAGTTCATCATGAATACATTAATTTTCTCCATACTGTCAGTGATAATTAAAATAACTATTCCAAAAAGATTCTAACCTTTCCCATCTCCTCCCTCCTCATTAAATTGCTTGTTACAGTTAATTTTTATCAATATTTTACGTAATATTTAGCCTACACATTTCCTGTATAGTTTTGAAACATTTCTTCTTCAACTCTCATTTGCTAATGGGAATAATTGATCCTTGTCCTCTTCCAAGCATTCTTTCATGCATTTGTGACAGCTGTGTTTCTTCTCTGGTTATTTATGCAATTTGAGGTTTAAAGAGCATAACTAGTCAAGAACATATCTTGACAAGGAAAATTAAACCAAACATTGTAGAAATCCTGATTAGAAGTTCAGTCCTGCAAGGTGCTGCATGATTTCTACAACAGGAAAAGTGCTCTCATCTCTCTTTCTAAGAGTCTAAAGATTTGAAAAAGTTCTGTATCAATGATAGTTTTTTGCTATATTTGGACACTTTTGATGTATTTGTTCTGCATTAGGTATGTTTTTCACAGGTTAAGCCCAAATACATGTCTAGAAAATTTGGGGTCAAATCAGAGAAACAGATAAATTCAGATAGCTGAATGACACCTATAAAGGTCATTATCAGTAATACTGAAATAAAAATAAGGACTCCCTTGTGTTTTTGTTTGTTTGTTTGTTTGTTTTTATTTTTTGAAGATGGACACTGAAATAATTAAAACTCCCTTGTTCTTTATTAAAATTAGACAATTATTTTGTTTATTAAGTTTTTCACTAAAAGTGTTTTCACAGAAACTGAATGGGATAATATTACCTCTGGGAAAAAAATAGTTCTCATGGCAAGATGTGTAAAACAGGCATTTTCATCATTAAACAACTTCTTCAATTTTAAAAATGTCAAAATAGAATTTTAATCTTAAAATGTAAGTAAAACAAGCTTCTAATTTGGTAATTTTAAAAGATTATATAAATTTTATGAATTGCTTTGAGGCAGTTTGAAAGTTATCTGGAAAAATGTTTTCATTTTTTAAATGTAACAGGACAAAAGCATTTTTTCATTGTAGCACTCATTTTCAAAAAACAAGGTTGTAAACTAGACAGTTTTGATATTATTAAATTCAGAAAAACACATCACCTTTGAGATAAGGTATTCAGAATAAGGTATTCAATAATAGGGCATTTCAGTTTTTAAAAATGAGATAAAAACATGATACACATTACCCCCATGTCATAAAGAGAAATAAATTCATGAACTAGTCTTCAAGCCACAGTTCAAAAACAACCTAACTTGTGATAATATTTGCATTTAGTTCATGTTCTATACTACTGAACTACTGCATTGATATTGAATGTTACAGTGGTTACCAAATTGATGAAGTACAGTAGCTCAGCTCATGTCATCTATTCTTCTACATGTGCTGTGACTCTAACCATTCACAACTGCTTATTAACACTAGCAGTTTGATCATTTGTTGCTGGTTTAAATGATCCTAGTCTACACTGTTTCATAGTAGACTGTCTCAGCTAAGCATGTTAATTAATAGCAGAGAGTATGTAAGCATGATAACATGACCACAAGCAATGACCACAGTCACAGACTAAAATATCACTGTTTCTTGAAATACTTGAAATTTACAAAATTATTTTGAACACATTTAAATACTACCAGTTCTTTAAAGAATAACAATACAATCCTTACTCTTGCATTATAATGCCTTTATACCTTCAAACCAGATGCATATTTAGGACCCAGGAGCCAATATAATGATTCCAGTCAAAAATAAAAGGTGCAAATTTTTGACATAAGAGATCAGCAAGCACGCTTTTACAAAATGAACAAAAATTCAGGTTCTTTGACCTAGATCATCTCTCCTGCTATTGAGCAGACAAATGAGAGGCCTGACATGGGAGCCCAGCTACTGAAGGTATCTTTATAATCTGTAGAAATAAAACAAAGGCCTCCAGAAGATGATTTAAACCACCTAAGGTCTGAATTGTTTTCACAGTTGTTTGTCTCTGCCACAGATGGGGTATTTCTGCCACTTATTTGACTGAGGCACTCAGTTAAAGGTAGTATTTGGTGATATGTGGTGGGGGCTGTGTGTCTTTCTCAGAATTTTTATGTTTTGACTCCTAGTTACAAGACAACCTAAACTCTAATTGTAATAATATAAAAGGCACAAAACTTCCCCAAAAGAAATAAGAAAATCATTATGAATTTAAAATAGCCTCCAGAAAATAACATATTTTCTTCAAAATATCACAAATATTTTCCCTTTTTCTAAGTATTTCAGCCTCACTGGGGTTTAACGTAGATTTTCTTTTAGTGTAGAAAAATCAGTGCAGTACTTCATCAACCTTCAGGGCCATCAGTGTCATGAAAGTAATCTTATAAGACTGATTGTCATTGTTTTGACTGCAGACCATCCCAGACTGTGACAGCAGAATCATATTAACCCCTGCACCCCGACCCAGCTTCACTGAGTAAACCTGTTTTAACTGCTGCTGACAGGACAAAATTCCTAATGGATTTAAGTAGCTAAATTACTAGATAGCGAAAGAGAGAAATTTCAAATTTTCCATAGAACCCTCACTTTCTTTCCTGAATTTTCCTTCCTGAGTAAAATAGGATGTATATCTGTAAAAGATGGTGGCAAGGAATAATACAGTAGTGAGCCAGTGCAGATTAATGACTGCACTGAATCTTTACAGATGTAAGGGATCAAGAGTCCTTCATGCACCCCAAGCTTATATTATACATCTAGCTTTAGGTATTAGACACTGTACTCCAAATGCATCTTAGGCACTGATGGAGAGCCTGGACTTGATCTTTAGCAGGAGTAAATCAAGAGAGATGGATTGACTTACATCAGGTAAAAAACTGTTATTTTGCCTTTTTAGGTAATCTCTGATGTAGTCTATGAATTACAGTAATAAGATGGTATGTATGCTTCTGTATTGAGTACTGCCATGAATAACTAACAAAGTAATTTCATAAGATATAAATTATTACTAACCCCAGGCTACAATAATTTATGAATTATAAAGCTTTCTAATTTAATATGCATATTTTATGTATTTAAGGATGAAAAACCCCCTTTTTAGGCTGACTGTGTTTTGATTTAAACCCTTGGGACCATGACTAAGAAATGTTATTTGACACACAGAGGGAGAGAGATCATCACTGAGTAATATAAATATTCTATATATAGACATGCAGGAAATCAGTTGTTTCTTTTTACATATTATATATGTTTCCCAATGCACGATTTTAAATAAATGACATTTAAAAATAAAATTATTAATTGAAAGAAATGTAAGAGGCAGTGGTTATGCCATTTTGAGATACGTCTATTTAAAATAATTATAACTGAGTGCAAAAGGTACACTGAACTGCCTTCAGAATTTGACTGCATGCTACTTCTAAGGTCCTAAAAATAATGCCTTGTCTATCAGCTGATCAAATTCTATTATTTGTTTACTTTCCCTTACTGTGCTGAAAGTACTGGTACACTCAGAGAGTGTATTTGGTTTACATTGCAAGGGTTTGGTAAAAGCTGCCCCATGTCAGGTCAGAGCCAGCTCCAGCTGGCTCCAAAAGTGACCTACCACTGGCCAGAGCCAAGCCAGGAAGCAACACTGGGTGGACCTCTGGGAGAGCAGACTGAAGAAATGTGAGCGACCCAGCCCTGCATCCCCCAAGGTCAGTGCAGAAGGAGGGCAGGAGGTTCTCTAGACATGCAGCACAAGTTCCCCTGCGGCCTGTGGAGAGGCCCCTGGTGGAGCGGGCAGTCCCCCTGCAGCCCATGGGTCCCACATGGAGCAGATCTCCACGCTACAGCCTGTGGAGGAGCCCCCAGTGGAGCAGGTGGGTGCGCCACACGGGACAGGAGGAGGACGTAGAAGAGAGTAGGTATAGGGAAGGTATTTTTAGTTTGCTTTTAGTTCTCACTGGTCCTGTCTATTATCAATAGGTAATAAATTACAGAATCACAGAATTTCTAGGTTGGAAGAGACCTCAAGATCATTGAGTCCAACCTCTGACCTAACACTAACAGTCCCCACTAAACCATATCCCTAAGCTCTGCATAAATTACTTTAATCTTGCTTATGCTGAGTCTGTTTTACCCATGACAGTAATTTGTGAGTGATGTCCCTGTCCTTATCTCAAACCACAAGCTTTTTTCATTATATTTTCTCCTTCTGTTTCTTTGAGGAGTAGGAGTGAGAGAGTGGCATGGTGGTGCTTTGCTACCTATCAGTGTGAAACCACCATAGATGGGGAGACATCTATCACTTAATCTGTGGTTACAGTGGCTCCCTTTTCCCTTTGGCCAGTCTAAAATATTTATTTTCCTCAGCCTTCTGCAGTGACGGCATTGACTTCTTCTCTGCCCAATTCTAGAGTGTGCAAGAGGAGTCACCAAGACACCACAGATCTCACACACAATAAATTGCCCTGCAGCAGCTTCACAGGTCTATCTCTGTTCTTTACATCCTGCCCTTCTACACCAATTTTTCTGTTTGCCTCCTCTAAGAAGAAAGTGAACACACAGGAAAAGTCAGGATCTGAGACACTGACTACATGAATGACACAGCTACACCATGAGTTGCACAACACACAGCACTGAATGAACTGTAGGACAAGCTGGAGACCAGAGAAGGCATACACGCTGACCAAGGCAACCCCAGGTACCCCAGAGACTTCTTAATGGTGGGCTGAGCTCACAACTTCTTTCTGTATTCTTTCCCAGTACCACTGAAGAACTTTGTGTAATTCTGATGTAATATCTTCTCAGTCTTCAGAAGTAACAAGGAATTTCTGTTTCCATCATGATTAATGACTGTGAGAGCTATAAAAATATCTTTGCTCACAGAATGAGATGTATGCATTTCTTATAAAGTGAAGTAACAGTTTGGTTTATGGCCACAGTTTTTAAGCTCTCTCATCATAAATACACTATTTTGATCATTTTCTCTCCTCTGTCCACCTATGGATTATAACTTTAGTTATCATACCCAGTTGTCAAAAAGAAAAACAAAAGAAATATTAATCGTCAAGTTTTGAGGAAATATTATTGATTCCCAAAGAGCTTTATCTCAATAAATATCTCTTTATTTCAATAACAATGAATGTAACATTCCAGTGTTCTATATCCTGCTAAAATGACAATGGGTGATATAACCCACAAAGAGGAAAAAGACACACTCAAGGTCTTCAGTGTTTAAATCTGGATACTATTAGTTCATACACAAGCACAAACAGAAATGTCCAGGTGTTTCACAGTTTCTTAAATCATTAGCTTTCTGGAATAGAAACTGTATCTATTCTATGTTTTTCATACAGCATAATGGCACGTGTATGCTAAGTGAGGCATCTAGGCACTTCCACAATGTAAATAAAAATCATAATTAAAATTATGATGGTGATGCCTTTTGCTTTCTGAGTTAAACAGCTGAAATGAACTCTATTGTTTGCCTTACAAAGGATAAAAACATTTCATTTCATGCAACATTATGTACGATCAGGATCCTGTTGTTTCTCATGGTAGGAAGAATGTCTTTAGTGTTTAAATAATATCAAATATCATAAATGCAACATAAGCATAAATCTAAAGGTAGTTAGATATCTAATTTTCATTGAAAACAGTAGAGACTATGTATGTAAAGATCTTCAGAAACATGGGCTTAAATTGGAAGCCTAGTGACTCTGCTGTCAGCTGTGATTACTTCTGATAAGGCTGGGTCTTGTTCATTACAGTCCAAAAGTCCCAGTTCAACATGGCAAATCCAGGACATGAGCTCGAAACTCCTGGGTCTTGGCATCAAATACTTTAATAATCAGAAAAGGTCAAATTGATGTTCTTTCTTAGTGTTGTACCATTCTTTGTCAGGGAAGAAGCCATTCTGAGCTGAATAAATACCTAGCTAAAACACTGGCTTGTAAACAGGATCATTTAGCCCAAACACAGACTCAGCTAATACAGTCAAGCTACGGGTCTCAAGAAGAACCTAGACAAGCTCACTGCATGCTGAAGATGCCCACAAAACAATGAGGCCGTACTAAACTGAAGTTTTACTTAGTTTGGGAATATCCGTACCACTTCTTTCTGATGTCCAATAAATTTAAGATGCTGCTGCTTTCTTTCTCTCAGTGTTACAGAGTCTCAGAGAGGTTTTCTCCCTGAACACCTAAATCTGTATGAATTTAGTGTCTTCAAATAATTCTGTCTAATTTGCTCAAAATTAGCTATTGAGTAAGGAAGCAGAGGCAGAACAACAGATGTAGAGACCATAGAATCACATATACTTCATTTCCACAGAAAATCAGACTAACAAGCATAATAATCCTTATGAAGTTGTTGGTTGTTTTTATTTTGTTTGTTTTGTTTGTTTTTTATAAATAATTGTATTTTCCTGGTGTATAGATTTGCATTATTATTGTTTAATGTAAATCACTAGCTATCTACACAACATGAGTTACTGCCAGGATGTTTAAAATAGAAGAGTAAAAAGCTGAGCTTCTATGCAATGGATAAAATATATTTCAAATATTTTGAAGTGTATTGATTTTGCCTTTGAAATTGAAAACATGACTTAGGCTACATCTATTAATTTGCATTTGGAAATAAGAAAAATGTCTCATGTTTCCCTCCCTAAATAAACTAAATTACAACCATGAATTTCTGAGCTGTATTGGCTTTTATGATGAATTCTTCTAGACATCATAAACTCAGGAAATCTTATGCAAGCCTCCTAACAAAGGCTAACCTACTGATTTAATATGCTAGTAAACTTTGCAGGGTAAAATCATTTAGAAATTACAAGACAGATATAATTTGATATTATTTCTCTATAACACATTTAACTACATAGCCTCTATTTTGGCAGTCTGCTTAATGATCTCCATTCATTTCATCATACATAGTAAAACTAAACATCTGAAAAGAAGCCTAATTAAAAAGCTTATGTTCTTTTTAAGCTTGCTGGGTTCTTAGCTTTCAGTACTGATTGAATTCCTACAAATTCTCAGAAATAAAAAGCTAAGCTAAGAGCTATATAAATAGCCTAAAGGGTCATTATTTCTGAGGGTAAATTTATGTAAAGTATAAATTGTCAAGGTAGAGGATAAAGAATTCCCTTTTCCTTAAATCATACAGATCTCTGGAAAGCAAACTTTATGTACCAAAAACTTAAACATATAATTGTTCAGAATAATAATTCTGCCCTGAAATCTTATCCAAAATTTCAATTAAATAAAAGTTAAGTCTGTATCTAGACAAAATTAACAAGCAATAGATCCAAACACAGAAAATTGTCTTCTGCATTCTTGCTATGAAAACTATGGAAAAACACTTTAAGCAAAAGTTTTATATATATATATATATATTTTTTCTTTTTTTTAATTCAAATTATATGAGCAATGGTAGATGTGAGATTCAACTGATTTAACTCAGCAGCCTTATTCTCAGCAGTGTTTTCTCATAACTACAGTGAAAAAGCACCAGACATTGCAAAATACCGCTGTCCAAATGATCCAGGCCCTCCTGGTCTTGATTCTGTAATTATATTATTTCAAACAGGTTTTATGCTGCTGCTGTCATCATAGCATCTATGGAGACTTTTAGGGATAATAATGCTCCTTCTGACATGAAGTTAATTCTTTTTCTCATCCTTTCCCTGGGAAAAGAATTGTGTTCACATTTTAGTGGTTGGGTTGAGATATGGTTTTGTTGGTTTTGCTGCCATTTGGTACTAAGTGTTTATAATAAAAAGAGCCAGTCAGCTTCTACTTCAGATAGAAAGGGTTAAGTATTGGGTCATTAATTACATACATGATTTCAACATTTCCTTCTTTAATATTACCAAAAATTATTGTTCAGATCTAAAACAAAGCAGGAGTTAGACTTAGACTGCATATAGAGCACATTCAAAACAGTTATTTACTTTTTTATTTTCAGGTGGTACAAATTGTCTGTTCTTCACAGTTCTTCTTTGTGGTGGGAGAGAACAAGTTCCTCTTATCAAGACTTTTTCCTTTCAATTCTGACTTCACCTCTAAACCTCAGTGATTAGGGCACTCCTTGGCCTAAATCTCATTCCTTATCTCAATAGATAGTTAACAGTTTTCTATAATAGTTCAAACCAAGAGTGAATCATTTTGTTAAACTGTTCAAATACTTACAAGATCACAGAAATGTAGAAGTACCTCAACTCTGAAGAAGGGTGGGATTTCTTGGGAATGGCTCTGCTGGGGGCAGGTACCCAGCTGCCTCTGCAGTTTTACAGACAGAAGCTTTGGCACATGGGGCTGAGGGGTTCTGAGGAGCTAAATTTGTAACTTCGGATGAATGTGACTACAGTGATCTGTTTATCATCAGATTTGAAGAAGGTAACTAACCCCAAACCTTTCAAGACTGAAGTTAATGACCCTACCATCAGACTATTTCCTCCTGCTATTTTCTACTGCACATAGAGCTGTTAAATACCCTTCACTGTAATGGTAGTAATACTTATTTGTTCTGAAGGTAACGTTAACTATTCTCATAAAAATGTACAGTGCATACTGGATACACAGAATATGAGAGAACTGGGATTCTTTTAAATATGCATTTTTCTATTGTTGCTTGACAGACCATCTGTTAGGCCAGATGCAAGCTTCCAGTGGTATTTCTCACATGACAAATCACATGTCCATATATATTACAAACTACCTGGGATTTTTAACTCACTCTACAGGCAATATGCATAACAATAGACACAAAAGGGTAAGACATTGCAGATTATGCAGAAGCTGTACATTTTTATATTCTATAGGCTCATAACATTTTGCTTATAAATAAGCTTCTGGGTTGCCTAATCAGACATTTAGATAACTAACATTAGTTTGAGGAGAGGAACTGCATGTCTGCTGCCTGAAACTGAAACACACACAACATGAAACCTCTGAGCCAGAAAGGAACCAGCCCAGTCTAGTCTTATATCTATACCAGAACCTAATTAATGTTTGTTTCTTCCATGTCAAAAAGCTGAATATTATTATGAGAAGATATTTTAACACTGTCATTTTCTATCAATTTTCAGTACTAGTATCTCATATTACTCGAAAGATATTCAGTGCTGATGACTCAGAAGTCTGTGTTTACCTTCATAGATATGAGTGAGGCAACAAGATTTCATATTCACCCATACTACTAAATAAACTCATCTGAGTACATGTCAAGGGATAAGTCAGAGATTCAACTGAATATTAGTAGTAAATTGGTTACCTTCACACTTTCCAGGATTTTCCAGAAAAGCAAAAAAAAAAAAAAAAAATGAAGATGTTGACAGGTTTGGCAGTTTTTTTGTTTTCTTGGTTGGTTGGTTTGTTTTGTTTTTTCTTTTCTTCTTCAACAGCATTTTGGTCAGCTCTAATCTGTACTGTTTATTTTGTCTCTGTCTGAGCTAGGTATCTTGTTAGAAGTATGCAATGATATATCTGTCTCTAGTCCCAGACTGACAAGGTTATCAGTCACAAAGTAGGCCACATTTGAACTAAGTTAAAATGAAATACACATCACTGAACAAGGCCTCCTATATGTTCCACTTTAGTTGTTTTATCATTCTTGAGTTTAACTGAACATTTATTAAAGTCAGTGTAATAAATGAAAATTTCTGTTTTCCCTTTTTTTCCTATATACCAGTGGGTCCTCTTTAATTTAACTAGGTAATTGGTGACTTATATGCTTATTTTTTCCCTTCACTAAATTGATATTATCAAATATCAAATTATTATTATCAATGTGACCTCCTTGATGGGTCTAATGATTAGGTCTATTTATCACATGTACAGTGAAGGAAGTTCCAGAAGTTGTCACACAGCTTTCCATCCCTGCCTTTCACTAATAGATCTCCAAATCAATACGAAATAGCCATCTAATGTGTTTTGTGACAATAGAAAACTATCAAAAGAGCAAGTTTCTAACTGAACTTCATGAGAATGAGGAAGACAGTTATCTCTAATCTAGTCTGTCTAGCTTCTGCTTAGAAATATCTCCAGCCCCTGAGGACTGATGGTTTCCTATTAGTGCTTTAAATCGACTGTGCCTATTTCCTTAATTCATAGTCTCTACTACGCATTAGACTTTCAAAAGGAAACTGCAGGTTCACTTCTAACTCATTCTTAACTGCAATAATAACCACATTTCAAGTACAATGAATACAGAAAAACAGAGCAGTAACAGAAAAAGGTGAGACTATATTTAAAATCTTTACTATACAGTCCAAGGGTTTAGAATAAAATCTGTAAACATTAAGAAAACATTAGCAGTAAGGACCCTGAGACGCACTCATATTCCTCAACCACAAACAGAGGATTTTTCTTGTTGTTAGCGGTGTGTTTTTGTTGTTGTTGTTTCTTAGTTTTTTTGTTTCATATTTCACTCTAGAGAAAGACCTTTAATGGGTACAACACTGAAATACAGAGCACAGGTAGTTCTGGGAATGAAGAATGCTCACCATAGCAGTCCATCATACCTTGCTCCATTTGAGTACATGCAGATGAAATAATTTCTCATGACACCAAATGCAAAATAAAGTAATTACATGCTTTGGAACACCATTACTGATTTGTTATGTGAATTAAGTTGCAGAGATGATAGGGAAGAGGTTTCAGGTTTTAAACTAAATTTATCTTACAACTTAAGTCCCAAGAAAGCAATGAGTTTGACACCTATTCACCTCAAAGTTAATGCAAGAGTTAGACTTTTTCACACAGTGGGAAAATAAAATACAAATTTGTGAAGTCTAATGAGACAAAAATCTAAAAAACTTGTAATTAACAAGATTCAGAATATCATGCAGACAAGTCAGTGTAATTCTATTCTTAGTGGTAGTGTTCTTTCATCTTTCTCCCCACTGACCAACCACAGCACCAGGGGCTAGACTGGGCAATTCTTAATTAAGAAATACATAGAAATAAACCCTGCAAGCCTGAAAACCTGGGAAAACTAAACCCCAGCCCCAAGATGCTGAATGCTCCTGTGCATAGAGACTGCTAGAATTCATGAAAACAAGAACATTGTTAACAATTAAGACAGTATTAGAACAGTCACAAAAATCTGGGAAATGTTGCAGTAAAGTACATAATATCCTGCCTTACAATATCTTTAGCAGCAGTATATGTTACTTTACATCAGTCTATCTTACTTTCTTCCCAGGCAATAGCATCATAATCACAAGACTTTTCTATGTGGATTCATCAACTATGAGTAAGATGGTAAATCAGCAAATAATACGATAGTTCTTTGCTGGTCTGGTTCCAAGCAGTCTGATTACTTGGTACAATAAAGCATCAGCTACCTACAGACTTAGAAATTTAGCTATCTTTTACATAGTCCTTCACTTCCCACAAAAAAATATTTATTAAGCCTCAGCACAAACAGCTGCAAAATTCTGCTGGGAAAAAAATCTATATAGACTTCAAAATTTTGAGCAATCTACTTGCCTCACCATAATAACTTTTCATTCATTAAATTTCTACAGTGCAGGTGTTTCTAGAATGCATGCCTTACTTCATCCTAAAACAAGACAGTCTGGAGAATGGAAAGCTAACGCATGCCTATTGGACGACAAAGGAAATCTACCATTACTCTACAGCCACTAGTTTAGATGGAGATGTTTAGGATAAGCTGAGATGAGTCCTAACCCAGCTGACATGAGAGGGCTTACTCTTCAGTAACCTACACAAATCAGAATCTCTGTTGCAGATATTCCTGGTTTCATACTGAGTAAGATAATTTGCCACTAGGGTGAAGTACTTCCTTTCAATCTCCATGAGCTCTATGAGAGAGCATTAACACACTAGACTGAGCCCCAAGCTCAGTCTAGAATGGGGTTTTATCTTTCTGCATATTCACGGTTGTGAATAGGAATAGACACGCCTCTTGTGAAATTGTCAACTCTGTATCATAACCCTTTGAAGAGGCATGGCTTCATCTGATATTCAAGTAATGCACGCACAGGGTAACTTTGGCATTTCTAGTGCCTTTAAGACCCATCTTTCTGCTTACAAAAGCTCGTGTTACAGTGACTGAAGTTCATTTAAACTTCTTCATGAGTATTCAGTATAGTATGATATACATCTTTCAAACCTAATATTCCAAGTTCTTCAGCATCACTGTCCTATTCTACCCTCATGACTCAATATTTTTTCATTCAATGAAAATGAAAGAGTTGTCAGACCTTTTTTACAAGTATTATTAGGAGCTGTTCTGGTTTCAGTTAGAACAGAATTAATTTTCTTCCTAGTAGCTGGTGGAATGCTGTGTTTTGGCTTAGGATGAGAAGAGTGCTGATAACACCCCGATGTTTTAATTGTTGCAGAGCAGTGCTTATACCAAGCCAAGGACATCTCAGCCTTTCGCTCTGTCCTGCCAACGGGCAGGCTGGGGGTGCAGTAAGAGCTGGGAGGGGACAGACCCAGGACAGGTGACCCAAACTAGCCAAAGGGGTATTCCATACCATCTGACGTCATGCTAAACAATATATAGGGGTGGCTAGCCGGGGGGAGGGGGCCGGACTGCTCGGGGTTAGGCTGGGCATCGGTCAGCGGGTGGTGAGCAATTGCATTGTGCATCACTTGTTTGTACATATTATTATTACTTTCCTATTATCACCATTGTATCATTATTATTATTATTGTTATTATTATTTTGTTATTATTATTTTCCTGTCTTATTAAACTGTCTTTATCTCAACTCACAGGCTTCACTTTCCATTTCTCTCCCCCGTCCCAGAGAGGGAGGGGGGAGGGTGAGCGAACGGCTGCGTGGTGTTTAGCTGCCGGCCGGGTTAAACCACGACAGTCTTTTTGGCGCCCAACGTGGGGCCCGAAAGGTTGAGATAACGGCAGATCTGACCACAGTGTGTTAAACTAAAATTTGTGTAAGTATTAGACCTGCTTAATAGTCACTTGTCATAATGCTGATTGCTTTAATCTCAACTCTGCTGCGCCTGTTTTCCAAATTGAGTATTATAGTACATTATTTTCCGTATTTGCTCTCTGTCATGTTGTTTATCCTCTCCGGGCCCTGGTTTCAGATCATTATGGTACTGAGTGTTGTAGCAATGGCTTATGAGACGATGAGATATCTGGTCATGACTCTAACTTGGTATTTATACTCAGTAACATCGTCGACTCTGTATTTTGGAAACTGTATCTTGGAAACTATTAGCAATTACACCTATTGTTTTTTTCCGTTAGGGAGTCAATCTGTGGAGGGGAAAGGGGAAGATATGTTTTCTTACTTGATTACTCTCCCTTTCTCCTTCACCACCCCTGTATCCTCCTGGATCACTCTGCCTTCCTCCTTCACCACCCTCTTACCCTCCGAGCTTGCTACAATAGCTCTCCAAGATATTGAATATCCTTGGGATACTCAGACCAGCATAGTCTTGTTGTTCTGCCTCCTGAATGCACTTCAGGTTCTGCTTAAAGTTAAACAACTACTTAGGAAGCTCATCCGGAGATCTGCCCGGAGGCAGTATAGTTGTGGGTGGCAGGGAGTATGGGAGGATATGGGCAGGCATCTAGAGCAGTTGGCACCCCCAGTGTTTTGGAAATTCATCCGTGAACAACTGCAAAATCCTCAAAAACTGGCAGAATGCTTGAGAAAAAGGTGTCATGATTCTGGCAGTTCCAAAGTAACACAAATCATTGTAACATGCTGGGGCCTGGCTCATGCCTATCGAGCTGCCATTGATACTGCTATCAACTTAGTGACAGACCCTGTGGCCACGCCAAGCCCTGTGACAGATCCAACGGCCACTGTGACCCCTACGGTGGACTCTGCAGCCGCTCCAGTCCCAGCTCCTGCAGCCGCTCCAGTCCCAGCTCCTGCAGCCGCTCCAGTCCCAGCTCCTGCAGCCACTCCAGTCCCAGTTCCTGCAGATGCTCCAGTTCCAGCTCCTGCAGCCACTCCAGTCCCAGCTCCTGCAGCCGCTCCAGTCCCAGCTCCTGCAGCTGCTCAAGTTCCAGCTCCTGCAGCCGCTCCAGTTCCAGCTCCTGCTGCTACTCCAGTCCCAGCTCCTGCAACTGCTCCAACTCCAGTTCCTGCAGCCACTCCAGCTCCGGTTCCTGCAGCTGCTCCAGCTCCTGCAGCCGCTCCAGCTCCTGTGGCTGGGTCAGAGAAAAGAGCTGTAGCAGTGCAAGTTGACCCTGCAGAGGGTATTCCAACCTCTGTGGCAGACCCTGTAACAAGGTCAGAGAAACGAGCTGTAGCAGTGCAAGTTGACCCTGCAGAGGGTATTCCAACCTCTGTGGCAGACCCTGTAACAAGGTCAGAGAAACGAGCAGTAGCAGTGCAAGCTGCCCCTGTAGAGAAGGTGAAAAAATGGTATAGAGATTCAGGTCGTTTAGAACGCAGAGAGTCTTCTGCCAAATCTAGGTATAGAGACGACGGAGACGACGACGACGCTGGGCCATCAAGGGTTCAGGAGGAGGAAGATGAGGATGCCGAAAAATCAACAGTAACTACCCGAAGCCTAAACGAGCGTGAGTTACGAGATGTGCGAAAAGATTTTGGTCGCTGTATAGGTGAGCAGCTTGTCACCTGGCTGCTCCGATGCTGGGACTCTGGAGCCAATTGTGTGGAATTAGACGGCAGGGAAGCCAAGCGACTGGGATCCCTTGCTAGAGACGCAGGCATTGACAAAGCAATTGCAGATGGAGCACAATGTCACAGCCTCTGGAGGCGTCTCCTCTCAGCTGTGAGGGAAAGGTATCCCTTCAAGGAAGAACTTTTATGTCTACCAGGCAAGTGGACCACTATGGAGAAGGGAATCCAGTACCTGAGGGAATTAGCCGTACGGGAAGTGATTTATGAGGATCCAGACCTCAGACAAACATCCAAAGATCCAGATGAAGTCAGGTGTACACGACCCATGTGGCGGAAGTTTGTACGGAGTGCACCATCATCATATGCCAGCTCATTGGCAATAATGGCCTGGAAAGAGGATGAGGAACCCACAGTGGATGAAGTGGCTAAACAACTCCGGCAGTACGAAGAAAGTCTCTCCTCTTCCTTACAGGCCTGCATCTCAGCTGTGGAGAAACTTTCTGAAAAGGTTCACCAACTTGAAGAGAATCTATCATCCTCCCCACCTGAACCAACCAGTGTCCACCGACCAAAAGAGAACACTGTGGAGAAACTTTCTGAAAAGGTTCACCAACTTGAAGAGAGATTATTCTCCTCCATACCTGTACAGAGCAGTGTCTCAGCTATCAGGGGTAGGCGTTCATCCACACAAGGAAGACGATATGGTGGGTACTCACCCCGTGCCACCCTGTGGTTTTACTTACGAGACCATGGAGAGGACATGAGAAAATGGGATGGAAAATCTACTGCGACCCTAGAGGCACGGGTACGTGAGTTGCAAAAGAAAACAATCAAGAAAAAGGGATTCTCTGAAAAGTTTGCTGCTCCAACTTCCAGCAGACAGTCCTTCAAACATAGAAATGAAGAAGATTCTGACCAGGATTAGGGGAGCCCTGCCTCCAGCCAGGGGGAGGAAAGGGACAATCGAGTTTATTGGACTGTGTGGATTCGATGGCCTGGCACGTCAGACGCACAGAAGTATAAGGCTTTAGTAGACACCGGTGCACAATGTACTATAATGCCATCGAGATATAAAGGACCAGAGCCCATCTATATTTGTGGAGTGACAGGCGGATCTCAGCAGTTGACTGTATTGGAGGCTGAAGTGAGTCTGACTGGGAATGAGTGGGAAAAGCACCGCATTGTGACTGGCCCGGATGCTCCATGTATCCTTGGCATAGACTATCTTAGAAGAGGATATTGCAAGGACCCAAAAGGGTTCCGGTGGGCTTTTGGTATAGCTGCCTTAGAGACAGAAGGCATTAAACAATTATCTACCTTGCCTGGTCTCTCAGAGGACCCCTCTGTTGTGGGGTTGCTGAGGGTCGAAGAACAGCAAGTGCCAATCGCTACCACAACTGTGCACCGGCGGCAATATCGCACTAACCGAGACTCCCTGATTCCCATCCATAAGCTAATTCGTCAATTGGAGAGCCAAGGAGTGATCAGCAAGACTCATTCACCTTTCAATAGTCCCATATGGCCAGTGCGAAAGTCTAATGGCGAGTGGAGACTAACAGTGGACTATCGTGGCCTGAACGAAGTGACGCCACCACTGAGTGCTGCAGTGCCGGACATGCTGGAACTTCAGTACGAACTTGAATCGAAGGCAGCCAAGTGGTACGCCACAATTGATATCGCTAATGCATTTTTCTCCATCCCTCTAGCAGCAGAGTGCAGGCCACAATTTGCCTTCACTTGGAGGGGAGTCCAATATACTTGGAATCGGCTGCCCCAGGGGTGGAAACACAGCCCTACCATTTGCCATGGGCTGATCCAGTCTGCGCTAGAGCAGGGGGAAGCTCCTGAACACCTGCAGTACATCGATGACATTATTGTGTGGGGTGACACAGCAGAGGAAGTTTTTGAGAAAGGGAAGGAAATAGTTCCAAATCCTTCTGAAAGCTGGTTTTGCCATAAAACAAAATAAAGTCAAAGGACCTGCACGAGAGATCCAGTTTTTAGGAATAAAATGGCAAGATGGACGTCGTCAAATCCCAATGGATGTGATCAACAAAATAACAGCTATGTCTCCACCAACTAACAAAAAAGAAACACAGACTTTCCTAGGTGTTGTGGGGTTTTGGAGAATGCACATCCCAAATTACAGTCTGATTGTAAACCCGCTCTACCAAGTAACCCGTAAGAAGAATGAGTTTGAATGGGGCCCTGAACAACGACAAGCGTTTGAACAAATCAAGCAGGAAATAGTCCATGCAGTAGCCCTTGGGCCAGTTCGAACAGGACCAGATGTAAAGAATGTGCTCTACACTGCAGCCGGGGAGAACGGCCCCACCTGGAGCCTCTGGCAGAAAGAACCTGGGGAAACTCGAGGTCGGCCCCTGGGGTTTTGGAGTCGGGGATACAGAGGATCTGAGGCCCGCTATACTCCAACTGAAAAGGAGATATTGGCAGCATATGAAGGAGTTCGATCTGCTTCGGAGGTGGTCGGTACTGAAGCGCAGCTCCTCCTAGCACCCCGATTGCCAGTACTAGGCTGGATGTTCAAGGGAAGAGTCTCTTCTACGCATCATGCAACTGATGCTACGTGGAGCAAGTGGGTTGCACTGATTACTCAACGGGCTCGAATAGGAAACCCCAGTCGCCCAGGAATATTGGAAGTGATTATGGACTGGCCAGAAGGCAAATACTTTGGGATGTCATCCGAGGAGGAGGTGGGTCGTGCTGAAGAAGCCCCACTGTACAACCAGTTACCAGAGAATGAAAAGAAATATGCCCTGTTCACTGATGGGTCCTGTCGTATTGTGGGGAAGCATCGGAGATGGAAGGCTGCTGTATGGAGCCCTACATGACGAGTTGCAGAAGCTGCTGAGGGAGAAGGTGAATCGAGTCAGTTTGCAGAAGTGAAAGCCATTCAGCTGGCTTTAGACATTGCTGAACGAGAAAAATGGCCAGTTCTCTATCTCTACACCGATTCATGGATGGTAGCAAATGCCCTGTGGGGATGGTTACAGCAATGGAAGCAAAACAACTGGCAGCGTAGGGGCAAACCCATCTGGGCTGCTGCTTTGTGGCAAGACATTGCTGCTCGGGTAGAGAACCTGGCTGTGAAAGTACGTCACGTAGATGCTCATGTGCCCAAGAATCGGGCTACTGAAGAACATCAAAACAACCAGCAGGTGGATCAGGCTGCTAAGATTGAAGTAGCTCAGGTGGACCTGGATTGGCAGCATAAAGGTGAATTATTTATAGCCCGATGGGCCCATGACACCTCAGGCCATCAAGGTAGAGATGCAACATACAGATGGGCTCGTGATCGAGGGGTGGACCTGACCATGGACGCTATAGCACAGGTTATTCATGACTGTGAAACATGTGCTGCAATCAAGCAAGCCAAACGGTCAAAGCCTCTTTGGTATGGAGGACGATGGCTGAAATATAAATATGGAGAGGCCTGGCAGATTGATTACATCACACTCCCTCAAACTCGCAATGGCAAGCGCCACGTACTTACAATGGTGGAAGCAACCACCGGATGGCTGGAAACATATCCTGTACCTCATGCCACCGCCCGGAACACTATCCTGGGCCTTGAAAAGCAAGTCCTATGGCGACATGGTACCCCAGAAAGAATAGAGTCAGACAATGGGACTCATTTCCGAAACAACCTTATAGACACTTGGGCCAAAGAACATGGTATTGAGTGGGTGTATCACATCCCCTATCATGCACCAGCCTCCGGGAAAGCTGAACGATACAACGGACTGTTAAAGACTACATTGAAAGCAATGGGCGCTGGAACATTCAAAAATTGGGATACGCATTTGGCAAAGGCCACCTGGTTAGTCAATACTAGGGGATCTGCCAACCGAGCTGGACCTGCCCAATCAAACCTGTTACGTACTGTAGATGGGGATAAAGTTCCTGTAGTGCATGTAAGAAATATGCTGGGTAAAACAGTCTGGGCTACTCCTGCCTCAGGAAAAGGCAAACCTATTCGTGGAATTGTTTTCGCTCAGGGACCTGGATACACTTGGTGGGTGATGCAAAAGAACGGAGAGGTCCGGTGTGTACCTCAAGGAGATTTAATACTGGGTGAGAATAGCCCATGAACTGAATTGTACCATGTTAATTACTATATAATACTGTATGTTATCACTACTATGACTACTATAGGTGACTAATTAGAATGTATGGAAAAGAGTATAACCTGAGCATGACATAAATGGTATGGAATAAGGGGTGGATAGATTTTGTTATTATTATTTTCCTGTCTTATTAAACTGTCTTTATCTCAACTCACGGGCTTCACTTTCCATTTCTCTCCCCCGTCCCAGAGAGGGAGGGGGGAGGGTGAGCGAACGGCTGCGTGGTATTTAGCTGCCAGCTGGGTTAAACCACGACACCCAAATAGCCTGACTTTTATAGCAAACTTAACAGGGGCGGATAGTGTCTGACACAAGATTATTGGTCAAAAGCACTCAGACAAACAACTGCAAGAAAACAACCCCACCTGCAAGAAAACAACCCCCTTGTGATTAGCAGTCACATAGATCCCGTCCTTGAAGCCAGCTGCTGTCAACAATATTTTTCTAAATTCCTCAATCGGGCGATGTGGGAACACTGTCATGGGAACTTCTCATAGTCATCCTGGTGGCTTGGTTTGGTCGGCTGCAGCAAGTCATGGGATCTTTGCTGTTTCAAAAATCCCTCAACATAACTAGGACTATAGGCATAAAAACTATCTATGTACCATGTACTACATGGTATCTCCAGTTTATGGGAGCTGCCATCTTTTCCCCCTTCAGGGTTTAATCTCTTCTGACATTCTGTGTTATAAATCACACTCC